>NC_082700.1:22250948-22856426 GCF_949987515.2 Delphinus delphis
TCTTCTGAGAAATCAGCTGTTAACCTTATGGGAGTTCCCTCGTATGTGATTTGTCCTTTTTCCTTTGTTGCTTTCAATAATTTTTCTTTGTCTTTAATTTTTGTCAATTTGATTACTATGTGTCTTGGCATGTTTCTCCTTGGGTTTATCCTGCCTGGGACTCTCTGCACTTCCTGGACTTGGGTGGCTATTTCCTTTCCCATGTCAGTGAAGTTTTCAACTACAATCTCTTCAAATATTTTCTTGGGTCCTTGCTCTTTCTCTTCTCCTTCTGGGACCCCTATAATACGAATGTTTTTGCATTTAATGTTGTCCCAGAGGTCTCTTAGGCTGTCTTCATTTCTTTTCATTCTTTTTTCTTTATTCTGTTCCACGGCAGTGAATTCCACCATCCTGTCTTCCAGGTCACTTATCCGTTCTTCTGCTTTAGTTATTCTGCAATTGATTCCTTCTAGTGTATTTTTCATTTCAGTTATTATACTGTTCACCTCTGTTTGTTTGTTCTTTAATTCTTCTAGGTGTTCTTTATTTCTTCTAGGTCTTTGTTAAACATTTCTTGCATCTTCTTGATCTTTGCCTCCATTCTTTTCTGAGGTCCTGGATCATCTTCACTATCATTATTCTGAATTCTTTTTCTGGAAGGTTGCCTATCTCCACTTCATTTAGTTGTTTTTCTGAGGTTTTATCTTGTTCCTTCATCTGGTACATAGCTCTCTGCCTTTTCATCCTATCTATCTTTCTGTGAATGTGCTTTTTGTCCCACAGGCTGCAGGATTGTAGTTCTTCTTCATTCTGCTGTCTGCCCTCTGGTGGATTAGGCTATCTAAGAGGCTTGTGCAAGTTTCCTGATGGGAGACGATTAGTGGTGGGTAGAGCTGGCTGTGGCTCTCGTGGGCAGAGCTCAGTAAAACTTTAATCCTCTTGTCTGTTGATGGGTGGGGCTGGGTTCCCTCCCTGTTGGTTGTTTGGCCTGAGGCGACCCAACACTGGAGCCTACCCAGGCTCTTTGGTGGGGCTAATGGCGGACTCTGGGAGGGCTCGCTCCAAGGAGTACTTCCCAGAACTTCTGCTGCCAGTGTCCTTGCCCTCACGGTGAGACACAGCCACCCCTCACCTCTGCAGGAGACCCTCCAACACTAGCAGGTAGGTCTGGTTCAGTCTCCTATGGGGTCACTGCTCCTTCCCCTGGGTCCCAATGTGCAGACTACTTTGTGTGTGCCCTCCAAGAGTGGAGTCTCTGTTTTCCCCAGTCCTGTTGAAGTCCTGCAATCAAATCCCTCTAGCCTTCAAAGTCTGATTCTCTAGGAATTCCTCCTCCCGCTGCCAGACCCCCAGTTTGGGAAGCCTGACGTGGGGCTCAGAACCTTCACCAGTGGGTGGCCTTCTGTGGTATAAGTGTTCTCCAGTTTGTGAGTTACCCACCCAGCAGTTATAGGATTTGATTTTATTGTGATTGCACCCCTCCTACTGTCTCATTGTGGCTTCTCCTTTGTCTTTGGATATGGGATATCTTTTTTTGTGAGTTCCAGTCGATGACTGTTCAGCAGTTAGTTGTGATTCCGGTGCTCTCACAAGAGGGAGTGAGTACATGTCCTTCTACTCCGCCATCTTGAATCAATCTCCCCAATTGTTTACTATACCTATATTTGGCACATAATCCCATAACATGTTGTAGTGAATCATTTGATCATTAATTTATTCTTTTTTTCAATTTATTTTTTATTTATTTCTGGCTGCATTGGGTCTTCTTTGCTGCGCGTGGGCTTTCTCTAGTTGCGGCGAGTGGAGGTTACTCTTTATTGCGGTGCCCGGGCTTCTCATTGCAGTGGCTTCTCCTGTTGCAGAACATGGGTTCCTGGTGCGCAGGCTTCAGTAGTTGTGGTGAGTGGGCTCAGTAGCTGTGGCTCGCGGGCTCTAGAGCGCTGGCTTAGTAGTTGTGGCTCACGAGCTTAGCTGCTCCGCGGCATATGGGATCTTCCCGGAACAGGGCTTGAACCGTGTCCCCCGCATTGGCAGGTGGATTCTTAACCACTCTGCCACCAGGGAAGTCCCATTAATTAATTCTTTTCATATATATTTATATGAAAATAGCAAGTACTGTACACTCTGTTAGGTGCTAGAAATAACAGTAGTAAATGAGATAGACATAGTCCCTGCCCTTCTAGACCCTGTTCTATCCTGGGAGACACTTCAGACCAGCAAATACACACATGATTATTCAAAATTATAATCTCCATTAGCTTTATGAAAGTACAAGTTTCTAAACAGCATATGGTAGGGAGATAGGCCTGGCTATGGGTGGGGTATTCAGGGAATGCCTCTTGAGGAAGTGAATTTTGAGTTCACTAAAGTTTGTAGAGTTATTCTGCCCAATATGGTAGCCACTAGCCACATGTGGGTATTTACATTTAAATGGCTTAAATTAAATAAAATTAGAAGTTCAGTTCCTCCGTCACACTGACTACATTCCAGTACTCCATAGCCATCTTCAGCAAGTGGCTACCATATTATAAAACACAGACATAGAATGTCTCCACTGTTGCAGAAATTTCTATTGAGCAGTGCTGTTACATAGGATTTCACTAGCTGGGAAGGAGCCCAGGGGAGGGGAAAGGAAATAACTTGAGCCAAAAAAATATACTCCTGAACTTAGTGGAAATTGCTTATAATCTAAGAGAAATGTTTTTAGAATGCTCTGTGGATGATGGGTTTTGGTGAAGCATCAGAGGAGATGGGAAATATTCCCTCCTCTTGTTTTGTGAGTCAGCCTTGGACAGATAATAACCAGCCAATCATTCAGGGCTTATTCCCACATGGGCCTTTAGCTTGGTTCCTGGGTATGTGAAATGGTTAGGACCAAGACAGGAGAAAGGAGAACAATATTGTGCTTGAATTGTTCAGCAAAATATAAAATGAGTGACATAAGAAGACAACTGACAGCACATTTCGAATTATATTGTAGAAACCACACATAACTAAATATTGGCAGTCACTGCCCTCTGAGTCGTCTGCCATTTG
Organism: Delphinus delphis; assembly: GCF_949987515.2. NCBI lineage: Eukaryota > Metazoa > Chordata > Mammalia > Artiodactyla > Delphinidae > Delphinus > Delphinus delphis. The sequence continues at coordinate 22,253,967 of NC_082700.1, forward strand.
CCACAGGCCCTTGTCCTCAGCCCATATGAGACAGCCTGGGACCTGGGACCCTTTGCTGCAATGCTTGCACCTGGACAAATGTCTCCTCTCCTCAAGCAACAGAATACAAAGAAACTACAAGGGACAAAAAAATAACTGTGTGCATGTACGGTTGGGGCAAATTATGGATAACAAGATACAAAAAGACCAAAAAAGCCCAACTGCCACTTCTGAAGAGCCAGGAGCAAAAAAAGGGCACTGCACATGCCCCCTGCACTCAACACCACCAAAGGGGTGGGCAAAATACCTAGGCCACGCCTCCGGCCCGACCCCTAGACACACCCCTACCCTCACGTCATATAAGGAACAAGCTCGTGCGCCCTCCACCCTCCACCCCCCGGGAGCGAGCGAGCAAGGGAACCTGTGGCTTGTTCTTGCTTCCCCCTCTGCTGCAGCAGGGGCCCCAATAAAGCCTTACCTGAATTTCTTGTCTGGCCTCTTATCAATTTCTACTGATTAAGGGAGGCCAAGAACCCTGGTCGGTAACACACAGAGTAAGTATCAGTGCTCCTGAGAGCTCTGTCTTGGGCCCTATTTTCTTTTCACTTTACACCTTCCCTTGAGTGCGAGCATTCCCTCCCTGACTTCACATACGATCCACATTCTGACAGTTCCCAAGTCTCTGTTTCTAGTCCCAGGCTCTCTGCTGTGCTTCAGACCACTCAATTTCCACTAATAAGCTCTAATAGCGCTGTCCCACAGACACTGAAAATTCACCCCAACCGTGCCCACCCAAACTGCCCCTCCTTCTCAGGTCCCGACATCAACAATGGCGACACTTTCTGAACAAGAAGCCAGAAGCCTGGGTGTCATCCTTGACTTCTGTACTGAAATCCCACCAGCCACCAAATATCTATTGATTCTGCCTCCCAAATAACCTCTTGAATTTGTTGACTTATCTGCCTTCCCTTCTGCACTGTCCTAGCTATTCACTCACTGCCTGAATTATGTAACCATTTCCTAACCATTCCCCTTGGTCCAGTCTTGGCTGCCTCCAAACCACGCTCCACATTACAGCCATAGCCATCTCTTGAAATCTGATCATGTCCTTCCATTGCTTAAAACCTTTCAGGGCCTCCTCATTACACTGGTCCAAATGACTTTCTGCAGTTACAAGGCTCATCTTTTTTTTTTTTTTTTTTTTTTTTTTTTTGAGGTACGCAGGCCTCTCACCGTTGGAGCACAGGCTCCGGACACGCAGGCCCAGCGGCCATGGCTCACGGGCCGAGCCGCTCCGCGGCATGTGGGATCTTCCCGGGCCGGGGCACGAACCTGTGTCCCCTGCATCGGCAGGCGGACTCTCAACCACTGCGCCACCAGGGAAGCCCACAAGGCTCATCTTGATTTGGTCTCGATTACTTCTCCAGCTGCTTCTCCTACCCATTCTCCTTGTACATTCCTCTGCAAATACACTTAGCTTCATTTAGTGCTAGGAATCCAGCAGGCTTACCTTTGTACTGGGATCTTTGTACATGCTATTTCCAGAAGCACTTTCACCACCGTCACCCCCTTCTTTTCCTCTTTTCCTGGCTTATTCAGCTTAAACGTTATTTTTTTCAAGGCAGCTCACCCCAATTCCCCAGGGTGGGGTTAGCTGCCCCTGTCATATACCCTCTGTAGTGGGATGAATGATGGCCCCTCACATCCTAATTCCCAGAACCTGTGAATGTTATACTTTCATCAGAAAAATAAGTGTCTCTTTGCAGATGTACTTAAGGATCTTGAGATGAGATGATTCTGGATTATCCAGGTAGACCTTAAATACAATGACACATGTCTTTACAAGAGACACAGAGAAAAGAGGAAAAGGCCATGTGAGGAAGGAGACAAAGGTTGGAGTGACGCAGCCGCAAGCCGAGGAACACCTAGAGCCGCTAGAAGCTGGAAGAGGCAAGACAGGATTCTCCCCCGGAGCCTTCAGAGGAAGCACGGCTCTGCGGACACCATGATTTCAGACTTCTAGCCTCCAGAACTGTGAGAAAAGAAACTTCTGTTGCTAGGCCACCAAGTTTGCGTCAATTTGTTTCAGCAGCCGCAGGAAACCAAGGCATCCCCCGCCTTCTTCCATGAGACCTCTTATCACAGTGCTTCAAAGTGGCCTTTTTATCAATACTTGTTTGCCTTCCTGACTTGCAAAGTCTCATGAAAGCAGTAGCGATTGACCTAATCGCAGGCTGGGGTTCCGAAAATAAAGCCGGGTGAGCACTAAGGCAAACTACTAGAAACTTCTCCCGCAGGACTGAATTTTCCCAGCAGGTGAACTCAGCATCTTTGTGTGCTGAGAAAGGATTACAGTTTGCCATGACGTCTGTTCTCCCCAGAAGGGCTGGTTGGGACCTGGGGCTTCAGAGCAGCCCACTACAGCATCCATATATTAGTACGTTCTTTGTGTACCATGGATTAAAAAAGGCTGGCAAATACTGCTAAGGTTAGGAGTCACCAAAGCTTCTTGAAATTGAAACATGAATAGGACTATCTACATAATTTGTGGGCCCCAGTGCAAAACAAACATGCAGGCCTCTGATTCAAGAATCATGAAGAATTTCAAGACAGCCACAGAAGAGCATTAAACCAAGTGTGGGCTCCTGTGTAGTTAATTGCATGAAGCCGACCCTGACCACAATAGAAAGATGTGCTGAAAATGGATACGACGTTGTTTTGTGAAATGAGCCAAATGGGTAGGAGGGTAGTCAGGGGCACAAGGTAAGGGACTACTGCAATAACCCAGGAAGGCAGAGGTGAAGAGACCGTGGGCTAGGGTGGTTTCATGGCAGTGCTAAGGGAAGAAAAAGGCAAGTCCAGGAGGTGATGTGTGCTCAGAGGCAGGGATGCTGCAGGGTCTTTCCAGACTTAGAGCAGGGAGAGGCGTCGGGGAGCCCTGGAGGAATCTGGAACACTCATGTGTCATTGACATTGTCCTGGGAGCTGCAGTAGGCGGGAATGACTAGAGCTCAACGGAGACCAGAGTGAACAGGGGCACTTACTCCACAAAGGAACCACATACAGCTGTCAGGCTGTAGCCTAGCAACTCGACGGCTATAGTGAGGGTGATGGACAGAAAAGGTGGCAGGGGAAGAGGACACACCCTCAGATGCTTCCAGGTGCCGGAATGTGTGAGGATGAGTTGTGGTGGGGACCATCGAGAGCTCAGAACCATCCCCAGTGACAGCCAGCACCGTACATGGTTATGTGGGAACACAGGGGCAGAATGGCCAGAGATGCAGATTTTGAAAGAGAACCTGGGGATCCAGAATGGTGAAACCTCCCAATTTTTAAGTGTGGACAACTAAGCTAACTATTCTTCTATAAATACTATAAGCCAAACTAAACGCACCCATAGGCTAGATCTGGCTCCTGGGACTCAGCTTGCAGCCTCTGCACAGGGGGCAGCGGATAAGAGCTGGGCGGGGCTCAAATCCTGTCTCTGCCACTTGACCAGCGGAGCCCTTCTAAGCCTCACTTCTCCATATGGTGGGGACTATTTTAGGATCTGCCTCTCAGGGTAGTAGTGAGGAATAAATGCATCTTTTAGGTAAAGCACAGATGACAGTAACTGGTATGTAAAACTGTGCTGTGCACTGTATATATTCTATTTTATTTTATGCTCACAACCATGCAGTCAAATTGGCTTTATTACAAAATACCCATTTTCCAGAGGTGGGTCGGAAAGAAAGTCTCAGAGATGAGAAATCACTTGCCTCAAATCACACACACCAAGTCTGAGCAAGCCTGAAGGCCTTATTTCGGCCTCCAAAGGTATTGCTTTTTAAAAAGTCTCTCTTACCCTGTACTGACTCGTATTTTATTTTAGAGGTTTCTAGAAAGAATGTTCCAGCCAATGGTACTTTCACAAGAAAAATTTTAATAATAAAAAACTCCAGAAAGGAAAAAACAGTCTCTTCCTCTTCAACCTCCACACTTAAACACACACACACATTCAAAACAAAAGTAACGAAAGGTGCCAGAACATTTCCCCTCCCCACCCTCCCCTCAATCCAATGGACTCTTAAATAACACTATTTTAGGGAATACATTATTCTTTGTATTTTCCCAATTCCTCAGGACAACCACTGCAATCCTATTCTTTAAATCTTTTTTAAATTTTATACAATTTTTAAAGGTTACTTTCCATTTACACTTATTACAAAACATCGGCTATATTCCCTATATTGTACATTACATCCTTGAACCTGTCTTATACCCAGTAGTTTGTACCTCCAACTCCCCCAGCTCTATACTTCCCCTCCCCGCTTTCCCACTGGTAACCACTAGTTTGTTCTCTACACAGTATCTGTGAGTCTGCTTCTGTTATGTTATATTCACTAGTTCGTTGTATTTTTTTAGATTCCACGTGTAAGTAATATACAGACTGCAATCCTATTCTGCCTCAGAGGGGCAGGAGTTGATAGTATAATGGATAAGGGGCCTATGCACAGGCCCTAAGGCAAGAGATTAACAGGTAGGACCCTAATGCCTTTATGGAGTAGACCAACTCCCTTGTGTCCACTCAGCAGTGGTGACAGGTGTCAGCGCCAAGCATAGGGCCCTAGGGCCTCTGTGCCCTGGAAGGCAATTAGGCATTTGCTCAGTGGCGTATGCTTCATGTATACGCTCCAGTCCCACAAACTGATCATTCCATTTCCCGTTTCTCCTCGGGGCCTTTGCCTCTGGAGCTGGATCTTCCAGCAACCAGATCTTCCAGCAACCAGAATTTCTTTTCTTAAAGAGAGAAAAGGAAAGAAAAGATTTGCATTGTTTGTAGGTCTGAAAGTAGCAGGAATTTTAACTTGTTCCTGGAACAAATTCTGGGGAATTTGAATTGGGAGTAGAATTGGGGTAGGCGTGGGGAAGGTCCCAGCTGGGCAAGCCTTGACAATAACGTGATTTGTTTCCCTTCCAAAGCCGAACATGGCATCTCAGCCTGCAAAGGGGAGCTTTCTTCTGAACCTGTGGGATGGGAGCGCTGATTTCGTCCTCCAGACTAGGAAATGAAGGCATTAAGCGGGGAGGACTCGAATCGAAATGTCATCTGGCCATAACACTTGCCTAAACAATACATATTTTGTTTTGAAGGAACGTCTCTTCGGTCTTTTCATGGGTAGGATTTCAGACTAAGATGTTCCTCTTTCCTAACCACCAGATTGAAACTGAATATTGCCTCGGTCCAAGGGGTGCAATACTGCTGTTATTTCTGTAATTCACAGCAGAAGCTAAGTCCTGAAGCTTGACCCAAGCCAGCTGACATTTTTAGGCCCTGGGCTGGTAACTACCAAATGGTTTTCTTTTCTTCACACTTTTCTGGACTCTTTCAGAGAATTGGGAGGCTGTTTTCTCCGTGTTTTCTCAACAGGGAAAACTGAAAGCTAATAGGCATTTATGCCATTAAGAAAAATAATGGTTGCAGTTAGCTAGTAGTTAATCATGATTGTAAGTGATTGCAAATCTCTTGAGTTGCACTAACGCTACAAACAAATAAATGAGGGTTTCAATGCTTTCCCCACTGGTGAAAAGCACGGATTAAGCTCAACTCTGGCCAAAGCCGTGCTCCAGTGCCGCAGGGAAACACTGGGTCACCAAAGACGTGATCTCTGCCCCCACTGAAATTACAGGAATGCAAGAGCAGGGCACCCCCAGGCACACACATGCACACACCCCCAGTAGATAGCACAGTCTCCAAGGTGTACATGGGTGTGCAAGTTCATGTCTAAATCAATGGCTTGAATTCAGATTGCATTTGCCAATATAAATTATACCCTAAAGGCTGAATAAGTTCTTGGGCTGGCAAATCACAGCCCATTTGCTTCTTCAGACAACCGTAGGATTTGTCCACCTTTTGTAACATTGTTTCTATGGACTAACTTATTGATCTCCATGGTCCTGATAGTAAATTCCAGAAGCTTTATGTCACCACCCTGCTGGAGAGAGCGTCCCCTCCTCTCTCCTTTTACTGGGATTCTGTTTTCTTCAGCGTTCCAGTGGGGGTGGGGTGATGGTACTCGACCATTGATGGGAGTATTGAGTGGTAGGGGACTTGGGTGAAGCTGGAAAATCGGGGAGGCCTCCGGGACATTCAGGGAGCAGTTTGTCTTTAGGAAGGAGTTTAAGTCTTAGCCGTGGCACTTATTAGTCCTGGAGCCTCAGGTGACACCTTCTTGTTGAGTCTCTCAGCTGGCCTGGACCCTATGAATCTGTTTCCACATCTGGAAAATGGGAACAATGATAATAACAAATGATGCTCCCCTCATGGGGTTGTCGTGAAGATAAGGGGATGGAATCTGAGAAAGCACCTAACATGATGTGCCGTCCCAGAGCTGGCATTCAGTAAATACCAAATTTGGATCTGTTAGAGGAAGAGAGAGCATGTACAAAAGTATAAACAAGTACAAATACATTGAATGCAAGCTATATACAGGCTGAGAAATAGGTGTGGAGTGGTGTGGAGATGAGGTAATTTGTGGGCCAGCAGATAAAGCTATCCAGGGAGACTCTGAGAAACTTCCACATGGACGCCTCTCTATAGGACATATCTCTTAGCATGGCCAGGCTTTTGGGGTTCTTCGCGGTCATGTGGGTTTGGTCAAGGCTTCCGTGTGCAGCTCTTGGCTCTGCTTCTGTTCCCGCTGATAAGAAGGAGCTCAGCTCCACCCGTGGAAGGTCTTAAGATTTAGAAGTCAGACCGCAGAATGCTCAGTTAAATTTGAATTTCAAATAAACGGTAAATAATTGTTTAGTATAAGGATGTCCTGTGCAATATTTGCAATGTACTTATATTTTTTAAAAATCCATCGTTTATCTGAGATTGAAATTGAACTGATTGTCCTGTATCGTATTTGGAGACCCTACCCCTGTCACCCCCAAATCGCAAGGGACCAAGGGCAGAACTCAGCAGGATACTCCACACTGACCTCTTGGGGAAGAGAAATTAACTACACCCTGGGAGGTTGGATAGATTCAGGAAAAATCATGAGGACAGTGCTGAAGGACACAAAGGACTTCCGTTGTCAAAAAGCTCTATCACCTCCCCTCTCTTCAACTCTCCTCTTTGGATCAGGGACACTCCTTGAATGAACACCAAGATTGATGTCCCTGGACTGTGTGGCTTTGGGAATTCAGCCCCAGAGGGAGAATGCTGCCTGCCTTGGTTAAGGATCTGAAAGAAATTACGTGTGACCTTAGGCCAGGGTTTCTCTAGATTCCAATCAGTCCTCCACCTCAGAGTCAAGCCTTAGAGGATCAAATCCACTGCTCTCCTCAGTGCCCATCATTTTTATGCTTTCCTGATGAATACGGGGACCTTTCATTGGTCCTGTGATCTGAGGAGGTGGAGCTTAGTAAATTCTTAGGATAACAACACAGCTTGAAGAGAAAGATCTGAGGAGGCAAAGAGAAACTTGAAAATATAAAAATGATGATATCACTGACAGAAGTTTGGAGGGAGGTGATGTTAGAAGAATGTAAAAGAACCAATTTCTTTTTTTTTTTTATAAGGTTGATTTTCTTTCTTTTTTCTTTTTTTTTTTTCTTTTTGCCCACGTTGGGTCTTAGTTGTGACACGTGGGATCTTCGTTGAGGCATGTGGGATCTTTTTGTTGCAGCGCGTGAGCTCTTCGTTGCGGCCTGCGGACTTCTCTCTAGTTGTGGCACATGGGCTCCAGAGCACATGGGCTCTGTAGTTGCAGCATGAGGGCTCTCTCACTGAGGCACGCGAGCTCAGTAGCTGTGATGTGTGGGCTTAGTTGCCCCGAGGCATGTGGGATCTTAGTTCCCCGTCCAGGGATCAAACCTGAGCCCCCTGCATTGGAAGGCGGACTCAAACCCTGGACCACCAGGGAAGTCCCAAAGCACTAATTTCTTAATCGTATATAGTGGGGAGTAAGCCAGTGCTGTTGAAAGCTGGTGGAATAAGACACAAGTACATAATTTAGAGTTATACACATAATCAACAGAAAAACTTAAAAAAGAGTAATAAAACTAACCAAACTCAAGAAATGGGAAGTAGTGTAAGAAAGGCAAAGAGAGTGAAGAGGTATTCACTCTTCTTTTAGAATAGGAAGTAAAAAGAAAAAAACTGTTAAAAGTTTATAAATAAAGACATGTAAGTGTATCAGCTAAAAACTAAAACAATGGTTCTTGTTCTGCTTGCATCTCATGGCTGTGGCTGCCAGTCTCCAAGATGGCTTCCGATGGTCCTTGCTTCTTGGATTGCACACTCTTGTGTAGTCCCCTCCCACATGGCACCAAGAATTGGTCTATGTGACCAATATAATACTAGAGAAGTAATGATGTATAACTCCTGAAATTTAGGATAATTTGTTATGCAGCAGTAGATAACTAATACAGTGGCTGTCGGTTTGCTGAGTCTCTGCACCGCAAAACGTCTCACGATGAGACTCAGGAGGAATGAGTAGCCCCTGGAACATCTGTTCTCATGGCAGAGAAGAGCCAAAGGGGAGTGGAAGCTCACAAGGGCATTAAACCGTCTGCTTAGAACTGGAATACGTGACTGCTGCTCACATTTCATTGGTTAAAGCAAGGACATGGCTGAGTCTGTTTAGGGTAGGTAGGTATTTTTCTTCCACAAAAGGGCAGAGATGAATAATTCTCCTACTGGGAAAAAGGACATCAATAATCAGTAATTGGGAATTATAATACATTTGATTCCAAGAGGCATAATGTATTTGATAACATACAACTAAAATATCTCTGGAAGCATATTCAGAATAATGATAACATTGGTTACTTCTGGAGGAAGAGACCTGGGTGTCTGAGGAATGGGATGGGAGGGAGATTTTTCACTAAATGCCTTTTGAATATTTTAAATGAGATCTAAGTAAATATAGAAGTATTTACTTCTATAAGTATTAAAAATACTTACTTGAAATTAAAATTTAAAGTGGGGAGGGGGTGTGAGCCTTCTATTTTGAAATGTATCATTACTAGGGAGATACTTGGAGAACCACTAGTTATTTATGGAGAATGGAGTGAGGGTAAGGCATGAGGAGTGAGAGGCTTAGATGTTTTGTTTAGGTCCTGTTAGTTACTATTTAAAATAAAACAAACTTCTGGGCTTCCCTGGTGGCGCAGTGGTTGAGAGTCCGCCTGCCGATGCAGGGGACATGGGTCCGTGCCCCAGTCCGGGAAGATCCCACATGCCGCGGAGCGGCTGGGCCCGCGAGCCATGGCCACTGAGCCTGCGCGTCCGGAGCCTGTGTTCCGCAACGGGAGAGGCCACAACAGTGAGAGGCCCACGTACCGCAAAAACAAAAACAAAAACAAAATAAAATAAAACAAACTTCTGCTTCCAGCAAGATGGAGTAGATGTACTTTTCCCTATTTCTTCACCAAGGACAACTAAAATCCCTGGACATTATATTTAAAACAAACATTAGATGTTACTGAAAGATAGAGAGAAGACAGACCAGCTAGGCACCTGGGGACCTGAGAAATGATATGGTCATGAGTTCCCTGAGTTCTCTTTTTACCTCATACAGCCAAGACTTGGAGCTGAAGAAGCCAGTGATGAAAGAAATGTTCACATACTGAGGTATGAGGAGTTGTTCTGGCTTATATGCTAGCCAGAACAGCCTGTCTTTTCTCCTGTCAAACATGCATTGTACAGTTGCTTTAACCATTAAAGAAAAGAATGTATTAAAAAATCAAAATGGGGTGGGCTTCCCTGGTGGCGCAGTGGTTGAGAGTCTGCCTGCCGATGCAGGGGACACGGGTTCGTGCCCCGGTCCAGGAAGATCCCACATGCCGCAGAGCGGCTGGGCCCGTGAGCCATGGCCGCCGAGCCTGCCCGTCCGGAGCCTGTGCTCCGCAACGGGAGAGGCCGCAACAGTGAGAGGCCTGCGTACCGCAAAAAAAAAAAAAAAAAAAAAAAAAAAAAATCAAAATGGGGTAACTGTGGTTTGAGCATTCAAAATGGAGCCGGGTGGCCATTGTGGATGCTGTTTCAGACATGTTCCTGCATCATTGAGAACTTGAATTTTCCAACTATATCAAACTCAAGGACACCACCTTGAGATATTGTTCTCAAAACAATATCTGCTAGCAGCTGCCAGCTGCAATCTTATGGTCTCTAGGTCTCCCTTTGTAACTATGCAACCATTTCGGACCCCAACCAATTCTTACTGTTTAACAGCACCCTTACTTCTTGCAGTTCCAATTACAATCCTTGATAACTCATGTAACTAACTGTAACCTTGCAGATTTTGCCTACATAAGCCTCCCGCATTTTGTAATACAGTGAAACACAATTCGAGTGCTTCTTGAATCTGTGTTTCCTGGGCTATAGTCCTCAATTCGGCTTGAATAAAACTTTTCTATTCCTATGATAGATTGTTTACTGATTATTTCCATTCATCAGCAACCTGGATTTGTCCTCCTCCCGGCAGTTACACGGTGGTCCATTCTCTCCCCTACCCCAACCTCCTGCCACAGCAGTATCAGAAAAAGCCACTTAAAAACAGAAGGTTTAAATAAGATCCAGAATTTTGTGACATATTTTGATATACAGCTTTCTATCGGTTTCCTGTGTCTGCAGCAACAAATTACCACAAACTTCGTGATTTAAAAAACAGAAATGTATTCTCTCACATTTCTGAAGGCCAGAAGTTAGAAAGAAAGGTGCTGGCAGGGCAGCTCTCCTTCTGGAGGCCTTAGGGAAGATCTGTTTTTTTGCCTCTTCGAGAGTCTTGTGGTAGTTGGCATTCTTCGACTTGTAGCCACTCCAATCTCTTTCTCTGTGATTACACTGCATCCTCCTTTTCTATCTATCTCCTCTGTGTGTCTCTTACAAAGACACTTGTCATTAAATTTAGGTCCCACCTGGATAATCCAGGATGGTCTCCTCATCTCAAGATCCTTACCTTCATTACATCCGCAAAGAACCTTTTCCCAAATAAGGTCACATTGATTCATTCCAGGGATCATGGCATGGACATATCTTTTGGGGGAAATACCATTCGACCCACTCTAAGATTTAGATCAATTCTATCAAAAATCTCAGCAAGATTTTCTGTAGACATAGACAAGATTATTCTAAAATTATACGGAAAGGAAAAGAATTTAGAATAGCTAAAACAATTTTGAAAAATAAGAATGAAATGAAAGAAATCAGTCTACTGGATTTCAAGATGATATATAGCTATAGAAATCAAGATTGTGTGATATTGGTGGGGGAACAGACACATGGATCAATAGAACACAACAGAGAGCCTAGAAATAGACTCACACAAATATGCACTACTGGCTTTTGACAAAAAGTGCCCCCCCCCCAAAAAAGGAAAGAAAATAAAAGAAAAAGGAAGGATTGTGGTTCTGGAGTAATTGGACACCTATAGGCAAATACATGAAACTCAACCTAAGTCTCACATTTCATACAAAATTAACTCAAAATGGATCATGAACATCTAAAATGCATAACTATAAAACTGCTAGAGGGGCTTCCCTGGTGGCGCAGTGGTTGAGAATCTGCCTGCTAATGCAGGGGACACGGGTTCGAGCCCTGGTCTGGGAGGATCCCACATGCTGCGGAGCAACTAGGCCCGTGAGCCACAACTACTGAGCCTGCGTGTCTGGAGCCTGTGCTCCGCAACAAGAGAGGCCGCGACAGTGAGAGTCCCGCGCACCGCGATGAAGAGTGGCCCCCGCTTGCCACAACTAGAGAAAGCCCTAGCACAGAAACGAAGACCCAACACAGCTAAAAATAAAAATGAATTTAAAAATTCAATTGTATATTAAGTGAAACTTAAAAAAAAACTGCTAGAAAAAACAATAGAATATTTTCAGGATCTAGGGCAAAGAGTTATTAGACTTGACAGTAAAAGTACAATGTATAAAAGGAAAAATTGATAAATTAGAAATTTTAAAAATTTGATCTGTGAAAGACTCAAGAGGAAGAAAAGGCAAGGTACATATTGGGAGAAAATATTTACAAACCTCATATCTGACAAAGGACTAATAGCTAGTATATACAAAGAATGCTCAAAACCCAAAAATGAACAAAACAAACAATCCAGTTAGAAAATGGGCAAAACATATGCAGAGACATTTCACCATGGAGAATATACAAATATCAATAAGCACATGAAAAAAGTTTCAGCATCATTAGTCATATGGAAAATGAAAATTATAACTGTGATGAGCTATTTCTACTCACCTATGAGAATGGCTAAAATAAAAAATAGTGACAACATCAAATGGCGGCAAGAATGTAGAGAAACTGGATGACTCATACATTGCTGTGGAAATGTAAAATGGTACAGCCATGGAAAACGGTTTGTCAATTTCTTAAAAAACTAAACACGCAACCATCAAATGATGCACGAATTGCATCTCTAGGAATTTATCCTAGAGCGATGAAGACTTATGTTTACGCAAAAAGCGGTACATGAATATTTATCGCAGCTTTATTTGTGACAGCCCAAAATAGGAAGCAACCCAGGTGTACTTAAATGGGTGAATGATTAAACAAGCGGTGATGCATCCATACCTTGGAACACCAGCAGCAATAAGAGAGAACAATCTATCGATACACACAAGAATCTGGACGAATCACCAGAAAATTATGCTGAATGAAAAAAGCCAGTCCCCAAAGATTATATACTGTGTGATTCCATTTATGTAATACTTTTGAAACGACAAAATTACAGAAATGTAGAATAGATTAGCAGTTGCAAGGGATTATGGGGAGGGTGGGAGGGATGCAGCTATAAAAGGGCAACATGAGGGATCCTTGTGATAATGGAAATGTTCTGTATCTTGACTGTCTCGATGCCAAATGTCCTGGTTGTGATATTGTACTATGATTGGAGGAAACTGGGTAAAGGGTAAAGGGTATTTCTCTATATTACTTCTTAGAATTGCATGTGAATCTACAACTGTCTCAAAAAGTTTAATGAAAAAACCATACTTCAATTAAAAAGAAATGTGAAACAAACTAAAACAATGTTCATATATTATTGAATTTATAATTAAAAATAAACAACGTACCAGGAAAATATATTTAACATAAATTACAAAGCGTTAATATTATTATTGTAACATGATCTTCAGGTAATCATTAAGAACAGACAGCATAATAGAAAAATAAGCAAAAGTTATAAGCAAGCGATTCTCAAACTAAGAAATGCAATGGCCAGTAAGTAGTGTGACATGAGTTTCATTTGCTTCCCTTCTGGTTAGCACCCCTTTCCACTCAAAACACTCTAAACTGCACAGTAAGTTATATGATCATCTCACTGATAAACCACTAAAAAGGCGTTCACCTTCACAAATAGTGAAAGAAAAGTGAAAAACCAAGTTATTGTTTTCCCCTATCAGCTTGTTAAAGAATAAATTTTGCTAATTCTCACTGTGGGCAGAGGCGTGGGAAAGGTGCATCTTACGTTCTGTTGGTGAGAGTATAAATTGGTTCAGTTCTCTTGAGGGTCATTTGTCAATATGTACTAAAACCCTTTAAAAAGTACATTCTTATGAACAGCAATTCCATTTCTAGAAAATTAGACAAGTATTCATAGATGGATATTCAAGAATTTTCACTGAAATGTCGTGTAGACATTGAAGACAATCCAAATAGCAAATGTTCATTAATATATAAATACTGGTACATACATACAGGTAGATATAATGGAATATATATACATATAAATATATATTATATACATGTCTAAAGATAGTAAAATTAGCATATCTTGGTTAGTGGGTTACTTGTTAATGCTAATTTGCTCCTTTATACTAGTCTAAACTAGTGACAAAAGTCACATACTATTTTTATAATATTAACATAGCAAATCTATTTTAAAAGGATCCTAAAAAAAAAAAAAAAAAGGATCCTGAGAAAAGCATACCTAGAAGATCAAGGTAGCCTCAAGGAGATTAAGTGGAGCAATAAGAATGCGGAGTGTCACTTAGGAAAGTGGCCTCTATGGGATGTGGGAATTGATTCTGGCGTCCAAGAATAACATTGGGGTTGGTCCTACCTACCAGCCTGAGAAATATGGTCACCTTGCTGTTCTGTCTTTAGAGTGGCTCCTTCACAATTAGGACATATGAGATAGGTACTTTATAAACTATAAAATGCCACAAAAATATTGGGTATCACTCCCATCACAAGTGGTGCCTCCATGCTGCTGAGATGGGATTTGAGGGCAGTTCTGGAACACCAACGAGCCAGCTGGATCCTGGGAGCCCATGAATGGAGCACGCTGGTGTTCAGCTCACATTCAGCCCTTTGGCCAGCTTTGGGCTCGGCGCTGAGATGTCACATGGTATGGAGCCCAGAGCAAAGGTTCGGGCGTCATAAGACACGGGTTTAAATTCTGCGGACTCATTCACCTTAGAAAACCTGGGGAAATTGCTGTAATTCCACTACCTGTTTCCTCCACTTAGAAGTGAAGAAAATAATAATTCTCATGTCACATGAGTGTTCTGAAGATCCAGTGAAATAGGGCACGTGAAAGTGCTTTGTAAATACAATATTCTGCAAAGCTCAGTTGTATGTGTTGGAGAGGCAGTATTGATACCATGAATGCATCGGTTTTGTAGTGTGAACTCAGCGTGGCCACCTGTAGTCGTGTTACTTAAACTCTTTGATCTTTTGTTTCATCATCTATAAAACAAAAATTTAACTTCCCGATAGCGTTTTTTATGAGAATTAGATGAGATACTGAGGGAGGGAAACACAGTTATTGAGCATCTGCTACGTGTCATGCACACAGTACATGATTTTTATATGACAATAAATAAATATAAGGCACATTCCCCCCCAAATCACGCTTTGATATAAGAGCTTTGCCTTGTGTTCAAGTCCTTACAATGTTTCCTGTATTATGGGATGTTCTCTTGGTTATTTTATTTTTGAACAGCACAGTACCATTTGAGAGATCCTGACTTAGATCAAAATGACTCAATGGATGCTGGTTTTGGACACAGAGGTCACTGGACATAATCTGTGAAATCAGGAAGCAACATTCTAGGATGGTGAACCGGCACATGACGTGCCCGGTCACGAGTCACTGTGTGCAGAGGGGTTATCTAGCGCTCACCATATCTTTAGTGAAATCTTTTCTTTGGTACAATGAAGAGTGTCAACACTGGTGGTTGGTTAGGAATACTGTACAGGCCCCACTCGTCCCCCGCCCTTTTATGAACAAGACATAGGAAACTGGCAGATGTAGGCCTGACATCAGCCACTCGGTCCTCTGTCCTCTCCTTCAAGGGGGACCCTGTTGCCTGATCTGAACCAGAACTGTCCAGTGCTCTCCTAAGAGCATCACCGTGTCTGCTCCAGTGGCAGCCTTTCATGCACGATGCTCGCTCGCCTGCCAGGGCCATCGTGGGTCTTCTCCTAAACCACGGAGTGAGCTTGAATGCTTGTTTTTGCGCTTTTGCTTGCCAGTGCATGCTTGTTTGTCTGATGGGGTTCAGTCCAACATTTCTGAGGTTGTGGGAGAGGGGATTTATAACTCCCATGTGCCTCTAACCGTAAGAGGTTACCAATAGTTACCAAAAGAAACTGATGTTTTCCAAATCGCCAAGTTTGCTTAAGTCAGAAGGCAATGTCATTGTCTCTCTCCCCCAGACCATAAACTCCTTTAAGGTAGGGACCATGCCATTTCTGTGAGCCTCTTTCAGATGCCTTGTGTAGTGCTTCCTGCAAAAGTAATGTAGGAAGCAGATACGTTTATTTGGAATAAAGCTTCCTATGTTCAAATCCTGCCACTTGCATACATTGAGAGAATGTGGGGAAGTTATTTACGCTCACTATGCCTCAGTTTCCTCTTCTGTAAAATGGAAATGGTGACAATGGCACCCACTTTGCAGGGGTCTGTGCAGATTAAGGTAATAGATATGAAGAGTTCAGAACAACGCTTGCTTTTCAATAAACATTAGCTCTTCTCATTAAGAAGGTGGAAAATGTTTGTTATGTGAATTAGGAGTAGTAGTGCAGGGTTCCGGTAATTGCACAAGAGCTCTGTCCAGGCCAGCTATGATTGTGTAATCAGTTTCCATAAATCTGCTACTGGTTCCAAGAAACATCCATCAGCGAATCCACCTGCACGGCACTTGAAGCCACCCCAGCGGGGCTGGAGGCAGGCCACGCAGCCAGCCCTCCATTGTCCCTTCCTGCTTCTCGGCATAAGCCCGCAGAACACTTTTCTGAGGGCCACCTGGGAACTCACCCCTAATGGATCCTATTTTTTCCCACACTGAGTGACCTTCCCATTAGGATGCTGAATCTGATAATTGGTAGATCTCCTCCTTGGCTCATTCCATCTCATTACTTCATGCTTCTCCTTCCCCCACTGATGCTAAGTGATTCCCCGAGGGTGAACTGGAATGAGAACAGGGTACTTGTCGACTCTTGGAAAATAATGGCTTTTCCCACCAGAGTTGGGTTTGGCAACTGTTCTGTGGTTAGGCTGACATGTGTAGTGCCTGTATCGTTTGCAGCATCACATGAGTTTCCACGTGCATGCCCAGAGGCACCAGCACTCACGCTAATACAGATCCACGTGGGGTGGTGCACACACCCTGTGTTCACATACAGGTGTTCACAAACCCCTCCCCTTCTTCGCACAGATTCCCAACTTATCCTGAAACGACCTGGCCTAGGGAGAGAAGGAGGAAAAGCAATCCACTTTCATCCTTTCATCGTGTTTGCTGTAAACTTGTTTTCAACAGTGGGGACCCTATACTCACATTTATTCCCTCCCTCTCTGCCCACTGGGCTCCTGTCCTTGCGGCCTCCATCCCGAGAAGACTCCAGCTGCGTAGATAAGGCCTAGATGTGTGAGCGTGTGCTGTGCTCATGGTGATGACTTGCTCTAAACGCCACCTTTAGGGCCCTTCATGTCCAGTCGGGAGGAAGTCAGGACATTGTCCTGCTGCCCTGACCTTCCTCCCCGCTGGCCTCGGGACTGTGCTGGGGAGGACAGTCACGGGGAAATGAGCATTCCAGATGCGAGGGCTGAGATCCCATCTTCCCAGGGCTAACTGCTTTATCTTGGTTGTCGTGAGACTGTGCCCCTGGAACCCTGAAGCATTTAGAGGCTGTTGCCTCCCATACCCTTGAGATGGCAAATCCCTGGGTCCGGCTCACATCAAACACCCTGGAACTGACATGGCTTGTCTTGCATACCACGAGAGCAAACGTGTGTGGGGTCCGTCCTTCCAAGGAGGAGGAAGGCCTCTCTTCTTTGTTCAGGATGGTGACAACATGGCCCTACCCCTCCCACACAAAGGAGGCTATTTATAGTGTCCGTGGCCACCTAGGTGTGTCTCTATACATAGAACTTTCCAGAACAACCTTTCAAGCAAATTTTCTTATCCGTCTCCTAAATAATGTTGACTGATAGGGAAAGGCGAAGGTATATTAGCTTTCCACCAGCAAGTAGAAGGCATGGCTGACCAATTCGACAGGTGAGATGTTAATAAGTTTGTGTAGGTGAACTCCCAGCAGAGAGGAATGAGAGATAAACATTGTCTAAGAGACGTGAACTCTTTCACCCAGCACCTATGCTTCTGGGTTTTCTTTCTCCATTAATTATGCCCTGGCTTCGTCAAAGAGAGTAGATAATGCAGGTAAAACATGCTTGTGTTCTGGTTGTCAGGGAGATGGGGGATCTGTTTGCTTAAGTCTACGCATAAGCAAACTTCATAAGCACAGGCCAGTATTTAGATTTCTGGCTTTTTACCAAATCTCTGCATCTTTACTTCAAAGCTTTGTTGAGTTCAGTGATTTGTGGTGTGTTCTTTTCTTTCCATGGTTCTCTTCTCTCTGCCACCCCCTCAGCCGGTGAAAATGCTGACATAAAATGAAATCCCCTGTGGCAAGGGAGCTTCGCCAGGCTCCCAAGCCTGATGGCGTTGAGCCCCTAGGACGGCAGAGCCGGGCGAGGCACCCATTGCAGCCCAACTCCCAGCACCCACTCCTCAGGACTGTGAGGGAAGCAGAGACTTCCTGGCTGGTTCAAAGGACAGGTGACTGAAGTGGAGAAACGTGATTTTGGAAGGCTGGAGGCAAAGGGGATTGGAGCCAGAGAGGAACATGCCAGACCTGAGAGCGAGAAAGCTGAAACGTAGATTTTTTTTTTCCGTCACGCCGCGCAGCTTGCGGGATCTTAGTGCCCCGACCAGGGATCGAACCTGTGCCCCCCACAGGGCAAGCACGGAGCCCTAACCGCTGGATCACCAGGGAACTCCCGTAGATGTTGTTGACATGTTTCCATGTCAACCAAGTGTTTCGGATCCAGTTGCTGGAATGCCAGAGTTTTCCTGGCAGGATGGTGGGGAAGCTTGTGGCACCAGCCAGGCCAGGCTGAGCCTTGCTGGCTGTTCTGTTTTTCCTGGGATCGTCTCGAGGAGAGCCCGTTTCCCTTTAGTCGATTGGTAAATCATTACAGAGCCACGACTGGAGTATGTGTGAATGTTCCCCAGGTTCATTAGCCTTGGACACAAATGAGGCTGTCAACCTCTAGGATCAAATTTTGTTTGCTCAGCTGTGTCCCCCATGGGGCCTTGGGGTTTCTTTCAGTCCTCACCCCTCAAGCCTCTCTGAGAGTTCCAAGGGCGTGTCTTACATCCTCCAAGATCAGTTCAGCTGTATGGAAACAGCAGTCTGTCATCTGTGAGCTTCCAACAACCAAAAGGTTGTTGGAAGTCTAGTAGATCAGGGTTGAGTTACATCTTGACCCTTTCACTTCAGGGCACACCCCCTACCACCAAAGGGGACGGCTGGGGTGAGTGCAGCAAAACTCATCTATGCCTTTCACTTACATTGTTCTTCATCACTGGGAGATGTTCTCCTTGAGAAGGCAGCCACCCTTCCTGTGGCTTGCCTTCTTTTATCCTCACCTCTCTCATTATAGTTCATCAGCTGAGGAGGCAAAGTTCAAAGAAAAAAAAAAAATATATATATATATATATATATTGCAGATGAATCAAAAAGTACAGATAGGGACTCCCCTGGTGGTCCAGTGGTTAAGACTTCGCCTTCCAATGCAGGGGGTGTGGGTTTGATCCTTGGTCGGGGAGCTAAGATGCCACATGCCTTGCAGCCAAAAAACCGAAACATAAAACAGAAGCAATATTGTAACAAATTCAGTAAAGACTTAAAAATGGCCCACATCAAAACAATCTTTAAAAATAAAAGTACAGAAAAAAGTAGAACAATCCGATTGCAAATGAGAGGAAGAGGACCTGTAGGGACCAAGTGAAAGGGCAGGCATAGCAAGCGCCCTGCGAGAGGTGAGTGGAGCCGGTGAGGGAGCTGAGAGATGAGATTACTGCAGATGTGGCGGGAGGACGTCCTATGTGCTTCCATAGCAACCGGGCTTTCCTCTGAACGGCCTCCCACAATTATAGTGCCTTGTAATTGCTCTTTCAGCCGTCTTTCCACTAATCTGTGAACTTCAGGGACTGAAGCTTTAATCTCTGTATTCCCAGAAGTATGGCTCGGGCAAAGTTCTGGAAGCGAAGCAGGCACATTGTGGACCAGGGGCAGTAAACAAAATTGCTTGGTTTAAAATGATGGATACGTTGTAAATCGACTATACTTCAATAAAATAAAATTTAATTTTTGAAATGATGGATACATGAAGGGAAATGACGCTTATAGTCAGCCTTGAGGACCTCGGTTTTACTTAACAGTGGGTCAGAAGCTGAAATCAATCCTTGAGTGTGAATCCAACAACAAGGCTTGAGAATTACTTTTCAGAAGTTGTATGTAGAATGGCTGGGGTCAGGGCAGAGGAGGAAGGAGGCTGTGGGCTGAGGGACTCACCAAGAAGGTGTTGTAGGTAGTCAGCATGAAACCGGGCAGGGAGGAGATGAAGGCTCATTTATGGGAAGAAAGGGCAGAGCGACGGGGGAGGTTGGATGAGCAGGACTTAGGCTGGACCACATGAAAGACTGATAGGCATGGACTCATTCATTTGCTCCGTTGTCCATTAATTCATAAACTCGTGCATGCTTCATTCAGCATTGGGTTGTGCCAGTGCCCTTGATGAGCGTTCCTCTCTCTTCACCGTCAGGCGACAGCTGCAGGTGTCACCACAGCCAGGGAGTGACTGCGTGGCAGAGCGTGGACCCTGGCTTCAGTTCCCATTGGTTCATGTCCCGATTCTGCCTGCGTGGATCTTAGCAACTTACTCAACTTCACTAAACCTCACTCCCCTCATCTGTGAAGTGGGGATAATGACCTACCTCACAGGGTTACTGTGAGGGCTGCTTGAGATGATGCATGGAGCTGACAAAGGCTAGCTAGCAGACGATAAATGAATATTTCTTAAGCACCTGCCTATGTGTTAGGTATCGTGATATTAGGATATCGAGCCAGACAGGACCCCATCTTGTTCTCTAGCACCCCAAAGACAACTTTGGGGAGTAGGGAAGTTTGAAAACCGTGCTGTGCATGTAATGTGATAACTGATCTAACAGAAGGATGACGTTAGGGCCATGGAATTCAGACAAAGAGATTAAAGGGGCCTGGGGAGTGAAGAGAGATGCCGCAGAGGAAATGGTAATTGAACTGGGTTTTGAAAATGAGTAGAAATTTGGAAGATGAGAGGAGGGAGGAAGAAAAAGATCTTCAGACAAAAGGAACGAATGTACAAAAGAACAAAGGGTAATGACACACTTCCCTTGCAGGGTTACTGTAGGATGGACTGAGGCACCATATATGCCTGGCACCAGGGCCTTCGAGGTCATAGCAAAACTCAACATATCAACACACGCTAGCTTTCTCTCTGCCTTTGCTGAATCCCAGTTGTATCTTCTCTAGACAACTTGTAGCTCAAACCAAGAAAATGGAGGAACATCTCAGAAAAGAGAGGAAAAGGAAGGCAGGAGTTGTAACCACGGCTTTTATGACCATGGTTAATGAGTAAATGGAGAGAGGAAAACAGGTGTCTACAGAGGAGGCCAACAGAGGTTACTCAGGGTAAAAGGAGCAAAAACAACGGGGTTCATGTCGCATAAGCTGAAGAAGGGAAAGCTTAAGAATGAATACTCACTTATGTGGCCTGTAATGAGAGGTCAGTAAAGGAAGAACATTGCAAGGGCTGCTTCCAGAGGCCTTCAGCAACCTCCTCAGAGTTCTCCATGGTAACTGCTGCGGCCACTGTAAAGGGCTGGCTCTCCAAAGTCTGCCCACAGCTCCAGAAATGTTTCTTCTCCCCCTGGAGTTCCCACTGCCCTCTGCACCCACCACCCCACCAGGTCCACGGGGTATGCAGATCCCAGTGAAGTGGGAGCAGAAGGGCACGTGGCTGTACTCGTGGCCGCTCCACAGACCAAGCCACTCGCCCAGGACAGCTCGACCCACCCAAATTTTCTGATGGTTATGGTTGGCGTTCACGCAGGAGAACCCCGCCATCATGAAGGGCAGCTGCCTGCCAACCTGGAGTCAGCATCCAGGAGGAATTTGGTAAAACCAAGACAAAGCATAACAAAGTCTTCCTGTGTTATTGCTGCAGCTGGGACTGGTCTGCGAACTACCTGTTGGTGCAATTCTCCCAGAGGTGACCTGAAAGGACTCAGACCTCAAATATTTAATGACAAACAAGTATGGTTGTCAAGATAAAGTCCTTTTAGACTGGGTCATTCACAAATGCACTGGTAAGCAGGGAGGCCACATGAAACTCCAACAAAGGTCCATCTATTCCAGCACCTATAACAAAACCCAGGGAGCTTGCAGTTCCTAAAATCTACAGATTAGTAGCCCTGCGTTTGCTTGATTCATATGCCAGTGTGTCAGGATATGGGCCCCCTTTGCTTTCTTTATAGGTGAAACCCTGTAGAGTGGAATAAAATAGTACTTTCTCCTGAAAGTACAGTACAATGGAGAAGACAGATAAACATGGTAGGAGATTTCCTTTTTTCCTGCCTCTTCTTTGTTTTGTATTTTTTAAAACTCGGAGTGTGAATCAAACCTGAAGAACTACCCTAAGATAGCAGGGTAAACTACCAGGTTAATGTTTAATTCACTTTTGCTTGATCAGGACTTTAAAACTTTGAACAAAATGGACTTCAATAAAGATAGAAGACGGAAGAAGATTTTAATATAATTTCGGTGCAGAAATAGGGCGAAAGCAAGTGGTTATGGAGGAAGTAATTTGTGAGGAAAAACAAGCCAAATCCAGGGGTTGGTAAACAGAACAGGGAGAGCTGAAATCTCTGCTTGTGTAAGAGAAGCTCTTGCCTCTTCATCAGGGACTGGGCTGTGTTCTTACTGTGGTTCTCATTCTGCTGGACCTTCCTCTCTCCATGCCCAGTAAAAACTTGCCACATGGTCACCAAATACTAATCTAGCATGTGCTAATTGCTAAGCAGAGTACTTAGCACATGGGAGCATAGAAAGAAGAATGATATTTTAAAACCCTCTTCATCTTCATCTGTCTCAGAGATGACTCTGACCCCGGTCTAGGTAAGGGCCACTATTACGTGCACTTACAACACCTCGGCTGTCTCACTCGCCCTTGTGTTTACTTGATGAATATCTGTCTCCCTACAAATTGTAAGCCCCAACAGGGCAGTGACTCTTGGTGAGTTGATCCCATCTATATCTGGAGCATCTAGTATAGTGCCTGACACAGACAGTAGGTCTTCAATACATTATGAATGAATGAATGAGTAAACAAGCAATGGAAGGACAAATACCACTTCTAGGCCATTGAAATGATTAATTCATCCTTCTTTTGGAATAGCAATGGAAGAATGTCATTCAAATATCAACTCACTCTCCCCTCCCTTGTCTTTCCTTCTTTCTTTCTGCTTCACTCCTCACCCCTCCTACCAGCCCCTCAAATATGAAAATAACATCATCAACAACCACAAAAATAACATCATCAACAACCACTCTGAGTACCTGCATCCTGGAGGATGTGGTGGTGCCGGTGTGGGCTGTACGGACACAGCCCACGTCCTCTGCTGCGCTGCCTGGGGTTTTTATGTAATAGGAACAGGTCGATTGGCATGTTCTCAGCTTGGAAAGAGGAGCCATGCCTTGTTGTGGCTTTGAGTTCAGATCAGTTTTTCTCACTCTTTGAAGATGAAAAGCCCTATAAACAAAGCAAGGCAAAATAAGCCCGAATGCTTCAAGGCAGGAAGAATGCTGTGTGGTGATATTGTTTAGAAAGACTTGGTCATTGCTGTACTGGAGAGCCGACCTTTGCGGAGCTCAATTGTGTGGCGTCCGACTGAGTAAGTTAGCAAAATAAAGACAGATGGCAATGGATTAACTCCAACACGCCCACCAGACAACGGCAGACAACGTGGAGAACGGTGGAGTGCCCTAAAAAAGCATTTTCGGGGAGACTTCACCAAGTGCCTCCCATAGATGCCACCTAGTGACTCACCAAAACGTTGCATCTTGCACAATCCTATAGATTGAGGAAACAGCTTGAGGGGACGACGCCATACACAGCCTGGCTTTGTTTAACAGGAAAAGAGAGAGGGAGAGATACCAGATCATGGCGGCCTTGAAAATTTATAGTAGTTTAATGTTCAGTTCACTGAGAAATAATGGTTGAATTTTGTATTCTGCCTTGTATGTTTAGAGAAAAAAAAAAAAAAGAAAGAGAGATAAAGAACACAAATCCTGCAAGACAGGCAACTGTCTTTCATCCAGAAATAAATGACCCAGAGATAGACACAAGATTTAGGACAGTTTATGCATTGGGGTCCTGACCTTCTACAACTGAAACCTAGAATATGAATCATTCATTTCAAGTACCAGCTCCAACTGGCCAGCAGAAGCTCTCGGGACGGTGTGGGGCTGTGAGGTGGGCTCCAGACTCATGGTTGGGACCTTGTGGTCCTTGAGATCGTCTGCCGTGGCTGCAGGCGAGGGGACTAGTGGCACCTGGGTCTGCATTAGACAACCTTATGTCAGGCTATCAAATCTCCTAATTTGTTTAAGAAACTGTACTCCTGACTGTCTGAGGGCAGGAGCTGAAATGTGCAGAGAACATATAGAAAAGGTGACAGTGTTCCATGTTAAGGAGAGATGAAGAAGTAACATGAGCAGTTTTGTTAGGTTCTACCAAACTCGGGTTTCATTATGTTTGTCCCTCCATTGTGGAAGGTGGTGTTTGATTGGCAGTTTACACACTAGCATATATAATTCAGGGCTTATAGTCCTTGAACATGTGCCAAGAACTTGGTGCTGAGGCACTGATTATTCTTAACTATAGAATTCTTTTACAAGTGAAGGTCTAGACAATTTCACTACAGGCAGACCTCAGAGATAAGCAGATGACCGCAATAAAGCAGATATCGTGATAAAGCAAGTCACGTGAATTTTTTGGTCTCCCGGTGCATATAAAAGTTATCTCTATGCTAGACTGTAGTCTGTTAAGTGTGCAAGAGCATTATGTCTATAAAACAATGTACATACATTAAATTAAAATCATAATTTAAATTAATTTACTTTATTGCTAAAAAAATGCTAACCATCATCTGAGACTTCAGTGAGACATAGTAGTAACATCAGAGATCACCAATCACAGATTCCATAACAAATGTCATAATAATGAAAAATGTTTAAATATTGTGAGAATTACCAAAGTGTGACACACAGAAACGAAGTGAGTGCTATTGGAAAACGGCACCAACGGACTTGCCCCATGCAGGGTTGCCACAAACCCTCAATTCGTAAAAAACGTGGTATCTATGAAGTTTAATAAAACGATGTAGTTTCTTCATTGCCACATGTGGCCAACCCATTTGAAGTGTCTAGGATGGTACCCCAAAGCAGTTGGTGAACACCTCTTGTGTGCCAGGCACTATTCTAGGGGTTCAGGGACACAGAGATGAAAACGAACCACGACTTGCGCAGGAGAAGTTCGTGTTTTAGTGAAGAGGCAGACGTGCATAGATAAAACCCCAATATCTTGAAAGGGATGCTGTGACTGAGGTCACGGCTGAGGGAGCTGGGAGGTCAGGGCAGAAGGTGACATTTCAGTTGGGTCTTGAAGGATGAGGCGGAGTTGTGAAGGCTGAAGATGACACACTAGTGTTTGCAAGGGCAAGGTCACATGGGAGGGCAACGTGCAGCTGCGGAACAATGAAGTCCAAGCTGATCACAACACAGGGCAACAAGAAGCCATTGACAACAAAACTACAAAGACTTTCATGTCTTCTCTGCTTTGACGTGAGCTTCATGTTTGGGCTTTATTCTGTAGGCCAGCTGTCCCTAATATTCACTCTTGAGGACTCACTTTTTATACTTTCTTTCCAGTGGATCGTGTCTTTATAGATTTCTTTTTAACCTCCCCCAGTCCTGCAATTATTAAGAAGTAATTTGTTTCCCATTTCAAAAAAGTCATCCAACCTCCATAACTTGCAATGGATAAGCATGAGATAAAGCATGTTATTAAATGGCGGAGAAAGGATATAGAACATTAACCGCTGCCTTAGACAAACCCCCCAAATCCCAATGGTTTAAGACATGAAGGTTTATTCTTGCTCAAGTCAGGTCCAGTGCATATAAAAGTTATGTCTACACTATACAGTAGCCCCCCATCATGTTACGGTAAAGCCACTGAGAACATTATCTTCCAAGGTCCCTGCATCAGGGAAGGAGGAGGCACCCTATCTCAGCCTGGAAGGGACCTTGTCACTTTTGCTCACAAGTCATTGGACAAAACTAGTCACATGCCCCAATCTAACTACAGGGGACGGTAGAATATGCAGAGATGTAGCATTTGTTCATCATTAACAACCTGTGCCGTGTGTCATACATGTGTAAATTTGCTCCTGGGTCTGTGGAGTTCAGAGGCACCTCCAGCTGAGAACCACAACTCTGGCAAAAGGAAACAGGAACATGATCGGATTGTTTTCTTTCTCAGAAAAGATCACACACGTGGGAGTTCAGAGAATGGATTCCAGTGAGTAGACTAGAGGCAGGAAGACCAGTTTAGGAGGATGAGGGCCTGGCCCAAAGCAAGGGATGGAGCAAGGGAATGGGTTCTAAACATAGTCTGGGGGTAAAATCCCTCCGTGTTGGAGACCACATATGATGCCTGAGGGAGTCAGAGGTGTCAACGTTGGTTCTTGGGCTTCTAGCCTGGGTGAGTCAGAGGCACTGTGACAGCCACAGCATGAGTCAGAGCAGAAGTCAGGCCAGCCAGGCAGGATCCCCTTCTCCAGGGTTGCAGGGATAATGGTTGTCAGTCATCCCTTTTTCCCCTGCTGACCTAGTCATTTGTTCTACCCCTTCCCCACCCAAGAAAACACCAGGTTTGCGTCACAGCCTGTGGAAACTCAAAAGCCAAGGCACCAGAGTTAGGGCAGATGTGGCTGGAAGTTTCGGACTCCAACCCAGGGATTAAAGCCTTCCTAGCTCTACCCATCCATGCTTAGGTGCTCTGTTAAGTGTTTGGGCCAAACAGCACTTAAACCACTACTGCCATCACCCAATGCTCCCTCTTCTCTTCTACTCGCTTTCCTTCCTCAGGTGTCTTCCCTTCTGGATGCTTCCCAGTCGCTCCTATCAACCTTGCTAATTTGCACCAAGCATTACAGCCTCATCACTCCGCGGATATTGTAATCCAATGTATCTGTGCACTTCTTGTCCAGCCTGTCCTGTCTTCCACTGGACAGCAACCTCATCCGTGGAGGGACCACACCGTCCCAACTGCTGTGAATTGAGCAGAAAGGGACACACTTCACCCCTTCAAGTAAATGAACTACTCTCTTTAATAACGTTGGCCCTCTCTGGACATCAGAGCCTTGAAGGCAAAACTCAGCTGCGTTCCCCTGTTTGAAGCATCACCCTCTTAGCAGAATCTGCTGGTATATGGCTTCTTTGAGCTTTATGAAGAGAAATGAAACAAGCACTTGAGAATTGAAACCACACTCAGGAAAAAAGTACGTTCCGTGTTCCGTTTACTCAGTACGATGAACTACTAACGAGTAAGTGGCTGTTACAGTGGACGGCAGAAGAGAATGGGCTTGAGCATCGGGGGAACTTGGTGCTTGGGTTCTAGTTCACTGCATGTTACAGAGCTTCTCTATCTTCATCTGCGAACGAGGGATCTTAAGAGGCAAAGGCAGTGCTGTTCTAGGCCTGAGCCCACGCAGAGCACCTAGCACAGGCCTTGCACAATAAGAGCCACTCAATAAAGGGCAGCCAATACATGACTATCACTCAGTTTCCTCCCTTATGACGTATGATGTTATAACCTGAATTGTTTCTGCCTTTTTTCGTATCTATAGGTCCCCTTTGCGGTTTTTTGTTTTTTTTTGTTTTTGTTTTTGTTTTTTGCGGTACACGGGCCTCTCACTGTTGGGGCCTCTCCCGTTGCGGAGCACAGGCTCCGGACGCGCAGACTCAGCGGCCATGGCTCACGGGCCCAGCCGCTCCGCGGCACGTGGGATCTTCCTGGACCGGGGCATGAACCCGCGTCCCCCGCATCGGCAGGCGGACTCTCAACCACTGCGCCACCAGGGAAGCTCCCCACTTCGCGTTTTATCTTCCTGATCTTGTGTCATTCACTGATCTTTATCCATGTGTCACACAGAACCTTGCGGGCTCATCACTTCTTAGTCCCAGTATTAACTGTAAAGAGTTGTCAGTATTTTATTTGCATAAAAGTTGAACCTAAGAGTACAGAGTTTGCATCAACTGCTTTTATACAGAGAGTCTGAGCTACTTATGTTTCCATTTGCTGCTCTATGAGACCATGCAAAGACCACTGGGCTTGCTCCCAGCTCTCCAAGAGCTGCCTGGGAATATCGTCTTGTGGTAGAGGAAGCAGAGCCAGAACTGATGCTCCTTCTGCCAGAAGTTCAATAAGTCTCCCTGCCTTTCAGTGAGAAGAGGAACCTTTTCAGCTTGAAATGACTGTACTGCTCAGAGATTAATTACTTTTGGATCTGACTCTTGTCTGACCATTAATTATCCACACTAGCAGCAGAAGCTGGGGTTAAAAACTGCACTGTTGTTGCCTTACTGCAGATTTGCTATTCAAGCATTTCTCGCCATTTATATGTGTGGCGGCAACAAGTTCAAGGCTATGTGCACCGTAGGAAGTACTTAAGTTTCTGTTCGACATGTCTGATGCATTCTGGATGTGGTTTGAGAGTTCAAAGTTGCTCCACGAAACCTTTTGAGGAAAGGATTTGTAGGAATGCACCCAAACGAAAGCAAACACATTAAATGGCACATCTGGGCCTGCATCGGTGTTAGAGCACCTTAGCGTGTCAGAGTGTTTGGGCTTCCTGCCACCTTTTGCAAATGTTGACAGAGCAGGGAGGAAACCAAAGTGAAAAAAAATAAAGGAGGAAGATACATCTTGGGAGACGTCATATGGCTGGAAAGGTAAGGAGTGGGAAGCATGCTGTTCTGGACTGAATTGTGTCCACCCCCCAGAGTCATATATTGCAGACCTAACCCCTGAGAAGGTGACCGTATTTGGAGATAGGGTCTTTAAAGAGTTAATCAAGTTAAAATGAGGTCCTTAGGGTGGGCCCTAACCCAATATGACTGGTGTCCTTATAAGAAGAGGAGATTAGGACACAGACACACAGAGAAGGAAAGCAATGTGAAGACACAAGGAAGAGAAGACGGTCCTCTACAAGCCAAGATGAGAGGCCTTCAAAGGAGCCAATTCCACTGACACCTTGGTCTCAGACTTCTAGCGTCCAGAACTGTGAGAAAATAAATTTCCCTTGTTTTAGTCACCTAATCTGTGGTACTTTGCACTACAAGAAACTGATAGACTTGCCTTATTGATATAGAGCAGCAAGTGAACATTTCACAAGTGAAGAAGTTTAGGAAGACTGAGATAAATGATTACATATCTCTAAAACATTGTGTGTATGTATGTTGGTATTTTATATACATTTGAAGTTGCCCTATACTTCCTACTCCTGAAATGCTTGTTCATGTTTAAATTGTTCAAGATCTTGGGATCCATCTTACTCAGAATCTTACTCAAAACTCTTTCTTTTAAAGAGAAGAGATGTTAAATGGGTAATTCTCAGACTCTTCTATCTGGGTATTCCCAAAAGCAAGTAAGAAAGAGTAGATGCAGCAGTGAATTAGCCTGAAAAGGGAGCCTGGAGTAACCTGATTGTTTTTCTAAAAAGTCAGGTTTATTGAGATACAATTTACATAAAGTAAAATTCACCCTTTTAAATTGTGTAGTTAATTAAATTTTGGTACATATACACAGTCATGTAACCACCATCACAATCAAGATATAGAACATTTTTCATCATCTCCAAAGTTCCTTGTGTTCCTCTGCAATTTCCTTCTTCCACTCCCAGCCCCTGGCAAGCACTGAGATGAATTTTATCCCTATAATCTTGCCTTTTTCAGAATGTCATATAAATGGATTCACATGTCTGGCTTCTCTCATTATTTTGAGGTCAACATTTAGCTTCTAAAATTTATTTGAATTTTATATTCAATGCTGATATATATGATATATACATATATAACATATATATATATATTTTTTAAATGCTAAATAATATATCCATGTTTGTTTTAATATTGGGAAACATTTAAACCTATGTACCCAATTAGGTGACTTAATAATAATTAGATAAAATTAATATTCCATGAAGATGCCCCATTTCCTAATTTTAAAATATCACTTAATTATAAAGATGTTGGGTTACAAGAGACCTCCAAGAAAGTTCAAAGAGATATTCATTAAATTCTGAAAAAATATGGGACAGGGAGTAATGAACAATAGCCTCATTCCCTTTTATCAGAGACTGCGATCAGAAATGCCTTCTTGGGGTTTGAGAGACAACATATTCTACATGTAAAATAAATAGAAAAAAATTTTCATAAGAAAGACATCCAAACAGGCCACGTGATAATCTCAATATTGATGTATCACTGAAACACGCTGATACACTAAAGTTTCCCACTGCGTGGATAGTAGTAGGTGTGGAGGTGGGGCCTCTGCTATCCAGCCAGTACCCACCAAACCAGTTCCTCACAACTGGAGGCCCTTCTGGTTGGTTGTTTCTCTGGGCCACGACCCATTTGTAGAACACGTTTGATATCTGTCTTTAGATTGCCGATCAGAAATAGATCTTGTGCAAAAAATGGTTCTTTTTATGCAAGGTCTAGGCTTTGGATGAGATCAACACAAAGCAAGAGGAGAGGAAGAGGCACCCGCTTGGTCAGTGGATAGTATACTTTCTGGGCTGTCCTTTCACACTCTCCTTCCTGAATTCTTTAAGAGCCCACTCAAATATTCCCTCCTCTGTGCCCTCATCATGACCCATTCCCTAACCCAAGGCAGAACCGGACGTCTTATAACACTGGCACATAGTTATCACATTTTATGACGTTAGTTTTTTATGTGTATGTGTTGCCTGCTATGTTCTAACTCTGTATCCCTAGATCCTGGCATGATAGCAAATGCTCGATGAATACACATTAAATTTAGTTGGCCCTTACAACATATGATATGCCACATGTCACAGACCCACCTCAATCAGACTTTGGAGAACCAAGAACTGGACTGTGCAGATGAAGAGCTAGTCTCCAATTTAATTTGTGTATCAGGCTTCATGTTTCCTACTAGTCTGCCAAGCTTTTGACCCAGATTCCTTCTCTGAGCCTATCTGCCTGGTCCAAGTGCAAACATAATTCCTGCACTGACCCAGATCCACTGCCCCTACTTGTTCCAGCTCACCAGGGTCTCCTGCTTTGGCCTCATCTATGAAATCTGATGTGTGACTAAGGCAACCCTGGTGAAGAGCCAGGTGGGGCAAGCTGGTACTGCAAGGTCCCAGGGTGACATCCAACTCTCCTGGCTATCTGCAAGGCAACTGAGTGGGCCAACCAGAATAAGCTTTCATGGGCTCAAGTATACAATGGGCTGACAGCGAATCCTGAGGTAGGAAGCAGGTACAGACGTGGACCAGAGTGGAGCCAGGAAGCAGCAGATTAGTTGGTCAGGATGTCTTACTTGCCCCTCTAGCTGTGAACATCCCATAAAAGAAGTATGGACGAGACTGGAACAGGTGTGCAGGGGAAAGGAAACGGGAAAAGGAAATATATGTAGGTTCAATCAAGGTAAAGGGATGGATTCTATTTGGAACCAGTTAGGGCTCTTTTATTCCTCCTAGTGGGTTGAATAGGTGGCCCCCAAAGATATGTTCACCTCCCAACTCATGTGAATGTGAGCCTACTTGGAAAAATTGTCTTTGCAGATATAATTAAGGATCTCAAGATGAGGTCTTCCAGAATTTAGGGTGAACCCTAAATCCAATGACAGGTGTCCTTAATAGAGATAGGCAGAGGAAGATTTTGACAGAGATGCACAGAGGGAGAAGGCCATGTGAGGACAAATATAGAGATTGGAGTGATGCCACCACAAGCCAAGGAATGCCTGGAGCCACCGAAGCTGGAAGAGGCAAGGAATTCTCCACCAGAGCTTTCAGAGGGAGGTGGCCCTGCCAATACCTTGGTTTCAGACTTCTGATTCCAGAGCTGTGAGAGAATAAATTTCTGTTGTGTTAAGCCATGAAGTTTGTGGTACCTTGTATGGCAGCCCAAGAAAATTAATACACCCCTGCTTTGCTCATTTATCAGAGAAGTAGGTATGCATTTGAGTGTTTGGGTCTATGAGGAAGGTTTTCAGAGCGTTAGGGAAAGAAGACAAGGCACGGGGAAGACGCTGGCTCAGAACCACACAGAAATAGCTCAATCATCAGTAGAGACCAATAGTATCCACCAGAAGAAAGTTTCTATTATTTAATTTAGCTCACCCTAAGAAAGTATCTTCCACTTACAAAGGAAGTGATAGTAATAGCAATAATAATAATGGTTACTGGGAGTATGCCATATGTCAGGCACTGAACCAAGTGTTCTACATATATCCATTTTTTTCTGATGAGAAAATTGAGGCTCAGAATGATCAGGTAAACCTTTACATTGTACTTACTATACGCCAAGCCCTGTTCTAAGAATTTTACAGTTGTGAACTCATTCAATCCTCATAATAACCCTGTGAAGGGGAAATTATTATTTCCATTTTACAGATGAGGAAAACCAAGGCACAGAGAGGTGACGTAACATGTCTAATGTCACACAGTGAGGAAGTGGAGGAGCTAGAATTCAAATCCAGGAAGTCTTGCCCCAAAGAGTCTGCCCTTACCTAAAGCTGCCTCATAGCCATAGGTAAAGGAACAGGGATTTGAACGCAGGTGTGTCTGACCCAAGATTCCATGTATATTCCATATGCTGCACTGTCTCTTAAACAAAAAAGGTGGAATCACACTGTGAACAGTGATCCTGCCCACGTGACCATCCCTGTCTGCCCTCTCAGTTACAGGCTCTGAAGCCAGAAAGGAATTCCTCCCCGTTGCTTACACAACCCTGAGCACAACAGCCAATGCAGATGGAAGCTCAGACCTACTTCCTGGCAGAGACTGGCACTGGCTTTGTGGGCCAGCCTCTGGGAGATTGCAAGAGAGCCGTAGCCACCTCCCTCCCTTCCCCCTCCCCCATGCTGTCCTGTCCATGTTTACCCGGTTGTGTAACTGAGGTTTTTATTGTTTCAACAAATATTTATCAGGCATTTATTGTATGCTCTGCAATATGGCAGATGGTAGAGACAGAGTAAAGGCCTAGGCCCAGGCAAAGCATGCACAGTCTCCAGTTCAGAATGATAGGTACCATCAAGGAAGAGTAATAATAATGGCCACTGTTTGCAGAGTGCTGTTATGTGCCGGTCATTATATAATCCTCCCAACACAGGCTGCTCTGGGAGAACACAGGGGGGTCACCTACTCAGTCTTGGGAGATCAAGGAAGGCTTCCTGGAAGAGTCCTGGTAGACACATGGGGGATGAGTAGGAGTTAGCCAGGTAAAGAAAGGGAACCAGGGAGAATGGTCTTCCAGGCAGAAACCTGAAGCTGAGAAGGCACACAGTACATGCTGTAGAAAAAGTACGCAACTCATTGTAACTGGGGGCAGAGCAGGAGGTGGGAGAAAAAGATGGATGTGGAGGGAGAAGTATGTCTGCAATAAACATCATCATGGCCTTGGAAGCCGTGATAAAGGATTACTGGTTCAGCCGGACTGGAGTCTAACAGCGCCTGTCAGCTGAGACGTGTAACATCTTTCCGCTGTTGCTGAATTCCCTGTCCCCTGTCCACTTCCTAGAGTCCTGCTTCTAGGTGAATGGACAACCCAGAACTACAGCCCTCCCACCCCTCTGACTGCAGGCACCACTACTGCCCCAAAGCTCCTTGGATACTGAAACTGGCCTTAATGGCACTCAAGTTCACCGTCCCCTGTAGATACCTCCAAATCGATGGTTGGACACCACGAGCCCTGGAGGGCACATGCACAGGAGAGTTATTCCGCTAGCCCTGACCAATCTGCCCCTTGCTCCCCACCTTCTGGTGCCTTAGAGGGTCCCCGAACGTTTCAGAAAGATGTCTACCCTCTGCAGGTTAAGAAGAGATTCAGAGCTGCATTTGGTCAAACCTACACAGCTTGTCACTGAGGGGATCCTGGCCTCCTGACTCTACATCCAGGGTTTTGGTCAAGTGCAAGTACTTTGGAGACATGTAGCCTGTGTTTGAACACAGGTTGTACTGCTAAGCAGTTGGCGGGTGATCTTGGGGCAAGTTACTTAGCTTTCCTAAGCCTTGGTTTCCCCCACTGTAAAAAGAGGTGATAATTTATCTCCCTCACAGGACTATAGTGAGAATTAGAAAATGTGTGTAAAAAGCTTAGCACATGGCCAGCCATTTATTAAAGACTTATAACATGAAGATTGTAGTTGATGCTGTGATACAACACCAGCTTCCCCCCAGGTCCGACACATTCATTTTCCTGGCTGCCAATAGCTCCGTAAGCCAAAGGAAGCTCTCTTGCTCAAGGTCATGTCCCTTTTCTGGGGCGTCCCATATTCAATGATGGGTTGATGTGAGAGTACAAGCTCTGGTCCTCTTTGCCCCAGAAGGGTCATCAGTAGAGTCCCCTTTCACCTTTAGAGTCTCTCCTGAGATCAGCTTAGATATTTGTCGCCATTGCAGTGGGGTTCAACTTTTCCTTCTAGTCATGTTTCTTCTGCTGTCCTACAGGTGTTACGCCCTAAGGCAGTCCTGGATAAATTTGCTGCACGCAGATCTCAGAGTCTCAGAGGACCCATGCTGTAATGATGATGAGGAAGATGACGTGGTGATCGCACCTCACTGCTGTTAAAGATCAAGCCTGTGCTGATATTGACAAGAAATGGCGGCAAATTAATTGATTGGCTTATATTTATTGCCTATTCTCAAATAAGTTCTTTCTTTGTTTATCTGAAGTTTCTATTCGAAAGAAAATACACAAACTTGAATTTCACAAGTATGTGTGATTTACAAAAGTGTGATACTTCTTTAGCAAGAACCCAGCTTCAGGCTCCTTTCAGACACTGATTATTCTCAGTAAGTCACTAGTCTGGGTTAAGCAATATTTATCTTTTGTGTTAGAACTGCAAACCAAACAACAGCTAATTCATGAATTCAGGTATAACTGTTGTTACCTATTTTTTCCCCAAAGTCTAAATCATACGTATAGTAAACTCTATTATTAGGTTTTGTAAGAGTATAGTATCATTTGGGCAAACCAATATTCTGATAAATAGAATTTTCATATTCCACACATGCTTCACCAATTTTTAATGAATTAGAAATCAGTAAAACATATTTAACACCAAAAGTCTGCTGCACACAATCTAATTTTATTTTTGGTAATTCCAAAGGCATTTGGCATTTGAATGATTAGCAGTGTGTTACAAATGTGCCGAAATAACAGTTACTAGAGAATGACAAAGTCAGTTTTAATCTAACTGTATCTATTATGATATACATGAATATCCATATTTGCATACATTCATCTTGTTTAATATAATTATGAGAACTGTTGTTATAAAAATTGGTAATTGCAGTATAGCTGCTCGTGGGCGCAGCAGGGAACTCATTGATTTGAATGGGCTTAGATAGACAGATTTTTAAAGTAAGATAAAATTTACATATACTGTATATTAGGTGTAGAGTTTGATGAATATTCAAAACGATATATACTTATGTAACCAACAAGATATACAACATCTCCAAAGCAGGCATTATGTGGGAAGATCTTGGATTTTTGGCTTTCCCCAATAGTGTGCTTGGTTTCCCAAGATAGCTTGTCAACTCCTGGATCCCAGTGCCTGCTTTGATCCTTTTCTCATCTCCACTGCTTCTTGCAGCTTCCCTTGGCGTCCACTGTATCTTTCCTCTGCTGGTCCTCACTGCACACAGTTTTCATCAGATTGGAGGTGAGTTCTTTCATTTTCCCGGGTGGTGGCTGTTTCCATCTTTTCCTTTCCAACAGTGTGTTGTTGGCTTACTAGTTTCAAATGATCTTTCCTCACGATGAACACACACAGTGATCAGATTTCTTCCCTCCTTCAGGAGCTTTCCAAACGTTTGCTCATAAATCTTCCTAGTACAGTCCTGGGTAATGAGTAGGGAGCAAGTTATATGCTTTGCTTTTATATATGGAAACCTCAAAGCTAAGTGAAGTTAAATGGCTTCCTGCAATGACTCTGACGCTAACTCAGAATTATATGACCCAGTTTGTGCCATGTTTGTTTTTGTTTTTGTTTTCTCCCTCCAGCAGGAAGGAGAGTATGGTGGAGTTCCTAAGGCAGTTCTCTCTTCAAGCCTCTCAATTTTTCTCACCTCTACTTGAGAGGCTATTCCATGGTCCGAGTATGAGGAAACAGTGAGCTGGAAGGAGACACAGCAGTAGGAAGAGACACAGGGAGATCTGGTGTGAGAAGCCTCAGGTCTTGGTCATGTTTTTAGAGATTAGGAAGAAGAAAGAGGGAGCAAAGGGTCAAAGATGGACACAAAAAAATTAGTCAAAGCAGTAGATCTTCACACTTCTTGTAGTTATCTGCACACTTCCTGCAGTGTCACCTTCAGCAGCTTAATAGTTTCATTTAACTGGAGGCAAAAGGAAAATTTAGTTTGACTCTTTGCAGTATCAAAAAGATGATGATGAAGAAGTTGTAAAGAAGATACTGAATTTTCTGGGAAATCCTCCTTCTCCACTCCAGACATTCCTCCCTCCAAATGTTGCTCTTTACCTTAACTGATTGGCTTTGTGGAAATAGCCACATTTAGGTATTAAAGGACATATATATTTAGAGGCTTAGGAAGTTACACCAAAGGATTTTTCCATGCTTTGGGCAGTGGGAGGGGTAGCCACCCAGTGTGTTAAATTTTTCAGAAGGAACTGTGCAGCTGGCTTCGCCAATGCCCTACCTCTGCAAACAGAGTCAGGAGACGGGAGCAGTTGGAAATGGTACCATTTTCCTGCTGCTCTTATTGGCTGCCTCGCAGTTCACCTCATACCCTTGGCATAATGCCTGTGCTGTGGGATTTGACAGTTGCAACATCTAATCTGCCTCAAAGGCTCTCCTCACGTCCAGGGACTTCCACAGGACCTCCCTTAGTCTGCTGTAAGATCTAACCGCAACCTTAATTATTAGTCTTCTTGAGAGAACCAGGGAGACTGTCTCCCACACCATGACTCCATCCACTCAGCTTTGAATGAACAATCCAGCTCTTTACAGCTAACTGCCCAAGTAAGCGTCAAACCCAAAGTGTGAGTAAAATAACTACGTGCCTTAAATAACACAGCCCAGTCATGCCACTCCTATTTTGCTTCTTAGGAAGTGTTTTACACTCATCTGCAGCCTGAGTAAAACTTTCTCTGGTACCTCCCTCTGACTCATGAGAGCATCAACTTAATCCATGGTAATAAGAAAGTATTCTATTTAGCTGTACTTGTGGAAGAGGCATGATTAAGGTTGCTTAGCAGTAGACATTGGTTTATTAAAAACAACTGTCTGTGAGGAAATCACTCCCTCATTTTCCTATGCATTCGTGTCTTCTGGTTGATTGAATTGCTAACTGAATTGCTCAGAAGATTTTCTCCTTATATGTGCTGGGGGGGACCTGGAGAGCAAAACGGCTGGGAAAGACTCAATATTAGAAACAAGACTAGATGCCTTGGAGCAACTAGGTGGACCATGTTTCTTCTGTCTAGAAAGTTGGAGGACTCAGAGCAGCTGTGTGTCCCCTGCCCAGCTGTGGGGTTTCATGTGACCTCAAGCAAGACAAGGGAGAAGCTCAGGGACGGAGAAGGGACAGGTGTCAAACTGGGGATGAGGACAATCATCTCTGGAAAGGATATAGACTTGAGTTGTTACATAGTGAACTGAAGCACCACAGATGCCAAACTCATTTTACTGAATTTTTTAGACTAACAGTAATGATTATGGGGCCAGGATGGTAGGGAAACTAGTAAAGCTACCTATATAAGAAGGGTGGGAAGGAGAATCATTGACATTTATTGAATGATTATTATGCGCTACATTCTTCTCAAGTGTGCATGGAACATTCTCCAGGATAGATCACATCTTGGGTCACAAATCAAGCCTCGGTAAATTTAAGAAAATTGAAATCATATCAAGCATCTTTTCTGACCACAATGCTATGATATTAGAAATCAATTACAGGGAAAAAAAATGTAAACTACACAAACACAGGGAGGCTAAACAATACATTACTAAATAACCAAGAAAACACTGAAGAAATCAAAGAGGAAATCAAAAAATACCTAGAGACAAATGACAATGAAGACACGATGACCCAAAACCTACGGGATGCAGCAAAAGCAGTTCTAAGAGGGAAGTTTATAACTGTACAAGCCTACCTCAAGAAACAAGAAAAATCTCAAATAAACAATCTAAACTTACACCTAAAGGAACAAGAGAAAGAAGAATGAACAAAACCGAAAGTTAGCAGAAGGAAAGAAATCATAAAGATCAGAGTAGAAATAACTGAAATAGAAACAAAGAAAACAATAGCAAAGATCAATAAAACTAAAAGCTGGTTCTTTGAGAAGATAAGCAAAATTGATAAATCATTAGCCAGACTCATCAAGAAAAAGAGGGAGAGGACTCAAATCAATAAAATTAGAAATGAAAAAGGAGAAGTTACAACAGACACCGCAGAAATACAAAGCATCCTGAGACTACTACAAGCAACTAGGCCAATAAAATGGACAACCTGGAAGAAATGGACAAACTCTTAGAAAGCTATAACCATCCAAGACTGAACCAGGAAGAAACAGAAAATATGAACAGACCAATCACAAGTAATGAAATTGAAACTGTGATTAAAAATCTTCCAACAAACAAAAGTCCAGGACCAGATGGCTTCACAGGTGAATTCTATCAAACATTTACAGAAGAACTAACACCCATCCTTCTCAAACTCTTCCAAAAAATTGCAGAGGAAGGAGAACTCCCAAACTCATTCTATGAGGCCACCATCACCCTCATACCAAAACCAGACTAAGATACTACAAAAAAAGAAAATTACAGACAAATATCACTGATGAATATAGATGAACAAATCCTCAACAAAATACTAGCAAACAGAATCCAACAACATATTAAAAGGATCATACACCATCATCAAGGGGGACTTATCCCAGGGATGCAAGGATTCTTCAATATATGGAAATTAATCAATATGATACACCATATTAACAAATTGAAGAATAAAAACCATATGATCATCTCAATAGATTCAGAAAAAGCTTTTGACAAATTCAACACCCATTTATGATAAAAACTCTCCAGAAAGTAGGCATAGAGGGAAACTACCTCAACATAATAAAGGCCATATATGACAAACCCATAGCAAATATCATTCTCAATGGTGAAAAACGGAAAGCATTTCCTCTAAGATCAGGAAAAGACAAGGATGTCCACTCTCACCATTATTATTCCACATAGTTTTGGAAGTCCTAGCCACGGCAATCAGAGAAGAAAAAGAAATAAAAGGAATACAAATTGGAAAAGAAGAAATAAAACTGTCACTGTTTGCAGATGACATGATACTATACATAAAGAATCCTAAAGGTGCCACCAGAAAACTACTAGAGCTAATCAATGAATTTGGTAGAGTAGCAGGATACAAAATTAATGCACAGAAATCTCTTGCATTCCTATATACTAAGGATGAAAAATCTGAAAGAGAATTTAAGGAAACACTCACATTTACCATTGCAACAAAACGAATAAAATACCTAGGAATAAATCTACCTAGGGAGACAAAAGAAATGTATGCAGAAATCTATAAGACATTTATGAAAGAAAGTAAAGATACAAACAGATGGAGAGATATACCATGTTCTTGGATTGGAAGAATCAATATTATGAAAATGACTATACTACCCAAAGCAATCTACAGATTCAATGCAATCACTATCAAATTACCAATGGCATTTTTCACAGAACTAGAACAAAAAAAGTCTTCAAATTTGTATGGAGACAAAAAAGACCCTGAAGAGCCAAAGCACTCTTGAGGGAAAAAAAACGGAGCTGGAGGAATCAGACTCCCTGACTTCAGACTATACTACAAAGCTACAGTAATCAAGACAATATGGTACTGGCACAAAAACAGAAATATAGATCAATGGAACAAGATAGTAAGCCCAGAGATAAACCCATGCACCTATGGTCAACTAATCTATGACAAAAGAGGCAATGATATACAGTGGAGAAACGACAGTCTCTTCAATAAGTTTTTCTGGGAAAACTGGTCAGCTACATGTAAAAGAATGAAACACTCCCTAACACCATACACAAAAATAAAGTCAAAATGGGTTAAAGACCTACATGTAAGACCGGAGACTATAAAACTCTTAGAGGAAAACATAGGACAAACACTCTTTGACATAAATCACAGCAAGTTCTTTTCTGATCCACCTCCTAGAGTAATGAAAATAAAAAACAAATGGGACCTAATGAAACTTCAAAGTTTTTGCACAGCAAAGGAAACCATTAACAAGAAGAAAAGACAACCCTCAGAATGGGAGAAAATATTTGCAAATGAATCAATGGACAAAGGATTAATCTCCAAAATACATAAACAGCTCATGCAGCTCAATATTAAAAAAACAAACAACCCAATCCAAAAATGGGCAGAAGACCTAAATAGACATTTCTCCAAAGAAGACATACAGATGGCCAAGAAGCACATGAAAAGCTGATCAACATCACTAATTGTTATTGAAATGCATATCAAAACTACAATGAGGGATCACCTCACACCAGTTAGAATGGGCATCATCGGAAAATCTACAAACAACAAATGTTGGAGAGGGTATGGAGAAAAGGGAACCCTCTTGCACTGTTGGTGGGAATGTAAATTGATACAGTCACTATGGAGAACAGTATGGAGGTTCCTTAAAAAACTAAAAAAAATTACCATATGACCCAGAAATCCCACTACTGGGCATATACCCAGAGACAACGATGATTCAAAAAGACACATGCACCCCAATGTTCATTGCAGCACTATTTACAATAGCCAGGTCATGGAAGCAACCTAAATGCCCATCGACAGATGAATGGATAAAGAAGTTGTGGTACATATATACACTGGAATATTACTCAGCCATAAAAAAGGAACGAAACTGGGTCATTTGTAGAGACGTGGCTGGATCTAGAGACTGTCATACAGAGTGAAGTAAGTCAGAAAGAGAAAAACAAATATCGTATATTAATGCATATATGTGGAACCTAGAAGAATGGTACATATGAACTGGTTTGCAGGGCAGAAATTGAGACAGAGATATAGAGAACAAATGTATGGACACCAATGGGGGAAAGCGGCAGGGGGGCGGCGGGTGGTGTAATGAATTGGGCGATTGGGATTGACATGTATACACTAATATGTATAAAATGGATGACTAATAAGAACCTGCTAAATAAAAAAATAAATTAAATAAAATTCAAAAAAGAATCACTAAATGTTCCTATATAATTTATTAAATAATTTATCATGCCCTCATTGTTTCAAAATCTGTTTATATCAAAACAAAAAATGTATAATGGGAAAAAGAAGACAATGGATGTGATAGTCATTTTGTAATGCATGTAGAGAAGTGTTGCATAAAAATACATATATAATAAAGGTGGTTATAAAAGAAAAAAAAGATTATTATGTGCTAGCCACTGTTTTAAGCATTTTTGGTACATAGAAATAATTGCTATTAGTTTAACATTGCTTTAAAGATGAGAAACCAAGACTTGAGAGGTTAAGTTCGTGAATTTGGTTACTTGTAAGTAGCAGCGATGGGATTTGAACTCTGGACACCAACATTTCTATCCACTGCACTATCTAGGCCCTCGGTTCTCAGATAATTGTGACCATGGTGGGAATTGTGGCCCTCAGCTGTCAGACATTTCCATTTTTCAAGAAGTTTATCTGAATTTATCAATGAGAAATTTCTGAATTTTTAAATCATTGGAAATATCTTTGCTTTTTTTTTTAATGTTTTCATAAGACTCAGGTCAGCAATTGGATGCAGACCGAATGTGATCTAGGATTACTTCCTGCCCAAAGTCATTAGGTCACTGCTCAACCTGCAACCCTGTGCACATGCTGGGGAAACCTGCACCAAGGAAGTAGAAATATAAACAGGAACTTGTCCCATTGCAGGAAATGCCCTTTGTGGAAGCTTTGTAGCATTGGGTCATCAGAGGGAGTTTGTCCACCCAGGCTTTGCTAGTTTCACCAGAAACCTAGGGAAAATGTGGATTTCAGATTTGCAATGGAATAGTCTAGACCTGTGTGTTTAGACCAGAGTGCCACTGATCCCGTTCAAAGAGGTCAGTGAAAGCTGTGATACTGACCCTCTCAGCCCTCAGGGGACTGGGGAGTTTCTGTGGTCTAGAGGTCCCTTAGATGGTCACCTCTAGCCACAAGTAGCTCCTCTTTTCAGTTTACCCCATGTTGCAAATATTATAATTTTTAAAAAATGTGTGCCATGAAGTTAAAACAGTTGGGAAGTACTGTTGTGGCCTATTTCTCATGTAATATGTTGCCCTAACTTACCATCAGCTTTTTTCCTTTTAATGAATGGGATCTACATTTTTATATGAATCTTTTAATGAAACTTTCCTCTTCTGCTCACCTGGATGGTAGGACATCCTCCTCCTGGTTCTTACCCTGCTCATTATTCATGGATCTTTTCATTAAAAACAAATAATTTCATTCACTTATTCATTCATTTTAGTTCTCTTCCTGACTTTCAATTTTACACAGCAATTTGGTACTATTTGCTATCAATTCATTCAATAATGATTTGTTATGTGTTTGGAAAGGTCCCTGGGGAAGGGGTGTGAGGCCTAAGAGAGCAATCATTCTGTCTTGGTCTTCCTGGGACATTTCCAGTTTTAGCACTGAATGTCCCAGGGACCCTCAGTCCTGGGCTAACTAGGATGGTTGGTCCCCCTAGGCCTAGCTAACAGGTAGAGCTGTTGTCACAGAGAGAATGAAAGACTCTTCTTCATATGGGTGGGTAGGTATGGAGAAGACAGGGGACAGGGGAGGGTTTCACACAAAATAACCTTAATTTTTTACTACATAGGTGTAAGGTCATCTGCTGAGAGACAGGGGAGCAGATGGTAGAGGAAGTGTCATTCAATGAAGCCTAGTTCCCTTCATACCATGTGCTTCTAAAACAACAGCAACTTATGTTAGGTGCATCTATGCTTTGCCTGGATGTAATTGGTCATTTCCTGAATGCAAATTAATACGAACAACTAAAAAAGGGAAATGATTCTATATTTATTTTTCAAAAATAAAAGGCAAGTGCAAAATACATAATCTATTACACTGAGGCATCATCTAGATCATTAGATGTACCTGTTCCTGTAACTGCCATTCTTTAGTAATGACATGCCCTCAACTGGCTACCACGCTCCTGCCCCCCGTCCCCACATCCTAAAGAACACACCCGGCTTACGTAATAGTAACTTAAAAATGGGGGAAAAGTGGCTATAGCAGAGGGAGGGAAGTA
This sequence comes from Delphinus delphis, assembly GCF_949987515.2. Classification (NCBI taxonomy): domain Eukaryota; kingdom Metazoa; phylum Chordata; class Mammalia; order Artiodactyla; family Delphinidae; genus Delphinus; species Delphinus delphis. Next base: position 22,296,919 of record NC_082700.1, read on the forward strand.
CCTGATTTGATATATGGCCCTCAAAGATCCACTGGACTGTAGGTGCTGTATGGCTGTGAGAGGGGCCAAGGACAGGGCAAGTGTAACAACATGACCTTGGACAAGCACTTAACCTTTCTGTGCCCTGATGTCTCCCTTTGCAAAATGAAGGGATGGATTACAGAAGCCCCTAAGGTCCCTCGTGTGTTCTAGAATTCTAGCGCTTTTTGAAGGACTGTAAGGGGAGAAAAGCAGTTACAAATACATGTGCGTGCACATACACAAACACACACACGTTAGAAGTCTTTGGTATATGAAGCCAAGAGGACAGGTCAGAGATCCCTTCAAAAAATTAGGATTATGACTAGGATGAATCAAGCCCTAGGACACTGAGATCCAGGCAGCTCTGTGAAAGTTTGTAACAAAGGAAGTCTCACTCCCCACATCAGAAGCAAACTTCTCATAATGGACTTTCACAGTTGAGAAAACATTTTCACGTAGAACAATAGCTTGCAGACTGAGAAGCATTTGAACACAATAGTGTTGCATTTGATCCTCACACAATCTTGGGAGGCAGGCATCAGAGTTTCTATTCTCTCCATTCTATAGATGAGAAAACTAAGTCTGCAAGTAGTTAAGGTCACAGAGCTGAGTCTTGGACTCTGTTCCCATGAATCTCTGTAACCTCTACAGAGAATGGGGGTCAGTGGGGTCTTACCACTGAGCAGCCATCTCAGAAGTAGGAGCCCTGGGTGTGGAGCCTTCAGGACCCCTGGAACACAGGATGGAGCACAGGCCTGTGGTTGTGAATGCCATGACTGTCGGGTCACCAGAGATACACTAGATTCAAGGGTAGCCTGACCAGTCTGTGTCCTTACTCTCTGCTGGGGTTGTGTCCTTGTGGTCACATCTCCAATCTGGTCACTGCTGGACTCCCTCATCCTGATTGTTCCAGGACCATGGCTTTGGGGTTCTGGGAGGCTGTGGGACTGAAATGATCTAGGAGTCTGTGAGGACTCATGCTTCTCTGCTGCGTGCTGTCGAGTGAAGCGGGATGCTACGGTACCCCTTTTGATGCTGTTTAGATGGCCCGTCCACTACAGATTATTATTCCACGAGTAGACCTGTAATGTATTCTTGTACATCTGAATTTAATTAAGAACCTTTTTCTCACTGACATGAACGTGGTTTTACTGTTTCTGGCCAGGCCAGACAAAGATGTTAGAAGACAGATTTCTGAATTGTGGGCCAATTTCCCTGATCTTTTAAACCCAAGGCCCCTGTTCTGAGACAGAGATTTATGACTTTGACATGCTGTCTTCAACCACTCTCTGGTCACTAGGGAGTATGCAGAAGCAACGGCTCCAAGAGTCAAGGTTGTCCCCTGCAACCTCACCAGGATCCTCGTGGGATTCAGAGGATTACTTAATTTTCAGTATTCAGAGGACGGTGTCAGGATCACCCCAGCTTTACTTAATCATCTCATGACTTGGGAGCGTTGGTGATGGGATTAAATCTTTGTGCTGTGGTCCATTTCTGATGTGTTGGCCTGTGGAGCCTCAAAGGGCAACGTGAGCTCTACTTTTCTGTTCCCAAAGGACTAAGGCCGGAAACTCATGTACTATTTTGTCCCGTGGCTTCTCTGTTTAGCAATACCTCACCTTTGGTGCTGATGCTGCTTAAAAATAAGAGAAGGTGCAGGAACACTGACAGTTGTTACCAAGGGCACTTCTCACATCCTCTGCCCCTCCGCATGTGTGATGGCCACCCCACCTGCACTTGGGGCAGTAAAAGCCTGCACCCTTTAATCACCTCCCACTTGCTCACCCCAGCTGTTGACTCAGCTTTAAACATCCAGCCCAGGGAACATTGCCTCTTTGGTGCATGTCATAATCAGGAGATTACGGTTCTCTTCAGATTCTCACTCCACTCCATTGAGGGTGGAGCGCTTGGGAAGCAGGGATGAGGGGATGGCGGCATCCCTCCGTCCATCCATTCACACCTCCATCCAGTCTTCCCTTACACAGCGTCTGACTGCCCACTGTGCGCCATGTGCTAAGCTGGGCGCTGTGCATTCAGTGGTGAACACAGAAGACGCTATCTCAAGGAGCAGCTTCTGTTTCAATAGAGCAGCCCAAGGAACTTCACCTGCTATTATTTCGGGTATGCTTCTTACTGCCAAGAGTCTGTAGGTGTTTAGGGACCTCATTAAGGTTTGGAAGCTCTGGATCCTCACTGCTCCTTTGGAGCCTGGCCCTTGGTTGGGCCAGGCCCTCAACGTGCCACTGTCAGCACTTTCCAGATGAGTACTATGCATGGGGCAGGGCCAGGCCTGGGGCCCCCTGAAGGCTGTGTCACCCCTGGCTCTAGCCACAGAGGCTTCATCACAGAGGGAAGCTGAGCTGTGAGCATGTTGCTAGGCTGTGGCTATTTATTTTTATAAACGAGGCTTGTGCTTAATTTAGAAATCTGCTTTTGCTTTTTTTTCCCTTTGTTCCAGCATCATCTGGCTGTCTGGCACCATCAAAGAATTGCATTTCTGACCCAACAAGAGCTCATGGGTGAATGGGGGCAGGAAAGAGGTTGGGGAGAGGACTGATGCCAGCCAGGCTGCCTCACGGGGAGGGGGAGACACTTGGCCATGCCACTAGCATCCTGTTCGGCTTTCGGATGAGTTTCATCTATGACACGTACAGAGTCCTCACTTGGAACAAGAGGATTAAAAGAGGCCCTGGCGCTCGCTCCTCTTCTGATTAACCACACCTTGGCATACAGCGGAACAGAAGGCAAAGCTGCACAGAAAAGGACCAAAGTCAGGTGCCAGAAGCAGGTGACATCCAGACTCCCAGTTCGTTGGATGCAGCTATTTCAATAGAGCCACTTTTTTGTGTGGCTATTTAGACATGAGGATATTTCGATTTGGCTTAAAAATTAAGCTGATAAGTGTTAGTTTTTCGGCCCAGGGAATATAGCCAATGTTTTATAATAACTTTCAATGGAGTATAATCTATAAAAATATTGAATCACTGTGTTTGTATACCTGAAACTAATATAACACTGTAAGACAACTATACTTCAATAAAAGAGAATTTTAATTAAATGATGAATAAAATGGGCACTTTATACCCCACCTTTGAGTTTCACCCTAGCCCCGAGCTTTGTCCTATTGCCAATCCTAATCCTACCTCTGGGCGTCAAGGTGTGTGGATCGGGGAAAGGTATGGTAGAGGTTCAACATGGAAGAGATATACCAGGGATCAGGTAACAGTTAAGGACGGAATAAATGTCAGGAATAAGGTGTCCTAAGAACCGGGGGCAGGTCGGGAGGAGAGGAGGCTGGGAGGCCTCTAATGTCGATCCAGTAGAGACAGAGCAAGACTCAGAGATGGAGTGACGGGTGGGGAATTGGTAACACACAAAATCCTGTGAGCCTGCATTTTGGCTCGCCTGTCTTGAGGCTGTGTCAGAACAGCTGCATGACATTGTTGGGCAGGAAAATATTCCACTTAGGATTCAGAACAGCTCATCTCGTCTCCTCCAGGGGCAGTGTCTGACTCATACATGTCTAGGCGTTTCACTGGAGGGCTTGTTTGAGTCTCAGTTTCTCCGTATACAACGCAGATGATCATGTCGACCCTTCCTCTTTCCCCAGCTGTGTTTTCCCTCCAAGCGACAGGATGCAGAATGAGCCAGCAGCTTGTAAACTGCTTCGAGCCACTTGGAGAAGGTGCTTGCGTAACTAGTGGGCATTAGCCGCTACGAGTGCCCCACGAGTCAAGAGTTTCCAAGTCGGGCAAGTGTAGCCGTCTCTGCCTGATGATTCATGTGGACACAGTAATGCCTTTAGTTGGAACGTACAGTGTTGGTGATGAATTTGTTCTTGCGATGGCAGAGAACTTCATCTTTACTAGAGTGCTATCAACGTGAGGAGTGTGCGGGGATCAGATGGGAAAAGAGTTGAAAGGAACCTGGCACTTGTGCCTGCCATGCAGAGGTCCACTGTACAAAGAACTACGGCAGCATGTTTATGCCCAGTCATCAACTCCTCTTGGCCAGCAGAGAAATTCTTCCAGATTCTTCTGCCATTTGTCAAACTTGCCAAAGTCCCCGGAGGCAGTTTCTGTGTCACTGAAGGTGGAGGGAAGGGAGGACTTTCTCCACCAGGTCTCACTACTTTCTCTGCTGATCCTGTGCGTCACATGGTGAAGCCTCACTGATTATAGTATGGAATGTCCTTCCAGAATTGGTACAAGGAGGCAGCAGGGCCTGGGGCCTCAGCTTCCAGAAGCCTGACCTGGGGCTGCCATGCAGCTGGGCAGGAACCCTCCTCTGAGCCCTCAGAGCAGAGGCAGAGGGCGGGAAGGGCACGCGTGTCTCTGCAGCTCGCTGGCCCAGCCGTGCCTCCGAGTGCTGGCCACCCCAGTCCCTGCTCTAGGAGCCAAGATGCCATCTCCCTGGTACAGTTAATCTTCGTTCCTGCCACCAGCTCATCTTTCTTTGTTACTTCTCACCATGCCTCTGGCCGCAGATTCCTTATGGATTCCTTTCTCAGGTGTCGTGTTTTGATTCCCTCCTCACATGTACTCCCAAGTGCCAAGAACAACTCTGCTCCGGCAGGAGGATATCATTTGGCTTAAAGAGGGTGGGAGCGGTAGCTTCTCCACATGAGCATTCTTTGGATTTATGTGGGGATTTATTCTGGGAACTGTTTACAGTCTCCCACAAGTCTCCCCCCACCGCCAACAACATGTTTCTGTCGCAGAGTTGCTCTGCTTTCATTGTGTGTAACTGGAGGATGATACGAGCTTTTCCTCCGGAGCCCGGGTAGGAGGGCTCAGCACGCTCTCTCCACACACACCATTACTGCCCCAGCATGTTGGCGGGGCCCACACTGAACAGTGCAAAGTGCTTTGTTACCATCATTACAGCCCCAAGGCTCGTCCCCAATATTTGTGAGATAAACCTTAAGACTTCTTCCCGAATTGTTGGTTTCTCCAGCCCTGGCGTGGTGTTCACCCCATGGGGCAGCCCTCCCTGAGCGACTGACAAGCACTCCCAGGTTTAGCTGGAGGGGTCAGGTCCAACTGACATTTGCTTCTCTGTTGTCGTTGCGTCAGACTTAATGATACATGCTAAGGACAGTAGCTGCTCTTCTCCCTCGTCCCCATCGTGGTTTGGGGAGGTTGCGTTGCCCCATCTGTCACTTTGTATAGTGATTCAGGAATCTGCTGTTGGACATGGAACTAAACTTAGAGACAGGAGGGGTCAGGCCCCATGCAGGCGGCAAGCAAGCCTGTCCCTAGACAGGGGAGGGTGGCTCTAGGAGTGAACGCATCCTGGACTTGGTCTGCCTGGACCAAGCGAGTCACCCAGCAAGACCCCTGCTTTAGGGGGGTCAAGTAATCAGGCCAAGCCTGAGTAAGAGCAATCTGAAGTTTGAAGGTGCTTCCAGGTACAACCCCTGATTCAGGTACGAAAACTAAGACAGTGGTCTCCTTTGAGTCCGACCACAATTCTTGGAGGTAAACAGGGCAGGTGTTATTACTCCAATTTTACCAATGGGGAAACTAAGTTCCAGAAAGTTTAGTTAACTTCCTTAGAGTCAACTAAGTAAGTTACTGGTGGACTTGAGACGAGAAACCTCAAATTCCTGACATCTGTTCCAGTTTTTTCCATTACTCCATGCTGCACTTCAGCAGGGCTTATGCAAAACATCAAATGCAAGTGCTAGCCCTTCCAGCTGGGCAGGAGCTGGAAGCTGGCATGGGTTTCCACTGGCGTGTCTGGGGCCCAGGAGGCTGCAGGCACTGTTTCCACTTGCTTGTACAGCAAGGTGAGGCTGCGTGGCTTGGCAGGGCTGAGACCATTTGGGGGCTCGCTGCTTATGAGGCTGTAGTGAGGGGAATGCAGCTGAGAGGGACGGGAGTGGAGCAATGGTGCAAGTATCTGTGTGTGCACTTGTGTATGTACACTCACACACACACACACACACAGTCACACACACACAAGCCTGGGATCACAGGTGAACAGCCGTAACTACCATCTGCCACAATGGCTGTTGAAGGTGGATGGAGCAGATCCCCTTCGAGGTCATCTGCAGCTTCCGGATGCACTGTGGCTTCTTACTTCAAGCTTCTGCATCCTAAAGGCTTTCTCTGGCCACGGGAATTTGCTGAGCCCCTGGGTGGGGCTGAGGCGGCCCAGAAGAGCCCCAGAGCTAATGGTCCTCTGGCATTGGTTAAGACCAATGAGGGATGGAGCTGGGCATAAATGTCTCAGGCTCCTTGCCCCTCGATAAGACAACTGAGGTGTTTTCTATGGGGTCTTTGACAGGGACCCCAGTGGGAGTGAACCCCAATGCTCCCAGCAGCAGCCTGCTCATAACATCCCCCTTTTTGCTTTCCCCTCTTCTGTCTTGCTTCCACAATCCCTCACTGCGTTTCTTGGGATTGCCTCCCCCATAAGCTCTGTGCAACCAGATTTCTGTTTCAGGCATGAAAACTAAGACAGTGGCTTCCTAACTAACTCCTGCCTCCCAGGAGCACCTTGTACGTGGTGGGCTTTCAACACAGCCAGGTTCCTGCTGAGAGTGGCAAGTGTGCATTTCCTGGTGAGCACTGCTCCTTTTCAGCCATCGGACGGGAAGCCTGTGGCTCTGGTACAAATACTGATGGAGTTCTACATGCTGGAAGAATCTTTTTTCCTATGTATCCAGGGGAGGCCCCGCATCAGGGCTGCATGGGTAAGAAACAGAGAACTAAGCTCAGTGCCTTTAAAAACGATGCCAAGTTGAAGTAAGCCTGGAGGATTTTTTTGCTGTTTTATCTTCTGTTTTGCCAACGACATGGACTCTGTGCAGGTGTGGCCTCAGCTATCCTTCACTCCCTTAAGCCTTGGTGAGCGGCACCATCAATGCTCCCTTTCCTGGGGGAGGCCTGCATCGTCTTGCTCTCTAAATTCCTCTTAATGCAGCCACGGAATCTTGGGAGCACGGGAAGGCAGAGCCAGGGCTCCCCGAGGCTGGAGCAGGTTCCTGGATGCCACCTGCCTTTCAGTCCTCCTGGGTTCCAACAGACAGCAGATTCGACTTGCAACCAAGCAGACACATGAAAGCAAACGTGCGCTTCTGACATTTTGTAACCCGCCTCCCACAAAACAGAAGGTACTCTTCTCCTTGTGTTATTCCCTGCCTTGTTCTTGACATTTTTAATGTGCTGAGTCTACAGCCGACTTTGCATTCCCGACACCTCCCACTTGAATTGGCTCCTGGTCCCTCCAGGCCTGAGATCCCAGTCACGTGCTACACCCCAGAGAACACTCGACATTCCCTGTCTGGGCAGGCTACCCTCCTCCTAACCTTGACATTTAGGGCCTGCTGTTTCTTTTCCTCTTCTCCTGTAATAAATCAGCGCCAGGCAAGGTTCACTGTGCGCTTGGCAGGGCTTGAGGAAGCTGATGCTGGGGTAAGAGGGCTTTTCTGCAAGCACTGGGTGAAAAGCAAGCATTGTCATTCTGCCCCTGTTGCCTGGCTTTGCAACGCTGTGAAACCCTAAGCAAAGAGCCCAGGTTCCCTTTCCAGGCCCTTGTCTGACCTGCACAAAGCTGAGCGTATCTTCCAAGTTCTTTCGCTTAAACCAGACAAAGTAATGCCGTAATGCCGTCCCTTGCCTGGGTTTTTCCTAGTTTGTAGCCCAGGCTGAGCTGCTGGCTGAGTTCATTCACCTCAGGGGGTCTGGTATGGAGCAGAGTCCTCGACAGCCGAAGGAACACAGAGGCTGGGCCATTTCTGTCCACCCGCCCCCAATCTCCCCAGGCCACGTCTAGGAGTTGGGGTTTGATTCGGCTTGGGAGTGAAGGGAAGTAAGCCTTTTTAGCGCCAAGTGTCAGATACTAAGCAATGCCTAAGGGTATGTATGTACGGGATGATAAAGTCATCAGATAGGCTACAAGGATATATTGTACAACACAGGGAGTATAGCCAATATTTTGTAGTAACTGCCAATGGAAAGTAACCTTTAAAAATTGTATAAAAAAATTTAAAAACGTGTTTTTCAAGACAGAGGGAAAGGGGAGAGAAAGGGACAGAGAGCAGGAGAGAAATGGGAGAGAGAAAGACGGGAAAGGAAGAAAATGAGTCCACAAAATAATAGTGATGCAGAGGAGTGGCTGAGTGCCACCCACAAGCCTTTGAGTGGCATCAATGCCATCTGTCACCCATCTCTGCTTCAAAGTGGCACCAGGAGCTGCTGAATGCATGTGCTAGCTCCACAGAAAACACACAGCTCAGATGTTAGAACCATGTTGCCTCCCACAGTCCCCTGGAGTAGGGATGAGTGTGAACCTCCTTACTCAACCGTGAGAGGTCTTCATCAAAGGACTTTCAAATGCTTCATGATATACTAAATCACTTGTGTAAATATAAGATGGTATTTTTTTTCTCCAACTCACTTCAAGACTTGAACACACACTATTTGCACAAGGCTCAAGGTTAATTTAAGAATACGTAGAAGATTCTTAAAGGAAGAGACCATGACAGTTGGGTTGAACCAAATGCCTGGCACACAGTAGGTGCTCAACAAATGTCTGAAATTGAATCAGGGAATGAATGAATATAAGGGATACAAAGAAGATTTTAACAAGAAGATAACTGAATATTCAACACTGATTCCTTTTCAACACATTTCATGGCATTCCTTCTGGGTCCCAAGGATGCAAGGATGAGTGAGCGTTCCACATGTGTATTCACTGGTCAGCCTGTGATCACACACACACATTGGAGTAGATGTGGACAGGGTGCAGTGATGGGGATGGTTGACACCACCCAGGGGTTTCTGCAGAGGTGTCTATATATGCAGGTCCTGAGGCTACCCAGGAGGTCTCACCAGGCAGACCACTTGGAAGATAGAACGTGAGGACAAAGGGATAAAACAGCCTAGTGTGTCAGAGAGCAGCAATAGCTGCATATGGCTGGGGCAAATGGAAGGGGTGTGTGTGTGTGTTTGTGTGTGTGTGTGAGAGAGAGAGAGAGAGAGAAGGGTGGGGGGTTGAGGGAAGGCAGGGGCAGGATAGAGAGCCCTGAATGTCTCTGACAACCACCAGCTTTTGCTGGTCACCAAAGATTTCAGAGTGTCTTCTATATGACCAACCACTGGCAACAGTAGGTGTCACTTATTCAAATCTTCCTGGGAAGCTGAAACCCCATGGACCAGCTGTTGCTTGGTCACTGGGGAGTGTGGGGTGTCTCCATGCCTCCTTAGGGCCTCCAAGCTAACGGTAGAGAGGTATGATCTCTGACCTTCTAAGCACCTCATAGTGCTTATTTGGTGTCTGGTCTAATTTCCTCTCTGCTGTGAGCTACCTCAGGGCAAAATCTCGCTGTTCTCTGAGCAGACAGAATGCAACAGAGCTTTACTGGAAGGATGGATGGATGGACAGATGGACAAGTGGATGCTGAGTCCTACAAAAGCCTTTAAGCCCCACCACTCTTCCCTAAGGGGGCAAAAGTCATATTTACCGTGACTACTTGTTTATTATTAACCTTGCAAGTCTCCGATGGGCACAGAGCCCAGACCAAAACCAGTCTGGTATGAAAAGAGACAAGGCAGGAGCCCCCAAAGAACTCAGCAAGAAGCCAGATCAGGGTTTATCAGAAGAGTGGCCAGCACAGGCCCCAAGGCCTGGGAGGAAGAGCATGGGCTGGAAGCCTGCGGTCCCTCAGGTTCTCGGGCCCCTGGTAGTTCCAGCAGAAGTGGGCCCAGTGCTGGAACACCACGAGCGCTTCTGCTACAGAATGCCCTGGAAGCCAGATGATTTGATAAAGCCCAAATCAGAGCAGATAAAAGGCAATTATGTGCCCACAGCCTGGGCTCCTGCCACCCTGAGCCTCCCTGGGTATGTACTTGTGGCATTTGGATGTTTCTCTCACAAAGGCCTGGAGAGAGAAAAACAGCCATTCAACATCTAATAAATTATCTATCGTGTCACTGCTTCTGCTGGCCTCGTTCTGACACTTCTCCCCTTCTGATTGTAGACAATCACCATTCTCTAATTGCTTCGTTCAGCTTGCTCACAGAGCTACAGCGACAGCGAGAAGCTCTCATTTGTCGTTGTTTGTTCGGAACGCTGAATTAAGCCAAATTATGCCTCAGTTTAGGCACGATTCTATCCTGAAGAGCAGCTCCCCGCCCCACACTGGCCCCAACGAGGCTTCTCTCTTGGCCCAAAGGCTGTACCTGATTTCCAGGAGATCACTAATCAGCCCCTCTCCAAACGGGGCCTGGAAGGAGGGTCCTTGTGTATCTGGGGGCCACGATCTGGCAGCGGATGGAGAATAACTGAAGGAAGGCAGTAAGTGCATGCAGGTCCCGACCCCACTAACAAGTGGATTTCCCTGGAATTCAGACCAGCCTTGGACCCTGCGTGTGAGTCTCTCTCTTTTCAAAGCACAGAACTGAATGGCAGGAAAATAGGACAAATTGCTGACATAATTCAATAGTATTTATTCGCCATCCCATATCATTGCTTGGTGCTTTACAGTCTTTGGGAAGCTTACTTCCTACAACATGAGTACAGATTATGCACAGAAGTCACCGTGAATATATGGAATACGTGGAACTATGAGGCAGTGGTGTGAGCTGGACATAGCAATGAGCACAGATTCTCAGAGCAGCTGCACGTAGAGAATGCGTGAGAGAAATACCTGAGTGCAAGCTGGACGTCAGGCCTAGAGATCTAAGTGGCTCAACTGATTACTTAATTCATTTGTCCAGCTCCACGTATTGAGGACCTATTAAGTAACAGGTACCGAATGAGGCACCGAGAATTTAAAGAAAAGAATAAACCTCTGCCTGTGGCTTTGAGGAGTTCGTACTCTAGAGAGAATTAAAGTATAAACTAGATAAGTAATTAGAGTACAGTGGCACATGGAGAGTGGGAATTACTGGGGAGCATCAGGTAAGGATGGATGGACTCAGCCTGAGGAGACAGGACCCAGATTTGAGTGGACCTGGCGAGGTCGGTGAGCTCCTGAAAGGTTTGCTGAGGGCATTTCAGGCCTGGAAGCCGGAGGAGCGGGGAGCAGTTAAAGGAATGTGCAATAGTTGTGTGAACAAAGAATAGGGGGAGGGAGGCGGAGTGACAGATGTGGCTGGAGAGAGGCCGGGGCTAGTTCGGGAAGCTTCTGAGTGTCCTGTGAAGGATGTGGGCTTTTACACTGAAGGCTTTAAGAGGGGAGAGCACAGGAAGAGAGTCACTGGCCAGTGTGGAGGGGAGTGGATGGAAGCGGGAAGGCAAGAAGCAGAGACAAGTGAGGAAGTGGTGGAATTAATGGGGCTGGAAGAGACGCTTTCAGAGACACATGAGATGCGGTCTATTCCACCCTCACGTTTCTTTCTTCTCTCTTTTCAGTGCTTTTTGGGGCATTACTACACACAGCTGTTTTATAATTTGACTGTCTTAATCTGCTTATTCTGGAAGTCTTTCCCCACATTTTTCTTGGGCCCTGAGAACTGCCTCTATTACTGCAGTGTCCAGGTGCACAATATTTTCTGTCCTTGGATTGGGGTGAGAGACCCCAGAGCGCACATTCCGGTTAATGGAAGTTTCACATCATGGGTTGGACTCAACTTGAAGTCCTTCCTTTATGATCTAGATAATTAATTTATGTTTTCTCTTTTCAAGATCATAAATTCTCAGCTGAAGCTAGTTATCTGTGTGAGGACTTGGATCTTTCCCTACTTTCTCTATCAGGGGTGTTAGTAATCCAGGGGTCAGGTCTCAGCCAGTTTATGAACACAGATTTATTGAATCATCACTATTCCAGGATGTGTTCAAGGAAGAGTCTGAATATTGTTTAACAGCCCAAGGAAGGTTCAGGCCATTGACGAAGGTTCAGGCCAGGCGTTCGTAGCAATCAGCAGCCTCCACCTGGTGCTGAACTCACCAACCTCGGGCTAAGGGTGAATGTCTGTCCTTCTCCAGAGAACTGCTCATTTGCTTGGTGTAACTCTGATGACTCAGCATCCTCAGACTCCATACACGGAAACATCTGCCTCTGGGGTAATTGCCATGGTTGTTTTCAGATCATTACTGTGAAAGGTGATAAATGAAAGTACTCTCTAGGTGGCCTTGAAAAGAGCTCTGCCCTGAACCTGCACCTCTCCTCACTTTCTCCACCAAAAGTGTAAATAATTCAAGGGTCAAGAGTCAGCCAACCTATGATCAAAGATTTATTGGATGCTTGCTGTTTACACATCACACAGCTATTCCAGATCGTGTCCAAGAAAGAGTCTAGACTCTGAGTCTCAGCAAAAGTCCCTTGTAATCCCTCCCGCTGCCAACAGCGCTTGCTGCGGGCTTGGGGCAGCCTTCCCCTGTGCTGTTGTGAAAACCAATCTCTGTAAAATGCTCACAAAGCCTGATGCACATCAGTCATCTGGACCCCCAGCTCCCTACCAACGACACAGAAACAAGAGAAGGGCTAGTCTCTGGAATGCTCTTCAGATCATAAATCTCCAACTATACTGAGGAAGCAGCCTCTCCCTTGGAGATGGTAAATCGATTTGCCTCAAAACCAACCAACCAACCGACATTTCTCTGAGCCTGTTTCTCATTTCCCAAAGGTAACATATTCTGGAGAAATGAAACAAAAGGAAAATAAATAGATTGATTCAACACCTCCTGTATATGTGAGTCTCTGTTAAGCACCATACAGGTACTACAGGGTCACAAAAAAACTAGGACTTGGCCTCTGGCCTCGTGGAGTTTACATTCTACTTGGGAACATACAGAGCTGCATGAATACCTTTAGAGGCTCTAACATGAAAAGATGCGATCCCTCCCACCCGTTTACAGGTCAAAATAAAAAAACAAACCTATAGTGTAAAACACAGAGCTTACATGTGTGTAAAAGTTCTGGATTTTCTGATTGCAAAATTCTGGACAAGTTAAGTGAATTCAAGATGAACTTTTCTCGTGTTTTTGTGGTCTTATTTTACTGGTTCTTTAAGCACAGGCTTCATCTGCCTACTAGTAATCTAAATGGGGTCCATAACTATACACGCAAGATACAAGACCATACACACCAGACAATATTACAAGAAAATAAAGGACATGGTGGGTCCCTGTGTCATTTAGGGTTCTCAAGAGAAACGACCAGTGGATTGTATATGTATGTGTGTGTGTATGTGTACAGAGACAGAGACACATACACACACACACACATGTAGAATTATTTCAAGGAACTGGCTTAAGTGATTATGGGGGCAGCTGGCAAGTCTGGAATCTGTAAGGCAGGCCAGCAGCAGGTTGGAAACTCTCAGACAGGAGCTGATGCTACAGTCCACAGACGGAATTTCTTCTTCCTCAGGGAAACTTCAGTTTTGCTCTAAAGGCCTTTCAACTGACTGGACGAAGGCCACCCAGATTATCAAAGATAACATTTACTTAAAATCAATTTAAGTAAATGTTAATTAGATATACAAAATACCTCCCCAGTGACACCTAGATTAGTGTTTGAATAACTGGGCTATAGCCTGGCCAAGTTGACACGTCAAGCTGACCATCACAGTCCCTTACAAAGGATGTAACCATAATCGGGTGGGTCATCAGAAGAAGGAATCCCAGGATGTGAGAGCCTGAGGGGGATTTAGAGCTCACCACGTTCAATCTCTTCCATGCACAGGGATGCTTGGTTTGTACATAATCTTGAAAACTGATTTTTCTAATCTAGTAGCAATGTTGTATGTGAGGAATTCAAGAGGATTGTTATAGAGGCCTGGGGTCGAGATTCTTTCTTGATTAAGGCCTAATGGAGCAGAATGTACACAACAGGTGTCCAAAAATATTTGTTAGTTGTGTCACATGGGTATTGGAACTGGGCCTGAGGCTTAGTCCTACCCTTTGAGAGCAGGGCTCAAGGCCATCAGTTCACTGATATGTCTCTAGGGCCTAGTCTAGTCATGGCACGTAATAGGTGCTCCAAAGCATTGGCGAAATTCATGAATTGAATGAATGCATGGAATTCAGGCCAGTTGGATGTGCAATATCCTGATTCTATCCATAAAAATGCAGACACAGAAAGGCAATATTCTAAGCATGAAGTATGGTGTTTTCTGAGTTTCCTCAACAGTCCAGTGGAAGTGGTAGTATATTACCTATCTAACAGCTATATTCCAAGGATTATATGAGCATATGTATATAGTTATATTTTATAATATATATATATAGCATTTAGCACAGCACTTGGCTTATAGTAGGTGCTCAATAACTGAGAGAGATTACTATAATCCACGTTATTTCACGCTATCCATTTCCAGTAGATGCTGTTGGTGTCATGCCCAGACTACTTTTACCAGCCATGGCATGTATGGTAAAACTACCAGCTCTGGGCATTGAGCGCCAATGACCCACAGCTGCCCATGGAGAGAATCACCCTCCACTAAAACAAGATCTTTGCTCACTAGGCAGATACGGTTCCCTGCCTTCAAGGGATAGCCCACAGCCAATGACTGACCCATATAGAGAGACAAAGCGTTAGCCTCCTTGCCTTAAGGTGGGACCAACCCCAAAGCTCATGGTGATAAAGCTGCAGCTAGTCTCCAGCTGAGCTCACATACTGGCATTTCCCCTGCCCTCTTCTGCTTCTCTCGCTCCCTTTCTCCTGAGAGCATGCCCTCTCGTGCTCTGTAAATGCTATGTAAAAAAATCACTTGGACAAGAATCCTTGTCTCAGGCTCTGCTTCTAGGGAACCCAACTTAAGACATAAACATTTACTTGGAGAGCGTGCCCCTTCTTTGCCTGTGCAGTGATGAGCCACTGCACTCATGTGATCCTGCTATTCAGATCCCCGGGTGAGTCTCTGCCACACGCTGTTCCTAGCCAGAAGAGGAAAATGGCCTTGCCGCTGCAGCTGGCGCCTGGCTCATCCATATCAGACCTCTCTAGGCTGGTGCGGTGAGTCCTCTTTAGCTTACATTTTGCCTAATTCTTCCTGGCCAAGTCTATTCAATTAGCCTTGCCTGTTCTTTAAACTAAATAATCACACTTTCAAACACTAAAGCTTGAATTTCAGGGAAGACATTCACTCATCTGTCCATCCATCCATCCATCCAATCAACAATTATGGAGTAGTGTCCATGTAGCTGAGAGCTGTGTTAGGTGCTGGGGATGTGGCTACAAACATAGACAAGACGTAGTACCTACCCTCCAGGATGTCGTAGTCTGGAGGGAAAAATGGACAAATATGCAATTGCGATGGAGCTTATGATCCACTATAACATGATACTACAAGAACACAGAGAAGAGATTCCTAAATCAGGCTATTGGTTCAAAATGACTTGGTCTTCATTGTGATTGACCTAAACAGAAATAAATAGAATGGATATCCCCTAGCACGCTGCAAACCAAGGCAGTTACTTCAGAGAATAAGGTGTTACAATGTAGAATGATGTGTAGTTTTAAACACAAAGAATAGTTGCCTAGTGATGGACAGAATAAGGAAATATAAATGCAAAGGGCTCTGTCTGCTGTGTCATTACTGCTATAGCTTTTCTCCCACTCAAATGCTTCCTTCCTGGGGACCCAAAGAAAGGGCAGCTGAATTAGACGTTTTCTGTCTGGGGACTGGCTAGATCAGTGGCAATCAAACCCGAGTTCTCCCACTGCCTTTCCACCTGATGGCATGGCTGATCTCCCACAGGCATGGCCAGGATGCAGAGGTCTCACTGCACAGCTGCCTTATTGGTGCTTATTCCTCCTAAGCCATTCATCAACCTATTCCTGCAAGACATGTGGAGGTTATAGCCTAACCGTGAGGTTAGGAATGTTAATTGTTCTGTGCTGATATTAGTGTGGCTGGTGCTAATGGGAAAATAATTACTACTCTGTGCCTTTATGGCCACATTCATTGCTCTCTGGTGGTTATGTAGTTGTTTGGCTATACGTGGTAATGGCACAATGCACCGGGGCTATTGTTGCTTCAGCTATACAGCTGGAGGGAGTGAGATAGGAGGAGGTGTTTGAGAGGTTGGGACTTAAGAAATAAAGACTTCATTCCTCTTGAGACTTTTCTTTTTTTTAGTCTTTGCAGAGCTCTCTTTGCAAAATCTCTATGTAAAATCTTAAAACTCCAAAACATTTGGTGATTCAGGAACCCGAACATCTTATTCATAAGTCAGCTCTGTTGGTGATTCTGTGCTGCGGTCTGAACAATAAGGAGTCTCCTCGTCTCTCTGGATGCCTCCTATCACCTAGCTTCCTGAGTTATAAGCCTTGGAGTCGATCTAGATTCCCCCATCTCTCCTATTCTCCTGTGCCCAGCTCCAGTCACTCTCAAAGCCCATCAGTTGTATCTCTCGAGCATCCCACTTCTGTCGCCTTTGTCGCCTCCTCTCTGGTCCTGATCACGGCTCTGGTAGGGGGCCTGGGCATTTATCTCTTCTTGGACTCTTGATTGACAACTGCCACCTTACTGGTCTCCTACCTCTAGTCGCAACTATTCCAGTCCACCGATCGTGCCGGTTCCTTATTCAAAATTCTCCCCATTGACTACTGGATAAAATAAAAAGTCCTTTCCAAGATGCTTCAACATCTAACCCCTGCCCACCTTTCTAACTTTACCTCCTTTCACACTTCCTTCTTCTTCCCGGCAGCCCTGTGTATGGCTCACGACTTGCTCTTCCCTGAGTACATCGTGCTGTCTCCTCCAATGCCTCTCTTGCTTCCTGGAATGCCCTCATCCTTCAGAAGCTACTTTGTCTGAGACCCCTCCCTGCCTCGCCAAGGCAAATATAACCATACCTCTCCTGTGTCCTGCAGGTGACACCTCAAGCACAGAAACGACCACACTGCGCTGTAATGGTGTGTGGGCTCATCTGTTTCCTCACAAGACTGTGAGTGTCTAGAGGTCCATGAGGTTTTTCTCTCCTTAATTTTCAGTACCTGGCACAGTTTCAGGTACATGGAAATTATTTAACATACGCTGAATAAATGAATGAAGTGGTTTTCCTCCTTATGAACTAGGGTCTTCTGGATTAAAATGGCAGACGAAACAATTACTCTTTAGAAGGATCATATGAGATGTTTTTATCAATTTATAGTTATAGTCACATAGTCATACCTGTTAGAAGGCCAGTCTCCCCTTCTTCATGGTCCTCACATGTGCTGTTCCATCTTCTTGGAACACTCTTCCTTCCCTGTCATATGATTTCAGCTTAAGTGTGTATTCTTTAAAGAAGCTTATACTGAGCACCCTTCCAACCCCCATCAGTCTAGGCTAGGCCCCCAGTTATATGTTCCCATGGCATCTGAATATTGGCTTTCCATTTTATTTACCCCAATTATTATTAGAAAATATTAATTTAATAACTGTTTTATCTATTAAATATTAAGTTCCTTGAAGGCAGGGGCTAATAGTCTTATTCACCACTGTGTTCCTGAGCCTGGCATATCACCTTGCCTATACAGAGTATATAATACATATTTAAAACAAGGAACTGAAAAAGTTTCCAAGGCAAGACTTCTTTTGACATCTACTTTACGCACAGATTAACGGGTTACATAACTACATCTCTTTCCAGAGGTAGGCTGAAGTGCGTGTTGTCTTGCATAACATTTCAAGCAACACATTGAATTTCCATCAGTTTGGACTAAGAAGAATAGGGGAGAAGATAGGTTCTTTTGAGTATGTGATCAATTTCAATTTCAGGCTTTTTTCCAGGTCAGTTTAGTTCAACATCTCCTGAGCACCTACTGTGTGCTAGGCACTACCTTGGACTCAACACTGGGTACAGGAACAAGAATATGACAGACTCTCTGACTCTCTGATGCTTAAAGCCCTTTGAGAAATGCCTCTCTGTAGATTTGCTAAATTTTAATTCACTCTAAGCACATCCTGTTTCTTTAAATCATGTGGTCATCTCTCCCCAGTTCTGTCTGGAATGTTCTTTCCTGTCTTAACCATTTGGTTCATCATTATTTCTCTCTCCTACAGCAAACCCTTTGATTAAGATCACACCGCTCCTTCCCCAGAATCTTCATTGCTCCTTCTCTGCACTGCTTTACTATTCTCCCAGGACTGGTCCCCATTAACCACCCACTGCATCATCCTCCCTCCTTTCTCCTATTCTGTGTGTGCCCGCAGGGCAGGGACCATCATTTCATTCTGTCTCTAGCACAGTGACTGAGATATAGGAGATGCTCAATGATTTTTGTTGTTTTTACAATGAACAAATAAATTAATAAAACTTGTGTTTTTAGCTAGAGATAGTGCAAGACTATTTTTTTTTTACTATGCAACATCTTTAATTTCTCAACCAAAATAGCTGAAAAACAATTTTACAACTTTTAGCTCTACTTTACATCCAAGCATTTATCCAATTAAAATGTGATATCTTTCTGCATCACATTAATGAAATTGTGTCATCGAACTGTTCCAAGACTATTTTTAATGGATTGTTTACAGTTAGCGGTACTCACTCCTATAAAGACCCAGACAAAATTCCTCAGTATTTCTTCCCCTGTAATCAAGTAAGTTAAACATCCCCTAGTATATCTTATTTATCTCAGGATTCTGTAAGATTCAGTCATATGAAGCTACCATCTCTGTGCATCAAAAACAATTGAATACCGGTACTTCACATGGCCAACCTAATGCTTATCCGCTCATTAATGACGGTGCCAAGGTGAACATCAAAGTCTACATTTAAATGTTTCAGATTCCAAAAGAGAAGACTGTTTTCCTTATCTCATTCTGGATCTTCTCCCTGGCCTATGTCTCCAAAGCTATTCAGGAGTATCTGCTAAGCCCACTGCATCTTCCATTTTCCCTGAAATCAGAAATGTTTGGAGCACGGTGCAGAAATAATCTTTTTTAGCATCATTTATGAAAGGTCAGCATTCACAGGCAATTAGCAAAAGCCCAACACAAAGTGTATGTACAATAAATGTCTCTGAATGAATACTAAGCGGCACAGTGGACATTACTCATATCATGATGAGCCTCTCCAGGTGGCTGGGATGCAGGGATTGAGGGATAATGGTTTTGGTGAAGCCCCTTCTCTTCTGGAGCGAGAGCCACACTTTTTGCTATTTGTTCCTGGGCCTTTAACTCCACTGCCCTGCCCCTGTCCCATGTGGCTAACACCCACAGAACCAAGCTATCCTCTGAAACATCTAACCACAGCCTCTGCCTAAGACTTTATTGCTCATACCATGCTTTACTCCATTTCCCAAGCAAATGGCACCATTGGCTCCCAGCCTCATCTCCCATCTAGGTCTGTATGTTCACCACTAGAATCTCACGACTAATATTTCTCTACCAAAATTGCCCTGTATTTCCCTCTTTGATGGAGGCTGCATTTTCTCTGGTCACTCAAAATATCACCTCTGGATGTTGAGGGAACACTTGGGTCCTAACCCCCAGCACTATCCCTACTCCCTCCTCATACTCCATGTTTCCCAAGCTTACCTGGAAAGGTGGAGGAAGAGAAGGCAGAAGAGAAGGCTGAAGCCGAAGAACCTGGGTATTTTTCTTGATCAAGAATCAGGACTGCTCTGGATAAACAGAGGTTGTGTATGGAAGTGTTCTGTATAGTTCAAGGCCACCAGAGCTACAGAGGCCAAAGTCACTTTAGCAGGAACTCTGACCTGGCTCCCAGAGAGAACTGCCTCCACCTTTTCCCTGTAGATATTATCCCTTTTTGTCTGCCAGGAATATAAATCTCTGCTCCCATCTTACAGCATTTAACCTTCAGTTTGAGTCCTTGGTCCCCTCAGGTCTACCAGTTCCCACCTCCTTCCTTGCTCTGTGACACCTGTTGAAGGAGACACACAGGATTTGCAGTCACTGCAGTACGACTTGTGATTGTGAGGTAACTGGATGATATTATCACCTTCTCAGAAAGTCTTCAAAGATATCACGAGGAAGTGAGGCATTCCTCTTCTGGCAGGCATCTGTGTGGTCAGTTAAGATGACCACTGCATTCCATCCCAATCATGTCATTTAGCCATTTTTCCACAGTGGGCACGTCCACAGAGACACTGAAGGATGTGAGAGTCCAGAGGACTCAGCTAAAATGCAATTCCAAACACAGCACCCACACATGGGTTTCTAATAATCAGTCTGCACGTAGCCTCTCCACAATTCAGGACGTAGGTTCCTCTCGCTGCATTGTTTTTGCTTTTTACCTCCTGCCTTTGGGAGTTTTAAAATGTTAAAAGCTTCTTGGAGATAGTGACAAAAGTATTCATTATCAAAGAGAGCTCTTGTATATAGTACAAATATTAATGTGTGTGACTCCAAGAGCTAGATTGCCTGGGTATAAATTTCCGCTCCAACAACTTATAGCTTTTTAAACAAGGAGAGGTTATTTAACCTCTCTGTGCCTCAATTTCCTCATCTGCAAAACAGGAATTATAATAGGATGTACCTCAGAGGTCACTGGGAAGATTAAATGACTCAATGTATATAAAGCACTTAAATCAATACCTGGGAAAAAGTTGACAAAAAATATACTGTTATATTATTGGTAGTAGATAATGTTTAGCATCTGTCTTAGAGGAGTATGTTTTCCGGCAGTGTGTCTCCTGTGTAAGATCTCACTGAAGCCCTTGCAGTATGTCCCTGGACCATCTTGAGCTCTCTAGACTTCTGAGTATCACAGGTTTTGCAAAACGAGTCCCAGACTAGAAGCCAGAAGACCTGGGGGGTTCTGTAGCTACCTACTTACTATTCATTAACAGCCTACACGGGCCAGTCCTCATACCCGATTCTTCTCCTGTTACTTTATGTATTCTTCACACCAGTTCCGCAAGGTGGCTCTTATTTTCCTAATTTCACAGATGAAGAAACAAATTCAGATTAACCACTGAGTCAATGCTATGGAGCCAAAAACGCGGGTCTGGAACCACTATTAAAATCTCGTTTTAAAAACCCAGCACGTGGTTCTATGGAAAGTCACTCAACCTCTGTGACCCTTATTTCTCCCGCCTGTAAAACTGGAATATGCCTCCGGGGTCCATCTCACAGGGTTAGACTCCAAAGAGAAAGTGTTTATGAGGCCGGCTGTAGGCCGCGAAGGGACAGTCAGAATCCTACTCCAGGAGCGAAGAAGCACTTGGAAGAACGAACCAAAAAGACGCTAACGCGGGGAGAAGACCGCCGCTTCCGGGAGGGCGCTTGGATGAGTGGCAGGAGCATTGGCCAATAGGGCTGCGGGAGGCGGCAGGGGCGGGGTTACCCCTCAGCCGTGCTACGCCTTGTGGGAAAGGGAACGGCTGCGTGCCTGACCGTTCTCGGATCAGTCATGAGAGATTCCTGAGCCAGGCGGCCTGTGGGACTTTAGCAAATGCCAGAGCGCTTGCCGCGGGCGCCGAGATGCCTGGCCTTAATGTAAAGAGGCTGGCGAAACCTCGTTAGCGAGAAGAGCAGGCTGCTGGCGAAGTCACGACGTGCTGCAAATGGCCTCAGCGAGCCTGGGCTCTGGAATGTGGGCGTCGGGACAATTGATCTCTGTAATCAAGACCCCGGGGGTCCCGGCCTTCTGTTTCCTGTCTCATTCCTCACTGTTCCAGGGGCGGGGACCGATGGGGAACAAGGGGAGGCAGAGAGCAGGGACTGTTTTCCTACCAGAAACACATTTGCAGTCGTCCTAGAAGGAGAAATTCATTAACAGTGGGATTCGAGGAAAGAATGACACCTTGGTTCTCATATTTGGATGTGATCCGTTCACTTCGCTTTTTAGGCTGCCACCACCATCTCTCACATGCTTTGTTGCCATCGTTCTGACTGGTTTCCTGCTCTAAGATTTGCCCATTCCTGTCGGGCCCACCGTAGCTCAGAGTGACTGCTGCTAAATGCTCGGGACATGCATCTACATAAAACTCAAGGGATTCCCCATGACCCTCAGATGCAGGCCTAACGCTGAACTTGGCATTCACGGCCATGAGGCTCTGGCCTCTGATTACTGCCCCAGCCCCGTCTCTAGACACCTTCCACTCCCTTTCCTCAGTTAAGAGTTTGTGAGATGAGTACGTGATCAATGAGTTAATTCTAGAATTATCAGCAATATTATCAGAATAGAAGAAGTCCTCCATAATCTGACAATGAATTCTCAGTAATCGCCTCAGATGGGAAGTCAGCTCCACCCTGGAGTCCAGAAAACCTAAAGGCTAGTTCTTGCTCAGCTGCTGATTTTACTGTGCAATCTATCACAGGTTGCTTCCAGTCTCTGTTCCTTTATTTATAATATAGAGCTGGTGAAGTAACATTTCCTGTTCTCTTATATTTTTACCTTTTCAGGATACTTCAAAGGTAAATCTAGTAATACATGGAGAAGCACTTTACAAATTCAAAGTATTATTGCTATATGCCCCTTACATCAGCGTGTACACCTTAAAAATGGGCCATGTAGAACCTGCACTTTATATACTATATGTCATACCTAAGGTTTATTTTTATATCTGACATAGATTTAAAGCACCTCGCAGATTCCTTTCCCTATGGCTGGATCTGAGATGCCCACCTGACTTGTAAGCCTTGCCCACTTCTGTTCACCAGTTACTGTATGTTTTAGTAGAAGGGCCTAGAGAGAAGGTGAGATAGAAGATGTTAACTAGAGAGTGCTGGCTGGATGAACTAAAAATGGCTCCGTCTTAAGGAAACCTTAAAAAGTAGTTCTTTTTTTGTGCTACATACAGTGTTGCCCTCAAAGGAATTGGAATAGCATGTAAAATAGAACGTGGGGTCATGGGCTGCTGTAAGTCCCTGATCACACCATGCTCTTAATCACCTCATTTTCTCTGCCTTCAATGCCCTTTCCCAATCTGGGGTGCCTCTCTTCTTTCCTTCCCCCAACCTCCCAAAATACATGTACTTTTCATTTCACTAACTCTTGGAAAATACCATACATATTGAAGAGTGAAAAAATAAAAGGATGATGGATGGATAGATGTTTGGGCACCATGGACATAAAGTCAGAAGATCTGGGTTCTTGTTTGGGTCGGCACAACCGCCTTGTAAGTAGAGCAGCAATTAATTGTCCCATTTTACAAATTATAAAATTGAAATTCAGAAAGTTAAGTGACTTGGTTGAAGACATATTGTTACAAAGTGACAGAACTGGCCCTTAACTCTTAGGATATCTTTCTTCCCACAACATCATAATTCTTGAAGTCAAGAAAGACTGAATTTCCATGCTGTAGGCTGAGGCGAAGCCATCTTTAGAGAAAAGGACATTTATATGCCTGTCTCCTTCACCACCTCCTCCTCCCCTAAGCAAAGGATTTCAAGGCAAGCCAGTACTCAGCCTAATTTTCAAGACACTTCTGGAAAGTGATGGCTGTTAGGAACACGGTAGGGAAGAACTAGACGTCATGGGATTTCAGCCCTCTTTTTTTTTTTTTTTTTTTTTTGCGGTACGCGGGCCTCTCACTGTTGTGGCCTCTCCCGTTGCGGAGCACAGGCTCCGGACGCGCAGGCTCAGTGGCCATGGCTCACGGGCCCAGCCGCTCCGCGACATGTGGGATCCTCCCGGACCGGGGCACAAACCCGCGTACCCTGCATCGGCAGGCGGACTCTCAACCACTGCGCCACCAGGGAAGCCCCAGCGCTTTTTTTAACAGACTTTTAATGGGAGACAGTACAGTTCTCTGCGTATGAAAGGAGCCTGTTTCCGTGGCAAGGGAGGGACTGAGGGAGGAAGGAGAGAAACAGTAGAGCATGTTTTCTCAGAATCATTTCTTCAGATACAGTGAACAACTCAAAGGACCAGGGCAATTCACTGATGAGTGTGGCAATGGGTGAGCACTGAGAAGTATTGATAGAACAGTTCTTTAGGTCTCACCCAAGGGACAAGATCTATGAGAAACGTAGGCATAAAAATGCTTTATTGAGCTTGTGAGCCTGCCCTATTTCATTTGCTCTGGCTCACATCTCTCCATACAGTCTGAAGCTAGACTTCCTGGGTTTTAAACCCCAGCTCTACCACTAGCTAACTCTGTAATCATGAGTATGATTCTTAACCTCTTTGTCTATTCTCATCTGTAAAATGGGGATGATAATAATTAACGCCTCCCTTGTAGGTTGTTGTGAGAATTAAATGAATCAGTTTATGCTCATACCTTTAGGTCAGTGTCTGGCACATTATAAATGCTACTGTCTATCATTATTACAGCTGCCTCTTGATAATTGAAGTAGGGCACGTACATTAAGACAGTTATTTTCAAATGGATCACAAAAGGGAGGAAAGAAAAGAGAGAGGAAAGAGAGACTAGATCAACTGGGGCTCTTATACACGTTCTGGCCCCCTTCTCCATCTCCCATCCCCAACCTTCTGGAAATTCAGACTCATTTGGTCTGGGGTAAGACATAGTCATTGTATTTTGAAAAGGCAGCTCTAAACTGCTTTCTTTCATCCTACCACTCAACCTAACTCCCCAACAGAATCTCAACTTTACGGGACTTCTCTAGAGGGTAAAAGGTACTTTTACTTCATGAGGATTACAGCATAGTATAAGCTTGGGCAGGGCATGTATGCATTACTATTATTAAGTCTATCCAAACTTAATTGGATTGAAACCAGCCTAATTTAGGAGTCAAACTTTTTTGCATTATGGATAAGCTGATGAGCCTTCCTCAGACCTACAGATGATATTGATATGATGATACTCTTTCTGTAGACACCAAGCCCTAATAATTTAAAGCTGGATCCTACAGTATTGTGTCCGTTATACTGCAACTGACTTTTTTCACTTAATAACCTATATGGGCATACTTCCAAATTCATGCATATAGATCTAACTCATTCTTTTTCATAGCTGTATAATACTCCATTATATATATATATATATATATATATATATTTTCATGCTTTCTTCAACCATTTTCTATTGTAGGAAATGCAGATTGTCTGTACCCTAGATTTTTAGGCAACAAACACCTTTCCACATAAATCTGTACATACTAGGTCATTTTTTTCTTTCCTCTTAGGATGGGATCACAAAAATGTAACGTTTGGATCACAAAGTATGTATACTGGTAATTCTAGATGATATTGCCAACAAGGTTGAAACACTTCACCACTGCCCTTCCCACGAGCTTCTCCAGAGCCTAGTATGTGTCGTGTGGGAAGGGGGCAGGCTGACCTAGAATACCCTCACGTAGATGCAGCTGGAGTACAAGACTATGATTCATGGTTTGTGAAGTATTTTGGATCTTATGGTTCAGCTAAAATCTCATTAGATAACATGCCACCTGCCCTTTTCAGAATATAACTGTGTCCATGATGTGGCTAAGCATACTACCCACCCTTGCTTAGCCACAAGCATCAATCCGCCTTCTATCCCTGCTTCTAGTTTTGTATGGTACCTGCTTGAGGGAGAGAGGGAGTGGGCCAGAGAAGATGCAAACAAAGTACAGGGGCAGGTAAAAGGAATTGTGGGAGTGGAAACCCACATAAGCTCAACGCAGAGACCACAGGAGAGGTGTCAGGCGACAGGATAGAATCTGTTTCCTTATTTCATGCTCTCTCTTTCTGCTCAGAAACATTTTCCATGGAATAGCTGCTGACTTCTATAGCGCCCTCCTATAATCTCCTGCAAATCCAGTGGACTCTGTGTTGTCACGCTTCATCAGCTGTCTTATAATTCCCTATAACTGGACACAATTGATGTCCTATCCCTGAAAAGCTGGCTCCAAATAAATGGCTTCAGAGGGCTTAATGATAAATCAGAAGCATTTTGAATGGATTCTGAACGTATTCTAAGTCAGGACCAATCCTCCCTAGAATCCAATCTGGCTGCTTCATTACTAGTTCTATCTCCTGCATGCAGAAAGATGATAAACAACATTGTAAAGATGTAGATGAGATTGGCTCTTGTGACCTAATGTTTCTGATGAAGAGAAAAGTACTTGCTGTTAAAACAGAAAAAATGCACACAACCCACTGGCAACAGATTATTACAGCTTCATTTTGAAGAGGAATCATTTGTAATTTTATTACCTCGGAGACAAAGACCTGGCTGCTTCTGCATTTTGTAGTGGTTTAATTAACCTTTGTGCACAGAGCTGATACACCTACTGAAACTAAAAGGCACTTAACAAATTGAAAGTTGCCAGCTCTTTGTTACACACCCAGACCAAGATTCTGCAGGGATAGATAAAGGAGTGATGAGGGCAAACATTTCCAGGCCAGGCTCTGGGGGCTGACTTCCAGCAAATAACTTCTCCGTGTCTCAGTTTCTTCATTTGGAAAATAGGCTAACGGTAGTTTGTACCTCATTTTTAAGTGGCACTAAGAAGAATCAACAAACAAGCAAATGTGAGAGGGTGTATGGGCAAAGAGTGAACGTTTATTTAGGAAATCTAGTCTCAGAAAAGTCATTAAGAACTGTTGGAGTTTGGCTCTCATTTTGGTTAGTAATTTCCATGTCAGGTGTTAGGATTGACAGTATATTCCATATGTTGTTTCTGTTCATAGCCTTTGGAGTTAGACCCGGGTTTAAATCCTTGCTCTGCCACTTAGCAGCTGTGTGACCTCACTTTCTTCATTTACCTTATGGGGAATAAATGTCACAGAGTGCATAACCAATACATTATAAGGATGCAGTACCTGGCAGCAGCTATAATTATTATTATGCTCTAACTATTGACTGCCATGTATTGAACCTTGGATTCGTTTCCTATTGCTGCTGTAACAAACTAACACAACTTTGATGGCTTAAAAACAACAGAAGTTTATTCTTTCACAGTTCTGGAGGCCAGAAATCTGAAATCAAGGTGTTCAGCAGGGCCACACTCCCTGCACAGGCTCCAGAGGAGAATCAGTTCTCTGCCTTTTCTAGCTTCTGGTGACTCCAGCATTCCTTGGTTTGTGGCTGCATCCCTCTAATCTCTGCCTCTGTCTTCACATCGCCTTCTCCTCTGTGTGTGTCTCATCTCTTGAAAAGACGCTTTTGGTGGTATTAAGAAGCCACCCAGATAATTCAGGATAATCTCATCTCAAACTCCTTAATTTAGTCACATCTGTTAAAACTACCTTATAAAATAACATTCACAGGTTCTAAGGGTTAGGACTGATACCTTTGGGGGCACCACGCAGCCCATTGTAATCCCTTACCGTTTGTCAGGCTACCCTGGTTTTCTAGGGATGTTTCTCATTTCTAATTGAGGAAAAGAGGAAATCGAAAGTGAAGTAACTACAACTTTTTTAACCAGAATGCTGAGAGAAATAGGGGCTTCAATTTGTCAATTGAAAACAAAGTAAACATTTTGTTTCTGTGTTACTGGGTCATCATTTCTAACATAAACAATGATCCTACACAGGTGACGTAGCTTAGAGGTGGAGACCCTAGATCCTGGACGCAGATGGCCTGTATATTAGGTGTAACTTTGTGAAATTATGCCTCAGTTTCCTTATCTATAAAATGAGTACAGTTAGAGTACCCACCTCAAGGAGGTACTTGTGAGGACTGAAAGGAGCCCAGCTCACAGTAAATATTATGTAAGTGTTAGCTGTTATCATGTATTTCTGTGCATGCAGAGGGAGAAAAGATTTGGGACCAGGTAGAACACTTGCCACATTTCTAAGATTAGAAATTGCCTTTTTTCTTCCAGTTTCATTACTTGCATCTGAGGGCATTATGCAGAGAACATTTTGGTTAATTAAGAATCAGTTATCAGGACCCTTGTTAATTGAGATTTCCTATGTAATTATGCACTCTGAGCATGTGCACTATATGAGTAGAGGTATGAAAGGGCAGATCCAACTTTGTGGGTGCTGAAACTTATAGAACATGGGGGCCCTCTTGATGAAAAGGAACACAAAACCGCAGGTGCAAAATTAGGTACAAGAGTGAATATTTATTTACAATGAGAAGAGAAAGCACAACAAATCACTGGTTTGAGCTGGTGACGGAAGGTAAATGGAATGCAGATTCCAGGGCCTGTGCTTATGGCCACGGTCTGGGTGGTTAAGAGAAGCAGTTCCAGAAGTGGTCTCGGCACAGTGGACAACTGATTAACAGCCTTCTCCAGGACAGGAGTTAATAAAGTTAAATCCATTAATAAAGGAGATTTATTATGTGTAAACTAAAGGCAATTTATTTTCCTTCTTTAAGACTTCACAGAAAAAACTTACATATATGTCTGAACCAACATTCCAGTTTGGGATTAGGAAATTCAGTCCTGTGTTTCCTTTTATTCTTAGTCTTCATCTAGAAAAGGATTCTTCTTCAGATTCTAGGTCTTATCTGGATGGAGAAGGGAGCCTGGAAATGTGGGCCTGGGGCATACCAAGGTGACAGTACCATCTCAAGCAACATACATGTTTTGATGTTCTTCTTCTCTCTTATTTCTTTAGTGCTTGAGTTTTCAGGTGCTGTGTGGCTGGGAGAGAAAGCATGTATTGAAGAATATGTGTGATGAAGGACTTCCCTGGTGGCTCAGTGGTTAAGACTCCATACTTCCAATGCAGGGGGCCCGGGTTCAGTCCCTGGTCCAGGAACTAGATCCCACATGCATGCCGCAACTAAGAGTTCGCATGCCACAACTAAGGAGCCGGAAAGCCACAACTAAGGAACCCACCTGCTGTGACTAAGAGCTGATGCAACCAAATAAATAAATATTAAAAAAAAAAGAATATGTGTTATGAGTCCTGGCCTGCTGGGCTTCTCAATATTGTCTGGGCAACTTTGGAAGGGCTAAGGGTATTCTGGAAAGTATTGCCCTGCACTGGGAACCACTAGAAGAGAGACAAAGTCTGTTTATATCTCCGTCCCATTTCTTTTTCTGTCTTCCTTACCTATTCCCACCTCCCCCTATTCCAGAATCCTACACAGATACCAAGTAAAGAAATCACTCAATAATTGGAATCTCTGAAACACTCAAAAGCATGAATAGATAACAGTGACAGAATTTTGGGTATTATGACAGGAAATGAAAAGCTCAATGAGGGGAGCTGTGTGATGAGAGCCTTCCAGGCACTTGTCAAATGACTCAAATGCCATGTGTGCTCAAACGCCCACTCTTCTTCCTCACAGGCCACTGCTGCTCTTGGAGATAAGCTGACCCCTGTATTGGGCAGTGCAGTTGGGCCAGCTCTGCCAGGCCCAGTGACAGTGACATGCCCACACCAGCCTGTCCACACCTCCTCCTCAGCCAGAAGCCACAGGACGTGGAGGAGTGCTGCAGATTCCAGTGTGGGTCATCACGGAACTAATGCTTCCTGAAGTCCAGGGTTCATCTGCATGCCTCAGGGATGAGCAGAAAGGTAAGAACAAAACTGGCATCAGCTCCTTGATGACAAATGAGGCTTGATTCTGCTGAGGGACTCAGGGTTCCATCTTGTTAACAAATATGTGTAGTAGCCAATTATTCAAATATTCATTCAACAAACACTTCTTAACACATGCCAGGTGCTTGACAGGTAAAAGATACAAAGAAAAAGTTCACAAGTAGAATTATAAAAACATATGAGTATACCAGAAATAATATAGTGTAATGGGATAATTGCTCTGATAGAAGATAAATAGAACTTTAAGGAAACCAAGAAATAGGAATGATTAATTGTGTGTGTGTGTGTGTGTGTGTGTGTGTGTGTGTGTGTGTGTGTGTGTGTAGGAGGTTGTCATCCAAACCAGAGAAATGTGGGGGGTTTTTTCATATGTAAACCAAGTATCCAAGTGTTTCCTGTGAGTACGGCCCTTTCCCCGGTAGGAACTAGCTTCTTTCCTGCCTTCCTATCAAGTTCACCTACTTCTAGTGTATTTTGAGTGAAAGGGAGTCATCTCACGTCCCTTCACGAGGTGGGGTGGCCCATGCTCCAGCCTTCTCTCCACTGTAGCCTGTTCCTAATGGCCACTCACAGCTCCTGCAATTGCTGACCTATCCCTCCTTCCCCTCACACTGGATAGCATCTCTGTTCATCCCCAAAGCTCCCTCAATCAAAGCTGTTGTGTGTAACAGATTTACGGAGTGGTTAGAGGTTATGGAAGGGGTCACAAGGTAATGAAGAAGAGAAACTATTTAAAACAGGAAATAAAAATGCCACTGTTCTGTAAAATGCTGTAGCCATTCTTGCCCCAAGAAATTTTTCATGGCCCTCGTTGAGCCTCAAGGCCTGCTACCTTCTGTCATGTCTCCAGAGACCACTGCTTGATTTTGGAGACTCAGATCCTACGATGTCACTTTGCTTTCCTGAGGAAACTCAGATTTCTGGTTACTTTATTAAGAGAAGTTTGGTGCTTCTCTGTCCCGGCCTCTCTAGGTCAGACCAGGTCACTCTCTACGTCACTTTCATGAATCAAGGCCACACCCTGATGCCTTTTCCTTTGAAAAGCTTCTCCCCAGACACAGAACAGCAGCAGTTATTTTTGTTGTTGTTGTTGTTGAAGCATTTTGTTTTCATGCCCTTAAACATGAGAGGTGGAAGAAAATGAAATCTTGTAGACCTCGGTCTCTGATGGAGTCCCCTTATCCAAGGAGGTGGGACAGAGATGGTGGCTAGGGGAGGCAGGTCTCAGAGAGGGATGGCTACTTGGGTTGAAGTTCTGCATATCTGTGAGGGATGTGTCCTGGACAGATTCCTTGAATCCTTCCACTCTTAAGCACTATGGATTTGATGTTTTCTCTTGTATTTCAAACTTGTGATTTGAAGCCACGAAAGGATCAAAAAGTTGCTGTACTGACAACAGCCTCCAGCTTTGGCATGAATGGCAGTACAGGTGTACGCTTGTCCCTCCCACACTGACTTTATCTGTTTGCCAACTCAGCCTGGCCAGGTAACCTGCTCACAATTCCTCAGGTAACTCAAAATGAGAATTAATGAAGAGAAAAAAAGGAAAACCTGCTTCGGTTTCAACGACCTAAGCAATGTAAAACAATTTTTTTAAATTAGATCATCTGGGAGGTGGGTCTTCTTGAACGGCTTCTAGGAATTTTTTTTTTCTCCTGCTCTGAGGGATCATTCTAGTTCATTCCAAGGGCTATGAATTGGCTCCAGCAACTGTTGCCAGTAAGGTTCCACAGTCATGCTTAAGCACCCACCCCTTCGCTTTCATTGTGCCCTGGTGGCAGGGAGAGGCTCTCCTCTGAGGCAACACTGGGGTCAGGCACAGTGGTCCACTGGCAGCCTGCCTGGCAAGCATTACCACCGTCACTCAAGGCCAGGGATCACACTGGGTTGGATGCATGAGCAAGAATGTTTATGGTAGTACTTAGCATCTGGGCTGTTCTTTGCCATCCGGGACAGAAAGATGAAGCAGAGCAGCCCTGAGCAGAATAGGGGGCACACATCCACGGAGGCTCAGGATGTATCGAACACAGCCTCCAAGGGAAAGGGGACAGGGAAATATTGGGAGCAAGAATGCTGTTGCTTATGAGCTTTAAGAATCCGGAGCCCGTGAGCCATGGCCGCTGAGCTTGCGCGTCCGGAGCCTGTGCTCCGCAACGGGAGAGGCCACAACAGTGAGACGCCCGCGTACCGCAAAAAAAAAAAAGAATCCGGAGGTAATTCCATGATGAAGAAGTGAGTGCAAAGAAAGAAGCATAAATTAGCCAGAGACAATGAACCCAGAGACTGATAGGCAGCATTGTCCAACTCCAAGCTACCAGCCCTGCCTCCAGTCCTCCCTGATCTCTCCCTTTCCTGAACTCCTATCACATGCCCCATCTTTATTTTTTTGACATTTATACCATACTCTGTCTTATGTTGTTTCCCAACTGCGGTTTCATCTATATGCATCATCTCTTCCCAACTTGAATATAAAGTCCTGGAGGGCAAGACCATACTTGGCAAAAGGTATGAATGAAATTAATTTCTAAAACTTGTGTATTTACTATAAGAGAGAAAATACAATCGAGTCATATTGTGCATGGAAGTAAATTAAATAATAATTACTATAAAGAAGCACACCAGCACTATTAAAAAGCGTTCTCTACCTAACTTCCTGTTGCAAAAATTATTTTTAAGGTTTTTAATAATAAAAAAAGTTAAACATAGTCTAAAGTTGAATAAACAGTTTTATCTCTATATAATCATCACCCACAGTCCAGAATTTTCAAATTTTCACTACTGTTGTTTCATTAATTCCCTTTTTTACCCACAGTAATTAAAAAATTTTAATCACAAATCCCAAATATGTTATTTACTTCTATATACTTAAGAATGCATCTCTAAAAAATTTGGACATTTCCCTTCATAATCATGTGCATTCATTAACCTGATTAACATCAAATTAAAATTAAAAATAATTCCTGGATATCATCTAAACTTCCCTGATTTTTTCAAAGAGCAAGAACATCATTTAAAGGAGGGCCTGGGCTTCCCTGGTGGCGCAGTGGTTGAGAGTCCGCCTGCCGACGCAGGGGACATGGGTTCGTGCCCCGGTCTGGGAAGATCCCACATGCCACGGAGCAGCTGGGCCCGTGAGCCATGGCCGCTGAGCCTGCACGTCTGGATCCTGTGCTCCGCAATGGGAGAGGCCACAACAGTGAAAGGCCCACGTACAGCAAAAAAAATAAATAAAAGTGGGCCTGTTTGGCTTGCTGAATGGATACAAAAACGAGACCCATATATATGCTGTCTACAAGAGACCCACTTCAGACCTAGGGGCACATTCAGACTGAAAGTGAGAGGATGGAAAAAGATATTCCATGCAAATGGAAATCAAAAGAAAGCTGGAGTAACGATACTCATATCAGGTAAAATAGACTTTAAAATAAAGAATGTTACAAGAGACAAGGAAGGACACTACATAATGATCAGGTGATCAATCCAAGAAGAAGATATAACAATTATAAATATATATGCACCCAATGTAGGAGCACCACAATTCATAAGGCAACTGCTAACAGCTATAAAAGAGGAAATCGACAGTAACACAATAATACTGGGGGACTTTAACACCTCACTTAAACCAATGGACAGATCATCCAAAATGAAAATAAATAAGGAAACAGAAGCTTTAAATGACACAATAGACCAGATACATTTAATTAATATTTATAGGACATTCCATCCAAAAACAGCAGATTACACTTTCTTAGATTACACTTTCTTCTCAAGTGTGCACAGAACAATCTCCAGGATAGATCACATCTTGGGTCACAAATCAAGCCTCAGTAAATTTAAGAAAATTGAAGTCATATGAAGCATCTTTTCTGACCACAAAGCTGTGAGATTAGAAATGAATTACAGGGAAAAAAAGGTAAAAAACACAAACACATGGAGGCTAAATAATACGTTACTAAATAACCAAGAGATCACTGAGAAAATCAAAAAATACCTAGAGACGAATGACAATGAAAACACGACGATCCAAAACCTATGGGATGCAGCAAAAGCAGTTCTAAGAGAGAAGTTTGTAGCTATACAAGCCTACCTCAAGGAACAAGAAAAATCTCAAATAAACAATCTAACCTTACATCTAAAGGAACTAGAGAAAGAAGAACAAACAAGACCCAAAGCTAGCAGAAGGAAAGAAATCATAAAGATCAGAGCAGAAATAAATGAAATAGAAACAAAGAAAGCAATAGCAAAGATCAATAAAACTAAAAGCTGGTTCTTTGAGAAGATAAGCAAAATTGATAAACCATTAGCCAGACTCATCAAGAAAAAGAGGGAGAGGACTCAAATCAATAAAATTAGAAATGAAAAAGGAGGAGTAACAACAGACACCGCAGAAATACAAAGCATCCTAAGAGACTACTACAAGCAACTCTATGCCAAGAAAATGGACAACCTGGAAGAAATGGACAAATTCTTAGAAAGGTATAAGCTTCCAAGACTGAACCAGGAAGAAATAGAAAATATGAACAGACCAATCACAAGCAATGAAATTGAAACTGTGATTAAAAATCTTCCAACAAACAAAGTCCAGGACCAGATGGCTCCACAGAAGAATTCTATCAAACATTTACAGAAGAGCTAACACCCAACTTCTCAAACTCTTCCAAAAAATTGCGGAGGAAGGAGCACTCCCAAACTCATTCTATGAGGCCACCATCACCCTGATACCAAAACCAGACAAAGATACTACAAAAAAAGAAAATTACAGACCAATATCACTGATGAATATAGATGAACAAATCCTCAACAAAATACTAGCAAACAGAATCCAACAACACATTAAAAGGATCATACACCATGATTATGTGGGATTTATCCCTGGGATGCAAGGATTCTTCAATATACGCAAATCAATCAATGTGATGCACCATATTAACAAATTGAAGAATAAAAACCATATGATCACCTCAATAGATGCAGAAAAAGCTTCTGACAAAATTCAACACCTATTTATGATAAAAACTCTCCAGAAAGTGGGCATAGAGGGAACCTACCTCAACATAATAAAGGCCATATACAACAAACCCACAGCAAACTTCATTCTCAATGGTGAAAAACTGAAAGCATTTCCTCTAAGATCAGGAACAAGACAAGGATGTCCACTCTCACCACTATTATTCAACATAGTTTTGGAAGTCCTAGCATGGGAATCAGAGAAGAAAAAGGAATACAAATTGGAAAAGAAGAAGTAAAACTGTCACTGTTTGCAGATGACATGATACTATACACAGAGAATCCTAAAAATGCCACCAGCAAACTACTAGAGCTAATCATTGAATTTCGTAAAGTTGCAGGATGCAAAATTAATGCACAGAAATCTCTTGCATTCCTAAACACTAATGATGAAAAATCTGAAAAAGAAATTAAGGAAACACTCCCATTTACCATTGCAACAAAAAGAATAAAATATCTAGGAATAAATCTACCTAGGGAGACAAAAGACGTGTATGCAGAAAACTATAAGACACTGATGAAAGAAATTAAAGATGATACCAACAGATGGAAAGATATACCATGTTCTTGGATTGGAAGAATCAACATTGTGAAAATGACTATACTACCCAAATAAATCTACAGATTCAGTGCAATCCCTATCAAACTACCATTGGCATTTTTTACAGAACTAGAAAAAAAATCTTAAAATTTGTATGGAGACACAAAAGACCCTGAAGAGCCAAAGTAGTCTTGAGGGAAAAAAATGGAGTTGGAGGAATCAGACTCCCTGACTTCAGCCTATTACACAAAGCTACAGTTGTCAAGACAATATGGTACTGGCACAAAAACAGAAACATAGATCAATGTAACAAGATAGAAAGCCCAGAGGTAAACCCACGCACCTATGGTCAACTAATCTATGACAAAGGAGGCAAGGATATACAATGGAGAAAAGACAGTCTCTTCAATAAATGGTGCTGGGAAAACTGGACAGCTACATGTAAAAGAATGAAATTAGAACACTCCTTAACACCATACACAAAAATAAACTCAAAATGGATTAAAGACCTAAATGTAAGACTGGAGACTGTAAAACTCTTAGAGGAAAACATAGGAAGAACACTCTTTGACATAAATCACAGCAAGATCTTTTTTGATCCACCTCCTAGAGTAATGGAAATGAAAACAAAAGTAAACAAATGGGACCTAATGAAACTTAAAAGCTTTTGCATAGCAAAGGAAACCATAAAGAAGATGAAAAGACAACCCTCAGAATGGGAGAAAATATTTGCAAATGAATCAATGGACAAAGGATTAATCTCCAAAATATATAAACAGCTCATGCAGCTCCATATTAAAGAAACAAACAACCCAATCCAAAAATGGGCAGAAGACCTAAATAGACATTTCTCCAAAGAAGACATACAGATGGCCAAGTAGCACATGAAAAGCTGCTCAACATCACTAATTATTAGAGAAATGCAAATCAAAACTACAATGAGGGATCACCTCACACCAGTTAGAATGGGCATCATCAGAAAATCTACAAACAACAAATGCTGGAGAGGGTGTGGAGGTAAGGGAACCCTCTTGCACTGTTGGTGGGAATGTAAATTGATACAGACACTATGGAGAACGGTATGGAGGTTCCTTAAAAAACTAAAAATAGAATTACCATATGACCCAACAATCCCACTATTGGACATATACCCAGAGAAAACCGTAATTCAAAAAGACACATGTACCCCAATGTTCATTGCAGCACTATTTACAATAGCCAGGTCATGGAAGCAACCTAAATGCCCATCAACAGACGAATGGATAAAGAAGATGTGGTACATATATGTAATGGAATATATTACTCAGCCATAAAAGAGAACGAAATTGGGTCATTTGTTGAGTCGTGGGTGAATCTAGAGACTGTCCTACAGAGTGAAGTAAGTCAGAAATAGAAAAACAAATATCGTATATTAACGCATATATGTGGAACCTAGAAAAATGGTACAGATGAACTGGTTTGCAGGGCATAAATTGAGACGCAGATGTAGAGAACAAACGTATGGACACCAAGTGGGGAAAGCGGCGGGGGGGTGGTGTGTTGAATTGGGTGATTGAGATTGACATATACACACTGATGTGTATTAAATTGATGACTAATAAGAACCTGCTATATAAAAAATATATAGATAGAGAATTTTTTAAAAAAGGGAAGTATGTAGTGGGAAAATAAAGGACTTTAAACAAAAAAAAAAAGAAAGCCTGTTTCTCAGCCTGTCACAGGGAGTCATTCTGGAACTGACAAGAGAAGGCAAGGATTAAATTCAAGGTCAATTCTTGTCTGGATGTACTAGCAAAGTCTGAGAATCATAGTCACAAGCTTGAAGTTGGTTATTCTCTGACAGAGAGGACTGGCCTGGAATCCAGCTTTCTGGAAGAGAGGCCAGTGGGTTCTAGACAGCTAATGCTATTTCAAGGTGTGTATGTGTGTGTCCAGATAAGGGCCATCCTTGAGGCATTGAAGTGAGAATGGATTTCAGGGGATTGTGATGGAATTCAGGGGAGCTATGAATTTAGATGGAAAAGGGGGATACATCTTAAGTTTTTATTATCCTTTAATGGAAATTTAAAATTCCTTTTAACTATAAATATAGGCTGCAAACCACAGAAGTATTAGTATCTGTGGCTTTGTCACCAATAGAAGGAAAAATATTTTAATATCACATTAGAGTTGTCCCAGAGATCTTCAAATATTGTGAATATCCATGATTACTTTGAAATTATGTTGTTTCCCCACCTCTAGATCTTGTTATATGTCAATAAGGAAGCAAATACATTACTACATCACAAATCTGTTTTGTTTTACTATTTGGATAACTGTATTTTTTATATACTTGATTTCCTTTCTAGTCCTATGTATTTTATTTTACACATTTTAAAGTAGTATTCTTTGAAAGAATCCATAGACTTCACCAGACAGCCAAAGAAATCCATGGCACAGAGAGAAGGAGCCCCTGGGAATAGCCTGTTTGGAGACATACAGAAAGCTGAGATGCTGTGAGTGATGTTAGGGGAGAAAAGAGAATTACCCCTTGACTAGTTCGTCATATTTTTGAACCGTGAACACAATAGCTGGAGATGACAAATCAGCCCATATAAGGAGCCTGGAAGTCACCGCAAGAGCCATATGAAGGCCCATCTCCAAAGCGACGTTTCTCCTAATGCTGGCATATGAGTCACAAGCTTTGGCCAGCTCTTCTGAAAAGACGCTCAAAGTCCTCTACAGGCAGAGAACTATAAAAGTCTAAGGTATTAATAGAATTCCTCCCACCTCAAGGCTGTGGTTCTTCCCACGAGATCTTTGCAGCAACATCTTGGGCACCTGCCAGGCTGACTGTGTTCGGGGGGCGGGGGGACTGCTGGAGACAGCTCTCAGCTCAGTCTGAAGTTGATATCGACTCGCTATCATGAACAGGACAAGAGGGAGGCGAAGTGGTTTTGCCTAAACTCCCTTTTCTGGAACATAGGAGCCATGCCACTTGTCATTTACCTCACAGAGTTTTAAGTTGCTCAACGCAGTGTATATGTTAAATCCTAGGAGTGTCACGTAATCGTATCATGAAAAAGTTACCAAGTTTTGCTAAAAACAGAGGGTAAAAATAACCAGCTGTTGCTAGGATCACAGAGACTCATATTCTTTACCTGCAAATTCATCAATCTTGTTTGCTTCTCACTGGCTGATGACTTATGAGCCTTATGCAGTGATTTGCATAGAACTGCCTTCTACAGTAACCATACCTTTAAATTTTCCAAGCAAGAAAAACGATCTTTCACAGTTATTTTTGCTTCCTACAACCACAACAGTTTATCAGCACTTGAATTTCACATTCACATTTGGTGTGGCTTTTGGCAGGAGTATGTTAACAACAGTCAAACATTAAAAATGGCTGGTAACCATTCACATTAGCTCCAAACTGGAAGTGACCCAAATGTCCATCAATAGGAGAATGAATTAAGTTATTTGTGGTAGATTTCTACAAGGACATACTATACAGCATTAAGAATGAATGAGCTATTGCTACTGGCAACAACCTGGATCAAACTCATGAAAATAAGGTTGAGAGAAAGAAGCCAGAGAGAAGAGAGTGCACACTGAATGATTCCACTTACACAGAGTTCACGAACAGCCAAAGCGAGCCTGAGGCATTAGAAGTCAGAGCAGTGGTTGTCTGTGGATGGCGAGGAGTGACTAGAAGACATGAAGGGGTTCCTGGGGTACTAGTATGAAGTCTGTTTATTGACTTGGGTGCTGGCTACTTGGATGTATTCATTTTGTGAAAATTTTTTGAGCTGTACACTTATAATTTGTTCACTTTTCTGTGTATATGTTATACTTCAACAAAAATTCAGAATTAGAAAAAAAAAAACCATGAAGACAGGATCCCAACATGTTTTCTTTTTAATACACCCTCCACCAGAATACATTTCTTCTTAGAGAACTGGCGATATTTTTAAATAATGTTAAGAAATCTGAAATTCTTAATTGGGGTTTCTGGGAATATGCAGATCACCAGAAAATAAGCTATCCTGCCAGCCCTGCAACCCCCAGTTGGGTAATAATTCTTTTTATTGACATATTTGTTCATCTTAAATGACAGATATCACAAAGCCAACTGTGATCTGTTCTGAAGCCTTGTTAAAGTGACTTTAAGTAAAGTGAGCAATGCTGAGGACATCCTTACCAGGAGCTTCTCCCCAGGAGGCAGGGCGGTGGTGACAAGGGCACCCAGTCAAGCCGATGCAAAGAGCAGCTGGAATCTGTTCTTGCTCAGCTCCCGATGTGGTGCATGCAGTAGGAAGAAGGGGAAACTTCTTCTAATTGACCAGCCCAGAAAGCGCATTTTTTCCTGATTGGTGGATCCAAACGGGTACTGTTTTAGAGAGAGGACTAGCCGGGATGCAGCCCTGCTTCTGTCCCCCATGGGGGTCCCTTCTTCTGCTCATCACTGTTGATGTAGATCACGGTCCCTCCCTCCTCCAGTTGCCTACCTTCTTTTTTCCCTGTTTTTACGTAGGAAGCCTTTAAGAACACTCTTCTTTCTTTCATGTCTCCCTTTCATTCCACCCCAACTCCAGAGCAGAGCTTAACCCCAAGTCACCATGTTTCACTGTTTGCTTTGTAGGGATTAAAGGTGAGAGCCCTGTTTATGAAACATTGAAACCCAGTTCATCTCCCAACACTTGGTGTCTAGGAGGAGTTTACTAAACACTTGTTCAAAGAAAGAACTGCAGATTCTTGGTATTTCTTTTGGTCCTTTTGCATATTTTCTTGCCTTTATTCTGGGGTATTTGTTCTCGTGTCAGTGGGGTACAGTGGAAAACAAGCAGGTATCAGAGTTAGACAGATGTGGTGTCAGAATCCTGCTAATCACTTGTCACTTGTTGAACCGTGGGCAAGTTATTTCCCTCCAGGTTCAGTTTCCTCAACTGTAGAATAAGGATGGTACTATCTTCCTTGCAAGGGTCTGAGGAAGATCATATAAACAAAATGTGTGAAGCTCCTAGAACAATGTTTGCACAGAGCATTGCACATTCATTCATTTCCTCAATCATGCACTTGATAAACATTTGATAAGCTTGGAAGAGTTGCCAGAAACCAGGCTAGTTGTAGTGACATGAAAAATAGGGTTCCCATTCTCATTGTGTGCAGAATCCTATGGGGGATGTATTTGTAATCGATAAATGCAAAATAAATATTTTGGGGGGGTATTATACTAAAAATATATGCAGGGTTATCTATCTATCTATCTATCCATCATTTTACTATCCAGGCATCTATTCTTCTATCTGCGTATGTATGTAATTCTTCTACCTGTATCTTATGTAATAATATAAAGTACTATATGTGTTTGCTATTATTATTAATAATATTATAATTATGCATACTAAGAAATGCCTGCCATAAAAATATAACTATGTACATATATAGAGATGTTTATATTATGATTACTTTTAGGGCTAGGATTTGGGGTGGGATTTTCAATTTCTTCTTTAAATTTTTCTGTATTGATTGAACTCTCCAAGAGCAACTATCATTTTCAAAAAACATTAAAAGATTTATGAACTAAAAAGATCAAAAACCTAGACAAAATGGAAAAATATTAAATGCCAAAATTGGCATTAGATACAGGGAACTTGAATAGACCAATAAGTTTTCAAGAGATTACATTGCACTTAACAACCTCCACGCTCAGAAAATTGTAGGTTTAAATGGTTTTTCAGGTGAGTTTTACTAGACTCTTAAGGAATAATAAGTTTCCAAGTTACTCCAGAAGGGACAAACACAAAGCTGCCAGGCTCATTTCATATTGGTATAATCAGATGAACACAGTATATTAAAAAGAAAACTCTATCCTCTTTTTAAAAATATTTTAGGGCTTCCCTGGTGGCGCAGTGGTTGAGAGTCCACCTGCCGATGCAGGGGGCACGGGTTCGTGCCCCGGTCCTGGAGGATCCCACATGCTGCGGAGTGGCTGGGCCCGTGAGCCATGGCCGCTGAGCCTGTGCGTCCGGAGCCTGTGCTCTGCAACAGGAGAGGCCACAACAGTGAGAGGCCTGCATACCGCAAAAAAAAAAAAGTTACACATGGATAAAGTTAGAAACATGGGTGAAGAGCCTTTAAAATGTTTCAAATGGACAAAGGATTCCCATCTAGAATGTAGAAGAACACAAATCAAACAAGAAATCAAAACAAATCAATGAGAAATCAAATCATACAAATCAACAAGAAAAAAGACAGTAACTTCAATAGAAAAATGGGCAAAGGATATCAGCAGGCAATTTACAGAAAATAAATTCAAAAAGCTAACAAGTCATAAGTAACTCACTGACAACATAACAGTGAGATATAATTTTATACTTATTTGACCGGAAAAAATTAGAAAGCTAAATTATGCCCTGTGTTGGCTGGATATGGGGAAAAGTCCTGCTGGTAGGAGTAAGGATGGGCACAGTCATTGGGAAGCACAATCTGTACTGTTCAGGAATTGAGTAAAACTGTGTCATATAAAATGGCAAGACTAAAAGGATGGTAAGGAAATGAGAGGAGTAGAGAAAACAACAAGGCTTCTGGCTTAATCATTGACTGAGTAGATTCAGGTGACAGTGCCCAGGATAGAGAATGAAGAAAGAGGAGGAGTTTCTTTGAGGATAAAGATGATGTTTTCCATTTTGGACCTTTTAAGAATTATGAACTTATGGGGCACCCTGATGGAATTAGTAGGTAATCAATTAATATTAACTTCTCCCCAATCAAATAAATTTCCTTTTCCTTCTGTGTTTAGGAAAGATTGAATCTTAATTTGCAATTTTCTTTAACTTAAATACCGTTAGTTTTTGTATTTGAAGGACCAATGTTTCTATTAACCCCTTCTCAATAATAAAAGAATGAATAGATAATGCTGATTTTTTTAGATCATCAAAACTTTTAAGCTATAGTTAGGCACTAAGTGAGAAGATATCCCTGCTTTTTCCAAGTCACCAAATGTCGACATTCTTGGGCATATTTTTTAAAGTGAGGTAAGGAATGCTTAAGAGACATCATTCCAAAAACCTCATGGGAACCACAAACCAAACATCTACAATAGATACAGACACAAAAAAGAAAAAAGCAATCCAAACACATCACTAAAGGTGGACATCACTCCACAAGGGAAGAAAACAAAAGAGGAAGGGAAGAAAAAAAACCTTCAAAAGCAAATCCAAAATAGCTAACAAAATGGCAATAAGAACGTTCATATCTATACTTACTTTAAATGTAAATGGATTAAATGCTCCAAGCAGAAGACATAGACTGGCTGAGTGGATACAAAAACAAGACCCATATATATGCTGTCTGCAAGAGACCCAGTTCACATCTAGGGACACACACAAACTGAAAGTGAGGGGATGGAAAAAGGTATTCCATGCAAGTGGAAATCAAAAGAAAGCTGGAGTAGCAATACTCATATGAGAAAAAATAGACTTTAAAATAAAGAATGTTACAAGAGACAAAGGTGGACACTACATAATGATCAAGCAATCAATCCGAGAAAAGAGATATAACAATTATATATATGCACCCAACATAGGAGCACCTCAATGTATAAGGTAAACACTAACAGCCATAAAAGGAGAAATCGACAGTAATACAATAATAGTGGGGGACTTTAATACAGTAAGTCCCCTACATACAAACGAGTTCCATTCCGAGAGCATATTCATAAGTCCAATTGGTTCGTAAGTCCAACAAAGTTAGCCTAGGTACCCAACTAACACAATTGACTATGTAGTACTATACTGTAATAGGTTTATAATACTTTTTACACAAATAATACATAAAAAGCAAACAAAAAATAAAGAAAACATTTTTAATCTTACAGTACAGTATCTTGAAAAGTACAGTGGTACAGTACAACAGCTGGCATACAGGGGCTGGCATCAAGTAAACAGGCAAGAGGAGGTAGGGGATGGTAGAGCTGAAGAATTGTCAGCAATAGGAGATGGAGGGCAAGCTGCAATTTCACTCATGCCTGATGATGGTGGCACAAGTACTGGTTCCTTGCTGGATTCAATTCTATCTACCCTCTTGAAAAAAATGATCCAGTGATATCTGGGTCATAGCTCTTTTCTTCTCATCATAGATGACATGGTAGCACTGGATTGCATTCTGAATGGCTGCTGCAACCTTCATGTACCATTCTACATTCAGGTCCTGTGCCCCAAAACCTAACAGTGCTTCCTTGCCATTTCCTGTGTCATGAATCTCTTTGGTTCTTCAGTTACTTCTTCCTCTTGTCTCTCTTTGTCCTTTCTCTGGCCCTTCAATTCTGTCAGGTCTTCATCAGTAAGCTCCTCATGTTGCACAGCAAGGGGTTCAGTGAAGTCATCCTCTTGCAAATCTAGCTCCAGCTTCTTGCTGAGGGTCACTAAGTTGCCAAATACCTCTTTGGACTCTTTATCCACCTTCTCAAATCCATGAAAATCGTGAACAAACTTTGGGCAAAGGTTCTTCCAAACCCCATTCATGGTGATGGCCATAACTTCATGCCAAGCAAAGTCAATGTTTTTTATGGCCTTGTAGATGTTATAGTCCTTCCAAAATTGTTGCAAGGGTGTTCCTGATTAGTCAGTTGCCTTTACTGCCTGACAAAAAGTGTGACATAAATAATATTTCTTGAAAGCCGTTATAACTTCCTGGTCCATAGGTTGGATGAGTGGCATAGTATTCAGTGGAAGATGCACTACTTTGACATTGGGATGAAAGTTGTCCATGAATGGGGGTGGGCTGGAGCACTGTCGAGCAGCAAAAAAACACTGA
This sequence comes from Delphinus delphis, assembly GCF_949987515.2. Lineage (NCBI taxonomy): Eukaryota > Metazoa > Chordata > Mammalia > Artiodactyla > Delphinidae > Delphinus > Delphinus delphis. Next base: position 22,340,531 of record NC_082700.1, read on the forward strand.
GTGGGATGTCCATCTCCAAGCAGTATTTCTCTACCTCTGGGATAAAGTGGCGGAAAACCAGTCCTGGAAAATGGCCTGTGTAACCCAGGCTTTGGGGTTACTCTTCCACAAAACAGGAAGGGAGCCCTTAGCTATGTTATTAAGGGCGCTTGGGTTCTGTGAATGATAAACTAACAGAGGCTTCAGCTTCATATTGCCAGAAGCACTGCCATCAAACAACAGAGTTAGCCTATCCTTTGCTGCTTTATTGCCTGGCATCAACTTTTCCTCCTTACTGATGTAACCTTGGTCTGGCATCCTCTTCCAGTACAGTCCTGTCTCATCCACCTTAAAAACCTGCTCAGGTAAATACGTGCCTTCATCAATAATTTCTCGAAGTGTTTCAGGAGATTCCCAGGCACCTACTGTCTCGCCACTTACTTTTACATTGTGAAGGCTGGCTCTAGCCTTGAACCAATGAAACCAGCCATGGCTGGAATTAAAAGATGCACCCTCTGATTCTTTGTCATGATTCTTCTTCACATCTTCATAAGGGCTTTTAGCTTTCTCTTGAATCAGCATTAAGCTGAGCGGGACTCAACGCTGATGCTGATCCTTCATCTGCACGCTGAGAAGTTTCTCCATCTCCTCCATCCCGTTTCCATGTTTCTTCAATATTATTGTCAACATCAGCAGCACAGCAGACTTCACATGTTCCATGATCTTGTCTTGTTCTTTAGAATTGTGCTGATGGTTGAACAGTTCATCTTATAAGAGCAAGCAACGTCTACCATCTTTTCTTCTCCTTCTACTCTCAATTATTTTCACTTTTGTTTCCATTATTGCTTGCTGCTTCTTAGCAGTACCAGCTACATCACCACTGCTTTTCTGCTTGCTTCTGAACATCCTGGGCTTGAAATAAAGATACTGCACTACTGTACTCTATACAGTACTGTACAGTAAAGTACGCAAAAGCACAGCCACTTGTAGAGGATGCATGCACATGACAATGTACAACAGACACGTGAACTAACTTACATGATTGGACCTGCGAACACACATTTGCATCTTTGAAAGTTTGCAACTTGAAGGTTTGTATGTAGGGAACTTACTGTGCCCCACTCTCATAAATGGACAGATCACCCAGACAGAAAATCAATAAGGAAACATAGGCCTTAAGTGACACATTAGACCAAGTGGACTTAATTGATATTTATAGAACATTCCATCCAAAAGCAGCTGAATGCACTTTCTTCTTGAGTGCACATGGAGCACTCTCCAGGATAGATCACATCTTGGGCACGAATCAAGCCTCAGCAAATTTAAGAAAATTGAAATCATACCAAGCATCTTTTCTGACCACAACGCTATGGGATTAGAAATCAATTACAGGAAAAAAACTGCAAAAAAAGAAAAAATACATGGAGACTAAACAATATGTTACTAAACAACCAACGGGTTACTGAAGAAATCAAAGAGGAAATAAAAAAATATGTAGAGACAAATGACAACAAAACATGACAGTCCAAGAGACATCATTTCAAACTGGAAGGTCATGTATTTTGGTGCCAGAAAACCTGAATTTAAATACCAGCTCTACCACTAGAAAACTATGCAATTTTGAGCGAGATGCTCAACCTTTCAATAAGTGGAATAATAATAATTACTTTTCAGGATTGTTATTAGGATTAAATAAAATCATAGAGGTTAAGCTTTGGACACAGTAGATGTATCATAAAGGCTGTCTATTGTTATCATTAATATTATTATCATATCACCATAGACCTTTACCTTCCATTCTTCTTTTACTAATTCTACACAGAATAGTCTACATCAGCCTGTCCAATAAGAATATAATACAAGTCACATTTGTTACTTAAAATGTTTAGTAGCCATGTTAAGAAAATAAAAAGAAACAGGCTAAATTGATTTTAATAATAGACTTTATTTAACCCAATATATACAAAATATAATTTCAACATGTGAGCAATATAAAAGTTATTAACAAGATATTTATATCTTTTTATTGTTTCAAAATACAGTATATTTTATACTTAGAACACATCTCAATTCAGATGAGCCACGTCAAGTGCTTACTAACCACAAGTAAGCACTAGTGGCTGTGGCATTGAATAGCACAGGTCTAGATACAACGTTTTAAATTCTGCATTATTTAAACGTTCTTTTTAAAATCAGGTTCCTCTCTATCATTCTCAGATGATAAGAGTTTGTCTAAGAAACAACACAGCATTTTTTTCCCCACCTCAGTCATTGGAAATGGAGGTTTCTTTGGAACGGTCTTTAGGCCTTTAGTGCTTCTGGAAAGAAGGTCTTTGCAAATGCTCCCTCCTTTCTCTCCAACCTCTGGAGCCAGGCTGAAATGGGGCCTTGGAATGATCTCTTGAACCAGGAGTCCATGCAGCAGTTTTGGCTGCATCTTGAGGAACTGCAGGTTTTCTGACTCTTCTCCTCGGGTTCAGAATATGAATTCTTTTTTGTTTCTTAATTGGCTATTTATTACATCTTGTGCTTATACGAAAGAGGCCAGAATTTGAATTCTTAAACAAATCTTATTTCCTCCCAGACCTGGGAAGATCCAAACCACAGCAGCCATTAAACAAATGGGAAGGGAGGAGACAACTTTTTCCTTTTGGGGCCCACTCACGTTCCAATGCAATCAAGCAGATCATTTATTCTGCTTGGAATTGGTTTGGAATGAAACAGAGAGGAAAGAAACACATATTGCATAAGCTTATGGTAACCACAAATTGGGCAAGACAAGTATTAACAATACTTGAAACAAATGAAAAAGGTTGAAATTATTTCCTTTCTCTGCCAAATCTAATACAATATCCTGCGTTGGGTGGGAGGGTGACAAGATGACTTCTCTCAAATCCATTTCAAGTCTGTTATTCTCTAGTTTCTAAAATAATTATGTAGACAACAGATTTTTTTGTTTTGGCTTGTGTGATAAAAACACATACCATGAACTTTACTATTTTTAAGTGTACCGTTTAGTAGTTTTGAGTATATTTACATCGTTATGAAACAGATCTCCAGAACTTTTTCATCTTGTAAATCTGAAACTTTATACACATTAAACAGCAACTCCCTTTTCCCCTCTCCCCCCAGCCCCCACTAACCACCATTCTACTTCCTAAGAGTTTGACTACTTTAGACGTCGCATATAAATGGAATTGAACAGTATTTGTCTTCTTGTGACTGATTTATTTCACTTAGCATAATGTCCTCAAGGTTCATTCTTGTTGTGGGAACATTTTTTAATAAGATTTTTTTAAAGTTTAGTCTCCCAAATTCATCACAAAAAAACAAATTTGATTTTTTCCACCAGACTTTAAATGAGTAACAGTTATATTCTCTCTGCCATACAACATGAAGCCTATCTTCCTGTTGGGGAGCTAGAAAACTGGGATCTTCAGTCTCAGGTTAGCAGAGCCATGGATGGGACTTCCTTGAGACTCACTCTAGTAAGCTTTAGAGAACATGCCGGGGAATGTACAGCCTTATGTCCAGTTTAAATTCTACCCATACTCCTCAGCCAGGCACTTCATTACTCCATGTTTCTCACTCTCCTAGGTGATGAGTCAGGTCCACAAACCATGGAGAATATAGGTAAAAGTAAGCATAGAATATGTGTGCAGCCTTGAATGAAGTGGAGATCAATTGATAAGCTCAATATTTCATGCTCAGTGATTTGGGTGAGACACAGGCTGGCGACGGAGAGGGTGGCCCATATCAAAGAATCCCACATCATCAGAATCTGTCCCCACCCTCTGTCTTTCCCATTCCCAACACTGTTGACTTCTCCAGAGCAGCAGGGAATTCAGCCCTGCCATGTGTATCTTAGGTCAAAGAGAAAAAGTATAGAGCTCCAACGTGTGATTCCCAGTCTGAAAGGAACCAAGTGTCTTCTGATAAACAACACTTGAGTTTTTTTTTTTTTTACGAAGGCACTAAACTGACCTTCTTTTGAAATGGGCTAGACAGGGTAAATAGGAGAGATCTTGTTTTCCCTTCATCCTGGAAAAATAACATTTCTCTCTTTCCAGCTCAGTACAGTTGACTGAATTGGAAAGGAATCTATTTTCTCTGGAAAGATTTATTTGCCCAACAGTTGTGTTTTTGTATATGTGTGTGTGTTGGCAAGAGGTGATATATTTTCCAGAACAAGGGTCGTCTTGTTCACAGTTTAAAGGGGCCCAGAAGTTGACTAAGGAATTGAATGTTAGGGAAAGCTTTTTCAGCTTTCGTTAATGCCATGTACAGACTCCAAAGAATGTCAGGTTGGTCTGGGCATTAGGATGGGGAGGAGAGTGTGCTGGGGCACGGCTCTGTGCTACCACCCCACTCATTCCAGAACAGGTAAAAACATTTCCACTTTCCTCACCTCAATCTCAAGACATGTGACAATCAGGGTCTGTTAGGAAGCATCTGTGTTTCTATTTTTCAAACAGAGAAACTCTTTCCAAAAAAGTTAAGCAGGTTTTGACTAAAGCCATGTGGAAAAGCAAAGAGTAGCATTACCTCCTCTCCCCACAGCCAGACTTCTTTTTCCCACCTGGGAACACATGTTTTAGATCAAGCAAAGATGTAAATTCCTTTCTGGCCAAATTAGAGAGAAGACTTAAAGGGATTATTAAGGTGCCCCTATCTCCTGTCTCCTCCTCTACTTAGCTTCACAAAGGACTGGCATCCCATTGGAAATTTTAGAGCAAATATTTTCTGCTTTACAGAGAATTCTTTTCACTGCTTTTAGTTTTCTTGTATTGTGTGCTAGGCATTAATACAATATAAAATAAAATTGGATACTTTGGGATATTTTCTTGAAAACATTTCTTTGAAGGTGAATGACCAACTTCTTGTCAATTCAAAAAAGTTGATTATATATTATGTACATAATACATATAATTAAACATATATAATACCGGGTTGGCCAAGAAGTTCTTTCAGGTTTTTCTGTAACATCTTTCGGAAAACCCGAACGAACTTCTCAGCCAACCCAGTATATATGTTGTAACACCAGAACTGCAATATATCTTAAGCTGAAGATTGTTTCCCCTGATTTTTTTTTTCCAAGTCACTGCTTGCTGAGCTCAACTGACAGCTCAGCTGAATTTTGCACAAGTGACTCTTCACTCAGCTGGTCTTTGCCTTGCCAGGTGTGGCTGGCCAATGTAAAGGAAAGGAAAGGTGTTTTTCCTTTTAGCACAAATGTTAAAACTTTTGCCATATTTTCCATTGCCCAGTGTCTGTTTTCAAGGAAGCACGGATCTGCAGAAAACAGAGGAGGCTGAGATTTCCCATTTGTAGGTGTTGGCTCCCTGTCTCTTAGTGCTTTTAATTTAGCAAAGTCCAGGTAATTAAATGAGGGGAAAATAGAATTTTTCTTTGATGGCAAAATGGTTTCCATGAAGACAAACTGGCTGATGGTGTTGACTCTGAAGTGTTGCTGGAAGACTTTACAGCAGCCACTCACCCTCCTTCAGAGCCCAGAATGTCCACACTCCCAGGGGTTGGCTGTCCTGGCGCTGAACAGCTTTCTGCTTAGGAAGTGTATACCTTCTCGAGACATTTTTGACTTTTGTGTGCCAAAGTCCATGTATTTGGCATAATTGGAAACTTTACTAATTCATATTGTGTTCTTTATTATCCTGGTTTGAAGATAGCTGGGAGTAAATCTGGGCGAAATGGGTTTCCCACTTGCTCTCAAGTTACCTGGTACAGCAGCTCTAGAAGAATCAGGTGTCATCTTTGGGAAAGACCCCAAAAGCTTTCCAGGGCAGGATCCAGGCTTTTCTTCTTAGTCTGTTCTCCAAATATCTACCCCATCCTTGGTGTTAAATAAATGTTAATTGGAAATGCGGACCATGAGGTAAAAGACATAGAGGAGGGGAGAGAAAAATGGAAGCTTGCTGCCCAGGAGCAAAGGATAAGACAGGAGTGACCATCCAGTAGACCCGGACCTGATTCTCAGTCTCCAACTTATTTTTGTAGGGCTCTCAGTCAACTGAAGCTTCCGGGTCTTTCTCTGCCATAATCCCTTCTCTGATTCTCCCCTGGTGGTGCCCCCTAAACTCTGCTCATTCGTCCTTCCATCAGCACCTTTCTTTCCCACCCCGTGGTGCAAAGAGCCCTCCACGGTGACACTTCTCTTGCCTCAGTTCCAATCTCTTCCCCTCCAGCCAATCGCCTCTGGAGTGGGGGAACATTAAAAACAGCTTCTTCACCAAGAAGCAGTCTCTGGGATGGAATATTATGTCCGGCTGGATGGATCCCACACTCTGGGCTTCTGCACATAGGACAAGAGGCAAAAGAAGGAGATATGAGGTGAGATGTTAGCACTTGCCACCTAATTATCAAGGTTGGTTGTTCACAGAGATGCATTCCTCACTAAGGCTGTGGACAAGCTTAATGGAACAGAATGGGAATAGACTATCTTAGCACCTGGCCTCAGAATTTCTCCTACCTTGATGAGCCAGCCTGATGTGAAGAGTTGAGCAGAAAAGTTCGGCCCCAGGTGAGTTATGGAAAGAAAAGAGAACAAGGAGAGGGCTGAATTCTGTATTAAAAAAATGAAAGTATAATATTTTTTATTAGTGAGGGTGGGGGTAGCAGGTAGGGGAGAATATTGTAGTAGTCAGTCTCAGTTGATGGAAAAAATATTTATATCATATAAATATTAATTTATTTGTTTGCATGGGTATGATGTAAACCCCTCTATTTATCTAAGTCTTCAGTAAAAGAGCATAAAGTATTTATAAATTATATCAAATACATATAAGACAATGTGTGTGTGTGTGTGTGTGTGTGTGTGTGTGTGTGTGTGTGTGTGTGTGAAAATCAAGGGACTGTTCTGGGTTTTCTACATCTATACCCCCTTGTTAGAGAAAGCCCCAAGGGCACAATGAGATGATGTACACATAGATACTCAGAGTCAGTGTTTCAGTGGGAGGAAGTGCAACTTGACCAGCAATATCAAAAGGCACACCTTCCTCATGCGTCCAGAATCCAGGAGGCAAAAGGGGTGTAAGGCCCCTCAGATGGGAATGTGAGGTGATTCATCTGAGACTCAAAGGGCAGAGTTCGGTTTTTTTCTGAAGCCTTGGTTAAATTAAGAGCACATTTATCAAGTGGGGGGAGAGGGCTGGGCAGCCGTTTACTGGCTTGATTTAGTTCTACTAGTGTGACCTGGAAAAAGAGATCAAACCAAAAGAAATGTAAACGTCTATCCAGCATTTTGACTCTATTTTTAATAGAGATCCCGACCTTCCTTCATCAAAACTTATGGATCACAGACATGAAATCACCAAAAATGTTAAAGTCATGAACCCAGATGTGGCAAGAGCCACAGAGCCCATGAATCCAAACTCTGGTACCAATGATCTGGACTTGACCATGCTTACTTGTAAGTGACCTTATGCGAGTTCCTTAACCTCCCTGTGCCTCAGTTTCCTCTTCTATAAAATGGGGATAATCATAGTTCCTAACTCATAAGGTCCTTGAGAACACTGAGTTAGTGCAGAAAGCACTTAGAAGAGTTCTGGCATATTCAGAACCTGAATTATTGTCATCTTGCCTTGTCACAGGAAGTCGGGAAGAGGATTATGCTAGGAAATTTATGCACCTATCTCAATCCTCCCAACAATTAATTTTCATAACAATGGGACGTTATTAAAGCTATTGTCTCAGCTGAAGACTTGAGACCAAGGAAGAGAAGTAAATTTGCTAAGGTCACACAACTGGTTAGAAGCATGTCTTTGTGGGTCGTTTGTTATACAAATTTACACAGTAAAATTATAATGACTGATTATAGCTCACACAGTGAATAGTACAATATCTTATATAGTATTTATAGAAATGGAAAACCAAATAGGAAATAGCTATGTTCAGTGCATTAGGCTAGCCACACACCATTTTAAATGGGAAAGTGTGAAATGAAACCATTACAGTTAATCTCTAAGCAGAAAGTCCACGGGATCAGTAGTGCGGCTGAGCTAGCATGTCTGCAGAAGTCTTCATTTCTCAATGTCTGGTCTGCAGTTGCTTAAATTTTTTAAAACAGTATTAAAAGTAGATTTAGCTAATGTCTCAAATATTAAATATATTCATATTAGTTGAAAGAGAAACAGTTTTCCTCCTCAAAGCTATGTCTAGAGTAAAAGTCCCTTTTTCTCAGTCTGGGCGAGCCTGGTTTACTGGAGGCGAGCTTTCACGTCCCCCTTGCGGCTTAGAGCCTGATATGATCCCATTTCTGGGGGATGGGCTGAGAGGTCGGAGAGAATCCTTCCTTGTTGAGCTCCTACTGTCAGTGCCATGCTAGACACTTGGCATCCATCATCCCTCCAATCCCCACCACCATCTTCTGAGGGTGGTATCTCATCCTCTTTTTGGAGGAAACAGGCACAGAAGAGCTTATTTCTTACTTGTTCACTAAACACTCTGACAGTATTCAGGGAAATTCACAGGCTCTAATCTCTTAAACCAGTGCTTATCTCACTTTTCCTGTGTGAAATAAATGGCGTGTTTTGTTCTAATGAATGACGCACTCCCACGGGTATACTCAGGGCTGTGATAAATTTGCTGCATCTACACTCTTGTCTCTTTCACTTCAGAAGGCCTATCAGAATGCAAGTGAATACTCTGGTTATGAGAACCATAACTTTGAGTCCATACTCATTTATATAAAATAGTACATCATTTGCTAACTTCAGCACTGCCACCATTATTTGCAATGAACTATAGGCAAGATACAAAAGAAGTGATACTCTGATGTTTAAAATCAAAATGAAGCAGGCATGGTGGGTATATATGTCAGCACATTTCCAAAGGAACAATTCTTCATTTTCCTCTCTTTTGAATCCTTTCTTTTTTGCGAGGATCCCTTCTGTGTTCTATTTCCATCTATAGAGCTAACTTACCTAGAGTTATCCAGACTTAGCAGCTCAGGGCCATTTTAGTGCCTCCTCATACTTCACTATTTCTCTCACACCTGTTCCCTTTTCTCCATCCTTAGTTCAGGTAATCATTATCTTACTTCTGGGCCATTGTCTGTTCACTTGTTTCCCTGCCTCTTTCCTCTTTCTCTTATATTCTTTTTATTTCATTGCTGCCAGATAGGTCTCCTCAAAATGCAGTTTAAATCCTTTTAAATCATTTTATTGTAACGAAACCCTAAATAGCTACCCAGATCCAGTGCAAACCTCAATACATAAGGCAAATGCTAACAGCCATAAAAGGGGAAATCGACGCAAACTCCTCCCCTTAGCCCCTAATAAACTTTGCCTTATGATCCCAACGAGTTTTCCAATCTTACCTTCTACTCTCTGTACCCTGTGCCCCAGCCAAAGTATAATAGATAACGGGTGCCTGTGTTTCTCTTTGCTCATCCATCCTCACTCTATGAAAATGCTAACCGTCCTTCTAGATTCTATTCATCCTTCTCCAAAAAGCCTCTCTAGGTTCTCTCAATCCGATGTAATCATTCTTCCTTTGAACTCTTCTGTCATAAAATGAGCAGCCATTTCTGTATATTATTATCTCTAATTCTCTGGTCTCTTGCCCCCCAACTACACACACACACACACACACACACACACAAACACAGTTGGGACTTTGTATTCCCTGTAGTTCCAGTATGGTCTTTCTCATGAAGTGGTATTTGCAATCATAATGTTGTTAAGAAGAAAAAGAAGAAGGAGGGGGAGGAAGAAGAGGGGAGAAGAAGATGGTAGAGAGCTTTCTTGTTTCTCCAGTCATCATGGTTAAACAGCTTTAATTGTTGGAAAGTTTTTCCCTATATTCATCTGAAATCTTTGAAAAATTCAGTTCCATAAATATTTATTGAGTGACTACTATGTACAAATTATACAATTTTAGGCACAAAGCACATTCACTGATCCAAATACAGCCCATATGCCTGCCCTGCCCATGACCCACCATCAGGGACCTTCTTCTCACATATTGAGGAGGAAAAAGGCTGCTTCTGAGTCCACCCAGTCTTAGCAGCTTCTCTAAGATTTGAGGGCCTGCTCTCCCGGTTAATTTCTTTGAAAGTATCTTTGTCCGCTCATCTCTGAGCTATAATATATATGGGGGGGTGTCTATAGGCTTGCTGAGGGATTTATTGGATTTACTACCATTATGTATAGCAAACCCCTGGGGGGTCAGAGGAAGAAAGATTTGTTCTTCCATTTACACACAAAAATGGATCTAGGGCTTCCCTGGTGGCGCAGTGGTTGAGAGTCCGCCTGCCGATGCAGGGGACACGGGTTTGTGCCCCGGTCCGGGAAGATCCCACGTGCCGCGGAGCGGCTGGGCCCGTGAGCCATGGCCGCTGAGCCTGCGCGTCCGGAGCCTGTGCTCCGCAATGGGAGAGGCCACAACAGTGAGAGGCCTGCGTACCACAAAAAAAAAAAAAAAAAAAAAAAAAAAAAGGGTCTAAACCTCATGATTAAATCTTCAAATATGTGAAGATAAAGATCCTAGTTCCCCATAAATCTTCTTTCGAAAGATTTATTTACTTTGGAAACTGAGTGGAGGGATAGGTAAAGATTCTTAGTATAAATACCAGGAGATGGGTTTAAAAGGGATATATTTAGAAAGAGGAGTCATTTATTTAGGATTTATTTTTACATTACAGGGATGGGGAATGTTCTATTAGTTGGACTATCTGATTGTATCAGTCCTTGGAGGCACTCCTACATAGCTGAAAGAGAAATAGACATAACTTTGCTCTCATAGTTTCATTATATGAATTAGACTTTGTTGTAGGTTGTTGCTAAGCAATGCATGATCTGATTTGACACTTGGACCAGCCAGATCCACCAGTGTCTTCCTTTCCATCAGTGCTGCCATTACCCTCATTGTCTCTTTCCTGGACCACACAGTGACCTCCAGCCAGGATCCTTGTCTCCAGTTGCCCCTCTCTCCAAACCATCCCACATGACCCGGTGAGGGCGATCTTGCTAAAGTGCAGCTCTAATCATATCCCTGGCCCAGCAGTCCTGTTTTCTTAAATCTTACCTAGAGGGGTGGGATAGGGAGAGTGGGAGGGAGGGAAACGCAAGAGGGAAGAGCTATGAGGATACATGTGTATGTATAGCTGATTCACTATGTTATACAGCAGCAACTAACACACCATTGTAAAGCAATTATACTCCAATAGAGATGTTAAAAAATAAAATAAAATAAAATACACCATCACTAAAAAAAAAAAAAAAAACTTCAATGCCCCCTCCCACCTCATCCCTGGAGGGGTTCCTAAGCTCCATATAGAGTTGACCACCCTCGCTTTTTACCTATTATTTCTGATACAGCTTTCAATCATAGTACTTATGACACTTTACTTCTTTAGATCGCTCTCCTACTTCTAAGACTATAATTTACTTTTGCATCCCCAACACCTACCATAGTACCTAGCACCCAGTGAGAGTCTAACATCTTGTCTTAGAATGAATACAGGCATACCTCATTCTATTACACTTTGCAGATGTTGCGTTTTTTACAAATTGAAGGTTTGCGGCAATCCTGCATTGAACAAGTCTATCAGCAGCATTTTTCCAATGGCATTTGCTCACTTTGTGTCTCTGTGTCACATTTTGGTAATTCTTGCAATAGTTCAAACTTTTTCATTATTGTATATTTGTTATGGTGATCTGTGATCAGTGATCCTTGATGTTACTATTGCAAAAATGTTATGACTCACTGAAGGGTCAGATGACAGCTAGCATTTTTCAGCAATAAAGTATATTTTAATTGAGGTATGTACATTGTTTTCTGAGACATAATGCTATTGCACACTTAACAGACTACACTGTAATATAAACATAACTTTTATATGCACTGGGAAACCAAAAATTTTGTGAAACTCACTTTATTGCAATATTTGCTCCTTTGGGTGGTCTAGAACTGAACCTACAATATCTCCAAGGTCTGCCTGTGTAGGATAACATCCAGTCTCCTTGGTACAGCACTCCAGGCCTTCCACAGTCTTGACCTGCCCCACTTCTCCAGTGTGCCTTTCCATGGCCCCTGTTCCTTTACAAATCACAAAGCAAACCTTTCCCCTAAGAAGGCTTGAATTTTCCCACTTTGATAGGGGAATTCTGTCACTCTCCACTCTGTCGCTTTCACCTGGATGGCCTTTTTCCTTTCTCTGCTTGTTGAAACCCTACTCTTCTTCAGGACAGTCCAGTTATCCCTTCTCCTTGAAGCCTCCACCCGCTCTGAAAACACCTGGCTGATCTGCCTTTGACGGCATTCATCAGACACTTATTTCATGACCTCATTCAATTTCATTTTCACCACAGCTTTTAGCATGGAGATTTGGCCAAATAGATGCTAAGAAAACTTTGTGGCACGGAAATAATATGGCTGCATATCTGCTGACTTTGTTGAGCACACAGCCCTGCTCAGGATGCATACATCTTGCTACTGAACAAGTGCTAGAAAACGATACATCATAGGCTCTGGGGGCAGAGTTAGAACATGATCAGGCCAAAGTCTTTTCCTGTCTTAATTTTCTCTGGAGAAGCAGTTAGCTGGGCTGCAGAGCCTTGAGCTTCCCAGCCTGCGTTGTCACAGCGATGGGTTACAGATATATGGAGAGAGATTCCTCTCACTCCTCAGGGTGGCAGGGCCAGGCTTGGAACCACCCAAACCCCTGGGCCAGTGGTCTGACTGTTTGCCCAGTGTGCCTCACAGACACTGTATGTGGGTCCTGTTATAAACAAAGTTAGGGGGCACTGACCTAGTCAAATTAGGGCCAAACCACAAACATGGGTGCACGTGCGCCGCAATGGGAAATGGCTCTGTTTGGATTTGGCATTCTATCTGTGGGCACAACAGGAAAAGCAGGAACGTGGAGTCAGAAGCTGCATCCCAAACCCATCCCTTACAGCTGTGTGACTTTGAACAAATCATCTGAACTTTCTGGACTTCTGTTTCCTCCAGGATTTTTTTTCCTTCAGGGATTTTTTTTTTTTTTTTAAAACCTGGCTTCATTTGGTGTTAGGGGAAGCCTCGGTTTGAGGTTTCTAGACCCTTGCCCCAGTTTGGTCAGGGCAGCTCCCCTTGGTCTGTTTTATATGCTGTGGGAACAGGTAGACCTCCCTGGGAGAAAGCACTATACAGCACTATACCACTATACAGCATCTGAAAGCCATTGGACAAAGTGTTGCCCACATGCCCTTTCAGCGCTCACATCCTTGAAGTCTATGGAAACCTATTTCCATCGCTCTGTTGAAAGTAAGTAAACTAATACACTTTAGGCCACAATTTTTTCATTCTTAAAATAGATTGTTTTGCTGGTTAGTCACTTTTTATCATTTAGTTTTCTGAGAAAGTAGGGCCTCTGGGTGAGGTAAAAGCTTTAATGACCTGAGTGTTAAACCCACCAAGTTGAAGGCAAAACCTATGACTCCTTTTGGAAGAGGAAAGTGAACACCTTTTAAGGGCATCAAATGCCATAGATTTCATCTTCAGGTGAAAGATGAAAAAAAAACAGTGGGCTTTATTCTCCCATTCTCAATTAAATATTATAGGATTGTGAGCTAATTTAAATATTATAGGATTGTGACCTGCAGCACAACCTGTAGGTCGTGTGCTGTTCGTTTATTAATTCAACAAAGAATTTCTTATGGTAACCCGTACCACTGTTTGTGCCCAAACAGTCCAGGTTAGAATTTTTGTGCATTAGGTGACTTCTAATAATTATTTGAAACACTCCCTTTCATTTTGAATATCAAGTGCCTTCTCTCTGCCAGCAGTCTGCCCCTTCTGGGTTGGGTCGGTATAGATTCACAAATGACTCTCCTCATTGAAAAAAGAGAACTGAGTCAAAACAACCTTCTGAAATCTCTGTTTCTGAACCTGGTGAGTAGTCAGTAAAGGAGGATGGAGGCTGAATGAATTACGGGATTCAGAATCAAGCCCTTCTTTCTCAGACATAATTTTAATTTAATTTTTAGACGATTTTAAATTCATGCTTTCTCCTCTATGTTTTTGTGGCTTATAACGGTTTGGTTTTCCATATCAGGATTTTTCTCATTGGCGTGGACGTTCACCCAGATATTGACCACAACAGAATTCTGCTTGCTGAGTCAGAAACCAGCCCTTGGGGTGAGAATTCACTTGCTGAATGAAGATACCTTTTAGGTGCAAGGCATCTCCTTCACCATTCACAAGCATGATTTATTCACTCGTTTCCACACACTGGCTTCTGTCTCCAGCCACAGAGCTGGAAAAAGAGGTCTTGATTACATAAAGGCATTATAAGCTGAATCTGTCCCTGCAAGGCCTCCTCCCTTGCCATGGGAAGGACTCCCAGATGCACTCTGTGCTGTGTAAATATACATTTTCACCACCTGGCACACCTCCTCCATTTATAGCCTGAGAATTCCCTTCCCTTACTCTGACCTAGTAATGCTCCTTCCTTCATTGAAAAGCGTGATTGGGTTTCTGGGATCTTCTCCCTATTAATGCTGCCTCATGCCATAGCATGGTAAGGTCCTGTTTAAACACAAGCTCGTCCAAAGCCTTCACTGACCCCCATTGTGGAAATAAGCTCTCCTTCCTCTTAGCTCCTGACGTTTCTCCATAACCTTTCTACCTGCATGTATCACTTTTTAAAGTGATAAGGGATCTTCAAATCCCCAACAGGCTAGGACCATGTGAGATGATTGAGGCATTGGCCTCAGATGCAAAATGTAAGGCCTCCCCCCCAAAACCCAGTCACAATAAATAGCATCATAACATGACAGTTTAAAAAATAAAAATTAGTGTAAAAAAATCCATGAGGAACAAAATATCAAATTTTTCAATGAAGACTGGATCAGTATTTTTCCTTTTATTTTCTCTTTTATTTTTTCTTTCAGATTTTCCCTTTTGCCTCAGGCTACAGTATGGCCCAGTACTGTTAATGATTATGTCTTTTTTGGAAATTTTAATATGTCATTCATTATAGATTTTTGCATTAATTTTGATTTTTTTAAAAAATTGCACTAATGTGTTATTTATCTTGATTCCTGAGTTTTTTGGCACCACTAAATGTTATGCTTCAGGCCAGTGCCTCACTTACCTTTCCCTGGGTCCTGACTCTGATCACCATAGCAACTAGCACAGACCTTTGCTCATTGATAGGCACTCAATTAATACTTCATGAATGAATGAATGAATACTAGCAGAGATATTTTAGGTACTCTTTTCTTTCCTTTTTTTCTAAAGGCAAAATGACACCCTACCCACAATCCAGCATCTACCACGACATTTAGACAGACAGTGACACAGATACGTTGTCATGGTCTCAAGTGGCTGCATGCGGTGGCAGTCACCATTGCTACTACCAGTTAACGTAACTGAGCCTGGGCTTCTTTCACTGTCACAGAGCATCCCCTTGCAGTCTTGCTTTATTTCATAAACAATTCTCAAGAAGATAAATAGCTGCGGAGGTATAGAATCATCTTTCACCTTCTTCTAGTAAATTGTTAACCACTAACAACAAAATAACCCCTTTGCAAGTCCAGAAGAATGGGAGAAGGGGTTCTGTTGATGGGTTTCTGCAGGAGCCTCAGTGGTTCCACAGAGAGGAAGAAGGCAAAGGGCTGGAAGACCAAACATGATGGAATGGGGTCTGCCCCTCAAACTACTACCCGGCTTGACAGAAAGGAAAACGTTGTTTCATTACAACAGCACAGACACATAGGAGGGGTTCCCATTTCTCAGGGGAAAAAGACACAGATCATGTACGTGCTGAGTCTGAGCTTCACATATGCTCTGAAGTGGATTCCTCAGTGTATTTATCGACATCTATTTTTAAAATACAAAAGGGACCATTCACAAAATCCTCTCGCAAAATCATCTCCAGAAAGTTGAGCCTGTAATAACAAAATTATTTCTCTGCCCTGGTAGCTGACCCATGATAATAATGTTTTTGATTTAGTTACAGGAATTCTGTTCAGCAAACAAAGTGTTTTCTCTGGGTTCTGTCCATACAGTAGTCACATTGTCCTGAGTGAAGAAAATAGATTTTATTCTGTTATAGTTAGTATGATTTACACTTTCTGTCTTGTCGTCAAATGATCATTAGCCTTTGTCTATCCTCACTCCTCCTAACCTTAAGTTGTCCGACTGTAAAAAAGTTAACTAAATTAACTTTAAAAAAATGTTTCTAACAAAAAAATGTTTCTTTGACCATCTTCAAATCACTTATTTTCCCATGTTGTTCTTTGCTGTTTCATTGTATAGTGACTGAAACTTCACTTCTAGTATACCTCTAGAAATCTGGGGATCTGAGACCCAGCAGTGTGCTCATTTTAACAAATTATCTTACAGGGAGAATGTTTAGACACTTCCTGGAATATCAAGGAGCCTCACTAATACATTAGGTTAAGATTCCACTTTTCATGAGGGCCTACTCTGTGCTACCCACCATGCTAGGTGGCTTTCTCATGTTATTTCATTGAACCCTTTGAAGAGTCTGGCGGGAGAACAAGTATTGTCAGGTTCACGTCAAAGAAATAAAAACCAAGAGTCCAAGAGGTTGTGATGTGCTCAGGGTCACAAAACTAGAAAGAAGCAAAGCTGAGGCTTGGCTCAGGTCTCTTGCTTGTCATATTGCCTGCAACCGCCTGGTTATCGTCACAGGAGGAAATTTGCACTTCTTCTGCTTCAAGAGATGCCAAGGATATGTTTATCCAACCCAGTTTGTCCTGTGGTTAGTTTCCAAGGTGAAATGAAACCAATCCTAGGAGGTTTCAGACATTATTTCAACCTATATGAAGAGACAAGCACTGTCTAACCATCCCTCTAGATGCTGTATATACTTTCCCAGGAATTTCATATTGTTTTCAGGGAAACTTCTCCCTTTTCAAAAAGGTCACCCTAATTTCCAAAAAGGCTTACAAGGTATAGGTTTTAGATCACCTTGGAAGAATTGGTAAGGTGATTGTGTATGAGAAAGAACAATTTGATTCTATGAAACGGAAAATGCGTCAAGGTTTATATGTCTGAATTTGGGGGGGTATATGTGGGCATAGTTGTGTGTGTGCTGGGGGTGGGGAAAGAATGTGCATAACAGAAATTAAATGATGCTCAGGACAATATTTTTGATGATCAAACAATCAAGTATTCATGGCTACGACTCTAATGGATAAAATGACTCAAAAACAGTACAGGGAAGTAAGATAGAATAGCACAGCACAGTGGTTAAGTCTGTAGGCTCTCAAAATCAGTTGCATGCGTTTATATCCCAGTTTTGCTACTTACTGATCGTGTGACATTTGATAGGTCACTTAAAAACAGACAAGCAAACCCTGTGTGTTCAGTATTCTCATCTATACCACGGACACAATAACAGAAAGTACACACAAGGATGTTGTAAAAGTGAAATGAGAAAGTGTCTATAAAGTATCTAACTCTTCAGAAAAATGTGCTATTATCAAAAGGAGGATATATCTAACATTGTGGAGCTCCTTGTAGTAGAATAATGTATTTCTCAGGTTCAAGAAATAGGAAAGAGTTAATCACAACAGGATTTGTCACCAGGCTTAGTGATAGAGCAAGTGATTTTATTAGTGGAAGTCAATGTGACGCCTATATCGAGGTCTGAAAAGCATGGGGAAGAGGACACCTAATGAATAAATAGTAACAATCACAAGGTTGTTGGCAGCTGAGCCCTCAGAGCACCTACATTCCTTTAATAATTAGCAGGCAAATAACCCTGCTCAGTGGCAGTGGATCTCCACTAACCATACAAGCGGTACCAGCAAAACTAGAGAAAACTAGCAGGTGCCCTTTGCAGGAAATTTAATTATAGTGGAAAGGCCTGTAATAGTGGTTCCACTGTGCTCTTGACTTAAACTGGAGAGGCAAAGCATTGTGCAAATTCTCCAGACCAGGAGGCTGGCGTGGAAACAGCCAGACACTGTGGGCCTCCTTGGATCCTGCAAGAGGACTTGCAGCTATGTCGATTGATAATCACTTCCCCAAAGTCACACAGCACCTTCAGACAAGCACAATTCTGGGCCACAAAATGGGTGGGAAGCCACAGAGTTCCAGGTCCTTTAAATAAAGTTAAAGATTACACCATCTATAATGATATAACTTTATATCTCCTCATGGCCTCAGTTCCTTAGTCACTGAGAATACAATAAATTCCTCAGAAATAATTCATGGAGGTGAGAAGTGAAGCCTCGCCTCTTATGTTCTGAGCTGTTAGCAATTGCTCTAGTTCTTGAAAGGGGGATGGAACATCTATTGCACATCCTCAGCCTGTGATATTTTCTTGCCAACGTGGGAGACTCTAAGTTCTGGAAGGTAGTGGGCAGGCAGTTCCACAGGGAGACAGTATAACTGCTGTCTGCCCTGGAACAGCAGTGTCTGGTTTCAAATATGGTCTCAATGTACCAGCTCTATGGCACTGGGCAATGACTTCATTCCCTGTGCTTCTCGGTTTCCTCATCCACAAAATGGGAGTCATAACAGTGCCTACCTCATAGCGTAGTTGTGCCTGGCACACTGTAGGTACTAAATATTTGTCAGCTATTATGCCCATTCTTCTCAGTAATTAACAATGGTCTCACCTCTTGATAGTCTAGCCAAGAATTCTTTGAAGACAATTACAATGACCAGTTAAGTGCATATTTCATAAAGATAAAGTATCTAACATTATTTTGGATGTATACCCAGAAGTAGAATTGCTGGATCACATAGTGGTTCTACTTATAATTTTTTGAGGAACCTCCACACTGTTTTCCACAGTGGCAGCACCATTTTACATTCCCACCCAAAGGGCACAAGGGCCCCAAGTTCTCCATATCCTTGACAACACTTGTCTTTTTTTTTTTTTTTTTTTTATAATAGCTATTCTAACTGGTATGAGGTGATATATATATCATTGTGATTTGGGGTGTTTTTTTTTTGTATATCAATTATATTTCAACAAAGCTGTTTTTAAAAAATCTAACTTTGTTTTTTACATGTTGTAGGGATCTCACACAATATAGGCAACTACTGGCTCTTTGACTGCTATGTAGAATGATAACATGTGTTGCTTCTCTGAATGATATTCTGCTCCTTTGACATTTCCGCTGCTTTGACCTTTCCCAGTGGACCCGTTGAAGGGATAACAAAGGCTTTGGCAAGTCTTTACAGGGTTCATTTGAAATGCATACACCCACTAGATGTTAAGAATAGAGAGGGAGGAGGTGCAGACAAGAGTGTGGATGGGGTCCCTCCTTCACGGAACTTAAATTCTAGTTAGACGAGAGGTAACAACAAAGCCTGAGAAGTGTTAGAGTTGGAGACTCAGAGTGTGAGAGAGTTATGTGTCAGGAGCTCACAGGAGGAAGAAGGAAATGTTTCCCTAAGGAAATGAAGTTTAAGCTGGGACGTGAAGGATTCTAGGTATTAGCTGCACTTGAGAAAGTGCTGCAGGCAGGTGAAAGGTTGTGGTTCCGAGACCTGGAAGGAAAAGAGCTGGTAGCAAGAAGAGATGGAAAGGTGGGATGGTGGCCAGATTCTGATATAGGCTTGGAGGCATTTCAAAGGGTGAGGCTTGATCCTGAGAATGACGGGGAAATCACCAGAGTGTTTCAAGTAGGGAAGGGAAATGATCCCATCTGAGATTAGGAAGCATCATTCTGACTACTCTGTGAGGCAAGAGGGAATGTAGGATCCTGGTAAGAAGCATTAATGCATCGTCTCTTGATGATTCTGGCCCACACTTCGGTGGTTTGGAGGCAAAGAAATGGGTAGATTTGAGAGAAATGTAAACAGTAGGCTTAAAACTAAAGCTAACCCCACCCCGCCATCCAGATAGGGATGGGACAGGCAGAAACCTTAACCTTCAACCTGCTCTTCTGCTAAGGACACCCAAAACATATTTAGTCTGGAGAAATATGGAAAACGTAACCAAAGTGGAGCTAGGGGGTTGTCTACCCATGTCAATTGTCTGTGCTAATCTACTTGACCCATTGCTACAGCTAATGAAGGGCTGCCTGCCTGCCTTTCACCCTAGTTACGCTTATCATCCAGGGCCCATAGACGCCAGGAATAACTCAACACGAGTCCCTCTAACCAAACAATCAGCAAGCAAAGATAAGTTTAAAGAGTGTCAAACCCAACTTTATGACGCCCTCATAGGTACCAAGGGCATTGTCTCAACAGCCTAAGTCACCAGACAGGATGGCCCAGAGCTGCTTGTTAGTTGACCTGCTGGGACCAACTGTGACTCATCTGTTTACTGCAGAGCAAAGGTAACTTGGGCTGTAAAAGTAGACAGCTGCCTGCCATCCGCACCTGGAAATGAGGGCAGTGGGCTCTTCAACTGGAAGTGTTTCCATTGGCACAGGCCCAGGCTGGATGAAGCGTGTTGGGTGAGAAGTGATGCCATGGGACGTGAGGGAACACACGTGCATTTTTTTTTTTTTTTTTTGCGGTACGTGGGCCTCTCACTGTTGCGGCCTCTCCCGTTGCGGAGCACAGGCTCCGGACGCGCAGGCTCAGCGGCCATGGCTCACGGGCCCAGCCGCTCCACGGCACGTGGGATCTTCCTGGACCGGGGCACGAATCCGCATCCCCTGCATCGGCAGGCGGACTCTCAACCACTACGCCACCAGGGAAGCCCCACATGTGCATATTTTAAAGAACGGGGTCTTCACAGCTGACTGGCTATTTCAAGTCACTTTCATTCTCACTGAGCAGCTTAGAGGCTAGTGATAATCACTTGTGAGTGTTCTGTTATTTACAATTTCAATATAACCAGACTTCTTTTCTTGGCAGAAGTAAGATTAAGGGCAGGAATAATAAAAGAGTAAGAATAGTATTATTGGTATCTTTTATTAATTGTTATTATATTTGGAAGGTTCTATGTTGTTCAGGTTATATACATCACCT
The DNA here is from genome assembly GCF_949987515.2 of Delphinus delphis. Classification (NCBI taxonomy): domain Eukaryota; kingdom Metazoa; phylum Chordata; class Mammalia; order Artiodactyla; family Delphinidae; genus Delphinus; species Delphinus delphis. The sequence goes on from NC_082700.1 coordinate 22,361,423, forward strand.
CTAATCTAGTGATCACAACCTGGGTGCCCATGCGAGTCACCTGGGGAGCTTTAAAATGCCGATGCCTGGGCCCACACTCCAAAGGCTCTGATTTCATTGATTTGTGGGAAGCCCAGACATTGGCATTTTAAGGCTTCCCGGAGAATTCTAATGTGCAGCCTAAATTGAGAAACACAGCTTTAATGATCATGACAGTGTGCAACGTAGAGATATTTAGCTTCATTTGATAGATGAGGGGGAAAAAAATAGAGCCAGAGAGAAAAAGTACGTTGCCTAAATGCAAGACCAGTCACTTCAACCTTGAGTCTGGCCACCAACCCCCCTCGCAATTGCTTCCTGTACTGTTTAGTGAATCCTTGGTAAAGAGGACACAGGGAGAGCACATGGAGGGAGAAGGAAGGAAGCCCAGGGTGATAGCACTGCACAGGTACCTGGAACTCTGTATAGGAGGCTCTACCTTGCCCTGAGCCAGCTGTGCAGCCCGTAGGTGAAGATTCATAAAGGACAGAATCCAAGTGGGCAAATAACCCCCCTTCGTGGTGGCAGCAGCTCCTGGCCTCCGTCCAAGCCCTGGGGACGGCACACAGGAGACACTTGGCAGAAAGTTGAACAGGGAACAGCTGGCAGGCAGCCCCCCACACACCCATTTACCCTCTGCCTCGTCGTACTTTTGCAGGGAGAGGAGCTTTCTTCCCCAGCTCTGTCTTCTCACCCTGTGCTGTGTCAGTCAGGGCTGGCAAGTTCCCTCCACCTCTAATCTGGGCTTCTGAAACACTGGCGCTAAGTCAAGGAGGTCACGCTGATTGAGACCCTATAGAGTGGAAAGGGGGCATCCTCTATTCTTGTTTCCCACCCATGAGCACCCTTCACCATAACTGCCTGAAATAAATATAATCAAGTAGGATTCTGAAGCAGCACTCTTATTCCTCCCTGCTGGGAAGACAAGGACTAAATATTTGAAGAATAAAAGAAGGTAGAGGAGGCTATATCTGGAGCTAATTGAACATATCTCAAGCATGGGACCATCATGTTTCTTAAAAAAGAAAATGAAGAGTGAAGCATGGACACAGATCACACATTCAGCTCCTTTGTGTCCTCCCACTTGGGAATGGATCGGAAAGAATCACACTCTGAAGGATGAAGAAAGGAGGGGAGAAGTTTCTGGAATCTGGGGTGGGAGATGTCTGGCCTTCTCTGTAATTCACATCTGACTCCTACTTTTATACTCCCCACAAAGCCTTAGACTAGCCATTTTCATTCATGTATATACTCATGTAAACAGTCATTAAGGCTTTAAAGCTCTAGGGATTCTTAGAGGAATGAGACCTGACCTTAAGTAACTCACAGTTCAGTAGGGAAGAGGTCACATAAAGAGCAAGTGTGATGACAGGGGAAGCACCGGTGTGGTGGGATCACAGGGAGGGGCCCTGGGTCCAGCTGGGAGGTGGGGAGGGGAGGGGCCTGGAGAGGCAACCCCTCATTTGGGACTTCCTGACCGCTTAGCAGGACGAGCCGGCGCAGAGTGGGGAGATGATGCTCTCAGTGAAGCGGGCAGCTTCAGCAGAGGGGTAGAGATTCCATCCTCTGCCTCAGTAAAGGTGTTCCTTGTTGAGTAGCCGCATTGGCGTGCAGAAACTTCCCTCTCTAGGTTTCACACTTGGACTTCCTTCTCTCTGTTCAAGCCAAAGAGCTGAGTCCAAAGGGAGACTGATTCCTCACTCAGATTTTTTTTTTTTTTTTTTTTTTTTTACCAGAAACATGTAGTTCCAAAGGCCTGCCAGCTGTAGTAAAGAGCTTTTCCCAAGAAGGCATGGGCCAGGTAGAGGCAGCTTTGCAGGGGGAGGAGTGTTAGGTTTTGGACCAAAAAACATGACTCAGATGAGGTTAACAATACACAAAACACAGGCACTGCATGAAGGAGTCATTTCCCCCCTCGGTAAGCATTCTGTTTCATAATATCAAATGTCATAGCAGGGCATAACAAGGGCAGACAGATCCTTGGAGGGAGGTGTTCCTGGATTTCACTCCTGGCTCTACCAAGTAGGACTGTGGATGACCTCCTGCAGGTCTCTGAGCTTCACCACTATTATGTACAAAATAGGGCTGAGAGTGTCCCCCAATCTACTCTGGAAGGGAGAATTAGGTGACATGGCAGCAGAAGAGGACTCGGGCTTGGCACAGATAGGGTCTCAGCCAATGGTAGCCGTGCTTCCTGCACTCCCGATGTGACCCTCCTGTTTCCGGTTCCCCTCACCACACACAGCCCCCTTTCAAGTCTCTAAGTGCAGTCACCCAAACCCTTGCTCTCAGAAATTTCTACCTTTTTCCAAAAGTGGATGATTCACTTTTTAATCCCTTTCTGCCCCTTGAAACACGGCCACGTATTCCTCCTTAAGCTCTTCGGTTGGATGTGCATGGACACACCCCTGTTCAGTCAATGTATACCGAGGGCAGGGCGGTGAGGGCTGGGCTATGGTTACAGGATCAAGGGTGAGCGTGAAGGTCTCCCAGCTTCATTTCTGTCTCCCCCTCCCCTGAGAGAGCCATTCCAGGTCACTCTATTTCTCCACCACCATGACTTTCGCTTTACCCATTTTGGAACACTCACTAACGTTAAGAAGCCTTTGTTTCTGCCTGTGCTGAGTCTGTCTACTTTATAACACAAATCACAATGGTTGTCATAGTTATGCTCTTTGCTTCCTGAGTGAAATAGCACCAGGTTGGATTATATTTCATTATTTATAATTAATTATATTATATTATGGATCTCTCTTTGATGGTGGGTGGCAGAGGAGGGTTTGCTAATTCATTCCCTTACAATATTTTAAAAATAAGCTCTCAGAATCAAGTCCACATTATTATTTTCTTCTACTTTTAAATAGACTTTAAATGTTCATCAAGTGAAAAAAGCATATTTAAACACCTATAGTCTGTCATATAATGGTGAGGGGGGGAAAATCCAAAACAAGAGGCCACAGGAATATTTTAGAAAACAGTGCTTGAACACAAATCCTTCCCTTCTCTTCCCACTGAGGCCGCTGGATATAAGGCCTTTTGTTTCCCAGCCTCCAGCCTCTTTCCCCTGCAGTTTGTGCTGCCCAAGTACCTCAGTCATTACATTGTAGTCCAGCTAGTTTCCTAGTAGCTCCTAGTGATTGCAGGATAAATTCCATCCTCCTCAATGGACATTCAAGATGCTTTACTGTTAGGTTCCTCCTGACTTTCCAGGGACCCCACTGCTGCCAAATGGGTCTACTCGTTGTCTTATGATGGTCCTGGAATAGCTTTACTTGGTGCCTAGAGTTGTGGATCCCTCTGCATCCCCCTCTCAGAAATCCTTCCCCTCCTCCTTGATGTGTATACAAATATTACCCGTGTCCTTTGAGCTGGAAGCACAGCCTCCACCAAGATATGCACGTGTGGGCTTCCCTGGTGGCACAGTGGTTGAGAGTCCGGCTGCCGATGCAGGGGACACAGGTTCGTGCCCCCGTCCGGGAAGATTCCACATGCCGCGGAGCGGCTGGGCCCGTGAGCTGTGGCCGCTGAGCCTGCGCGTCTGGAGCCTGTGCTCCGCAACGGGAGAGGCCACAACAGTGAGAGGCCCGCATACCGCAAAAAAAAAAAAAAAAAAAAAGATATGCATGTTGTCATCTATCTTGGTGAGCAATCATTCTGTGCTCCGTTTCCCTTTGCCCTTTGGAGGTAATATGATATCCCTGGGCAAAATGGTGCCTCCAGGCCCCACTTTCCCTTTGACGTTTCCCTGGCAGCTCCACTATACTTCAGCTTCTCTGCTCTGGCTATTTCACAGTCCTCCTCCTTCACAAACCCAGGAAAAACGTAATATCCCTGAGACATTGCTCTCTGCTACAACCTATGTCCAAGCAGGTTTTTATATAGTTTTGTCTCTCCCATTGTGCACCTGTCCTCCAAACACACCTGAGCAGGTAAGGAGAGAGAGGGAGAGAGATTACTGATGTTTACTGCGTATCTACTGTACGTCGGGCATGAATACATTTGGATACATTTAAATTTACCTACAAACTTGTATGGAGGTATTTTGATTCACACTTTCCAATGACGGAACTGAAGCTCAGGAGGGGTTGATGACTTTCTCAAGGATAGTTTGATGCCGGATACGGTGCCAAAGAGAAGAAAAGAATTGTGGAATGGAGCTTGTGAAGACAGGCTTCACAGATGTGGTAGGAGCAGAGCCAGACCTTGGTGGGGTGGGCAGGACGACAGAGCACTGTGAGTGTGGGTAGCATCTCAAAGATTCCAGACTCACCCTGACAGTGTGATCATTTATGGCTTTTAGAGATTATACCTGATTTCCTTTAAGAAGGCAATATTAAAGTTAATTGTCTGGCTTTGAGCATGCAAACACTGAAATGCACTGGAAGGTCCAAAGTTCAGGGGTAAGTGAACTTTACTGCAGCATGTTGAGAACAGAATAAATGCTGACAAAGAGACAGAGGTTTTTTATTTTAACTGTAGGTCAAAACCTCTTTTAACTTTTAACACATGATGGCTGAAATTGGGCAAACGCACAATCCCAGATGGTTTCACACAGCAGGGTAAAAATGAATGAGTTGATGTGGGTTCATGGATAACAAACGTACCACTGTGTGTGTGTGTGTGTGCGTGTGCGTGTGTGTGTGTGTGTGTGTGTGTGTAGGCGGTGGTAGGTAGGAGCTCTGTACTTTCTGTTCAATTTTGCTTGGAACCTAAAACTACTGTAAAAAGTAAAGCCTATTTAATAAAATAAAATCACTTTAAAAAAATTTAAATGAATGAGCCCAGATCCCAAAGCTGTCCTCTGAGGCATGAAGGGAGGGGAGGATGTGCCCTTCTTTTGATGTGTTGGAGCACAGACACCTCCTCAGCTGTTGTGAGTTTCATAGTCTTTTATTTTTCCAGTTTACTCCCTAATGAAATGTTTATGAGCATTGAGACCCTCAAAATTAAGACATGGAATATGAAAAAGAAGGAAGGGGACAGTGAAGAGAAGGAAGTAAAGATGCTTTAATACCCTGCATATTGAAAAATAAAAAGCTGGCTGCATGTACAGGTTTCAAAAGCATAATGAGTAAGTGTCCAAGAAGAGGAGTTTTACAGAACGTTTAACCTTGGGAAGCTGCTCACTTCTTTAATTTTCTTTTATCTCTTCTCTGAATCAGACATAACAATACCTGCCTTACATGGTTATGATGAAGATGGCATAATGTACTTAAAATTCTTAGCCCAAAAGCCTGCATTCATTCCCTGAAAATAGTTGTTGAGTGCCTAATATAAGCTAGATGCCAAGGTGATCAAAACAGTTGTGATTCCTCCTGGCTCATTGCATTTACAATCTAGCGGGGGAGACAGATGTCAAACAAGAAAACATAAAAATAATTAATTAAAAATTGTGGAGAATTCTACAAAGGGAAAACTCAGAGTGCTGTGAGAAAATAATAGGGCTTCTGAGTAAATGATCAATAAACAGTAGTTATTTAAAGACAGACATTACTTTGTAATTAGGACAGATTCAGGTTTTTTTAAATTAATTTATTTTTTTGCAGTATGTGGGTCTCTCACTGCCATGGTCTCTCCCGCTGCGGAGACTAAACAATACACTACTTAATAACCAAGAGATCACTGAAGAAATCAAAGAGGAAATCAAACAAAACATAGAAACAAATGACAATGAAAACACCACGACCCCAAACCTATGGGATGCAGCTAAAACACCTCTAAGAGGGAAGTTTATAGCAATACAATCCTACCTTAAGAAAGAAGAAAAATCTTAAATAAAAAACCTAACCTTATACCTAAAGCAATTAGAGAAAGAAAACCCAAAGATAGCAGAAGGAAAAAAACCATAAAAATCAGATCAGAAATAAAAGAAAAAGATATGAAGGAAACAATAGCAAAGATCAATAAAACTAAAACCTTGTTTTTGAGAACATAAACAAAATTGATAAATCATTAGCCAGACTACTTAGGAAAAAAAGGGAGAAGAATCAAATCAATAGAATTAGAAATGGAAAAGGAGAAGTAACAACTGACACTGCAGAAATACAAAGGATCATGAGACATTACAAGCAACTCTATGCCAGTAAAATGGACAACCTGGAAGAAATGGAGAAATTCTTAGAAATGCACAACCCTCCAAGAATGAACCAGGAAGAAAGAGAAAATATGAACAGACAAATCACAAGCACTGAAATTGACAGTGTGATTAAAAATCTTACAACAAACAAAAGCTAAGGACCAAATGGCTTCACAGGCGAATTCTATCAAACATTTAGAGAAGAGCTAACACCTATCATTCTGAAACTCTTCCAAAATTTAGCAGAGGGAGGAACACTCCCAAATTCATTCTATGAGGCCACCATCATCACAAAGAAAGAAACTACAGGCCAATATCACTGATGAACATAGACGCAAAAATCCTCAACAAAATACTGGCAAACAGAATCCAACAGCACATTAAAAGGATCATACACCATGATCATGTGGGGTTTATCCCAGGAATGCAAGGACTCTTCAATATTTGCAGATCAATCAATGTGCTATACCATATTAAAAAACTGAAGGAGAAAAAACATGATCATCTCAGTAGATGCAGAGAAAGCTTTCAAAAAAATTCAATACCCATTTATGATAAAAACCCTCTAGAAAGTAGGCATAGAGGGAACTCACCTCAACATAATAAATGCCATATATGACAAACACAACCAACATCATCCTCAATGGTGAATAATTGAAACCATTTCCACTAAGATCAGGAACAAGAAAAGGTTGCCCACCCTCACCACTATTATTCAACATCGTTTTGGAAGTTTTAGACACAGCAATCAGAGAAGAAAAATAAATAAAAGGAAACCAAATTGGAAAAGAAGTAAAGCTGTCACTGTTTGCAAATGATATGATACTATATATATAGAATCCTAAAGATGCTACCAGAAAACTACTAGAGCTAATCAATGAATTTGGTAAAGTAGAAGGATACAAAATTAATGCACAGAAGTCTCTTGCATTCCTATACATAATGATGAAAAATCTGAAAGAGAAATTAAGAAAACACTCTCATTTACCATTGCAACAAAAGGAATAAAATATCTAGGAATAAACCTACCTAAGGAGACAAAAGACCTGTATGCAGAAAATTATAAGGCACTGATGAAAGAAATTAAAGATGATATAAGCAGATGGAGAGATATACCATGTTCTTGGATTGGAAGAATTAACATTGTGAAAATGACTCTACTACCCAAAGGAATCTACAGATTCAAGGCAATCCCTATAGAACTACCCCTGGCATTTTTCACAGAACTAGAACAAAAAAGTACACAATTTGTATGGAAACACAAAAGACCCTGAGTAGCCAAAGCAATCTTGGGAAAGAAAAACGGAGCTGGAGGAATCAGGCTCCCTCACTTCAGACTACACTACAAAGCTACAGTATGATACTGGCACAAAAACAGAAATATAGATCAATGGAACAGGATAGAAATCCCAGAGATAAACCCTAACATATATGGTCACCTTATCTTTGATAAAGGAGGCAAGAATATACAGTGGAGAAAAGACAGCCTCTTCAATAAGTGGTGCTGGGAAAACTCAACAGCTACATGTAAAAGAATGAAATTAGAAACTCTGTAACACCATACACAAAAATAAACTCAAAATGGATTAAAGACCTAAATATAAGGCCAGACACTATAAAACTCTTACAGGAAAACATAGGCAGAACACTCTATGACATAAATCACAGCAAGATCCTTTTTGACCCACCTCCTAGAGAAATGGAAATAAAAACAAAAATAAACAAATGTGACCTAATGAAACTTAAAAGCTTTTGCACAGCAAGGAAACCATAAACAAGACGAAAAGACAACCCTCAGAGTGGGAGAAAATATTTGCAAATGAAGCAACTGACAAAGGATTAGTCTCTAAAATATACAAGCAGCTCATGCATCTCAATATCAAAAAACAAACAACCCAATCCAAAAATGGGCAGAAGACCTAAATAGACATTTCTCCAAAGAAGGTATACAGATTGCCAACAAACACATGAAAGGATGCTCAACATCACTAATCATTAGAGAAATGCAAATCAAAACTACAATGAGATATCATCTCACACTGGTCAGAATGGCCATCATCATAAAATCTACAAACAATAAGAGGGTGTGGAGAAAAGGGAACCCTCTTGCACTGTTGGTGGGAATGTAAATTGATACAGCCACGAATGAGAACAGTATAGAGGTTCCTTAAAAAACTAAAAAAGAACTATCATATGACCCCGCAATCCCACTACTGGATATATACCCTGAGAAAACCAATTCAAAAAGAGTCATGTTCCACAATGTACATCGCAGCTCTATTTACAATAGCCAGGACATGGAAGCAACCTAAGTGTCCATCAACATATGAATAGATAAAGAAGATGTGGCACATATAGACAATGCAATATTTCTCAGCCATAAAAAGAAACGAAATTGAGTTATTTGTAGTGAGGTGGTTGGACCTAGAGTCTGTCATACAGAGTGCAGTAAGTCAGAAAGAGAAAAACAAATACCGTATGCTAACACATATATATGGAATCTGAAAACCAAACAAAAAAAAGTCATGAAGAATCTAGGGGCAAGATGGGAATAAAGACTTAGACCTACTAGAGAATGGACTTGAGGATGCGGGGAGGGGGAAGGGTAAGCTGGGACAAAGTGAGAGAGTGGCATGGACATATATACACTACCAAATGTAAAATAGATAGCTAGTGGGAAGCAGCTGCATAGCATAGGGAGATCAGCTCCGTGTTTTGTGACCACCTAGAGGGGTGGGATAAGGAGAGTGGGAGGGAGGGAGATGCAAGAGGGAAGACATATGGGGATATATGTATATGTATAACTGATTCACTTTGTTATAAAGCAGAAACTAACACACCATTGTAAAGCAATTATACTCCAATAAAGATGTTTAAAAAAATACTGCTTAAAACTGAAGACAAAAATTAAAATGTTAAAAACAGTTACTTCTCTGGCAGTGCAGAGGTTAAGACTCCACGTTTCCACTGCAGGGGGCGTAGGTTCGATCCCTGATTGGGGAACTAAGATCCCACCCCACATGCTACGTGGCATGGCCAAAAAAACAACAGCTATAGGAAAAAAAGACCCATTATTTTCAAGGAGAACAATAAGGCTGACAGCTGAATTCTTGAGAAAATTTATGAAAGCCAAAGACATTGGTATATCATCCTAAGGTGAAAAATGCCCATTCCAAACTAGGATTATAAAAATTGTCTTTCAATATTGAAGATAAAATTTACTAATTTTAAATATATTTCTATTTTGTATCTTTTAATTATAACATAAAATATAGATACAGAAATTACATAAAACAAAGGTATAGTTTTATAAGTTATTTTAAGGCTAATACCTTTACAACCACTGTAAATAAATAAAATTTTGCCCGCCACTCAAAAACCTCTCCTTGTGTGCTGTCCCAATCACTATGCACTGCCTTCCCTGAGAGCAACACTTACCCTTTTATCATACTTTTATTGTTGTCTTGTTCTTGGGTTTATAATTTTATTATCCAAATATACCTCCCTAGACAGTTTAGTTTATTCTGGCCCACTAAAAAAATGTTTGATGTGGCACATAAGTCTCTTTTTATCCGGTGGAGCTCCTCCATTCCTTTCTTCTATAGGAACTTTATCTGTTGAAGAGGGCTGTTTGAGCCATAGCAGCGGTCCCCAACCTTTTTGGCACCAGGTACCAGTTTCATGGAAGACAGTTTTTCCATGGATGGGGGTGGGGAAGTTTCAGGCAGTAAAGTGAACGATACTTCAGATGGCAATACAAGTGATGGAGAGCAATGGGGAGAGGCAGATGAAGCTTCACTTGCTCACCTGCCACTCACCTCCTGCTGTGTGGCCTGGTTCCTAACAGGATGTGGACTGGTACCAGCCCATGTCCTGGGGGTTGGAGACCCCAGACCTATAGAATTTCCCAAAGCCTGGATTCTATTAATCTCATAATTATTGTACAGCTCAATAAGTCCCTCTCTTCTCTGTTTTTCTTAAAGATTTTTAGCTGGATCCAGAGACTTGAACATTGTATTTTCTGGAAGAATTTGTCACCAATACCTGCAGGGAGGAAATACACAAGGGAGGTCTTTAGGCAGAAGAAAAGTGATGTTAAGTGACAGTAAAAAAATAGTTACAATATAGAATAAGTAGTAATGAAAAGATATATATATGTAAATCTAAATAATATTGAATCTATAAAACAATATGAATAATGTATGGGGTTTCAAATATATTGAGAATTAAAATACATGACAGTGATAACATGAAAGTTAGAAAGAAGATAATAAGTATAGTCAAAGCATTTAACTTTCCTTTCATTGCACAGGAAATGATTTTAAAAATACTACTTTATATTATACTTTAATAAATCCAAGATTCATGTTGAATCGCTAAATAGACTCTGAAAGAATGCCAAAAGATTACATAATTGCCAATATGTGAAAAAGTGGAGTTGTAAAACCTACTTGACTGAACCAAAAGACGATAAGGAGAAAAAATAAGGGACATAGAATGAATGGGATAAACTGAAAAAAATCATAGTAAGATCGAAAATCTAAACCTAAGTGTTTCAGCAATTATCTTAAATGTAAACAATTGTTAAAATTTATATTGTCAGACTGTATTAAAATATCAAGACCCAATAGTACAACGCTTATAAGAGAAGCATATTAAATAGAAGGATACAGAAAGAATAAAACCAAAAGAATGAAGAAAGATACACCATACAAACCATAATCATAAGGAAGCTGGCATAGTTATATTAGTATCAAAAAAGGAAATTGTAAGACAAAAAGGGACCCTGTAAAAATAATAAAGGTCAATCCACTAGGATTTACATTTGTAGTGTTTAATAGTGTAGCTTCAGAATATATGAAGGAAAAGTGATAGAATTAAAGGAGAAATAGGCAAATCCACAGTCACAGTGGAAGCTTTAAACATATTTCTCACTGAAACTGATAGAACAAAAAATGCAATAGTGAGAAAAATCAGACATGGTCTCAGCCTATATTGAACTTGTATTAGAGTAAAGGAAACAGATAATAATCAAATAAGCACATGAATGAAAATAAAATTGCAAGTTAGCTGAGTGTTCTGAAGGGAAGGAAGACAGTTTTATGACCATGAAGATGACCCTGGTTGAGGGAATCAAGAAAGGATTTTCTGAGAAAGTGAAACTTGATCTCAGACCTGAAAGATCTCAGATCTGAAAGACAATAAGGTTAATTAAAAGAGTGGGAGTGGAAACATAGAGCAAAGAGCACTATACATTGGGCTTCATGGCATCTTCAAAGATCCTGCAGTAGGAGGAAACTGGAGTTTGAGGAACTGGAAGGAGGTCAGAGTGACCAAAGCACAGTGTATGAAGGAAAATAGTTCAGATCAAGCTGGAGAAGAGGGCAAAGCCAGAACATTGAGAACTTTCTGGATTGTGTTAAGGATCTTGGGATTTATCCAGAGAGGCAATCAAGAGTGAAGCAGGGTGTGGAGAAAAGGGAACCCTCCTGCACTGTTGGTAGGAATGGAAACTAGTGCAGCCACTATGAAAAACAGTATGGAAGTTGCTTAAAAAACTAAAAATAGAGTTACCATATGATCCAGCAGTCTACTCCTGGGCACATATCTGGAAAAGATGAAACCTAATTTGCAGAGACACATGCACCCTAGTGTTCAAAGCAGCACTATTTACATTAGCCAAGACATGGATGCACCCTAAGTGTCCATCAACAGATGAATGGATAAAGAAGATGTGGTATATATATAAGGAAATATTACTCAGTCATAAAAAAAGAATGGAATAATGCCATTTGCAGCAACATGGATGGACCTAGAGATTATCATACTAACTGAAATAAGTCAGACAAAGACAAATATCATATGATATCATTTATACATGAAATATAAAAAATCATACAAATAAACTTATTTACAAAACAGAAATAGACTCACATACATAGAAAACAAACCTATGGTTACCAAAGGGGAAAGGTGGGTGGGATAAATTAGGAATTTGAGATCAACAGATACACACTATTGTATATAAAATAGATAAACAACAAGGACCTACTGTATAGCACAGGGAACTATATTCAATATCTTGTAACAACCTATAATGAAAAAGATCCGAAAAAGAATATATATATATATATATATATGTAAACAATCACTTTGTTGTACACCCCAAACACTGTAAATCAACTATACTTCAATAAAAAACAAAGAAAAGAGTGTTAAAGCAGGTTTATATTGTTACTGGATTTATGTTTGGAAAAGATTATCCTAGCTGTGGCATGAGAATGGACTGGAGAAGGTAGAGTCAGAGGAACCTAAACAACCCAGCAGCTTTTTACCAGAGCAGGGTTGGTGGTGAAGACAGTAGAGACGGAGAAGAGTCAGATTCAAGAGACACTGAAGATCATGTTAAAATCAACAGGACTGATCCACCAGAGGGCAGACAGTACAAGCAAAAAGGACTACAATCCTGAAGCCTATGGAATGAAAACCACATTCACAGAAAGATAGACAAATTGAAAAGGCAGAGTGCTATGTACCAGATGAAGGAACAAGATAAAACCCCAGAAAAACAACTAAATGAAGTGGAGATAGGCAACCTTCCAGAAAAAGAATTCAGAATAATGATAGTGAAGATGATCCAGGACCTTGGAAAAAGAATGGAGGCAAAGATCGAGAAGATGCAAGAAATGTTTAACAAAGACCTAGAAGAGTTAAAGAACAAACACCTAGAAGAATTAAAGAGCAAACAAACAGAGATGAACAATACAATCACTGAAATGAAAAATACACTAGAAGGAATCAATAGCAGAATAACTGAGGCAGAAGAACAGAAAAGTGACCTGGAAGACAGAATGGTGGAATACAGTGCCACGGAACAGAATAAAGAAAAATGAATGAAAAGAAATGAAGACAGCCTAAGAGACCTCTGGGACAACATTAAATGCACCAACATTTGCATTATAGGGTTCCCAGAAGGAGAAGAGAAAGAGAAAGGACCTGAGAAAATATTTGAAGAGATTATAGTTGAAAATATCCCTAACATGGGAAAGGAAATAGCCACCCAAGTCCAGGAAGCACAGAGAGTCCCAGGCAGGATAAACCCAAGGAGAAACATGCCAAGACAAGTAGTAATCAAACTGACAAAAATTAAAGAAAAAGAAAAATTATTAAAGCAAAAAGGGAAAAAAGACAAATAACATACAAGGGAACTCCCATAAGGTTAACAGCTGCTTTCTCAGCAGAAACTCTACAAACCAGAAGGAAGTGGCTGGACATATTTAAAGTGATGAAAGGGAAGAATCTACAACCAAGATTACTCTGCTCAGCAAGGATCTCATTCAGATTTGATGGAGAAAACAAAAGCTTTACAGACAAGCAAAAGCTAAGAAAATTCAGCATCACCAAACCAGCTTTACAACAAATGCTAAAGGAACTTCTCTAAGTGGGAAACACAAGAGAAGAAAAGGACCAACAAAAACAAACCCATAACAATTAAGAAAATGGTAATAGGAACATACATATCAACAATTACCATAAATGTGAATGGATTAAATGCAACAACCAAAAGACACAGGCTCACTGAATGGATTCAAAAATAAGACCCATCGATATGCTGTATACAAGATACCCACTTCAGACCTAGGAACACATACAGACTGAAAGTGAAGGGATGGAAAAAGATATTCCATGCAAATGGAAATCAAAAGAAAGCTGGAGTAGCAATACTCATATCAGATGAAATAGACAAGGGAAAACACTACATAATGATCAAGGGATCAATCCAAGAAGAAGATATAACAATTGTAAATATTTATGCACCCAACCTCAATACATAAGGCAAACCCTAACAGCTGTAATAAGAGAAAATTGACAGTAACACAATAATAGTGGGGGACTTTAACACCTCACTTACACAAATGGACAGATCAAACAGACAGAAAATTAATAATGAAACACAAGCTTTAAATGACACAGTAGACAAGATAAATTTAACTGATATTTATAGGACATTCCATCTGAAAAGAGCAGATTACACTTTCTTCTCAAGTGCACACAGAACATTCTCCAGGACAGATCACATCTTGGGTCACAAATCAAGCCTCAGTAATTTTAAGAAAACTGAAATCATATCAAGCATCTTTTCTGACCACAACGTTATGAGATTAGAAATAAATTACAGGGGAAAAAAACGTAAAAAACACAAACACATGGAGGTTAAACAATACATTACTAAATAACCAAGAGAACACTGAAGAAATCAAAGAGGAAATCAAAAAATACCTAGAAACAAATGACAATGAAAACACGATGATCCAAAACTTTTGGGATGCAGCAAAAGGAGTTCTAAGAGGGAAGTTTATAGCAATACAATCCTACCACAAGAAACAAGAAAAATCTCAAATAAACAACTTAACCTTACACCTAAAGGAACTAGAGAAAGAAGAAAAAACAAAACCCAAAGTTAGCAGAAGGAAAGAAATCATAATGAAATAGAAACAAAGAAAACAACAGCAAAGATCAATAAAACTAAAAGCTGGTTCTTTGAGAAGACAAACAAAATTAATAAACATTTAGCTAGACTCATCAAGAAAAAGAGGGAGAGCACTCAAATCAATAAAACTAGAAATGAAAAAGGAGAAGTTACAATGGACATGGCAGAAATGCAAAGTATCCTAAGAGACTACTACAAGCAAGTCTATGCCAATAAAATGGACAACCTGGAAGAAATGGACAAATTCTTAGAAAGGTATAACCTTCCAAGACTGAACCAGGAAGAAATAGAAAATATGAACAGACCAAACACAAGTAATGAAATTGAAACTGTGATTAAAAATCTCCCAGTGAACAAAAGTCCAGGACCAGATGGCTTCACAGGTGAATTCTATGAAACATTTAGAGACGACTTAATACACATCCTTCTCAAACTCTTCCAAAAAATTGCAGAGGAAGGAACACTCCCAAACTCATTCTATGAGGCCACCATCACCCTCATACCAAAACCAGACAAGGATACTACAAAAAAAGAAAATTACAGACCAATATCACTGATGAATAAAATGCACAAATCCTCAACAAAATGCTAGCAAAGAGAATCCAACAACACATTAAAAGGATCATAAACCATGACCAAGTGGAATTTATCCCGGGGATGGAAGGATTCAATATACACAAATCAATCAATGTGATACACCATGTTAACAAATTGAAGAATAAAAACCATATGATCATCTCAATCGATGCAGAAGAAATTTCAACAAAATTCAACACCCATTTATGATAAAAACTCTCCAGTTAGTGGGCATAGAGGGAACCTGCCTCAACATAATAAAGGCTATATATGACAAACCCACAGCAAACATCATTCTCAATGGTGAAAAACTGAAACCATTTCCTCTAAGATGAGAAACAAGACAAGGATGTCCACTCTGACCACTATTATTCAACATAGTTTTGGAAGTCCTAGCATGGCAATCAGAGTAGAAAAGGAAATAAAAGGAATACAAATTGGAAAAGAAGAAGTAAAACTGTCACTGTTTGCAGATGACATGATACTACACATAGAGAATCCAAAAGATGCCACCAGCAATCTACTAGAGCTAATCAATGAATTTGGTAAACTTGCAGGATACAAAATTAATGCACAGAAATCTCTTGCATCCATATACACTAACAACAAAATATCAGAAAGAGAAATTAAGGAAACACATTCACCATTGCTACAAAAAGAATAAAATACCTAGGAATAAATCTACCTAAGGAGGTAAAAGACTCAGAAAACTATAAGACACTGATGAAAGAAATCAAAGTTGACACAAACAGATGGAGAGATATACCATGTTCTTGGATTGGAAGAATCAATATTGTGAAAATGACTGTACTACGCAAAGCAATCTAAAGATTCAATGCAATCCTTATCAAATTACCAGTGACATTTTTTACAGAACTAGAACAAAAAATCTTAAAATTTGTATGGAGACACAAAAGACCCCAAATAGCCAAAGCAATCTTGAGGGATAAAAACGGAGCTGGAGGAATCAGACTCCCTGACTTCAGACTATTATACAAAGCTACAGTCATCAATATGGTACTGGCACAAAAACAGAAATACAGGACAGAAAACCCAGTGATAAACGCACACACCTATGGTCAACTAATCTATGAGAAAGGAGGCAAGCATATACAATAGAGAAAAGACAGTCTCTTCAATAAGTGGTGCTGGGAAAACTGGACAGCTACATGTAAAAGAAAGAAATTAGAACACTCCCTAACACCATACACAAAAATAAATTCAAAATGGATTAAAGACCTAAATGTAAGACCGGACAATGTAAAACTCTTGGAGGAAAACCTTGGAAGGACACTCTTTGACATAAATCAGAGCAAGATCTTTTTTGACCTACCTCCTACAGTAATGGGAATAAAAACAAAAATAAACAAATGTGACCTAATGAAACTTAAAAGCTTTTGCACAGCAAAGGAAACCATAAACAAGACAAGAAGACAACCCTCAGAATAGGAGAAAATATTTGCAAATGAATCAATGGATAAAGGATTAATCTCCAAAATATATAAACAGCTCATGCAGCTCAATATTAAAAAAACAAACAACCCAATCAAAAAATGGGCAGAAGACCTATATAGACATTTCTCCAAAGAAGACATTCAGATGGCCAAAAGGTACATGAAAAAATTCTCAACATCACTAATTATTAGAGAAATGCATATCAAATGTACAATTCACACCAGTTAAAATGGGCATCATCAGAAAACCTACAAACAGTTAATTCTGGAGAGGATGTGGAGAAAAGGGAACCCTCTTGCACTGTTCTTGGGAATGTAAATTGATACAGCCACTATGGAGAACAGTATGGAGGTTCCTTAAAAAACTAAAAATAGAATTACCATGTGACCCAGCAATCCCACTATTGGGCATATACCCAATATGGTTTGAAAACCATAATTCAAAAAGACACATGCACCCCAATGTTCATTGCAGCACTATTTACAATAACCAGGTCATGGAAGCAACCTAAATGTCCATCGAGAGACGAATGGATAAACAAGATGTGGTACATATATACAATGGAATATTGCTCAGCTATAAAAAGGAACAAAATTGGGTCATTTGTAGAGACGTGGATGGACCTAGAGACTGTCATACAGAGTGAAGTAAGTCAGAAAGAGAAAAACAAATGTTGTATATTAACGCATATATGTGGAATCTAGAAAAATGGTACAGATGAACCAGTGTGCAAGGCAGAAATAGAGACACAGATGTAGAGAACAAATGTATGGGCACCAAGGGGGGAAAGCGTCGGGGGTGTGGTGGTGGTGGTGGGATGAACTGGGAGATTGGGATTGACATGTATACACTAATATGTATAAAATAGATAAGTAATAAGAACCTGCTGTATATAATAAATAAATAAATAAAATTCAAATGGAAAGTTAAAAATAGAAATCAACAGGACTTGGAGAAGGATTTTACATGGTGACTGAGGGCAAGGGAGACATCAAGGGTATCTTTTCAGGTTCTTATTGTACAAGTGGGTCTGACAGTGATGATGTTCTCTGAGACAAGAAACACAGATAGAAGGCCAGGTTTTAGAGGGAAAATTATAAATCCAGTTTTGGACATATTTAGATGGAGGATTTTTTCTTTAAGAGTTTGTTCTATAGAATGTCTTTTCCATATCCTTGATTATTCTTTGTGGTGTTTGGTTTGGTTTATTTATTTTTCTTACCTCCTCCAGTCTAACACTTCAAAAATACAATCACAAGCTCAGATTGTAGTTATTTATCATGTCACTGCATCCAAATATTGGTGCTTGCCTAATTTGAACCTTCCTGGAGAGTAATGCAAAGAAGAGAGAAGATGGAAAATTTGTGAAGATTCCCCAGGAGTGCTTGCAGGATGTCAGACACTGACCCCAGTTAGAGTCCAAATGTGTCAGGGAACTTTCCTGGCTCTGGCTAACAAAGGCCACCTAATGTGCCAGGATTGCTTTTCTTGAAGATGCGGTGCAAGGATGAGCAAGCCAAGTTTAGAAGAATTGGCTCTAGTACACAGAGCCATTTCAGAGAAACACTAATGAGCTCTCCCTTCATTGAAAGTTAAATCTGTCAAGGATATGAATCATGTGTCATGTGAAAGAAGCCAATCAACTCTTTCAAAGCAATTTCCTGTTAGAGTTCTGAGATGGGAGGTGCCATTTCCCTTGCTCCAGGGTGGTTGAGATCTTGGTGGCAAGTTGTCTTGAAATCCTTTCCATGAGAAAGCACACAGTGAATATGACAGCCTGTGCAAAGTCAGTTCACATCCAGAGAAAGGGAATATGTAGTCATGACTCTCTCTCTCTCTCTCTCTCTCTCATTGACCAGTAGTATTACGAGGATGTATTAGGCCTTTTTTCAACACATTTTTTTTCTTTCTTCTGCTTGCATATATCCTTTAGTTCTGCTGGGACTTAAAAGAAGAAATTGGCTTTCTATCTATTGATATCTGATAAGAAATTTGGTTATGGTATCTGATTGGAATGAGGTATGTAGACTTTATGACGATTAAATTATGTGTTGTTCTTTGACAGCTTAAATTTTAAAAATTTTGCTCCAAGCATTGAGTTTGCCTACAGTTTCAGTAGTTGGCAATTCCTTACTTGTAATAGAACCTTGAGTTTTGTAAATGTATGAAGGAGGAGGTAGAAGATTTATAGCTGTTTCACAAGCTATGAACATAATTCAATTGTCAAAGGAGGAAAGGTGGTAGATGTTCAGGTGGTAGATATTCAGGAACTTGTTCTTTTATGTGATTTTCCGTATTTCTGATTTGTTTGAAGATTATCATCTTAGGAAATTATAAAATAAAAGGTTATATATATGTAGCCTAGAACTGGGCCAAAGAGCCATGACTTTGCTTAATACCAATGCTGCCTAATGCAAACCACCACAGAATTTTGAAGTGGGAGGATCTTAAGCCGTCAGGTCGTCCAGAGCTCTCTGGAGGGCTGTGATTTGGGATCCTGGTTTTAATACTCCCCACCTCTCATTACCCATAGGTAAACAAAGACCCAGAGGGGAAGTGACCTGGTGAAAGTCACGTGATTAGTATCTCAGAATTCATCTTCTTGTGAATTTTATTCAAAGAACCAAGCACTTGAGCTAGTCTTTATTCTAAGGGCATGATTTGAAATATTACAAAGAGAAAGTCTCAAATGATAGCACTGGGAAGAACTATCCTACATGAGGTCCCTCTCGATGGGTTCTGGGCTTTGGATGTGCTCAGGCCATTTTATTTCCATTTTGGATTCCTGCAGACCCTGTAATTAGGAGGAAGCCACCCGGTTCTTGTGGCTGAGTGGAACTGAGGGAAATGAGACGAGGGAAGCATCTCAGCGCATGTCTGAACTTGCCCCTTGCTTTGGACCGCTTCCGCACACAGAGTATGAAGCTCTTGAGCTGGTAAGCAAGGACCTTGGGCTAGAATGTTTTGCTTTCACATTCTCCAACTTTGTGTTTACTTCCTTTCCTCTAAGATAACACTTGCTTACTCCCCATGTGGTTCCCAATCACATATTGAGAAATATGGGTGAAGTCTACCTTTTAATAATTTATCATGTTGCTTGTTCTTGAATTTGATGGATGAAACAATGACCCAGAGTTTGTGATTAATGGAACCCCATCTCCACTCCAACCCCAACTCATTAACCAATGACTTTGACTTGTGCCTGTCATATCAGTAAATATGCCAGAGTCCTTAATTAAATCTGGAGCTGAGCTGGTGATCTTAGTTGAAATACTCTGATTCATTCTGAACAATCATTTGATAGAATAGCCTCAGTTTTTCTATATGTAAAATGAATTTAACGTTGGTGACACTGGTGTTAAAGTAACTTTAAGAAAATTGCTGAAGGCTGTGACATATTGACCTAGTGTATTATCATTTTATAAAGGAGAGTTTTACCTACCAAAGAGAAGACCTATCAGTTGCCCATGTCATTGCTGGTAATTTATTATTAATGATTTCTAAAAATTCCAGCACTGCAGGAAGCTTCAAGCATCATTACTGCATAACATTTTGCTTTCATGTTAATGGACAGCTATTTTTCACTGTCACTTTCACAAGTAGCAAGAGAACAGAGATGAAAAATTTTAACAAATATGGCCAGTTGAAGACATATTCCAGGCTTTGTCACTTGTTAATAATTGAATGATCAAATTCAGCTTTACCAGAACCAAGAATTTCCTGGACACAGACAGTACCCATATACGTCCTTACCAGTGCCCTTGTTACATCACACCCACTCAGAAGCAAAGGTCAGGAAACACTGTTTTGTTAGCACTTCCATGCTTAAAGAGTTAAAAAATCCACGTCATCAAGTTACTGCTTTTTTATAACTGAGAAGGAAAAGTCATGGTATAATTTCATCCAGTGGAAAAGCTTCTATTTGATTCAACTTCTTCATGGATTAGAAGAAGGAAGCACTTTTGATGTCACCAAAAGATCTTCTCCTTCTAGAAGCCTTTTTAAAATATTATGTCTCACGGAGGGTTCTCTGGTTTGCAGACATCTCATAGAGGTAAGGGGTCTCTGCTTGCCACAGTCTGGAATAATCTAAGTCAAGCCCAGTTAGCACACTGTAGGAGCAAAACCATGCTAACTAACCCCTGATACTACGAGTGGAAGGAGTTCCGTTCTGTCTAAATCACAAGTCCCTACTCTGCATATCCAGCTTGTAATCTGTCTGTCTTCAAAATTTTTGTGCCCTGGGGATGGCTGTATCTGAAGGTGCTAACTGTCAGCAGGGACAAGGACAGCAGGGCTCTTGTTCTCTTTCCTCTTCCATGCCTGTCCTTTGATTAGCTGGTGCTGTGAGAACAAGTTTACAAATTGAAGGGCACATTTTCAAAGGGATGAAGAATGCCAAGACAATAGCTGTTTGCCAATGTGATGCAATTGGCAGACGTGAAAGGTGGAGAAAGGAGATATTTAGCATGTTTACACTCATTATTAATAGTTTACAGCTAAGCAATTGCATATTTTGTTTTTATATCTTCTGACTTTGTGCAGTTTTCCTTTATGCAGTCCAAGCATGTGCAACAAATACTTTCTCATCCAGTTATAGATGGCACTGTAGTTTTCCCCATCAGCAGGGTCCTTGGTTGTGGTAACAGTCAACAGAAACAAGGACATCAGGGGTCTTGTTCTTCTCTCTTATTTTCCATGGCCGCTCTTTGTTTTTGCCTTAGGTAATTTGATGCCGAGTAATGGCTCTGATGCATCATATTTTCCATCCATTAACCAATGCTAATCCGAAGAAGAACGGGGCATAGACAGGGAAGGTCTCTTTCCTTCCCTTACAAAACAAGTTGGTGTTTATTCTTGGAATCTGTTCTAGACAAATTAAAGCACAAAGAGACTGCACTATCCATTAAACACCATGACAAACTGGCTGTAAAACCTCACAATTTGTTCAGAGTCAGTAAATGGATATTGTGATATTTCTTATCTGTGTTATGGGCTAGTGAAGTATTTCCTAAACGGCATTTCACAGAAGAGAAGCCCTTGGAGGTGCTTCAGAGAAGGGATTCTGGAGTTCAGTAAAATTGGGAAGTGTTTCGTACAGGAATTCCCTCTTTGAAATTCACAATGCATAATAGGATTTTCCAGCTCTGACAACTCATTCTGTTAAAAAACAAAACTAAACTATTATACTTTGTATAACCCAGAACTTTTAAAATGCATTTGATCACAGAGCACATTTTAACACTCATTTTTTGGAATATCTGGAAGCTGTAAGTGAAGCAACTGATCTATAAATTATAGTTTGAGAGTAGATCAGTACTTTTATTTAAAAGATAAAGTTTCCAACTCAAGGTCTGCAACTGATTTGTAATAAATCACAAATCACCATCGTATCCTGCTATACCCCATCAATAAATTTACTTTTAAGTGAAAATTTATTAAGTTTTTATGATGTGTCAGGTACTATAGTAAGTGCTTTATATGTCTTATTTAATTTATTCCTTTAAACTTGTGTTTATTTTCTTTTTTTTTTAAACATCATTATTGGAGTATAATTGCTTTACAATGGTGTGTTAGTTTCTCCTTTATAACAAAGTGAATCAGCTATACATATATCCCCATACATCCTCCCTCTTGTGTCTCCCTCCCACTCTCCCTATCCCACCTCTCTAGGTGGTCACAAAGCACTGAGCTGATCTACCTGTGCTGCATAGCTACTTGCCACTAGCTATGTATTTTACATTTGGTAGTGTATATATGTCCATGCCACTCTCTCACTTCATCCCAACTTACCATTCCCCCTCCCCATGTCCTCAAGTCCATTCTCTATGTCTGCATCTTTATTGCTATCCTGCCCCTATGTTCTTCATAACTGTTTTTTGTTTTAGATTCCATATATTTGTGTTAGCATGCAGTATTTGTTTTTCTCTTTCTGAATTACTTCACTCTGTATGACAGACTCTAAGTCCATCCACCTCACTAAAAATAACTCAATTTCATTTCTTTTTATGGATGAGTAATATTCCATTGTACATATGTGCCACATCTTCTTTATCTATACATCTGTCGGACACTTAGAGTGCTTCCATGTCCTGGCTATTGTAAACAGAGTTGCAATGAGCATCTAGGTATTTTTTGATTTCCTCTTTGATTTCTTCACTGATCTCTTGGTTATTTAGTAGCGTATCATTTAGCCTCCATGTGTTTGTATTTTTTACAGATTTTTTCCTGTAATTGGTATCTGGTCTTATAGCACTGTGGTCAGAAAAGATATGTGACACGATTTCAATTTTCTTAAATTTACCAAGGCTTGATTTGTGACCCAAGATAGGATCTTTCCTGGAGAAAGTTCCATGAGCACTTGAGAAGAAAGTTTAATCTGCTCTTTTTGGATGGAATGTTCTATAAAGAAAAATTAGTCCATTTTATTTAATGTGTCATTTAAAGCTTGTGTTTCCTTATTCATTTTCATTTTGGATGATCTGTCCATTGGTGAAACTGGGCTCTTAAAGTCCCCTACTATTATTGTGTTACTGTAGATTTCCCCTTTTATGGCTGTTAGCATTTGCCTTATGTATTGAGGTGCTCCTATGTTGGGTACCTAAAATTTTACCATCTTCTTCTTGGATTGATCCTCGATCATTATGTAGTGTCCTTCTTTGTTCCTTGTAATAGTCTTTAAAGTCTATTTTGTCTGATATGAGAATTGTTACTCCAGCTTTCTTTTGATTTCCATTTGCATGGAATGTCTTTTTCCATCCCCTCACTTTCAATCTGTATGTTTCCCTAGGTCTGAAGTGTGTCTCTTGTAGACAGCATATGTACGGATCTTGTTTTTGTATCCATTCAGCGAGTCTATGTCTTCTGGTTGGAGCATTTAATCCATTTACATTTAAGGTAGTTATTGATATGTATGTTCCTATTACCATTTTCTTAATTGTTTTGGGCTTGTTTTTGTAGGTCTTTTCCTTCTCTTGTGTTTCCTGCCTAGAGGAGTTCCTTTAGTATTTGTTGTAAAGCTGGTTTGGTGGTGGTGAATTCTCTTAGCTTTTGCTTATCTGTAAAGATTTTAATTTCTCCATCGAATCTGAAAGACATCCTTGCTGTGTAGAGTAATCTTGGTTGTAGGTTTTTCCCTTTCATCACTTTAAATATGTCCTGCCACTTCCTTCTGGTTTGCAGAGTTTCTGCTGAAAGATCAGCTGTTAACCTTAAGGGGATTCCCTTGTATCTTAATTGTTGCTTTTCCCTTGTTGCTTTTAATATATTTTCTTTGTATTTAATTTTTGATAGTTTGACTAAAATGTGTCTTGGCGTGTTTCTCCTTGCATTTATCCTGTATGGGACTCTCTGCACTTCCTGGACTTTATTGACTATTTCCTTACCCATATTAGGGAAGTTTTCAACTGTAATCTCTTCGAATATTTTCTCAGTCCCTTTTTTTTCCTCTTCTTCCTCTGGGACACCTATAATTTGAATGTTGGTGCATTTTATGTTGTCCCAGAGGTCTCTGAAATTGTTCTTAATTCTTTTCATGTTTTTTTTTTCTTCTACTCTGCTGCAGTTATTTTCACTAGAAATATCTCTATGTCAAATATCTCTGACATAGAAATATCTCTAAGAAATACTTTGAAATGAAAAAAGCTAGTTGCTCAACAGTATGCATAATATAATTCCATTTTATTTAAATAATAAGAAATGTACATGTTTTCTAAGTCCCCATTTTTAATGTAAAGGGAAACAGCAAGGGCAGAAAACCATGCCAGCTGAGTCTGTTCCTTTTTTCCTGGAAGTCCCATGTACACATCCACCTATATCTCATTGGCCAAAACTTCATCACATAACCTCATGTATCTGCAAGATAGCCTGAGACACCTCACCTCCCCCAACAAAATTTAGTTTCTATTTTCAAAAAGAAGGAGTAGCGTGGATATTAAAGAAACCACTAATTAATGATTTCTATCACAATCAAGAATGAAACATGGTTTTTGTCCTCAAAAAATTCATAGTCTGGTGAGAAAGGTGGACCTATAAAAAAGGTAAATGTGGAATTTCAGACACTGATTTCTATAGTTCTTTCCATAAATAAAAGGGAGAGGCTTTACAACTATCATTTTGGGCCTATGTTTATTCATCATTCCATCAACAAACCAACCAACTGACTTTAATAAGCATCCTCTTGTGCTAGGAATTATACTAAGTCAAGGCTACAGAGAAATATCAAATATGGTTCCCTCTATGTAAAGGATTATGAACTAATGGAAGATGTCAGGCAGAAAAAAATATATACTAGTGCAAGAAATTATTACAATACAAATGGGGGAAAGGAATAAAAGAGGGCATTATAGGTTGAACTGTGTACACGAAAAATGAATTTTGGTGAAATCTTAACCCCAAGCACGTCAAAATGTGACCTGATTTGGAGATAGGTTCCTTACAGAGGTAATCAAGTTAAAGTGAGGTCATTAGGGCAGGCCCTAATCCAATATGACTGTTATCTTTCTGTGCAGAAGAAATTTGGACACAGACATGCATGGAGGGAGGCAGTGTGAAGAGAAGGGAAAAACATAACCATTTAGAGACCAAGGAGTGAGGTCTGGGACAAATCTATCCCTTATAGCCCTCAGAGAGAACCAACACTGCCAACACCTTGATTTCAGACTTCTAGCCTCCAGAACTGTGAGACAATCAACTTATGTTGTTTAAACCACCCCATCTGTGGTACTTTGTCATGGCAGCCCTAACAAACTGATACAGAGGGAGTGGTAAATTCTCTTTGAGTTGTGGGAAGTAAAGGTATTTTACAAAAGCCTTCATGGATTATCTGAAGGTTGGGTTGTAGGTTGAGTAGGCATTTACCAGGCAGAGTTAGAGAAGGAAGAGTAATAGAAATTCCCACCTAAAAGTCTGTTATAAGTAGAGATTCAGATGTGTGGTGAAGCATGGCATGACTGAGAAAGCATTACAGCAGGAACATAGGTTTTGAAGTAAGACACCATGAGGGAGAACACTGGAGTAACAGGATGCTCAGATTAAGCAGGACCTTTGATCTCACAAAAAAGCACATCTCTTTGAAAAATAAATATGAAGTAGAGAAATCTTTGTAGCTAGTTTTGTATTGGATTGAGTCTGTTTCTGATTTCTTTGATGTCACTTAAATGAGCCTTCTTCATCAGATAAAACTGATGCTCAGATTAAATTGACCACTTCTAATCTCCAGTACATTCTGTACAGTACCCAGTACACTTGCAGGCACATTGTGTTGAACAAATACTTACTGATGGAAATAGGGAGCTGTATACTCAGTGTGCAATGAAGCAATATGGCTTCACACACTTTCATGAAATCAAGATCTTAGTCCTTCTAATACAAAAGTGATCTTTTGATTCCTTTGAGACTGTTTAAGAGCATTGGCTCAAAGATATGAATTCACTTAATGTAGAAGATTATACTGTCTGAGGATGTGTTGATATATAACTGCTACAATTATGTTTCTTCAATTAACTGTGATATTCTTGTACCTTTCTAATTTGAAATTTCTGTTCTGGTTACATGTTTCATTACTCAATGTAATTAAGTCAGGTACATGCAGGAAATATTGGAGGAGCAGCAGATATAGCCCTTTCATGTTCAAAACCAGAGAATAGAAAACTCTAGTGTGTTTTAAAATAGAAACTTTTTCAATTAAACCCACTCCCTCCCACCCAAGAAAACCCATCTGAATCAAGTTTGATGACAGTACTTCCTGACTGTAATAAATGACTGTAAATAAGCAATCTAATTTTCAATGCTTGCAGCATGAAGTATAATTAACCTAGCAAAACTTTCATGATAAAATTTGTCACATCTTGAATCAAGGTTATCAAAATGGCCATTATTTATAGAGACAGCAGCCGACCATTGCTGACTTTTGTTATTCCTGCATTCTAAACCAATAGTCCATCTTTTATAGAGAAGTTAAATTTAAAAAGCAATTAAATAAAACAATATATTACAAATACTAGCTGCTAAAATATAGGAGGTGGAAGGTATTATACACGAGAGAAGCGTAAATAGCATAGCAACCGGATTCCATTAGAGAAATCTGTTATCCATTCATTGTGAGCCTTGGATACATTCTTCAATACCAGAGTACTTCTGTTTTTCCATCTGTAAAATAAAGAGATGAGAAATAGATGTCCACTCATCCAAATGAAGTGCATTGAATTAAAGAAATAATGTTCCAGGTGTCCTTGCTTAATTGCACACTAAAAACGTCACAGCAAAATGAGCATTTTTGCTTGAAAAGGCTGGAGCAATTTACAACCAGTGTTCGAAGATGATCCTCAGAACTTAACAGAAAGATAGAATTAACACCAGCTTTGTTTATGCAGAGATTTATTGTTTTTATTTAATGTATTTCTGGAAAAGGAGAGATGGCCAAGTAAATAAAAGTTCTTTAGAAGAATGTTGATGTTAACTGGCTATGAAAATTGCTATCACTGAATCTGAGCACTCTTGCTGCTTTGGGACTGAGTTGAAAGAATTGTGCGTACTAATTCTCACATCAGGTTAGAATCAGTATCAGGTTTACAAATAGAAAGACAATGACAGCTACAGGTTTTTTAAATGCAAATATAAGGAGACATTTATAGATTTGACTTTTATTTATTAATTGAAGTTCTCTTTGGCATAAAATAATTGTAGGCCACCCTGCATTATACACACCTTCCTTATTATCTCATATTTAAGAAATGAACTGGACAATCTGGATGACCAGTAGGGAGGAGGGACAGTCTTAGGACCCAAAGAGCAGAAATAATTTCCTAGGTCTGCAGAGACCCTTATCAGCCTTACAGGGTGTTCCTCCAAATGTTTACATTGCCCTTCCCTGTTATCAATCCATTTTTCCCGTAACATGGAAGGTGCTGCACTTCTTACATTTTTAAAAAATGTGTTCAAAAATCCACTAACACTCTTGGTCTGAAAGATTTCTAACAAGTTAGAAAAATTGCCTCCAATTTTTAAAACAGCACAGATAGATTTTTATTTATTTATGCTCTTCAGTTCACTGAATGCCACCTAAATCCCTGACTGTGAATCATATTTCACACTCACAGCTTACCCAACCTGATAATTTCAACAACTTTTACCAATAGAACATATGTGTAGGTCACATTCCACCCATATAAATATAGGTGCAAATAAGACAAATCGCCTTAAAAAGCTGTTAGTAATATCCACTTAAGTAAGGGAATATGGAAAAATGATTGACAAGATGAATTCACGTGAAGCAGTCTTTTCCTGATTGATTCAATAGGAGGAGTGTTCTTTCTGTGGCAAAACCCATAATTGTTTAAGAGAGATTAAATCAGTCACTCTAGGGAAGCAGAACTTCATTATCATGTATTGAGTTCCTCCCCCATGGAAATGCATGATGAATATTTGTTATCTAATTTAAGTCTGGAAGTGTTTGTAAATACCTGACCCAAGGAAAAGAAAGATTGCCAAACAGCAGGCTGAAATAAAGCCAGATCTTTTGCTTGGTTCCAATTCAGTGGGTCTCCTTGGATAAAAATGAAAATGGTCAGATCAGTGGTGTCTAATAGAAAAACAATGCAAGCCACATAGATCATGTTAAATTTCTAGGAGCTATGTTAAAAAAGTGAAAATAAAATGAGTAAAATTAATGTTAGTAATATATTTTACTTAACTCAATATATCTAAAATATCACTATTTCAATATGTAATCAATATTAAAATTATTAAAGAGATATTTTCCCCCTTTTTGGAACAGTCTTCAAATTCATCTGTGCGTCTTATCCTTAGAACCATCTCAGTTTGAACCAGCCCATTTCAAATGCTCGAGAGTCATCTATGGCCAGTGGCCACCACATCAGACAGCACAGAGCTCTAGAACAAGCCAAATAAGAGAAAGATGAAGTTCAGTTCTCTGGATGGCTCACGAGGCAAATTGTAAATGCTTCTCTGGAATTAATTGTCTTCAGTTTTTAGACACCAAAGCTGGGAAGCCTGGATTCAAACAGTCTGAAATGGATCGTCCAAGATTCCAGCCAGCCAAAGTCAGTCAGTGGATGCACTTGCTTGAACACTGTTGAAACTTGGCAGGATTTCTTTTTGCCATCCAAACAAGTTTGCAATTTGCCACAGATGTGAACAGGATTTTTTTTTTATTGTTTCATCAGCCACATTAATCTTTAGTTAGGATGCCCATAGATAGAATCGATTATTCAAACAGGAATACTTTTAAAAAAATGTTATTGAAATATAGTTGATTTACAATGTTGTGTTAATTTCTGCTGTACAGCAAAGTGACTCAGTTATACCTATATATATTCTTTTTCATATTCTTTTCCATTATGGTTTATCATAGGATATTGAATGTAGTTCCCTGTGCTGCACAGTAGGACCTTGCTGTTTATCCATCCTATATATAATAGTTTGCATCTACTAATTCCAAACTCCCAGTCCTTCCCTCCCCTACCTTTCCTCCCCCCTTGGCAACCACAAGTCTGTTCTCTATGTCTGTGAGACTGTTTCTGACAAACAGGGAACGTTTTGAGAGAGAAAGGAGGTACTCCTAATGATTACCCTGGGACAACAGGCATAGAATGAGACTGTCCCTGCTGGCATATCAGAGTACATGGTTACTCTACCTTTAGTCAGCGTTCCCAAAGGAACCTGGGTTACTGCCTGTGGGCACATGTTTCTCCATGATATATGTAACTCAATGAAGAGGAACCAGTTTCCACAGGAGCCCTGCACACAAAGCCCTAAACTCCTCCTGTAGAATTTAGGTCTCATCCCAAAGCCAGCATCACAGAGGGTCTTTTACACCAACGTCTAACAACATTACTCTGATGCAATTTGCATGCTTCCTGTTTTGCAATTTTCCACTCTGGGTCATGCTTAAATTGGGGGTTTAATGAGAAATGGCTGTTGTCAGCTAAATGGAGCTTCTTGTTGGCAAGGTCTCCCAAGAAAACTAGAGGACCAGTAAGCAAAGCTGTGCATATAGGTGGCCAGGAGATGTCTTTTTTTTGGGGGGGGGGGGAGGTCCTTCTCTTTTAAAATTTCTTTTTCTCCTATATAAAAAGAGAAGTAGAATAATCAGCAGTGACAGCTGAGGGAAATGTTCCACAGGAAGTAACAGATGGCTCAAAGCCACCTTCATTTCTGAGTGAGAGGGAGAGTGCCTGTAGGCCTGGAAAATTGAAGACTTGGAGACTAATTTTGTTTGACTCTTTAATCCATTTCAAACACAGGCTCCAAAATGGAAGATTAAAGGATTTCACTTTTTGCTGCTGAGGACATTCAGTTTAGAAAGGTGACAGATTCAGAAGCAGAATGACTTTAGGAGGAACAATAGGAGACTGAACAGGAGGAACTCACCTTTATTAACCCCAGGGTAATTGAATAAAATTCTCAAATTAGGATTTTGCTATTACGGTTTTTGTTGTTTATGTTAAGACTGGAGTGTTTTACCAAACTGTAAGACACTGGGTCACCACACGAGGTTATATTTTATATAGAAACTACAGGTCACATTATTCAGAGCAAAAAGTCATAAAGTAAGATTTGGAGGTTGGTTAATATGAACATTCCAGCAAAGGTAATGAAAAACACAAAGGACTCAAGCCCGTTCATTCATTCATCCAATATTTATTGAGCACCTACTATGCGGCAGGCAGTGTTCTGTTTCAGGTTCTGGGATCAGCTGTGAACAAGGTGTACAGTGTAATGTGCATTACAACAGCAAGAAGTTGACAACAAAGAAATAAACAAATAGTAAGATAATTTCAGAGAAGTATGAGCACATGAAGAAATCTTAAAGGTGGAAAGAACAAGTAGGATGGAATGGGGGTACTTTAAATAATGTAGTCAGGGAAGACTTCTCTGAGGAGGTGGTATTTAACCTAAAACACTGAGCGGTAAGAAGGAGCCTTCCAGGTGGCAGGAATAGTGTATGCAAATGTAGCTTGGCCCCATTATGTGCCAGGCATTATTCCAGGAATACAGTGTGAGCAAATTAGGCAAAATTCTTGCCCTCATAGAGCTTATACTTTAGTGGGGGTGGGAAAATAAATATGAGCTACATAGAAAAACTTAGCTGGGAGGTGCTAGCTAGAAAAATTAATCAGGGAAATCATGGCTCGGGGAAGGTTTCACTTGCCACCTTCTCAGGGAAGGTGATATTAGAATAAGGACCTATAGGATGCAAGGGAATGAGCCATGCAAATTTATGGGAGAAGACAAGCTTTCTAGAAAGAGGGAACAGCCAGTGCAAAGGCCTCAGGCAGAAAAAAATGTGTAGCTTATTTGAGTAAAAGCAAGGAGGCCAATGTGGCTACAGTTTATCCAGGAAAAGAACAAGAGTAATTTATACTTCGTATTAGAAGATGATGGGTGCCTGGCCAATACCATAAGACTTCATGATTTCATCAATCATTAGTGTGTTGTTTAATCTTCAATTCCAGGGGAACTCCCAGATATCTTTGGTATTGATTTCTACTTTAATTCACTGTGGACAGAGAACATACTTTGTATGACTTAAACTATTTTACAAATAATGAGATTTGTTTTATGGCAGTCAGTGTGGTCTTAGTGATTGTCCTGTGTACACTTGAAAAGAATATGTTTTCCGTTATTGGGTGGAAGTTCTACAGATGTCAGTTATGTCACTTGGATGATAGTGTTGTTCAGTCTTGTATGTTTTTAAAGATTTTCTATCTAGTTTATTTCTACCAGTTAGGGAGAGAAATGAGTCAAAGTCTCCAACTCATACAATTGTGAGTATGTTTATTTCTCTTTTGACTTCTATCGGCTGTTTCTTCTTCCTGAAAAATTATTTTAAATATTTAGTTATTTTTTTATTGGGGTATAGTTTTTTACAATGTTGTGTTAGTTTCTACTGTACTGCAAAGTGAAGCAGAGTTCCCTGTGCTATACAGAAGGTTCTCACTATTTATCTATTCTATATATTAGTGTATATATGTTAGTCCCAATCTCCCAATTCATCACACCCGCCCTTTCCCCCTTGTGTCCATATATTTGTTCTCTACATCTGTGTCTCTATTTCTGCCTTGCAAACTTGTTCATCTGTACCATTTTTCTAGATTCCACAAATATGCGTTAATATATGATATTTGCTTTCCTCTTTCTGACTTACTTCACTCTGTATGACAGTCTCTAGGTCCATCCACGTCTCTACGGATGACCCAATTTTGTTCCTTTTTATGGCCGAGTAATATTCCACTGTATATATGTACCACATCTTCTTTATCCATTCATCTGTTGATGGGAATTTAACTTGCTTCCATGACCTGACTATTGTAAATAGTGCTGCAATGAACTGGGCAGAGGACCTAAATAGACATTTCTCCAAAGAAGACATACAGATGGCCAAGAAGCACATGAAAAGCTGCTCACCATCACTAATTATTAGAGAAATGCATATCAAAACTGCATTTTGTGAGGGATGACCTCACACCAGTTAGAATGGGCATCATGAGAAAATCTACAAACAACAAATGCTGGAGAGGGTGTGGAGAAAAGGGAACCCTCCTGCACTATTGGTGGGAATGTAAATTAATACAGCCACTATGGAGAACAGTATGGAGGTTCCTTAAAAAACTAAAAATAGAATTACCATATGACCCAGCAATCCCACTACTGGGCGTATACCCAGAGAAAACCGTATTTTAAATATTTATTAGTAGTTTTGCTGGTACTTAATGCTCTAAGACTTTGTTTGTATGAAAACATACAAGGAGAAATAGATTTCCCCTTCATTTTTGAAGAATATTTTCACTCAGTATAGAGTTTAAGGTTGAGAGTTATTTTATTTCAGCTTTTTATAGATGTGACCCCATTGTCTTTTGACTTCTGTTATTTCTGTTGAGAAGCAATCAATTTGTAATTGTTACTTTGAAAGTGATGAGTCTTTTTCTCCAGCTACTTTTAAATTGCCTTTGTTTTTGTTTTTAGTTTACAGCAGTTTGACTACATTGTGTCTGGGGATGGGTTTTGGGGTTTTTGTTGGTGCTGTTGTGTTTAGTCTTTTTGAGTTCTTAGAGCTTCTTGAATATGGATTGGTATGTTCCATCAGGTTTTGGAAATGATCAGTCATTATCTCTGTTAATATTGTTCCTGTCCTATTTCCCTCTTCTCTATTTCTGTAAATCCAATCACAATTATTAGGTCTTTTTCTTTTTTCTTTTTTTTTTTTTTTTGTATTTCATATATTCTACAGTCTTTCTGTATTTTTCATCCTCTTCTCTCTCTATGGTTCAATCTGGATTTTTATTCACTTACTCATCTTCTAGTTCAATATTTCTCTCTTCTGCTCTAATTTTGTTAAACTCATTTATTGAGTTATTAATCTAAAATAGTGTATTTTTCAATTCAAAAATTTCTATTTGATTTTTTATTTGGAAGATACCGGTATCCTATTCTTCAGCTACTCATCAGTTTTCTCAGAAATATTGACTATACTTAATTTTAAGTTTTTTCTGATAACTCTAATAACTGCATTGCCTTTGGATCTATTTCTATTATTTTCTTTCTGTTTCTTGATTTTCAGTCATTTGGTCCTGTCTCCAGGCATGGTAGTAATTTTCAATTGAATAATGGGTATTACCCATGAAAAATTGTAGAGACTTTGGTGTTATTATCTATTTCCATAAAAGATTTATTTTTCTTTTGGAAGGCAGTTAGAGTAGGACCCTGTAAACTTGATTCAGTGGGGGACTGGGAGGAATCAGGTTGAATTTCCATTTTTGTGAGGGCTTGTCTATTTCCAGTTTGCCTTTAGTCTCAGCATGTAGTTAGTTATTCATGGGTCTCAATTCAAAGAATAGAATGTTGACCATTGCCTCTCATCCTTGGTTGGGATTCAAGCTCCAATTTGTGTCTTCCCAGTACCATGATATCAACAAAAGTTTGCTAGAGTTTTTAATTTCTTATGTGTTTCATTGTGTTTTTCTCCTTGTCTTTTCACCTTGCACAGCTTATCAGTGGTAAAATGTCTCAAAGTGAAAAGCAACAAAGTGTCAGCTTGTCTCACTATATTTTCCTTCTTTCCAGAATATTTGTCCCCTCACTCCTTTCCCCCTTGATTATTCTCTAATGCTTTCAAATTGCTACATTTCAGTATTTGTTCAGTGTTCATTGATGTTATCAGAGAGGGAATTGATTTGATATACAAGGTACCCTATGATTCTTAAAAATGTAGATGACTTGAACTTTTGAATTTCTTTTACTTCTAAATATCATTTTGATGAAAAAATATTTAAATATCAAAGAAGTGTTATATTTCCTCTGCCAAATAAAATAACAACTTGAAGTGAGGAAGCCGATTACTTGACAACCACATTTTTAATAGATGACTACACTGTAGTTATGCTGGAAACCAAGTGATAGGAGGAAAAAAATAAACCATGAGATCATATTACCAGCAAGATGTTAGTTGAAACCAAAGAGAAAGGTACTGGAAAACAAGTTCTGCAATGTCAGTGTGGGTGTGTGTAAGAGGAAGAGAACCATTAATAGCTCACTTATTTTTAGAAAATAAGTGGGCTATTATTTCATTCTAAAAATATGATCATTTATCTAGTAGCACTATGATCTTTCAGTGTAACTTGGTACACTGATTGAGAGACAGGTGATATTAATCATTTCCTGCTGAAATCTTGAAAATAAGGTGGCAGAATTGAGTAGCCCCTTTTCCTCAGCTATTGAAAATTCACCCGTGCATCAGTTACATGAGAGACAGCACAACATGGTAGCATTGGTGGAAAAGTGCTATTCTGTGCATAATCTTTAAAAAGTGGTTATGTGAAACGAGTGAATAATGAGCAACCACAACCACTAGACTCTTTACTTGGGTTATCAACCTACAGCAAAGCACTAACCTGCCCTCCCACAACAAAGACACTAAACCACTAGAGAGTGATGCTATAATTCACCAAGCAGATGATACCAGAGTGTACGGAAGAAACAAAGGAAGAGTGAAGGAGTGAGAAGGGGTCTCAGAGTCATCGTAACTAGGGTTCAGATTCCCAGGTTCTGACACTTCTTAACCATGTGGTCTTAGTCATGTTGCCTGAGTCTCTGCTTCTCCATTTGTAAAAAGAGGATAATAATGCCTACCTTGCAATGCTGTTGCACAGGTTAGAAATTTCCTAGCAAAATGATGGACATAAATAGGGTCTCAATAAATAATCGGTATTCTTGTTATCGCTTTCTCAAACCTCCAGGATAATAATGTATAGCGAGTTACTTATTGTCATGTAATCATTTACGTGGAAGACAATTTGCCTTAGAGATTCTTTCAGAATGAACTTTTAATTTTTATATTAGAAGAGTCATGTGAAATCAGCAAAGAGGGAGAAAATGCTTTCATTAAAAGAATTCATAATAATCGTCCCAAGAGCTATTAGTAATTTCTCATGGGGAAATGAAACTAACATTATAAGGTTGAGAAAAAAGGAAATCAAATTCAGTGTGGCCTTTGTAATTATGATTTGTATTCCAGTTATCATTTGAATGCAATGAGACTTCAATGTAGGCTTAGTTCTTTGTCATCATGATTAGAAACACAAAATTAATTTGTGGCACAATGACCTGGACACGGATCAGCATGATTTTTCTGGTATCACAACTTTAACGATTATTCATAAACAAGAACCTCTGCCGTATTTACTTACAACCACTGTCCTCAACATACCTCACTCTGTTTAAATCCACAACCCATAATTAGAATATCCCTGTCTCTCACTCGATGTTTTTGCCCCTTCCCCTTTCATTTTGAAGGCCTGGCAAAACACCAACTTTCTCACCCTCAGCCCACTTCTACTTATAGAAAAACTCTACTTTTCTCTGCTGGTTCTCCCCACTCCCTCTCCACCCATTCTCTCTTAAACCCACAAAATCAGGCTACTATACTCACCACTCCTCTTAAATTGTTTTTATCAAAGACATCAGATCTAGTACATAGTCAATTCCACATTGTCATCTTACTCAGCAGCATTTAAAACAAGTGATAATTTCCTAGTTTTTGAAAACACCTTCTCTAATTGGCTACAAAGACTTATAATTGCTTAGTTTGTCTCAGACTTCAGAAGCTGCTACTCTGCAGTTTCCTCTGATGGGTGCTTTCCTTTTTTTTTTTTTTAACAACATTATTGGAGTATAATTGCTTTACAAGAGTGTGTTAGTTTCTCCTTTATAACAAAGTTAATCAGCTATACATATACATATATCCCCATATCTCCTCCCCCTAGGGTTTCCCTCCCACCCTCCTTACCCACCCCTGTAGGTGGTCACAAAGCACTGAGCTGATCTCCATGTGCTATGTGGCTACTTCCCACTAGCTATCTATTTTACATTTGGTAGTATACCTAAGTCCATGCCACTCTCTCACTTTGTCCCAGCTTACCCTACCCCCTCCCCATGTCCTCAAGTACATCTCAACATCTGTGTCTTTATTCCTGCCCTGCCCCCAGGTTCATCATAACTTTTTTTTTTTTAGATTCCATATATATCTATTAGCATACGGTATTTGTTTTTCTCTTTCTGACTTACTTCACTCTGTGACAGTCTCTTCTGACAGTCCCTGGGTCCACCCACCTCACTACAAATAATTCAATATCGTTACTTCTTATGCCTCAGTAAATTTCCATTGTATATATGTGCCACATCTTTATCCCTTCATCTGTTGATGGACACTTAGGTTGCTTCCATGTCTTGGCTATTGTAAATAGGGTTGCAATGAACACTGTGGTACATGACTCTTTTTGAATTATGGTTTTCTCAGGGTATTGGCTCAGTAGTGGGATTGCTGGGTAGTATGGTAGTTCTATTTTTCGTGTTTTAACGAACCTCCATACTGTTCTCCATAGTGGCTGTATCAATTTACATTCCCACCAACAGTGCAAGAGGGTTCCATTTTCTCCACAACCCCTCCAGCATTTATTGTTTGTAGATTTTTTGATGATGGCCATTCTGACTGGTGTGAAGTGATACCTCATTGCAGTTTTGATTTGCATTTCTCTAATGATTAATGAAGTTGAGCATTCTTTCATGTGTTTGTTAAAAATCTGTATATCTTCTTTGCAGAAATGTCTATATAGCTCTTCTGCCCATTTTTGGATTGGGTTTTTTTTTTGTTTGTTTGTTTGTTTGTTTTTGATACTGAGCTGTATGAGCTGCTTGTAAATTTTGGAGATTAAACTTTTGTCAGTTGCTTCATTTGCAAACATTTTCTCCCATCCTGAGGGTTGTCTTTTCATCTTGTTTATGGTCTCCCTTGCTGTGCAAAAGCTTTTAAGTTACATTAGGTCACGTTTGTTTATTTTTGTTTTTATTTCCATTACTCTAGGAGGTGGGTTAAAAAGGATCTGGCTGTATTTGTGTCATAGAGTGTTCTGCCTATGTTTTCCTCTAAGAGTTTGATAGTGTCTGGCCTTACATTTAGGTCCTTAATCCATTTTGAGATTATTTTTGTGTATGGTGTTAGGGAGTGTTCTAATTTCATTCTTTTACATGCAGCTGTCCAGTTTTCCCAGCACCACTTATTGAAGAGGCTGTCTTTTCTCCATGGTATATTGTTGCCTCCTTTATCAAAAATAAGTTGACCATATGTGCGTGGGTTTGTCTCTGGGTTTTCTATCCTGTTCCATTGATCTATATTTCTGTTTTTGTGCCAGTACCATAGTGTCTCGATTACTGTAGCTTTGTAGTATAGTCTGAAGTCAGGGAGCCTGATTCCTGCAGCTCCGTTTTTCTTTCCCAAGATTGCTTTGGCTATTCGGGGTCTTTTGTGCTTCTATACAAATTGTGAAATTTTTTGTTCTAACTCTGTGAAAAATGTCATTGGCAGTTTGATAGGGATTGCACTGAATCTGTAGATTGCTTTGGGTAGTATAGTCATTTTCACAATGTTGATTCTTCCAATCCAAGAACATGCTATATCTCTCCATCTGTTTGTATTATCTTTAATTTCTTTCATGAGTGCCTTATAATTTCTGCTTACAGGTGTTTTGTCTCCTTAGGTAGGTTTATTCCTAGGTATTTTATTCTTTTTATTGCAGTG
Organism: Delphinus delphis; assembly: GCF_949987515.2. NCBI lineage: Eukaryota > Metazoa > Chordata > Mammalia > Artiodactyla > Delphinidae > Delphinus > Delphinus delphis. The sequence continues at coordinate 22,399,133 of NC_082700.1, forward strand.
GTAAATAGGAGTGTTTCCTTAATTTCTCTTTCAGATTTTTCATCATCAGTGTATAGGAATGCAAGAGATTTCTGTGCATTAATTTTGTATCCTTCTACTCTACCAAATTTGCTGATTACCTCTAGTAGTTTTCTGGTAGCATCTTTAGAATTTTCTATGTTTAGTATCATGTCATCTGCAAACAGTGACAGCTTTACATCTTTTCTGATTTGGATTCCTTTTATTTCTTTTTCTTCTCTGATTGCTGTGGCTAACACTTCCAAAACTATGTTGAATAACAGTGGTGAGATTGGGCAACCTTGTCTTATTCCGGGTCTTAGTGGAAATAATTTCAGTTTTTCACAATTGAGAAGGACGTTGGCTGTGGGTTTGTCATATATGGCCTCTACTATGTTGAGGTAAATTCCCTCTATTCCTACGTTCTAGAGGGTTTTTAGCATAAATTGGTGTCAAATTTTGTCAAAAGCTTTTTCTGCATCTATTGAGATGATCATATGGTTTTTCTCCTTCAATTTGTTAATATGGTTTATCACATTGATTGATTTGTGTATATTGAAGAATCCTTGCATTCCTGGGATAAACCCCACGTGATCATGGTGTATGATCCTTTTAATGTGCTGTTGGATTCTGTTTGTTAGTATTTTGTTGAGGAATTTGCATCTATGTTCATCAGTGACATTGGCCTGTAGTTTTATTTATTTGTGACATCCTTGTTTGGTTTTGGTGTCAGGGTGATGGTGGTCTCATAGAATGAGTTTGGATGTGTTCCTCCCTCTGCTATATTTTGGAAGAGTTTGAGAAGGATAGATGTTAGCTCTTCTCCAAATGTTTGATAGAATTCCCCTGTGAAGCCATCTGGTCCTGGGCTTTTGCCCGTTGGAAGATTTTTAATCACAGTCTCAATTTCAGTGCTTGTGGTTGGTCTGTTTCTATTTTCTATTTCTTCCTGGTTCAGTCTCGGAGGGTTGTGCTTTTCTAAGAATTTGTCCATTTCTTCCAGGTTGTCCATTTTATTGGCATAGAGTTGCTTGTAATAATCTCTCATGATCCTTTTTATTTCTGCAGTGTCAGTTGTTACTTCTACTTTCTCATTTCTAATTCTATTGATTTGAGTCTTCTCCCTCTTTTTCTTGATGAGTCTGGCTAATGGTTTATCAATTTTGTTTATCTTCTCAAAGAACAAGCTTTTAGTTTTATTGATCTTTGCTAAAGTTTCCTTCATTTCTTTTTCATTTATTTCTGATCTGATCTTTATGATTTCTTCCCTTCTGCTAAATTTGGGGTTTTCTTGTTCTTCTTTTGCTAATTGCTTTAGGTGTTTGGTTAGGTTGTTTATTCGAGATGTTTCCAGTTTCTTGAGGTAGGATTGTATTGCTATAAACTTCCCTCTTAGAACTGATTTTGCTGCTTCCCATAGGTTTTGGGTCATATGTTTTCATTGTCATTTGTTTCTAGGTGTTTTTTATTTCCTCTTTGAATACTTCAGTGATCTCTTCGTTATTTAGTAGTGTATTGTTTAGCTTCCATGTATTTGTATTTTTTACAGATTTTTTCCTGTAATTGATATCTAGTCTCATAGCATTGTGGTGGGAAAAGATACTCGATACGATTTCAATTTTCTTAAATTTACCAAGGCTTGATTTGTGACCCAAGATATGAGCTATCCTGGAGAATGTTCCATGAGCACTTGAGAAGAAAGTGTATTCTGTTGTTTTTGGATGGACTGTCCTATAAATATCAATTAAGTCCATCTTGTTTAATGTATCATTTAAAGCTTGTATTTCCTTATCTATTTTCATTTTGGATTATCTGTCCATTGGTGAAAGTGGGGTGTTAAAGTCCCCTACTATGATTGTGTTACTGTCGATTTCCCCTTTCGTGGCTGTTAGCATTTGCCTTATGTATTGAGGTGCTCCTATGTTTGGTGAATAAATATTTACAATTGTTATATCTTCTTCCTGGATTGATCCCTTGATCATTATGTAGTGTTCCTCTTTGTCCCTTGTAATGGTCTTTATTTTAAAGTCTATTTTATCTGATATGAGAATTGCAACTCTAGCTTTCTTTTGATTTCCATTTGCATGGAATATCTTTTTCCATCACCTCACTTTCAGTCTCTATGTTTCACCAGGTCTGAAGTGGGTCTCTTTAGACAGCATATATTCAGACCTTGTTTTTTTATCCATTCAGCCAGTCAGTCCATGTCTTCTGGTTGGAGCATTTAATCCATTTACATTTAAGGTAATTATCGATATGTATGTTCTTATTACCATTTTCTTAATTGTTTTGGGTTTGTTATTGTAGGTCTTTTCCTTCTCTTGTGTTTCCTGCCTAGAGAAGTTCCTTTAGCATTTGTTGTAAAGCTCATTTAGTGGTGCTGAATCCTCTTAACTTTTGCTTGTCTGTAAAGGTTTTAATTTCTCTGTCGAATCTGAATGAGATCCTTGCTGGGTAGGGTAAATCTTGGTTGTACGGTTTTCCCTTTCATCATTTTAAATATGTCCAGCCACTTCCTTCTGCCTTGCAGAGTTTCTGCTGAAAGATCGGCTGTTAACCTTATGGGGATTCCTTTATATGTTATTTGTTGTTTTTCCCTTGCAGCTTGTAATATTATTTCTTTGTATTTAATTTTTGATAGTTTGATTAATATGTGTCTTGGCATGTTTCTCCTTGCATTTATCCTGTATGGGACTCTCTGTGCTTCCTGGACTTGATTATTTCCTTTCCCATATTAGGGAATTTTTCAACTATAATCTCTTCAAATATTTTCTCAGCCCCTTTCTTTTTCTCTTCTTCTTCTGGGACCCATATAATTTGAATGTTCATGCTTTTAATGTTGTCCCAGAAGTCTCTGAGACTGTCCTCAATTCTTTTCATTCTTTTTTCTTTATTCTGCTCGGCAGTAGTTATTTCCACTATTTTATCTTCCAGGTCACTTATCCGTTCTTCTCCCTCAGTTATTCTGCTGTTGATTCCTTCTGGAGAATTTTTAATTTCATTTATTGTGTTGTTCATCCTTGTTTGTTTGCTCTTAATTCTTCTAGGTCCTTGTTAAACATTTCTTGTATTTTCTCCATTCTATTTCCAAGATTTTGGATATCTTTACTATCATTACTCTGAATTCTTTTTCTGGTAGATTGCCTATTTCCTCTTCATTTGTTTGGTCTTGTGGGTTTTTACCTTGCTCCTTCATATGCTGTGTGTTTCTCTGTCTTCTCACTTTGCTTAACTTATTGTGTTTGTGGTCTCCTTTACACAGGCTGCAGGTTCGTAGTTCCAGTTGTTTTTGTTGTCTGCCCCCAGTGGGTAAGGTTGGTTCAGTGTGTTATGTAGGCTTCCTTGTGGATGGGGACTAATACAGGGGGCTGTTTTCTGGTGGATGAGGCTGGATCTTGTCTTTCTGGTGGACAGGTCCACGCCCAGTGGTGTGTTTTGGGGTGTCTGTGACCTTATTATGATTTTAGGCAGCCTCTCTGGTAATGGATGGGGTTGTGTTCCTGTCTTGCTAATTGTTTGGCATAGAGTGTCCAGCACTGTAGTTTGCTGGTCATTGAGTGCAGCTGGGTCTTAGCGTTGACATCTAGATATCTGGGAGAGCTTTTGCTGTTTGATATTACGTGGAGCTGGGAGGTCTCTGGTGGACCAATGTCTTGAATTCAGCTCTCCCACCTCAGAGGCACAGGCCTGACACCCAGCTGGTGCACCAAGACCCTCTCAGCCACACAACTCAGAAGAAATGGGAGAAAGAAAGAAAGAAAGAAAGAAAGAAAGAAAGAAAGAAAGAAAGAAAGAAAGAAAGAAAGAAAGAAGGAAAGAAAGAAAGAAAGAAAGAAAGAAAGAAAGAAAGGAAGGAAGGAAGGAAGGAAGGAAGGAAGAAAATATAGTAAAGATATTAAAATAAAAAATAACAAATAATTATTTAGAATAAAAAAATTAAAAAGTAATTTAAAAAAAGAAAGAAAGAAGAGAGTAATCAAACCAAAATCACATCCACCGATGATAATAAGTGCTAAAAACTATATTAAAAAAAAAAAAGAACAGGCAGAACCCTAGGACAAATGGTAAATGCAAAGCTATACAGAGAAAATCACACACAGAAGCACACACATACACACTCACAAAACAAGAAAAAGGAAAAAAATATATATATCGTTGCTCCCGAAGCCCACTGCCTCAATTTTGCGATGATTCATTGTCTATTCATGTATTCCACAGATGCAGGGTACATCAAGTTGATTGTGGAGATTTAATCGCTGCTCCTGAGTCTGCTGGGAGAGATTTCCCTTTCTCTTCTTTGTTTGCACAGCTCATGGGGTTCAGCTTTGGGTTTGGACCCGCCTCTGCGTGTAGGTCGCCTGAGGGCGTCTGTTCCCGCTCAGACAGGACGGGGTTAAAGGAGCCACTGATTCGGGGGCTCTCGCTCACTCAGGCCGGGGGGAGGGAGGGGCACGGAATGCGGTGCGAGCCTGCGGCTGCAGAGGCCAGCGTGACTTTGCACCAGCCTGAGGCGCTGTGCGTTCTCCTAGGGAAGTTGTCCCTGGATCACGGGACCCTGGCAGTGGCGGGCTGCACACGCTCCTGGGAGGAGAGGTGTGGACGGTGACCTGTGGTTGCACACAGGCTTCTTGGTGGCGGCAGCAGCAGCCTTAGCGTTTCATGCCCGTCTCTGGGGTCCGCACTGATAGACGCGGCTCACGCCTATCTCTGGAGCTCCTTTAGGCGGTGCTCTGAATCCCCTCTCCTCGCGCACCCCTAAACAATGGTCTCTTGCCTCTTAGGCAGCTCCAGACTTTTCCCGGACTCCCTCCCGGCTAGCTGTGGCACACTAGCCCCCTTCAGGCTGTGTTCACGCAGCCAACCCCAGTCCTCTCCCCACGCTCCGACCGAAGCCTGAGCCTCAGCTCCCAGCCCCGCCCGCCCCGGCGGGTGAGCAGACAAGCCTCTTGGGCTGGTGAGTGACGGTCGGCACCGATCCTCTGTGTGGGAATCTCTGCTTTGCCCTCCGCACCCTGTTGCTGCGCCCTTCTCCGTGGCTCTGAAGCTTCCCCCTGCCAACTCCCGTCTCTGCCAGTGAAGGGGCTTCCTTGTGTGTGGAAACTTTTCCTCCTTCACAGCTCCCTCCCACTGGCGCAGGTCCCGTCCCTATTCTTTTGTCTCTGTTTTTTCTTTTTGCTTTTGCCCTACCCAGGTACGTGGGGAGTTTCTTGCCTTTTGGGAAGGCTGAGGTCTTCTGCCGGCGTTCAGTAGGTGTTCTGTAGGAGTTGTTCCACATGTAGATGTATTTCTGATGTGTTTGTGGGGAGGAAGCTGATCTCCGCGTCTTACTCTTCCGCCATCTTGAAGGTCTCCCCTTTCCTTTTCTTGATTTATGAACGTTGGAATGCACAGGGGCAAGTCATCAGACTCCTCTTTGTCCATATTCACTCCCTTATGATCTCATCCAGACTATGGCTTTAAGTGACCTCTACATATTTCATCAAGTCTAAGATTCTGTGATAGGCTGAATAATAGCCCCCAAAGATATCCAGGTTCTAATCCTTGAAATCTGTAAATGTTACTTTATACGGCAAAAAGGATTTTGCAAATCTGATTATGTTTAGGATCTTCTTGTAGGAAGATTGCCCAGGGTATTCAGGTGGGCCCTAAATGTAATCACAAATGTGATTACATCACCTCTATAAGATGGCAAATGTCCCTAGAAGATGGAGGCAAGGGAGATTTGACTGCAGACACAGAAGTTAATGTGATACCGAAGCAACATGCTATGTAACTGAATATGGAGGAAGGGGCTTCAAGCCAAGGAATTGAAGGATCACAGCTCTAAGCACTGGAAAAGGCAAGGAGATGAGTTCTCCCCTAGAGCCTCTGAAGGAGTGTGGCTTTGATTTCAACCCCGTGAGACCGTTTGGACTTCTGGCCTCCAGCGCTGTAAGAGTATAAATTTGTGATGTTTTAAGTCACAAATTTGTGATGTTTTTAAGCCACCAAGTTTGTGGCAATGTATTACAGTAGCCATAGGAAACAAATACAGATAACACTGTTTTCTCTACATTTTAACATCTTTGAGATCGGATGCATCTAATCATCATGGCATCTTAGAATTGCTGTCAGCCACAGGGAAGTTGTGATCTAGTGGGAATAGTTCAGTAGTGTAAGTACATTCACATTGTTGTACAACCAATTCTCCAGAACACTTCTCATCCCACAAAACTGAAACTATACATCTATTGAACCACCACTCCCATTGGCCCCTCCTCCCAGCCTTGGGCTACCACCCTTCTACTTTCTGTCTATGAATTTGACTACTCTGGGTACCTCAAATAAGTGGAATCACTGTTCTTATCTTTTTGTGATTGGCTTATTTCACTTAGCCAATGACGATGATAATATCATCAAGGTTTATCCATGTTGTAGCATGTGCTAGAATTTCCTTCCTTTTAAAAACTGAAGAATGTTCCTTTGTCTATAATGTAACCACATTTTGTTTATCCATTCATCTGTCTGTGGACACTTGGGCTGCTTCTCCCATGGCTTTTTGTCATGCTTGGAATAAAATCTGCAGTCCTTATATGGCTCAAAAGGCCCTATATGATCTGACCCCTAGCCATCACTTTGGCCTTTTTGCCTATTAAGCTTCTCCTCACTGCTCCCCAGCCACACAGGCTTCCATCACAGCGGGCTGTCTCCTCTCTCTCCAGGGCTCCAGGACTCCTCTCTGAGTGGTCCGCAGGGTCCCTCCCTCACTTCCTCTCTCAAGGCTTCCATCACATGTCCCTTCTGAGAGAGCACCTCCCTGACCACCACATCTGACACAGCACTGCTGCCACCTTCCCTGCCTGTGCATTATACTGATTCATTTTCCTCCATAGCATTTACTGCCTGACATTATTTGTGTTTTTATGTGTTTATTATCTGTCTCCCAACTAGAATAAAACTCCAGGAAGGCAGGGATATTGTCTCACTAAATGCTGAGTCCTGAGCGCCTAAAATAGGAAATAACATGTAGTAGAAATTCCATAGATGTCCTGGAATATTCAATAGAGTAAAAGAGATCAAATTCAGCAATTAACCTTTGGAGTATCTTACTATTTTTTTAATTAAAAGACTTTATTTATCTTACTATTTTTTTAATTAAAAGACTTTATTTATTAAAGTCTTTATTTATTAAAAGACTTTATTTATTATTTTAATTAAAAGACTTTATTTAGGTTTACAGAAAAATTGCATAGAAAGTACAGAGTTCCCATATATTTCCTTTCCAGTTTCCCCTATTATTAACCCTTTGCACTGATGTGGTACATTTGTTACAATTGATGCACCAGTATTAACACATTATTGTTAACTAAAGTCTGTACACTAGGGTTCAGTTTTTGTGTGGTACGTTTCTATGGGTTTTGCAAATATGCAGTGTCATGTATCTACCATTAGAATATCATACTTAATAGTTTCACCACCCTAAAAATTCCCTGTGCCCCACCTATTCATCCCTCTCCTTCTTCCCAACCCCTGGCAACTGCTGGAGTGTTTTAATTTAATGTGACTAGGTGACTAGACTCTTCCTAGGACAGACACAGGAAAGCCCTGCTTTAGTTTCCCACTGCTCCTGACACATTGCCTTCATGTTTTATGTTCTTGCTTTTCAAAGCTATTAAGGAACTGGAGCACATTTCTGGGTTAAAAAAGAAAAAAAAAACCACATCACCTAATAATGTTCCATCTTGTACTCCTTTCAGAATGATTGCTTGGTTCTTAATTATCACCCAGCTGGGGTCTCCAAGGCTGCTGCCTGAAAGCTGTGATTAATATGGGGGCTCATTGGGAAATAGTTTCTCACATAGATTCATTTCCTCTTTCTAGGATTCTCCCTACTCCCACTTTTTTCCCTTGTCTTCATTTTCTAACAGGTCTGAGTTATTGAAATTTCTAAATATGTTTTTATGTAATGCCACTTTAATTAAGAAATGGCCACAAGCAAATGGATTTTTTTTCCCATCAGTCACGGGTAAAAGCTGTGCTTGAAAGTTTTCAAATAGCAGATGCTCTAATATAGGGGGTGGGGTAGGGAATATAGAGCGCTACCAAAGGGCTGGGGGTCTTTCTGTGGGGATGGGGACAGAGCGACTGCTAGGTGAATGACTTCTTTCCTGGTAAGGAGAGGATCTATATCCCATACTCCCTGACTACCTGTGAAGTCAGCTGAAGTGTGTTGAGGGGGAGTAAAGCTTTCTGGTCTCAGCTTGGCTGCTGGGGGATTCCTCCCTCTTTTACTCATATGACCACTGGAACTGGATCATTTATTTCCTTAGCCTTCAATTCTATCTCCTTGGAGAAACTCACCAGTTACAAAATCACAGCTATTGCTAAATGCAGAGAAGTCAGCACTAGGGAAGAAAATGTATTTGAGAGGAAATTATTTATGTTCATTGTATAAATCAAGTTCATAAGAATGGTTTGTTTCACCAATTGCTTGTCATTTCCTAAGCACACAATTCTTTCCTTCACACATGCTTTCTGTGTGCTCATCCTGATGTCAGTGTTAGGTCTTCTTTCTCTCTCCCTCCTTTCCGTCCGTGATGTCTTCTCTGTGGCCACCAGGGTGAGTCAGCCACTCCTTGTTCAATCTTCCCATTGTTCTTTATACATAATTTTAATATCATACTTTTTACTCCTCTACTAAGTGACAAGTTCTTTCTTAAAGGCAAGAAGTTCATCTAGAGTACCATAATTCATGGTTAGGTGCTCAAGAAACTGTGGATTGAAAGCCTGAACTTAGATCTTTTAAACGCAGTGTAGCAGGAGTCCTGGCTGGAATGTGAACTGTTGACCCCATGGTCAACATGTCTGGAGGACTGGTGGAGCCAGCCCACTGCAAGCTGTTTTTGTGAAGACTGAGAATCTCTGGGGAGAGAATTAATACTACAAGACTCGTTCCTGGAAAGACTAATCTCTCCTGCCTCCAGGCCTCTACACATGCTCTGCACACATGTTTTGCCTGAAACTCTTTCTCCATCTATTTCATTTATATTTCAGAGCTGAGTCTAAATATCACTTCTCTAGGAAACCTTCGCTGGAGCCACCCAGATTGTCATCTCCTCTTGTTCTTCCCTCCCTAAGGGAAGTAACTAACCTACATCATGTTAGTTACTTGTTCAATGTCTGTCCTACTTGCTTATAAATTCCATAAGGCTAAGACCACCTCTGTTTTGTTTATGGCTTTACCCCCAGAATCCAGCCCAGTTCCAGTGTACAGTAGAGATTCACAAATATTGTTAAATCAACAGATGTTTATACGCAAATGCCTCAGTGCCCCACTTCAGTAACTCATCAACCTGCATATGTTGTAAGCTTTTGATTTCCCCTCAAAGTTTTTCATCTTTCTCATCTTAGTAAATGCGTCAGCATCCATCCAAGGTAGAATCTTGGTAGTTGATCTTGATTCTTCTCCTTACCATATCTCTATGTTGACTCTATCTGCAAATTCTTCTGGTTCTAGAATACATCTTCCATTTACTTATAACCATCTCCGGTGTCACTGTCCTTCAAGCCACCATCACCTCTTACTCAGTTGGCTGCAACTTGCATCCTTACACCTCTCCTTACTAGCACCCTTATTCCCCTCTAATTGCTAATTAGACTCTGACTGCTAATTCCCCACATAGAGTCAAGATGATCTTTGCAAAATGTAAAGAAAATTATTCCAGTGCTCTGCTCTTTAATGGCTACCCCAGTACAACCCACAAACCCAAACATAGCATGGCTACTCCTTACTGCTCCAGTCCCACCTCCTGCCACTCTGCCTCTCTGTCACTGACTCTGTCTCTCTTCTAGCCACACTCACTCCAGATTTATCCTAGGTCTTCAAATATACCATGCTTCTTTATTCCTTATGGACTTTGCTGTTCCCTTTGCCTGGAAAAATCCTCACCCAGATCCTTAATGGGTTGTTTTCTTCCCCTGTTTTGGCTCTCAATCTAAATGTCATTTCCTGAATGAGGCTACCTCCTGACAATTCCATTAACTCTCGTTCCTTATCACAACACCTTGACTGTTTCCTTCTTGGCACTTCATGTAGGTAATTGTCCATCTACTAACTTGTTCGCTTGTTGACTGTCAGTCTACACATGGGAATCTAAGCTCCATGATGCTTCTTTCCCACATAACTGTACACCATAAGCCCACTTTATTGCTCTGTAAATAAGAGATGTTCAATAAACATTTGTGGACTGAAAGAATACGTAATGACTGAACAAAGCTCAAGGACAGTGGGATGGAAGTGGAGTGGCCAGTTGGCTTTGATGACAGTACGGAGTCTGTCATGACTAAATGCAGTGGCCCAGATATTGGTTCACTTTACCTTGATCGCCATCAGCCTCAGGGTGGACATTTGGAAGAGTTGGCCTCTCTGGTGGGCATTGAAAGCCAGCCTCTCCCCTCAGGCACAGCAGAGGCAGATGCAGCACCATGGAAGTTCAGACACCCTGGGGTCCCATGAGTGCCAAGAAGGTTAGTTGTTTGAACCCTTGGGAGATGCCATATGGGAAGAATCTGGGCCTTACTAAGACCCTCATGGGAAGAATTTGAGGGGGCTGAAGTTTCTACAGATTGTGTGAGGGCAGAGCTAGAAAAAATGCCATTTTGTGAGAGTTGTGGCCAAGGACATGTGGGTTTGGATTGCCTAAGTCTTTCAAGCCTTGTCTCTCAATTGGTAACTTACGTGGGGTTTGATTTTTATATTCAAGACATTTAGAGTAGGCAATATTAATAATCACTAAATATCAATAGTGTTGGAAGATGGACTCAGGGAGTTAATCAAAACCTCAGTCCCACTGGTAGTAGTGGTTACAGTTTCATGAAGTCACTTTGGAAGTACATTAAAAAGCAGACACAAAAGATATTTGAGCCGTGTTCCAGCTGTTGTAGAAACCCTTCAGGTATTATGTCAGGGAGCACATTAACAGTCTTAATAGGTCACAGGTGCTGCCTTTTATTTTTTTAAAGCATCCTTACAAGGCGATCCAGTTTAAGTATGCATTTGGGCCAAATTCTCATCCTTTATGGCTCTATGGGGACATGAATTCATTAGTGAAAAGGCATAGAGTTCTTCAAAAGGAAGAATTGTCTACCCGTTAGTGAGTTGGCCTAAAATATTAGAAACTCCATATCCTCTTTCTACTCTGTTCATTCTCAAATTATTTCCTTCAGTGGGGGCTCTGGTTTTCCTCAGGGCTGACTTTCTTCTTGTCACCTCCAACATGAGTTCTGGGTGAGGAAAATGAGGTCACAGGAAACCAACATGGATTAGTCTTGCCCAATATCCAGCCTCTTCAGGCTTCTTCTCCCTCCATAGCTGAGGCTACTTAAGCCCAGTTTCAGGCTCAACCTTCCGAGGCTGAAACAGCAACAAGAAGTTCCAGATCACACCCTGAGTCTCTGCACAAAGTCATGTGTGCCCCCAGTCCAGCTCTGCCCTTGTACACAGGCCCTTCTGTCTTAGCCCCAAGAGCTAGTCTCCACCTCAGGTGCCAGTTCTGAGAATTTGGCTTCTTCCTTGTCCCCAGTGTCTGAGTTCCTGCATTGGAAACCTGATGCTCTCTGTTTTAAAAAGTTTTTTTCTTCTTTTAAAAAATTTTTATTATGGTAACATAACATATAATCTACCATTTTAACCATTTTTAAATGCACAGTATTTTCACATTATACATTGTCTGCAACCATCACCACTATCTATCTCCAGAACTTTTTCGTCATCCCCAACTGAAACTCTGTACCCATGAAACACTAACTCCCCATTCCCCTCCTCCCCATGGCCCCTGTATTCTACTTGCTGGCCATTGTCTCTTATACTGAGCCTTGTCTTGCTCTTGCCTGCCCACCTCTTTGTTCCCAAGCCACAAGGACGAGTAAGGGACTAGAGTCTTGCTTTTGAACTTTGACATAAGAGGTGAAGCCCTGCTACTTGCTAACAATTTTTTATATTTTCTGCCTGCCTGCACTTCTGAGTATCCCTTCATACCTCAGTCTTCACGGCCTTCTTCGGCCTGTCTCTCATAATTTCCCTGCTCTTTCGCTTTGACCTACTTCACAGGACAGTCTTCTTACTTCCAATGTCCCTCCCCCATACCTGTGGCTTATTTCCATACCCTCTGAGACAGCGTTCTCTCTGCTGGACTATACTTCTCAGCACCTGTAGCTGGATCCCTCTCCCTGCTCCCTTATTCTAAGTCTTTGTCTCTCCAAGGATGTTCTTCCCCAGCCTACCTGGCAGCCTCAGGGGGCAAGAGAACATGGCCATTCAGTGCCTGGTCACATGGAGACAAAGCCACTGGCTCTGCAACCTTTAGAAGTATAAGGCTCTCAATCTCCCTAGGAGCATGTAGACTCAAATTCAGAATTACGAGCCAAAAGCAATGAGAATTGATAAAGCACTGCGCAGGGAAAGTATCACTCTGGTAACACAAATGAGATGAGTTTTAATGGACTGGAATGAACCAATATGAAATCTCATTTGATACATAGATTTAAAAGACTGACTTCAAAAGTCATCGATTCTGTTTCCCGAGGCCCTCCACACCATCATGTGATATGTGAATCTCTTCCACAATAACCTGTACAAGGATAGGAGCTAAATACATCTGTACCTGAACAGGTGTCCTGTACCTGAACAGGTTAGATTGTTAAAACCCAAGGTCCCTTCCTAAAGAAAAGCTTGCTCTTCTAATGTACAGTATTATTTTTCTGTTCTATTAAAGACTGATTCAGCTAAAGAATTAGTTTCTATATCATTTTAATAGTAAGTATTTTTAGAGGTCAGTGAAATATTACTGTGAAATTGAAGATAATGACCCAATTCCTCATCTTCTTCAATAGAAGTGACACATATTAAGACTGAGAAGAGAGATGAGGTAGAATTAGATATTCATAATAACTCTGTGACTTCTCAAGTACTTCATTTTTCAGTGAGCTTTTAAAAATAGTACAGAGAACCTATTTAAGACAGCATTTGGGTCGTCTCTAGCAGTCTGATGCGCTTCGTCATGTGTCACTTTTGGTCAGAACCAAGGAAAAACAGGCATAGGGACCAGGTTCTCAGCATCAGGCAAGTGGGTGAGGAATTTAAGGCTGAATTTTCTACTGTAAAATGAATAAGGTCTGAGGATCTGGTGTAAAAGATGGTGACTGTAGTTGATAACAATATACTGTATAATTGACATTTGCTAGAAGAGAATTTAAATGTTATCATGAAAAGAAAAGAGAAATAAAAATTTTTAAAGAAAGCTGAATTATGGTGTGGAAGCAGGATCAAGTAAGATACAGAGTGACTGCTTACCAGCTGAGCAGGAATGAGAGACCTAAAGTTCTAATCAGACTCATACAAGAAGCAGAGACAGTGAAAGCATTTGGGGGACAGGTTGAAAGAAGAAATTAAATGACTGGAATTGAGACTTAATGATGGGCAGAAGAATTTTGAGGTTTGTTTGTCCCCATGCCCACTTAGAAGGCCAAAGCTCACCTGTGGTGTTCTCACTCAACAGATGACACCTTGTTCTAGATGCCTGGTATTTTCTAACATGTGCCAAAGAACAGGACAAAGGCTTTCTTGAAACAAATTTAGTTGTAGAAAGGGTATTTGGTGTTAATTTGCAAGACCTGGGTTTAAATTCCAATTCCACTACTTTTTAGATGTATATTTGGTGCAAATTACTTACCCTCCCTGAACCTGTTTCTTCCTCTAAGTAACAGCAAAACCCACTTCACAAAGTCCTTTAGGCATCAAGTGAGTTAAGGGGTCATTGAGCATTGGACAGCATTCTACAGTTAGTAAAGCAAGAGTTTTCTAAAAGAAATATCTTGCAGGCTCTAAAGTCCAGCCATTTGTTCCACAGGAGATGTCAGCTGCATACAGAAAACAAAGTTGAGAGAGTTTGTATTTCCCTGTTCAGTTCTGTTCAAGGGTCCCATGTCATGTTTTTTCAGCTGTCAATAATGGAAATTTCTGCCAAATATGTAATAATAATAATCCTAGCTCTGAACTTCTTCTGGCTGCCACTTCAGCGCTAAGCCAGCACAGAGCCAAATGGAACACGTTTTTCTGGAACTTATCCGTGTGATATCATTTTATCTCAGACTTTTTTATATAGATCTTCCCTGATCTGTTTTGTAATATCACAGGAAAGAGAATAATTTCCTCTTTTGAAAATAAACTTTATTTTTTAGAACAATTTAAAATTTAAAATTTATTTTTGAGAACAATTTTAAATTTAAAAATTTGTGAAGATGGTTCACAGAGTTCCCATATACCCCACACCTACTTTCCTCTGTTAGCCTCTTATATTAGTATGGTATATTTGCTGCAATTAATGAGCCAATGTTGAAACATTATTATTAAGTAAAGTCCGTAATTTAATTAGTTTTCACCTAATTTCTTTTTTCTGTTACAGAATCTCATCTGGGACACCACATTACATTTAGATGTCATGTCTCCTTAAGGTTCTTAGCTGTGACAGTTTTTTAGACCTTCCTTGTTTTAGATGACTTGACAGTTTTGAGGAGTATTTGCCACATATTTTGTAGAATGACCCTTAGTTGGAATTTATCTGATTTTTCTCTCATGGTTAAACTGGGATTGTGGGTTTTGGAGAGGAAGACCACAGACTTAAAGTACCCTTTTTCATCACATTATATTTAGGGTGCGTACTACCCACATGACATCGCTGTTGTTGTTAATCGTGATCACCTGGCTGAGGTCGTGTTTAGCAGGTTTCTGCGCTGCAAGGTTATTCTTTTATTCCCTCTTTTCATACTCTTCTAAAGGAAGATATTGTGTGCTGGCTACACGGCCACACTTAAGGTGTGGGGATATGTGTCCCACTTTTTGAGGGTGGAGCATCTATATAAATTATTTGGAATTCTTCTGCATGGGAGATATTTACCTTCTACCCCATTTATTTATCTATTCAATTCTTTATATCAATATGTGCTCATGGATGTTTATTTCATACTTTGAATTATAATCCAATACTACTTTATTTGATTTTTTTCCCATATTGTTCCAGCTTTGGACTTTGGGAACTCTTTCAGTTGGCTCCTATATCCCTTGGGAATATCTCCCTTATTATGGGGTTTGTCTGTTTTGCTTTTGTTTTTTGGACACTTCCTTACTTTCTGGACTGTAAGATGTATCATCTCGTCTATTTCCTGACCCAGCCTTAGAATCAGCCATTTCTCCAAGGAGTCATAGTTCCTTTCATTGGGAATGGTATTAGAAACCAAGATCTGGATACGAGGTGTGTTTATTGCTACTGCGGTGTTGGTGCTTCTGGGTCCTCTCAGCTGACAGAGCAAAGAAATATATGTGTGTATACTAACCTATGTATTTACACATATCTAAAAACCTTTTGTTTTATAGCCATCTATATCTATATTAAGCTAAACATGAGTTCATACTGATGTCTCCAAACCTACTCCGTTAGCACACGGTTCATTGTGGCCTCCTCCCCTTGCTTATCTGTAAACATCCACTCTAACAGTGAGAAATCTGACTCTCATCTTCTGTCATCCATTTACTTGATTGTTCAATTCCAACATACATGTATAGTAGTTTCAGAATCATTAACCCATATCCCTACTGGAAGCAACTTTACCAATCAGAGTGCAGTGCTTACGTGCAAGTTCTTTTTCCTTTAATTCTTACAGACTCCACTCATTTCCTAAATCACTTAGATCAGCACCTTTTCTCCCTACCTGCCTTAGTGAGGTTGTTTCACACACTGTAATACCGTTAGAGTCTCTTGTCATAACTTACACTCCTCCTTGGTATCCCCTGACACCTTAAATGATTTCTTAAAAGTTTACATAAACCGAGTTTCACTCTTTGTCTTTTAAAGTTCAGTGGGTTTGGACAAAATGCCTAGTGCTGTGTATCCACACTTTCAGTATCATACAGAATAGTTTTCACCACTTTAAAATATCCTTTGTGCTTCACATATTCTATACTCACCCCCACCACACCCTTGAACCCTTGGCAACCACTGAGAATTTTACTATCTTTATAACATTGACTCTTCCAGAATGTTATATACATAATTGGAATCATACAGTACATAGCTCTTTCAGACTGGCTCCTTGTACATAGCTGTATGCAGTTAAGATGCATCCATGTCTTTTTGTGTCTTGATAATACATTTCTTATTATGGCTGAATAATATTCCATCATATGACTGTACTGTAGTTCATTTATCCATTTTATCTCTTAAAGAATATCTTGGTTGCTTCCAGTTTTTAGTGATTATGAAAAAAAGATGCTATAAACATTCAGAAACAATCCAGTTTTAGCACATGTCCATCAATGGAAAAATTCCCTTGAACTATTTTCCTTTAATCCCTGCTCTCTCCCCAGCCCCAGGAAGTTTTGCCTTTTATAGAAATTATTTAAAATGTAGTCATTATAGTCTAATGCATTTGGCTTCTTTCACTTAGCATTACATTTACGAGGTTCATCTATGTTGTTGCATGTATCTGTAATCCATTCCTTTTAATTGCTGTGTAATATTTCATTACAAGAATTTACTACATTTTGTTTATACATCCATCATTTGATGGACGTTGTCATTTTTTGGCTATTACAAGTAATGCTACTATGACCATTCACATACAAGTTTTTGTATAGATACATGTTCTCATTTTTGGAGGGTAGATATCTAGGAGTAAACTTGCTGGTCTCTTTGATAAGTTTATATTTAACTTTAAAAAAAGCTATCAAAGGGGCTTCCCTGGTGGCGCAGTGGTTGAGAGTCCACCTGCCGATGCAGGGGACATGGGTTCGTGCCCCTGTCCGGGAAGATCCCACATGCCGCGGAGTGGCTGGGCCCCTGAGCCATGGCCGCTGAGCCTGCGCGTCCGGAGCCTGTGCTCCGCAACGGGAGAGGCCACAACAGTGAGAGGCCCGCGTACCGAAAAAAAAAAACAAACTATCAAAGTATTTCTCAAAGTGGTTGTATCATTTTACTCCTGCCAGCAGTGTATGAGGGTTCCACTTCTTCCACATCCTCACCAACACGTAGAATTTTCAGTCTTTTTTAATTAAGCTACTCTAGTGAGTGTGTAGTGGTTTCCTGTAGTTTTAATTTGCATTCCTTGATGACTAGTGGCACTCATTTGTAAATCTTCTTTGGAGAAATTTCTATTCAAATCATTTCTTATTTTTAATTTGGTTGTTTGTCTTATTATTGAATTGTAAGAGTTATTTATTTATACAAAATTATTTTATCAGTTGTTTTGCAAATATTTTCTCCCAGCCTCTGTCTTATCTTTTCATTTTCTTAGTAGTATCTTGTGAAGACCAAAAGTTGTGATTTTGATGAAGTCCTATTTATCACATTTTTAATAGATGTGTGCTTCTGATGCCATATCTAAGAAATATTTACTAACCTAAAATCACAGACATTTTTCTCCTGTGTTCTCTTCGACATATCTTAGAGTTTCAGCTCTCACATTCAAGTCTGTGATCAATTTAAAGTTAATTTCTCAGCTCCATTTGTTGAAAAGACTGTTTTTCCCCATTGAATTACCCTGGCTCACTTATTGAAAATAAATTGACCATATACATGTGAGCTTAGTTCTGGACTATTCTGCACCATTGACCTTTATGTCTACCATTATGCCAACATCACACTGTCCTGCCTACTATTATTTTGTGTTGAGCTTTGAAATCAGGTAGTGTAAGTCCTTCAACTTTGCACCTCTTTTTCAAAATTGCTTTGACTATTCTATGTCCTTTGCACTTACATATGCTTCCTAGGATCGACTAATTGAATCTAATAAAAAAGAGCCAGCCAGAATTCTGTAGGGATCACTTTGAATCTGTAGATCAATTTGTGGAAAGTTGACATCTTAATATCAAGTTTTATAATCCACAAACATGATATATTTCTCACTTATTTCGGTCTTCTTTAATTTCTTTCAGCAATGTATTATAATTTTCAATGTAGAGGTCTTATCCTTTTAAAGAACTATAAATTATTCCTAAGTATTTTGTTCTTTTTGATATTATTGTGAATGGAATTTTTTATTAATTATATTTTTACATTGTTTGTTGCTAGTATATAGGAATACATTACTGTCTGTATATTCATCTTCCTGTTACCTTGCTAAACTCTTATCATTAGTTCTAAGTCTTTTTCTTAGATTCCTTAGGATTTTTTACACACAGATCATTTCATCTGTGAACAAAACATTTTACATCTTCCTTTCTAATCTATATGCCTTTAGGTTTTCTCCTTGCCTTGCTTCTCTGGATAGAGTATCCAATATACAGTGAATTTCCCCAGTCTAAGGGAGAGAGAATTTAGTCTTTCACCAGTAAGTATGATATCAACTGTACGTCTCTTTCTTTAAGATTTTTTTTTTGTTGTGGAACATTTTTAAAGTGTTTATTGAACTTGTTACAATATTGCTTCTGTTTTATGTTTTGGTTTTTTGACCCTGAGGTATGTGGGATCTTAGTTGCCTTACCAGGGATCAAACCTCCACCCCCTGCATCGGAAGGCAAAGTGTTAACCACTGGACTGCCAGGGAAGTCCCAACTGTAGGTTTTTTATAGATGTTCTTTATTAAATTAAGGAAGTTCTCTTTTCCTGCTTGCTTCTTGGGAGTTTTTAACATAAATGGGTGTTGTATTTTTTTCCAATTCTTTTTCTACATTTATTGAGATGTTTATATGGTTTTTGCCCTTTATCTTCTTAATACTGTACATTACATTGATTTTTGAACTTCAAACTACTCTTGCAAATCCCAGCTTTTCATCATTTATAATTCTTTTTTACATGGATGGATACGATCTTCTGATGTTTTGTTAATAATTTTTGTTTTTATTCCATAGCTATTATTAGTGAATGAGGGTTATTATTCCATAGTTTTATTTATTCACTTTTCTTATGATAACTCTCTTGCTTTGACATCAACGTAATACTGGCCTCATTAAATAAGTAGAAAAGTATTCCCTCCTCTATTTTCTGAGTGTGTGTAGAACTGGTGTTATTTCTTCCTTAAAAGAAATGACTTCACAGATTTTACCAGTAAAGTCATTTGGGCCTCAGCTTTTCTATGTGGAAAGAGTTTTAATTCTAATTCAATTTCTTTGCTTGATGTAGATCTATTCAGATTTATTATTTCTTTTATAGTCAGTTTTAGTAATTTGTGTCTTTCTAGGAATTTATCCATTTCATTTAAATTGTCTAATTTGTTAGAATAAAGTTATTCATAATATCCCCTTATAACTATTTTAATTTCTTCATGGTTTGTGTTAATGTGTCTCTTTTGTTCCTGATTTTGGTAATTTATGTCTACTTCCATCTTTCCTTGATCAGACTAAGTAAAGGTTTATCAATTTTTTTAATGTTTTCAAAGAACCAAAATTTAGTGTGATTGAAATTCTCTATTGTTTTTCTGCTTTCTAATTTACTGATTTCCATTCAGATCTTTATTATTTCCTTCTACTCCCTTTGGATTTGGTTTGGCTCTTCTTTTCCTAGTTTCTTATGATGGAAACCTAGATTAGTGATTTTATCTCTTTCTTTCTTTTTAATACTATATAAGTATTTATCACTATAATTTCCCTCTAACCACTATTTTAGCTGTGTCTCATAAATTTTGATATGATTTGTTCTCATTTTTAATTAGTTCACAATATTTTCTAATTGCTTTTGTGATTTCTTTTTTGACCCATGAGTTATTTAGAACTGTGCTCTTTAATTTCCAAATATTTGCATTCTCAGATTTCTTTTTGTGATTGGTTTTTAATTTAGTTTCATTGTAATCAGAGAATTACTTTGTATAATTTTAAACCTATTAAATTTATCACTATTTGTTTTATGGAATTGTCATAATATCTATACTGGAAATTTTCCATATATACTTGAAAAGAATGTGCATTCTGCTGTTGGTGGTGGAGTGCATTATATATGTCAACTAGGCCAAGTTGGTTCATGTTGTTCAAATCTTTCTTACTGATCTTTCTAGTTCTGTCAATTACCGAGGGAGGAGTATTTAAATCGCCAACTAAAATTGTTGACTTGTTAACAATTTTAATTGTTATTAATGAAAATAACAATTATTTTTAATGGAATTGTACTATATGCTTTATACTTATCTTACAATTTAACAGAATTCTCAAAACGATCCAGTGATGTATTCTTTTTACAGCTGAATAACCTAAGGATCGTAGAGATTAAATAACTGGTTCAAGTATACAAAAAAGCATTAAATGAAGGATCTACAATTTGGATCCTGTCCTGTTAGACTCCATATGATACTGTAGAGTTTTCTTCAACCCCTTCTCTCTCTTTTCTTCCCTCCATGCTCTTCTCACTCACATAATTTTTCCTCCTAACATTCCCCATGCCCTTTTCAGATACTTAGTGGTTCATAGCGAGTTATCTGTCTCTTTTGTCAGAGCCCAGAGACTACGATAAACTCATTCACAGCTGTCAATAATTAATTGTGAGCTGCCTTATATAAACGTATGGCCAAGAGAACTTCAATTTTATGGATAGATGATCCATAAGAGAAACCCAGGTGAGGACTGAGGAGAAGGAGATAGCGGTTGCCTTTCTCTCTTTCCCACCCTAGGACCATGTTTCTAGCATGGAGGATATGTTGGCTTTTATTCTGATTTCCCAAACCCAACTGGAAAATTTGAATATAAATGTCTCTCCCCCTTTTCCAGGTGCCTAGAGGATTATCTGAGGGAGTCAGAAGTAAAATTGACCTTCCCAGGGACACTAGGCTCTCAATTCCTTACTTAATTCTCTCTAGAATAATAAAATATTTGATAGAAGATCTTCTAGACCGGCATCTTACTTTTGCCAATGAGAAAACTGGACGCCAGAGAGGCTGTGAGGTTTTGTCAGATCTCACAGCAGGTCGCCACCCATCTGGAACTTAAGTTTGCTTCTCTGGCCTCTCAGGCCAACATTCTGTCCACTCTGCTATACCACCTCCCTGACGGATGCTAGCAGAAGAACATTCTGATGAAAAGGACCTTAAGTTTTTACAACAGCTGCCTAATTTTTTTCTTTAGCATCACGCAGTATTATGAGTTAGATTTTGTACATAAATTTATTACTTATTATTAGTGGATTTGTATCTCATTTTAGACATGAGAAAACTGAGGAGCTGGGTTGCACCAACTCCCACGGAGTCTGAAAAATACACCCAAGATGGCTCTTCATAGGGGAAGTGCTCAGTACAGTCTTCCAACAACAGAGGAGTGTGACTCAAGCAAGAGGAATGGCTGCCCATTCATAACAAGCCCAAGGGCACGGCATCCCTTTGGCAGTCCAACTGCCCCAGATAACCCAGGATCTGGATTGCCAAAGGCATCCATAGGCGACGGTACTAAGACTGCCTGTTGCTAACACCACCCTTTGATCACTCAGTCATATCCAAAAGCATTTATTAAGAATCTGTGTGAGGCTCCCTGCAGGGGCTTCTCTTTGTGTCTCTGTTGTTCACACTTCCCTGCTTCTCTTCTGTGGCTCTTCACCCCTGCCCAAAAAACTCCCCAATGCACATGCATCTCACATCTGGTGTTACCCTTGTCACAGCCAGAGCAGGCTCTCTTTTTGGTTCCTTCCAAGATGTTATTCAAAGTCCAGGACAGAACTTTGGGCATGGATCTAGGCTTTATGCCACTGTAGAATCTACGCATTCCCCCTGCTTTCACAGGATTCTGTGTGAGAAGCAACCTAGTTAGTAGCTGGAGTTTATAGGGATGAAATTTTAGCATCTGTTTTCTTCTTTCAGAATGCAGAGTGAACATTTAGAAGAGTTTTTATGAAAGCAATTTACAGCCAATAATTGGAAGTGCTGAAGTGTTTTTGTAAGACCAGTGTCTCAGATTACAGGTTTACGATTTGCCTAAAAATAAGTCATTTATTTTAGGCTTAGACTTTAGAAAGAAGAAAAGTAAAGTCTTAGAATGATTTTCTTCAAGTTTCCCATGATGTTCTTTACATCAGGAAGGAAGGGAGAAGGGAGAATGCAAGATGGAGCTTCTAGAGAGAAGGGGAATCCAACACTATTTTCCCTCCAATCATTTATGAGATTACATTTTCCTAGTCACATACACTATTTCCATTTTACGACTCAGACAATTTACTGTGTTTAAAGTTACATTAATTTCTTTTTGTAATGCTTAGGTCAAATATACATATATGTGTATCAGTGGAAGTTCCACCTCACATATTCAGCTCTTAGGATGGATGTTGTATTTGTGTCCTCGTTGCCGTGGTGACTAGAAAAGGTTAAAGCCAAAGTCTCAAAAAACAGAGTGGCTGTGCAATAAAATATCATAAATATGTGTATGCTTCTTAAAATATTCTTCTCAAATATGGATGAAAAAGTCTTTGATCCACTGTCTTAAAATTAATTTTCCATTTCTACCATGCAGGTTATTATCTGAAAAGACTATTCTCAAAACAACCTCTTACAATTCACTCCCTTTCTCTCCCAACTGTAATCTAATGGCTTTTTATCTCAAAAGACAGACTATGTAAATCATGAAAAATGCTTTGGGTTTTTGGTATGGATGAGAAACGGCAATGAGAATGAAGGGGAATGGAGTTGTTTTCTGACTGAAACACACTGTCTTTTTCATATCTCCCCCTTTAAATCTATTTATACAAGAATAATAAGATATTTTTCCCAGTTTGTTTAAGAACTTGATAAATAAACTTGGGCAACACTTGACAGTGCCAAGATGTTAAACATTTACCGGCTGTAAGAATGCAAGCTCTTCTTTTTGTTGGCTGATGGCCCTCAGGTCCTTGACTGACCCTTGTTATTTCCTCATACATTTTAACTACCCAGTAGGATGGATTTTAAGGGTTTAGCCTCAAAAGTAACACTAAATAGGAGTAGAGGATATAATTCCTGAAAGGCCTGGATCTGTTGCAGTACTGGAATAAAAGAGCGTTTCTCATATCCACGTGTCTTTCCTATTATATTTCCAAATGCAAAGGGACGATGGGTGAAAAACACCCTTTGAGTCCTTTCCCCATACCCATTGCCCATTTCATCAGGATACCAGAAAGAGGATTAATATATCCCTTGGTCTATAATCCCTGGCTTAATTTGTAATCTCCAACCTAAATTCTAAGATTCACCTAAATTCTCCACAACCCTTTCTTTATTTCAAGATATTTCCATGTAGAACATATGATAAAAATAAAATCATAGCAATATATTTCACAGTTTATTTCCTACCTTTGATACCATCTCATATTTAATATCTAAGAATCAAAATTATCTCAAGCTCAATAACCTGGCCCTTCTTCTGCCATCTGGTGGAGAAATAGGGAAGCAGTGAAATTAAGTAATGAATGGAGAGTTTCTTCACTGAATCCATAAAAGCATCAGTCAGCAAATGTTTATGGAGCTGTTATTATTATGCATTATTTTTATTCAAATAGTACTCATCGAGGGAGGTGCTTGGTACCATTAAGCTCAATACACTTCAAATTAGCCAAACTCAGTCCTTGGCCCAGGAAGGACTGGGCCAAGTCCTTATTACACATTTAAAAGCTCCCTGACAGTGTAGTATTTTCCAGCAATCAATTCAACACATAGGACAAGGTAGAGACTCTTTAAGACACTGAAGTTACCACTTAGCTCATTTTAGTAGTAATTTACTTTGTAATGATAGTCTGACCCTAAGATGCTCATGCTTTTCTGAGCATTTTCTAAAGAGAGAAAAAAAAAGAGGGGGAGAAAAGGGGGATGGCAGGGGTAGGTGGGGTGGAGAAACTCTTTTATGCCTTATGAGGCAAAAAATAAGGTTTGGCAGCATTTTTCAGTAAGCCATTTAAGAGTGCCTGAAAGAGGAAAAAGATGAGAAAAAATAACATCTCTGTGAACTGTCTGCATTTTTCTCCATTCCTAATTTGCTGGCTATGGAGAGGAGAGATGTGATAGTAGAGATGTGATAGTAATCATACTAACTGGCACAGATTGGAAGGAAGTGGCAGCCTCCTCAAATAACTTGAACAAAATGATGCTACAAGCCTGTTGAACTGCCCCCACATATAGTCAAATCTGAATTCCCTTCTTCCTACCAAAATCCACAGAGAAGAGGCAGCCATAAATCATGTAGGAGATACTGTGGTTGTTACTAAATGTCCTGTACATTTCAAGGAAATGTGGCTCTTTATGCCATGGATTCTGGAGGAATCCACTCAAGAGAGAAGGATCATGCCAATTTATGTTGAAAGGGGCTGTTGGCTTGGTCTGTTAACATGTGCTCTTTGGTTTTAAAGGACATTGAAATCTAAGGAAGGTCCTTCAGAGTGTTCCAAGTCATTACTATAGCACTGAGGAAAAAGTAGTGCTGATGTAACCAACATAGTCAACTCAGATGGCCTTAGCCAGGGATGTGGAGCACAGTAATCTCCAACTCCTGCTTCCTGCCTCCTCCACTCAGCATCCTCTTGGACCAAACCTAGGATGAGCGGTCTGCCAGAAATCGTCCTCTTGCTTAAACAGGGGATAGAGACACCACCTTGAACGTCCTTAATTATAATCATCAGTGGATATGTTTTGATTATATGTGGATATGTGATGCTTTTCTAAACAAAATGAGAATTTATCTAGTCCAAAAATATACCCCCTGGGGTTTTGGTAGCTGTTTCTCTCCTCTAACTTCTCCCCATACATCCTGATCTGCTGCGGCAACCTGAAAGGGCAACGTAGTTTTACAGTTGACTCTTAGAAATTCTGTCTCCCACCAGAATGTCTACAAGTAGGCTCATGGAGCCTTCTGCCCACAAAGGGAGGCTCTGGAACCTGTAGAAGAGGAACTGGTAATCACTGGGAGCCAGTATATGTTCCTTAATATCAAGTTATGTCAATCTAAACTCAGCTTTCATAGAAATTGTTTCTATAGTGTAAGCAAAATATCCCCAAACCTTCCTTATGACAAAGATGAAGGAGAAAAATGAGCTGAATCCAAACACTTTTGGATTAATACACATTGAGAGAGAGATCCCAAAAGAAGGATGTTTCTGGAAGAAAGCTAAAATATTCTGTCCATTTTTACATTTTAATCAAAACTTGAAAAATATAGAAGGTATGCCTTTGAAGTTGGTCCAATAAACATTTAACTGAGTATGCTCTAGACACCAGGCCACGTGCCAGGATTTGGGGAGAAGGGTGATGCAGAAAGCCTGACCTCCAGAAAACTAGTCAGACTCTGATTATGCTGTTGGTAGAAAGCTGGGAGAACTAAAGATTGGAAGACATCATCACAAGCAAAAGCCATGCGACCTTCATTGGGCTAAATTTAGCAGGGGTATATGTGAAATTCTGGACTAAGGATCAAAAAATATAAGAACCTAGCAAGGCCGTTACAGAATGGGAAGACAAGGCTTAACAACTGCTTCATGAAAAAGACTTAATGGTTTGAGGTGAGCGATATAGAATGACAATGTGATGTAACTCCCCCAGAAGCCAATGCAGTGTTGGGGCACATCATATAAAGATCCAGAAAAAATTGGCAACTACCCCTTCTATTCTGTGATGGTTCTACTGATACCAGAGTATCCTGCACTGGATACCGCATATTAGTGGGCTATAGACAAACAAGAGATCCACTGAGATGGTGATGGACTAGAAACTAGAAACTACTCACCAGCAAATGTTTATTGAGTGCCTACTTTGTTTCAGTCACTGATTCTGGTGCTGGGTACAAATGGTGGACGAAACATTCAAGGTGCCTGTTCACACAGAGGTGACTGATTTAATGAAAACAGAAGATAAACAAATAGTTGAAAAGATAACCTTACATACTGGTAAGTACTACTTTAAAAGTCATCCAAACCATGTCCTGTGAAGCACATTGGAAGGGAACTAGAGAAACGATGTTTAGATTGGAAAGGGGAAGATGAAAGAGATATGCAAATGCTTTATTAAAATGTAGAAGGGATTTTCTGTAAGAGAAAGACTAAATATATTCTGTAGGAATCTGAAGAATAGAATCAGGGCCAGTGAGACATGAAGACAGAATCAATTCAACATAAAATTAAACTCCTACGAACCTGGTCACTCCAAAGGAGAGAGTCTCCATCAGAAGAAGAAATGCTCTTCACCAATCCACTTGCCAAAGCAGAAACTTCTCAACTCCTGCTTGTGCAGGAGTTGGAGGCTCATGGCTGGTGGGTCCAACCTCTGTGTCCCCCCAGTACTTAGTAGGTGCCTCTGTTAGTGCTTTTCCCTCAGCTCACTTCTCTGAGCCCTGAGTAGCTTCATTAATGTCACTGAAACCATCATCTATAGCCTCAACTCAAGGTCTCACCGTTTTTACCTGGTATCTTATTCAGGAAACATTCAGCTGCAAGTGACAAAAAGCTAACTCAAGTTTGCTCAAGCAAAAAGGAATCTTTTGGTGTATGTAACTGGAAAGTCCACCAGCATACTGGTTTCAACACAGCTGGATCTAGGTCCTAGATTCTAGGGGGCTCAAACAATATCAATAAATCCCTGTTTCCCCATCTTTTAGTGTATTTTCCTCTAAGTGGCTTAATGATCAAAGCGCCCTCTCTCTATCGCAGGAGAGGTGGTTTCTGGAAACCAAAGGCTACATCCTTTCACCTGAAAGAAAAGAAAGCAAGGGAGGAAAGAACGAAGAAAGGGAGGGAGGGAGGAAGGAAAGAAGGAAGGAAGGAAGGAAGGAAGGAAGGAAGGAAGGTAGGAAAGAAGAGAGCAAGAAAGAATCGTACATCCAGGAGTCCACATGTGAAGTTTCATGAGAGAAGTCTGATTGGTGCTGCTTGGATTATGTGCCTAAGCCTGGACCAATCACAGTGAACCAGGGCTAGGGTACTATAATGGGCTGGGTTTGGGTCTTATGTCCATTAGTGTGAGGGTGGGCCAGGGGTTCATAACAGGGCAATTCTCTCTCAAAAAGCAGATGCCAGACAGACCAAAACAAAACAAAACACGTTAAATGTCTTCTATAGCCACACTGTTTCAATAGCTTCCTAATTGCCCCATGTTTTCTCCAGTTCATGCTTTTCTTTGCTAGAATAGTCTTCCTAAAGAGCAATTATAAATTCTCTGCCTTCCCTCCTTGAAACCTTAAGTAGCTCCTATTTGCCTGCAAAATAAAGCCAAAACTCATTACAATCTGGACCTACCTACATCTGTCTTATTTCTCCCCCAGACTGCTCTCAAGGCCGTAGCCCTAGCCATTCTGAATCGCTTGCAATTCCCCAAACATTCAAGATCATTCCATGCCTTCAGTCTTTACTCACATTGTCCCCTCTATCACCCTCCCCCAATCCCACTAATTTCCTTTTGAGAGGCATCCCAAGTATGACTGCCTCTCCAAGCCTGTCCTGCTCTCCCTCAGGTAGAATTTCTCCACGTGGGCCTTGTGCATGTCTCTGTCTCTTTAGCTTGCACATTTGCTTACACGCCGCATCCCCCTTGATAACCTGTGGGCTCCTTAGAGTAAATGAGCCTTATTCATCCTCATGTCCTGGTAATTGCCTGACAGATAATGGTACCTAATAAACACTTTTAAGACAGAACAAAAAGGTGGAGGGAAGGAAAAAAGGAATTAAAAAAAGAGAAGGAAAAGGACAGATTCCACAGAGCCTGTTTTTTCCTCCGAGATAATAAGTAAATTTTGAAAATTGTACTCTGGGTAAAATGTCCCGACTTTTTTGTCTAAATTGAGTAAAGAGTCATAGTGAGAATTTCAGGCTCAGTCATGGCGGAAGGTAGACGCAGGGAACGTGGGAAGAGGGGACAGAAGGTCTTCGTCGTGTCTTTTTTAGATGTGGGCTAGGGTAGACCAGCCACTTATCCCACCCATGCAAAGGGGGAGCCCTGCACAGGTGTGGAAGCATCATCCTCAGTGATGCGCTGGGGCTGCCCCATTTCTGGCTCACTTCTGACTGGGCAGTCATGTGGAGAAATGGAAGTGAATGGAGAATTAAAAAGATGACCTAATTCTCTGCTGAAATCATTTCCAATCATAAGTCTGAGTGTATTTTAATTATACCTGGACACAGAGGCCCTCATCCATACATAACTGAAGTCCCAAGTGGACTGTCACTGTGGCTGTAAAGATTTTCTAAGCTTGTGTTATCTCAAGGGCCTGACATCACACATGATTAAGCAACAGTGTGGAGGCGCAGCTGCACATTACCATGGCAACCTGCACTGGGTGCGCCAGCAGAGCTTGGTAACAAGAGCATCTTATTATGGGTCATTAAGGGCAAACGGCTTCATTTACATTATTTCCTGTAAAATTCTATTATTTCAGGTGTTATACTCCATCTTCATCTATGTGGCTCTTGTAGAAGAAATCGTGAATGTGGGTTACTAGGTAGAGGAACAATAACAAGCTTCAGGTAAACTGTCAACCACAGTGTTTTGTACATGAGAAAAGCATTTTGCTGTAGGGATGCGCGGTAAAGAGGCATCCAGTGTTCTCTGAAGACAGAGAATTCTTATTCTGAAAAGAGAAAGGTTTTTCTTTTTATTGTCTGTTCCCTCTGGCCTGAGTCATGCGTTACACTGTCACTGATACTGATTCTTGGCTCCTGTAATCTGCTAAACAAGTATTGACAAATCTGGCTCTGCTGGTCTTTTTTCTTTAAATTTCTTTAAATTTTCTGTAATATGGTAAGAACGCTTAATGGGAGATGTACCCTGTTCACAAATGTTTAAGTGTACAATACAGCATGTTGACTACAGGTACGATGTTGGACAGATCTCTAGAACTTATTCCTCTCGTATAACTGAAACTTTAAGCCCGTTGATGAATAACTCCCCATTTCCTCCTGCCTCCACCCCTGGCAACCACCATTCATTCCTCTCCTTGATTCCATGAATTTGACTATTTTATAAGTAGAATCGCACAGTGTTTGTCTTCCGGTGATTTGGCCTTTCTTATCCTCATCAGCTGCTGAATTTCAATATCTTATACCCCAGAGTTACCTTTCTTTCCCAGATGCACCAAATCCAGGAGCTTCTATCAGCACCTAAGAACTTAAAGCTCTAGAAAGCAATGAGCCCCTCTTTTGTGTATCTGTGTACGGGAGTAGGGAAATTAGTCGTTCAACCCTAGCCAGCGTCCTTCCGATAGCCCAGGCCCCTGGCCCCATCACAGGCTGACCTGGCGCTGATTGACAGTGATTGCCTCTGAGCTGTGACAGCACTAAGTCTACTTGGGGAACGGAGCTTAAAAGGTCATGCATTCACTCACAGCTCCATCTGCTGCCTATAATTAAGGATATCAATTCTACAAGGCAGAACCACAAATGCCACAGAATATGCTCTTACCTCCAAGTCCCTGTGACGTAACGAGAGTCCATTTAGGCTTTTCTGAATGCTCACAAGTCCTCTCATGAGCAAGAAGACTCTGGAGTCTTGCAACCCAGGATGACAGCTGAGAACTAGAGATAAACAGCCTAGGGTCTAATCCTTACATTTTTCGAGTTAATTTAGTACAGACAGGAACATGTGAAATGCTTTGCTGTTCAGAAAACTGCTTTCTTAAATGAGTGGAACAATGGACATGTCATTGAATTAGTGCACGATTTCACTGGCATTTTCCACCATCCTCCCAGGACGGCAGTAATTGACTTCAGATGACCCAAGGCAGAGAAGGGGTCAGCAGTGGGTGATTGTCAATGCTTTGCTTTGTAAAGAAGATGGTACAAAATTGCTGGCTCATATTAAAAACAAAAAATGTCAAAACTGTTCCTTAATGTTCACCAGAACTCTTAGAGCTAGAAAAAGTAGATTTTGTGTGTGTGGCAAATTCCAATCTTTTAATTCTAGAATTAAAGTATCTCTGTTATAAACAGTTCAAGTTCTTCCATTAGAGTTGAGTGACACAAGGCAGGAGGCTGGTGAACTAAGACAATCTGGTGAATGTTCCAGGCTGTAGTTCCTGGTGTGATGGAGGGACCAGAGAGGCGAGTTGGGTGTGGACTTCCTCTTGAGGTGTGAGCCAACACATAGAACCTCCAGCATGCTTTCAAGCCCAGAAGATACTTCTTGAGGGTTATGACAAAAAGATTATATTACAAGTTGTTTTTCTTACCCCAGAAAATGGGATCAATCTAGATTAGATTTGGAAAATTAGGCTATACTACAGATATACAATATCAGGTATGTAAACACATTCTATATGTAGAACAGAGGTGAATATGAGTTTTAACTGGTGTTTTTATACCAGCAGTAACTTAATTCTAAAAGGGTCACAGCTATTTGACACATCAAACACCCCTTTAAAAGCATTTCAATTCAGAAAATGCCCTATTTGAGGAGGTGAATTTTCCTGTTCCCTAAATCAATAAACATGCAACTAATTAGAGTTAAAAGGGGCAAATCTCTGAGGACAGGGGTTTCACGGGAAACTCCCAACAGCCGGAGTTAAAAGATTGGATTTAATCACAAATTATTGTCCCAAATCCCCTCCTTCAGCTCTGGTATATTTACAGTGAACTCTCCTAAAGGTTTTACAAATGAAGAACTGTTTCTCTTAGATAAAGAGAATAATAAGAACGATGTTTATACATAAAATTAATCCTTTGTAACCTACATTTTCAATGTCTTTTATCTAGAATACATGGGAAATTATTGTATAGACTACTAACATAAAATGTGTATATTTAAATATTATAAACAGAACATATACAGATCAGATTTGAGGGATGCAAATATATTAGACAAATATTGACAAAGATAAAAGGAGAGCAAAAATTTTAAATAAAACTCAATTTCATAAATTGGAAAGGTTTTTAAAATTTAGTGGTGATGTTTACCTCTAAATGTCCTCTTCCCTTATGTATTCCTGGCTTCTAAATAGTATTAGAATTATAGTGACCTGCTTTACCAAAAATAACAGTGGATTAATATAATAGTTTGAGCAAAATCAACTAATTTAATTAACTTATCCATTACATCCTAAACTATTAAAAAGTAAAGTAGGGCTCCCCTGGTGGCGCAGTGGTTGAGAGTCCACCTGGCGATGCAGGGGACACGGGTTCGTGCCCCGGTCCGGGAGGATCCCACATGCCGCAGAGCGGCTGGGCCCGTGAGCCATGGCCGCTGAGCCTGCGCGTCCGGAGCCTGTGCTCCGCAACGGGAGAGGCCACAGTAGTGAGAAGCCCGCGTACCGCAAAAATAAATAAATAAATAAATAAAATAAAATAATCCTGCTCTGAATTAAAGGACTGAGCTGCCTGTGGACATTTCTCAAAGATTCCTAACTTTCACATTAGTTCCCTTATTACTTCTGAAGAAAATCATTGCGACCCCTTTTTCAGGTCTGTCTCTCCTTAGTTCCTGAAGAAATAAGCAGGAAAAACTGTCATACTTGTTGTTTGGCACTAGACCTACAAAAAAGCAAAAAGTGCTATTGAAAATAAAAGGTTTAGTCATTTCAATCTTTTGACATAGACAAACAGTTTGAGTGATATTTTATTCTTTTGTTTTAAAGGCATATCCATTTACGAGTGTAAATTTAAACTGACTCTTGAACCCTGTTTGACATTTCTTTTTGCACTGACTGCTTACTTCAAAACTCCTGATTCTATACCTCTTGCTCATATATGTGTCTAAATTATATGTGACCTTACTGTGAGACCTTGCATTCTTTGATTGGATGAAATGGTCACAAGTGTCCACTTATAAGACATTCTTATAGGCTAATTGGGAATCAGAAACAGTCAGGCTTAAAGAAACCATTTAAGTCATGGCTATCTCCAGTGCTGATTCACAAAGAGGTCTATAATTAGAATTTCGAGAGCTATCTTTTCAGAGTTAACATTTTGCATTGTTCGTATAGAAGCTAAGTCTCAAGAGTTTTATGGACCTCACAGACATCATCTAGTGATTTTCTGCAGCATCTTGATAGTGTAATGGGAGGCTGACATCCTGGCTCTGGAGCACAGATGGCAATGCTAAGCCGTTGTAGTAAGCGTTGTATTTATATTGTTAATGCATTAAGTCATATTCTTTTTTACTGCAGTTTTAAGGACCTCAGGTGCCTAAGACTGAGGTGATCATACTCATTAGTCCACATCCATCTGAGGAAGGTCCTTGATTTGTTTTATTACTTTCCTCTTCATCTCCCATTTCCAATCCCATTCCCCTCCCTGCTCTACTGGAAAAATATGTAAAAGTATGAGCTGTCCTTCCAGGTCCATCATATGGAAGCCCAGGCACTTATGACCCACCAATTTTGCCCCTGAAAATATATCCCGAGAAAATCTTGTACCTTCACAAGGAACTATGCACCTGTCTATTGATCACAGAGTTGTTTGGGAGAAGCAAAGAGATGCAAGCCACCTGTGTTCATCACTAAGTGAGCAGAAAAATAAAACATGTCTCATAGACATAGCACGATATTATGTAACAGAACCAATGAAGTAGATTCTCATAGTAACATGAAAAAGGAATGACACGGAATGAGATTAGAGCACAATGTCATTTATGTAAAGTTTTAAAACCATACACATAAAATAACACGAAGCATTTCTTAGATGTTCATCTCATTTTTTAAGGGAAAAATTGATGTAGTTTTTTAAGAATGAGAGGAAGAAGGAAAAGGAAAACATACAAGGGTAAAAGTGAAAAAGAAATTCAACAAAGGATCTGTGGATCTAATTTATTAACTATGTGCCAACACAATGCTAAGCTCTTTACACAAATTATCTCAGTCAAAATTATAACAACCTTAGGAGGTAGATACTGTTATTTCTATGAGGCTCAGAAAGGCTAATTGTCTCAACCAATGGTTCACTGCAAGAAAGTGTCAGATTCAATTTACAAATGAAGGAAACCTGGCCCGAGTCACCAGGCAGTTATAAAACCACTCATGCCTGAGAGCTGTGTTTTTGAAGTCAAGATTGTTTATTAGGAATTTTCCCATAGTCAGTTTTCTCTGTTACAATTCTACGCTCAGCTTTCAACTGTTAGTTGTTTTTTCCCCCCAGATTCCAAGAAGTGGATATTGAAAGTAAAAGAAACAATTATAATCAACATTGAGAGATATACTCTGCTTCCCACAGATAAATACAGGTACATCTGATTTACACTTTAGTGTTTCATTGATTTGGTTAGCATGACTTGTTATGTAAGAAACTAATAAGCCTAGATGCACTGTTAAAATTTATTTTCTTTATGTGAAAAGGTAAGAAAGTGATTCCATAATGTGGTGACTCATCTGCTATCATCACTTTACCTGAAGACCTGACTTGATCTACATATTATTTCTCTTTTTCATAGGCTGTTCTCAGTAGATTATTAAGCTTTGGAGAGTATGTGTCCTGTTTTTTTGTCATCTAAACTATTCTATAGTTGATCTTTAAAATATTAAATAAAAATGTTTCTTAACCAGAATAATCAATTAAATGTCCTTCCTGGAAGTTTTATGCATTGCTTCCAGGTTGCTAGAGATTAAATTTAACAATGATGAAGTCTCATAAAAAGTTTCAGAAATCCAGGCCACACACCTATCATTGAGTTGACCCTTTATTTTCTCTACAATTGCTTAGAGGGAAACGGCTTTTGAGAGCTCTAGCAGAGATGGCACAAAAGCTGCTTCTGATCAATGAAAGAACAAGGGAAAAGATGAGCAGTGGTACACCACTGGCATCACTGAATAATATAATGCTTTAGATTTTCATTTTTCTATTAAGTATGTTCAGTATACTGTGCAGAGAAAGAAGTAGAAACTTCAACTCAACTTGGAAGCCACAGTGAAAAGTACTGTCCATTGATAATCTCATATGAACCCTCAAAAGCTAGGGAAAAAAAAGGAAATTTAGGGGATGGGGTGGGAAGGGAAATGAAGTTTGTCTTAGATGAACTTTGAGATTCATGGCTCCAAAAATAGAAAAAGAATTGAATAGTAATGATAGAGGACATATTTAATACTTTCTATCTCTTGGAAATTTACTAATACCCTTTGGAATAATCCTTATGTTTCCACTAAGAAGAATCTAATTAAAGAGTTCCACATGGACTTCATTTCTTTATGTAGAGCAATGATTCTTTATGTTTTGGGGGTTATGAACCTCTCTTTTCATCTAATTTGATAAAAGTTATGGACCATCTTTTTTTCAAAGTAAAAAAATAAATGCACATAAATGCACCATTTTCCATAAAATTCCAAGGGTTCATAAATCTAAAACCCAAGAACTTAGACTTAGAAAGGTCAAATTGATAGGATATTTAGCAACTCAGTCTAAATTTCCCCTATAATTCTCTTCATAAAGTTTTCTAAGAAACATCTGGACATTTACCACTTTTGCAGGTATTCACACATTATAAAGAATGAAAACAAATCGTCCTACTTCAGGCCAAGTCCAATCTTGACGTAATTAGATTTTGTTTATTTTACTGGAGCTGCCATTGAATTCTGCAAATTGCAGACATCATAACGACACTTTCAGAAACTAGTACCAAAGGATGCAAAAAATATCTGGTTACCAAGGAGAAGGCTGGTGATGCCTTGTGCTTGTGGAAGAGAGGTGACATTAATCAGGGGCTATCTCAAACTAATAGATGAGAATTGAGAGCTCATCAAAGCTTATAGCTTTTTTTTTAAAATAAATTTATTTTTGGCTGTGTTGGGTCTTAGTTTCTGTGCGAGGGCTTTCTCTAGTTGCGGCGAGCAGGGGCCACTCTTCATTGTGGTGCACAGGCCTCTCACTGTCGCAGCCTCTCTTGTTGCAGAGCACAGGCTCCAGACGTGCAGGGTCAGTAGTTGTGGCTCACAGGCTCAGTTGCCCCGTGGCATGTGGGATCCTCCCAGACCAGGGCTCGAACCCGTGTCCCCTGCATTGGCAGGTGGATTCCTAACCACTGCGCCACCAGGGAAACCCCAAAGCTTATAACTTTTTGAAAAATAAATATAGAAGAGTACACCAGTAGTATAGTTAACACTCAATTAAAATATTCTTGTCTAACTCCCATGTCAGGTACATCATTTAGGTTTAATGCAATCATGTCTTGAGAGCAAATAGAAATGTTACTTCCCAGGTACATTTAATCCAGTTGAGAAGATTTGTTAAGCAGTGAGATTAGTTTCTTGTGCCTTGGGCTGCTCTAGAGAGAAACATTTATCCACTAGGAAAATCTTTAGACCCCAAAGCTGTACCTACTGTCCACCTGAATGCTCATCTCTGTTCCATACCAAGGATGCGACGGCGACATTAGATTCTGCTCAGTTAGCTCAGACACGACTAATGAAGGATGTCATTTCCTATATTCAGACTTTTTTAGTTGCTACTGTGTGGGTGATATTATTTATAGCAATATGACAAATTTAAGGTAAAAGATAACGAGAGACAGGAAGGTATTGTGAGGAAGCCTGAAAGAGGAAATCAGAAAGACTGGGTTTGATCACTGGCTCTGCTACTTAGTAACTATGTCAACTTGTACAGTCTCTCTGGGCTTCAATTTCTTCTCATGTAAAGTGAACATAGAATGCTTATCTGTTAGGAATTTTCTGGATTTCCCCAACAGTCATCATAGTGAGGTATGTTTTTCTCTACATTCTGAATACACTTTAAATATAATTTTTATAATCCTTAATTTATGTGTACAGTTTAAAAAGTCAAATATTACTACAAGACTCAAAACAACAATAATGAAAAAAGCAGCAGTTTCTTTCCAGATTCCTGCCTCCCAGGGGCAACTACTATTAAATCTTCTTAATTGTTTATGTCCATTTTGATAATATGTATCTATTTCTGGATGTTTTCTCACACTTAGATATTATATATTGAATTCTTAAATTGAAAGATTAGAATTTACTTCTCCTGTCCCACCATCCAGACACACACTTTCCCCTCATTCATCCTCCCAATGCAGTTTAAAACAGTTTGTGATTACATATGGATTCAGTGTTTATATTATTATGGCAATAAACATCTCCAGAGCTGAGCCATGTAATTTACTAGAACTAAAAGAATGGAGGACAGTCTCAGAGACATCTGGAACAACATTAAAGGCAACAACATTCGAATTATAGGTGTCCCAGAAGAAGAAGAGAAAAAGAAAGGGACTGAGAAAATATTTGAAGAGATTATAGTTGAAAACTTCCCTAACATGGGTAAGGAAATAATCAAGTCCAGGAAGCACAGAGAGGATAAATCCAAGGAGAAACACACCGAGACACATATAAATCAAACTATCAAAAAATAAATACAAAGAAAAAATATTAAAATCAGCAAGGGAAAAACAACAAAAAACATACAAGGGAATCCCCATAAGGTTAACAGCTGATCTTTCAGCAGAAGTTCTGCAAGCCAGAAGGCAGTAGGCAGTAGCAGGACATATTTAAAGTGATGAAAGGGAAGAACCTACAACCAAGATTAAACTACCCAGCAAGGATCTCATTCAGATTCGACGAAGACATTAAAACCTTTACAGACAAGCAAAAGGTCAGAGAATTCAGCACAACCAAACGAGCTTTACAACAAATGCTAAAGGAACTTTTCTAGACAGGAAACACAAGAGAAGGAAAAGACCTACAATAGCAAACTCAGAACAGTTAAGAAAATGGTGGGCTTCCCTTGTGGCGCAGTGGTTCAGAGTCCACCTGCCGATTCAGGGGACACGGGTTCGTGCCCCAGTCTGGGAAGATCCCACATGCTGTGGAGTGGCTGGGCCCATGAGCCATGGCCGATAGCCTGTGCTTTCAGAGCCTGTGCTCCGCAACGGGAGAGGCCACAACAGTGAGAGACCCGCGTACCACAAAAAAAAATAAGAAGAAGAAAGAAAAAGAAAATGGTAATAGGAACATACATGTCAATAACTACCTTAAATGTAAATGGATTAAATACTCCAACCAAAAGACATAGACTGGCTGAATGGATACTAAAACAAGACATGTATATATGCTGTCTTCAAGAGACCCACTTCAGACGTAGGGACACACACAGACTGAAAGTGAGAGGATGGAAAAAGATATTCCATAAAAATGGAAATCAAAAGAAAGCTGGAGTAGGAATTCTCATATCCAACAAAATAGACTTTAAATTAAAGACTGTTACAACAGACAAGGAAGGACACTACATAATGATCAAGGGATCAATCCAAGAAGAAGATATAACAATAGTAAATATTTATGCACCCAATATAGGAGCACCTCAATACATAAGGCAAATGCTAACAGCCATAAATGGGGAACTCAATAGTAACACAATCATTGTAAGGGCCTATAACACCCTACTTTCACCAATGGACAGATATTCCAAAATGAAAATAAATAAGGAAACACAAGCTTTAAATTATACATTAAACAAACTGGACTTAATTGATATTTATAGGACATTCCATCCAAAAACAACAGAATACGCCTTCTTCTCAAGTGCTCATGGAACATTCTACAGGATAGATCATATCTTGGGTAACAAATCAAACCTTGGTAAATTTAAGAAAATTGAAATCATATCAAGTAACTTTTCTGATCACAATGCTACGAGACTAGATATCAGTTACAAGGAAAAATCTGTAAAAAATACAAACACATGGAAGCTAAACAATACACTACTAAATAACCAAGAGATCACTGAAGAAATCAAAGAGGAAATCAAAAAATACCTAGAAACAAATGACAATGAAAACACGATAACCCAAAACCTATGGGATGCAGCAAAAGCAGTTCTAAGACGGAAGTTTATAGCAATACAATCCTAACTCAAGAAACAAGAAACATCTCAAATAAACAATCTAACCTTACACCTAAAGCAATTAGAGAAAGAAGAACAAAAAAACCCCAAAGTTAGCAGAAGGAAAGAAATCATAAAGATCAGAACAGAAATAAATGAAAAAGAAATGTAGGAAACAATAGCAAAGATCAATAAAACTAAAGGCTTGTTCTTTGAGAAGATAAACAAAATTGATAAACCATTTGCTAGACTCATCAAGAAAAAAAGGGAGAAGACTCAAATCAACAGAATTAGAAATGAAAAAAGAGAAGTAACAACTGACACTGCAGAAATACAAAGGATCAAGAGAGATTACTAGAAGCAACTCTATGCCAATAAAACGGACAACCTGGAAGAAATGGACAAATTGTTAGAAAAGCACAACCTTCCAAGACAGAACCAGGAAGAATTAGAAACTATAAACAGACCGATCACAAGTGCTGAAATTGAAACTGTGATTAAAAATCTTCCAACAAAAAAATGCCCAGGACCAGATGGCTTCACAGGAGATTTCTATCAAACATTTAGAGAAGAACTAATACCTATCCTTCTCAAACTCTTCCAAAATATAGCAGAGGGAGGAACACTCCCAAACACATTCTACAAAGCCACCATCACCCTGATACCAAAACCAGACAAAGATGTCACAAAGAAAGAAGACTACAGGCCAATATCACTGATGAACATAGATGCAAACATCCTCAACAGAATACTAGTAAACAGAATTCATCAGCGCATTAAAAGGATCATACATCATGATCACCTGGGGTTTATCCCAGAAATGCAAGGATTCTTCAATATAAGCAAATCAGTCAATGTAACACACCATATTAACAAATTCAAGGAGAAAAACGATATGATCATCTCAATAGATGCAGAAAAAGCTTTCAAAAAAATTCAACCCATTTATGATAAAAACCCTCCAGAAAATAGGCATAGAGGGAACTTACCTCAACATAATAAAGGCCATATATGACAAACCCACATGCCACGGATCGTTCTCGATCGTGAAGAACTGAAACCATTTCCTCTAAGATCAGGAACAAGACAAGGTTTTCCACTCTCACCACTATTATTCAACACAGTTTTGGAAGTTTTAGCCACAGCAATCAGAGAAGAAAAAGAACTAAAAGGAATCCAAATCAGAAAAGAAGAAATAAAGCTCTCACTGTTGGCAGATGACATGATACTATACATAGAGAATCCTAAAGATGCTACCAGAAAACTGCTAGAGCTAATCAATGAATCTGGTAAAGTAGCAGGATACAAAATTAATGCACAGAAATCTCTTGCACTCCTAAACACTAATGATGAAAAATCTGAAATAGAAATTAAGGAAACACTCGCATTTACCATTGCAACAAAAATAATAAAATACCTAGGAATAAACCTACCTAAGGAGATGAAAGACTTGTACTGAGAAAACTATAAGACACTGATGAAAGAAATTAAAAATAATTCAAACAGATGGAAAGATATGTCATATTCTTGGATTGGAATAATCAACATTGTGAAAATGACTATACTACCCAAAGCAGTCTGCAGATTCAATGCAATCCCTATCAAACTACCAATGGCATTTTTCCAGAACTAGAACAAAAACTTCACAATTTGTATGGAAACACAAAAGACCCTGAATAGCCAAAGAAAGATGGAGACAGGAAAACGGATCTGAAGGAATGAGTCTCCCGGACTTCAGACTATACTGCAAAGCTACAGTAAGCAAGACAGTATGGTAGTGGCATAAAAACAGAAATATAGATCAATGGAACAGGATAGAAAGCCCAGAGATAATCCCACACACATATGGCCATCTTATTTTTGATAAAGGAGGCAAGAATATACAATGGAGAAAAGACAGCCTCTTCAGTAAGTGATTCTGGGAAAACTGGAAAGCTGCATATAAAAGAATGAAATTAGAACACCACCTAATACCATACACAAAAATAAACTTAAAACAGATTAAAGACCTAAATATAAGGCCAGACACTATAAAACTCTTAAAGGAAAACATAGGCAGAACACTCTATGACATAAATCACAGCAAGATCCTTTTTGACCCACCTCCTAGAGAAATGGAAATAAAAACAAAAATGAACAAATGGGACCTAATGAAACTTCAAAGCTTTTACACAGCAAAGGAAACCATAAACTAGATGAAAAGACAGCCCTCAGAATGGGAGAAAATATTTGCAAATGAAGTAACTGACAATGGATTAATCTCCAAAATTCACAAGCAGCTCATGTAGCTCAATATCAAAAAAACAAACAAACCAATCTAAAAATGGGCAGAAGACCTAAATAGACATTTCTCCAAAGAAGATATACAGATTGCCAACAAACTCATGAAAGGATACTCAACATCACTAATCATTAGAGAAATGCAAATCAAAACTCCAATCAGGTGTCACCTCACACCCCTCAGAATGGCCATCATCAAAAAATCTACAAACAATAAATGTTGGAGAGGGTGTAGAGAATAGGGAACCCTCTTGCACTGTTGGTGGGAATGTAAATTGATACAGCCACTATGGTAAACAGTATGGAGGTTCCTTAAAAAATTAAAAATAGAACTACCATACGACCCAGCAATCCCACTACTGGGCATATACCTTGAGAAAACAATAATTCAAAAAGAGTCATGTACCACAACGTTCATTTCAGCTTTACTTACAATTGCCAGATCATGGAAGCAACC
Source organism: Delphinus delphis (assembly GCF_949987515.2). Taxonomy (NCBI): domain Eukaryota; kingdom Metazoa; phylum Chordata; class Mammalia; order Artiodactyla; family Delphinidae; genus Delphinus; species Delphinus delphis. Next base: position 22,439,564 of record NC_082700.1, read on the forward strand.
TAAGTGTCCACTGACAGATGAATGGATAAAGAAGATGTGGCACATATATACAATGGAATATTACTCAGCCATAAAAAGAAACGAAACTGAGTTATTTATAGTGAGGTGGATGGAGCTAGAGTCTGTCATACAGAGTGAAGTAAGTCAGAAAAAGAAAAACAAATACCATACGCTAACACATATATATGGAATCCAGAAAAATAAATGGTTCTGAAGAACCTAGGGGCAGGACAGGAATAAAGACACAGACGTAGAGGATGGACTTGAGGACATGGGGAGGCAGAAGGGTAAGCTGGGACGAAGTGAGAGAGTGGCATGGACATATATACACTACCAAACATAAAATAGATAGCTAGTGGGAAGAAGCCGCATAGCACAGGGAGATCAGCTTGGTGCTTTGTGACCACCTAGAGGGGTGGAATAGGGAGGGTGGGAGGGAGACACAAGAGGGAGGAGATATGGGGATATATGTATGCATATAGTTGATTCATTTTGTTATACAGCAGAAACTAACACAACATTGTAAAGCAATTATACTCCAATAAAGATATCAGAATAATTAAAATTAAAAATACGGATGGTCTCACAGTCTCCTGTAATAACAGTAATGAGCTCTTACTGAGGCCCTAAAGCTCTGGGGGCACTGTGTTAGCCCTTGGCATATATTATAGCTAATTCCTACAACAGTACAGCTTATTAGAAATTATAGCTGTACAGATGAGAAACTAAGATCTCAGAGGTTACAGATGACACAGCTGGTTACTATGCAGTTAGCGTTTGAATCCATATCGCTCTGGCTCCAAAGCTTGCGTTTTTGTCCCATATGATGATCTAAGTGAGCATTTGTTGTACCTAGGGTTTAACATTTGCCATCACTTAATAAGTATAGATGCTCAAGGCCAGTCGTATGGGGCCTGATTATTTGTGCACTAAATCTGAAATTATTTGGCATCATGTAAACTCTGGTGTCTCCTACGGGGGCAGAAGGTCTGCAGATGGCTTTCCTTAATTAGAAAAAACTGGCAGAAACAGGAAAACAGCTAATTAGGATTTTTTTAATTAAAGAAAATTATCAAAAGCAATTTCATTTTCAGATTAAGCTATTTTATATACATACGGCACAATATATTACAGCATAAAACTTGAAGGAATACACTTAAATATGTGATCTCTTTATCAATCTGTTTGTCACATTTCAATGATTGACAGCCACTGCAGAAAGACCATGTCTTTCTTTTCCCCTCCCAGGGCACTTTTGATTCATCACACGTACCCACAGGTCATACTCAGGTCCCAGATCCTTATCCTGTCTGTGGGACCTACAGTAGCTGGGGATGAAATTCCCTCTTGTTTCTCCTCCTGCCCCTCCTCCTAGAAACCTACAGAGGTTTCATTTTTTCACCTGTTGAGGCTCAGGAATAACAACTCCTTTTCTGAAAAAGAGCTACTGATATTTACCCATCTCTTGGGAAGCTTCAAAATTTTTTTTTTTTTTTCACATTCTGTGATCTGTCTTTTCAAGGCCAGACCATGGGGGCAAAAAAAAGAAACCTGGTCAAAATATGTCTCTTTTCTCCTGGGCTTCTCCCCCTTGATAGCTTCCTTCCAACCAGGAAAAAGTCCTCTTTGACTCACTAAACTCATCTGATGAACTGTCTCAGCGGTCCCCCTTTAACAACGCCGTACAGTAAGCGTCGAGCCAGTCCTTTACATAACTTGTCAAATTTCTGACTGCAAAAGGGCACTCTTCCTATTTTCGTTACTTTAAATATATTTGGGTTCATCAGAATGTTTTGGAGGTCTTGCTTCTATTATTCCCTTGCACGGAGTGTTCTCAGTTCCCAGCGTCCTCTCTGGTTTATATGAATGTTACGGTCCATGCACGGTATGAAACACTTCCTAGTTACCTTTTTTTTCTTTCCTGATTTCCATTAAACAGAATTACTTACATTGTTTAGTTTTGTTTCTAACCATGAGAAAATAAAAGTTATGAAGGAAAAAACTTGCTAAGATTCCTAGAAATTGCACCTGGTACCTCCAATCAGTGGCAGAGAACACCGCCGGTCTCCCACCCCCAGGAGGTTTGCTCACCTGAGATGGGCCCGAAGACACCTGTTCATAGTAGAAAATCTAGAAGAGGATGAAGGAACAGCTCTGACTCCAGAGCAGAGTCTGTGGGGTATTGGTGATCCTTCACGTCACCATCTCAAGCCCGTGGCCTCTCGGCTCTGAGCCTGCATCTTCACCTACCTTGCCTCTGTGTCTTGGTCTTAAATATGATCTGTGTCTCTGGGCCTGGCCTGGTCAATCTTTGCTGATAGTTCAAGATGTGAACTGGTTACCACATAACTTTTATTTTACCCCGAATGTTGGATAAAAGAGGAAGATGAAACTGCATGCAGTCATGCCCAAACATGAGGTACATATCGGTGGAACATTTAAAGAATGATAAAGTGGCTGGGGAGGAAACTGGGTAGCAGGTAAGCAGCAGTACCAATGAGTTCAACTAACACATAGCAGATTCCTTGATCCAGGCTCAGCAAATAGCAACCACATTCTCCTTCCTTGGGCCAACATTTAAAAGTCAAATATTTTGAACCAGACACCAAGAAAAGAGACAACATTTGTTTCGTTGTTTTCATAATCAAGTGAGAAGGATTATTAACAGAAAACAGATTAAGTATAAACGCCCAACATCATGAGAGATTTTACTTAACACGTATCAGGAACAAAGTAAAAATGTCCTAACAACATCTAACATTTCAAATTAAGATAATTGTGGAAACTGTAAGAAACCAACATTATGCATTACTTTTGCTGTTTGCTCAGAAGATCAGATTGCCCCTTTTGGGCAACGACAGGGGATGATATCTTAAACTCCGAACTGAACCAGATAAAAGTTACTGGTGGTTTCTTCCTCTTCAGGGAGTAGACCAGCAGAGTCCATGCCAGGCCTTGGCCTTCCCTGGGTCATTTCCTGACCACAGAGCAAGCCCCGTGGAGAGAGGGATCCAGGGCTACTTTGGCATCTTTGTTTCAGACCATCCAGGGTGCAGTCTTCCATTTGAGTTTCTGGCTGGCAAGTTCCAAGGAATCTGATCTTTTAGCCAATAATCCATTTCAATATTGTCCCAAAGAGTTGTAATAATAGACACAAGTCAGTCAATCAATTTTGCACCAAGTACAAATTCTCCCCCAGCTCTCCTTGCTGAACCAGAGCTCTTTCCAGGAATCAAGCAATTGCTACTGAGAAATTGTTCACTCCTAACCTGTAAGCAGCATGTAGAAGAAGGATTTCAATTAAGATGCCAGTCTGGTGATGTTGGTTCAATCATTAACATATTACATTTTCCGGATTGAATAGCTGGAGGTTACCCAGAAAGATAGGAAAGGAGAGTGGGAACCAGAAACACAGATTAGAGAATTAGATTAATTGATCATTTCATTTTCCAAACTACATTCAAAACGTTTAGAATTATTTAATCTGGCCTGTGTTAAAGTTTGTATTTCACTATCTGGGAAGAAATGCTTTGCTAAGCAAATTAACAGTGTAATAAAATTATCTAGTGCATTTTAACCTACCAAAAAGAATAGGGTATAACTATTTTCTTTTTTGTGCTTTATTTCTATAAAATTTGAATGAGTGAAGGAAAAGATAATATTTTGTTCAATTGTGAAGGTTTTATTTATTTATTTACTTATTTTTTGGAATAGTGATTCATGTAACTTTCTTACATGACAAAAAGAGGATGAAACAGTGTTTAGAAAGACAAACAGTACATTTAGGAAGACTCAAAAGACTGCCAGAAGTTTTGTTTCAACATTTCACGTCTCAGTCTAGCTTTTTTATTTCTATATTTGAAAATTAAGTTTTGTTATATTCAATCAGTATCGATAGAATTATATTATGATTGTAGGTAATTTGATGAAAAAAAAAATCACACCTAATATAACTAGGAATGACTTTATTGAGTCATACTGTGTCCTTGAATCAGCAGTGCTATATCAAACTAGTTTTTCTCTGTATTAAAGACTTTCTTCTTTTTACAGTCCTTCGGATACAATTTTCTTTTAGGGAATCAAAAGCCAAAACAGAATTTTTTCCCAGGTTAAGCATCAGGGCACCTGGTATAGAGACCCAAGATGTGAGGCAAGAGCCAGTTTGGATAGACCAGGAACCTGGTAACAGGTAGGAACCAGGTAGCTCAATGACCTGACACCAGGAACCCACTGTATCTGGAAGAAGTAATCCAGCTGGTCTCCATTCCTAAGACAGGGTAAAGGCTTTCTTGTATCTGAGCTAGGCAAGAAAATACATGGAACAAATATTGGTTAAGAACAGGACAATCTTATATTTATTACGGAACAAATATTGGTTGAGAACAGGACAATCTTATAATTTATTGTCCAAAGTGACGCGCTCTTGAGAGTAAAAGATGCTATTAATAATTATGCCAAGACAAAAGGTGTAAACTAAGTCTCTTCCAGGCAAAATAAGACCTACAGCCAGCCAGTTAGAAACCAGGTAGACCTATACAGTTTTCAGAGCCTAAAAACTTAGAGCAGAGGGAATCAGCCACCAATACTTTCATTTTACAGGTGGAGCAGCAAAGGTATAGAGCTGTGAAGATGACTTTCTCAAAGCCTGACAGCAGTTACTGGCAGAATTAGGACTAGAATAGAACTTCCTGCTCCCAGCTCAGCGTTTTCCTAATGAATCACATATTTTTATAGTGTTTTATTCTCTTCAAAGCATGGTCACAACCTCTTGTAGACCCAAGTCTCCCCAGGCCATCCCATTCCGGAATATAAACTAAGGTCATAGCAGAAACAACAAACAGTATTTTCTTGGTTATTTCTCTACCTGTGATTTTAGAAATTCCAGTTCTATTTTAAATTCCCATCATATAATTTTGAGGAGTTTCCTCAGGCAAACTTATGTTTGTTCACGAATAAGATCCTCCCTACATTTTGGAGAATCCACCGTTTCTTTGCATCCACATTCACACCAGGGTAGCACCAACATCACAAGCTGGAGATCCAGAGTCAGAACTGGGTTCCACTTCCTTGCCAGGATTATAGCTTTGAATACAATATTTAACCTCTCTAGGCCTAATATTTATCTAGGCCTAAATTTTTGTAAAATGGGACCTTTGTAGAATTACTTTCTGGAACTATGACTTAAGTGAAATAACGTACAGTCAATTCTCATTATTCGCGACAATTAGAGTCTATAGAGTCACCACAAACACTGAATTAGTAAATACTGAACTGTCGTTAGGAGAAGAAATACAGAGTTAGGCTCCTGAGAGCCTCTAGTCACATTTTTGTCAAGTAATCAATACATAATCTTGTCTTATATGTGTTTCTGTTTAAAGATAACTTGTTTAATATATAGTGTTGATTCATTAATGTTAAACTCATGGCCAATAGCATTATAACTCATGCTAAAACAAAGCTTATCTAATGTATACTTTTTTTCTCTAAAACAGATCACAGCCTTCTTGTGCTTAGCAATACAAGAAGGTACTTTAGCATTACACTTGGGGGCCATTTCAAACGTGAAATCACCAACAAAAAGCACAAAAATGAAAAAAAAACATGGTACTACATAGACTACAAAAAGGACCCTTGTTTACAGTATGAAAGTTGAAACAAGAAGAGAATGTCACCCTGTTTGACCTCAGCTGGGAACACACATGTCAGGGGACTCAAATTTTTCTCTGTTCTGCCCTTGTCCCTGAATGACCGCAAAAGCTCTGTGAGTATTGATTTTGGAGTCACGAATACTCTAGCAAGTAGGCAAATATGGAATTCCACAAAAAGCTTAGCACAGCACATGACATAGACACACCCCCCCCAATAAATGTTAACCATTGTTGCTCTGGTGTGATCATGGTTAAGAAAAGCCCCTACCCCTGCCAACGCCTAAGGCACAGTGAGGCCACCACCCAACAATTGCTGGAGCCTCCAGAGCTGCCTACTGCTGGTGTCAACCAAAGGAAATATTTTCTAGCTCATTGATCAAGCCTTATATCCCAGATAGAAAGGGTTGTGAATTTTTCCCAAGTGGCTCCAATGTCCACCAGATAATGGACCCCTAGTGAGCCCACCTTCCAGGTTCTCTAAGATCAAACACTACTGAATCCTACGTGAACATCACGTGGCTCTGGCTCGGACACCCTTTCCCACTCCTGGGCCCCACTTCTCTGCATTGCATTTGTCCCTCCCAAGGTGCTGATGTGTTACATATGCGAACACATGGCACAGCGGAATGAATTAATGACCTAACATCAGACAAATTCTACACACACTTGAACGCTTCCCAGTTTCTCGTACAAAAGGTACCCTCAGATTTTCCATTCCCCTCTTCCGTTTGCTTTTTATTTTGTTTCTCAAGTTCCTCCTTCAGCCCTCTCTGTGGCTTTGCCTATTCTCCTATTCTCGGAGCCTGTTCTTGAAATGGATTTAACTCCTCCTTTGGCTGCCCTCAGGGTTTTCTCTTTCCCTCTCCTCTTTGACTCCTTGATTTCTGGCTACTCACTGTCTCAAATTCCAATTACTCCCTCCTCCAGCAGATCCTCTTCCTGAGGATCTTTCTATAATTGAGCTTGTTGTTCTCCTCTGGCTGTCTTCACTTCCGAGAACAGTCTCCTCCCTGCGCCCTTTCCTCCCCTGTGGCCCTTGGACACAGTTGTTTTCTCTGGGGCAGGCCCAGACTGTCGCCTTTCCTCAGCAGGGGGTGTCTTCTCCCCGCTGTCTCTTCCTGTGCTTTTTGTGGAGCCCTAGCTGCATTCTCGGTTTCCCACTTCCCCTTTCTCTCTTATCTCCATCTGAAATCCATCACCCTTGACTCATGCGACTTGTAGGTTTGGATTTTGCAGAAAATTGCATTGTCTTAAAATAGGTGGTGCTTGAACAGGCTGTGTACCTCCTTTGTAGAACAGCTCAATGTCACATGGATTTGGAGACACTGCGGGTCACATCCCGCCCTCTAAATTGCAACTCCACACAGGCCAGCCCATTGTGATTGCCAACCCAGTGTGTGCCTTTCATTTGTCTTCCAAAACCAGCATGATGAAGAGCTGATCCAGTTGCTTACAGTTCTGGAGTTTTAAATATTATACCCAAACGTTGATTTGTTCTACAAGTTAGCTCTGTGACCTTGCTGCTTCCACTTCCTCTACCCTGCCCCAATTCCACTTACCCAGCCCCCAATTACTGTCCCCAAACAACTCTCCCTAGATTGCCAAGGACTTTCCAAGGTCAATCTGATGACCTTGCCCATTCTCCTGTGCCTGCCTCCTTGTCTTCTCAGCTCTGTCCAACACTGTTCATTCTTTCCTTCAACAAATAGTCTTCCGGTATTCCTCCCTACCAAGCACTGTTGTAGGTACTCAAGAAAGGTGCCCTCATGAAGTGTATATTTGATTAGGGGGCAGAGATCAAACCACATAAATAACCAATTGTTATTACGTACACAAACGAGCAAGTAAATTATCTAGTATAGTAAGTGGTCCTAGGGAAAACAGAAAAGGGAGAGCAGGTAGACATCACTGAGAAGGTAACAATCAAGCAGAGACTTGAAGGAGGTGAGAGGCAGCCATGTAGACAGCTGAGGAAGGGTACTCCAGGCAGAGAGGGTGGGCAGTGTTAACACCCTAAGGTGGGACCTGTCTGCATGTTCAAGGAATAGCAAGGAAGCCAGTGCACAGGAAAGGAGAAAGTTACGGGGAGGGTCATAGAAGACAAGTCAAAGAGCTGTTAGACCTCAGGCCATCTTGGACCTTGTGAGTTCTGCTGCTCGCATTCCCCCTTGGCCTCCATAAATGCTTTGTGCTGGCTCTCTCTTTAGTTTCTTCCTCTCCCAGGAAACTTGTCCTCAGCTGATGCCCTTGGAGTTGGGTTCTCCACATGCTCTTTGATCTTCCTCCTCTGCCTCCTCACCATCCCTCCCTTTTCAATCACATCTACTTTCTTGGCTTCTGCAATGTGACTAATTACTAAAACTTCCTCCAAGTTTATACCCACTTCCAAGGTGCTGTTTTTAACTTGGTGTCTTACCCACATCTCACACTTCCTGTGAAATACATCAGCTTTCTCTCATGCCAGTCATTTCTGGGGACTTTCCTATTTCCATTAGTGAAAATTCTACTTCCTTGGCCATTTGTGTATTAAAATTTCATAATTACCATCCTCCTCCTTATCTAATCAGTGTCAAAGGGCTGTTAAATCCATCTCCAAAAAAGAAAACCTCACATGAGGATCATACTTTTTTCTAAGAGAAACATAATTTTTACTAGAGTTTGCCAAGGCACTTTTAGACCTTCATAATATTATTGTATGTGTCTTCCAGAACTCTGAATACCATCAGTATTTCTGTAATGAGTCTAACAAATCAGGAATTGATTTCATTTTACACTAGAATTATTCAAACGTTTATAATGAAGTGCAATTCCAAGGTGTCAACTAGACAAGGTAGTCATGGTTTTGCAAACACTGGCAGAATAATAGGATCTAGGTTGCAGGCTCTCCTTTGGGGCCAGAACACTCAGATCCTTTCCTGGGTCTTCCCTCACATTGTTTATCATCTTTGGCTGCTCTGCAGCTCCTGTCTGGCACTACAATTCAGTTGTTTATCACAGATCCACTCAGAAAAGAATTCAAGGAATGAGTGAAATGCCTGAAAGTAACCTGTCCACCCTCCAACCTGTTGAAAGATTGCGCAACTTACAAGCCTGCATAACTCAGCACTAGTTTCCACTGGCACCATTCAGATTTTACAAGAGAGTCCTATCGTTCACTGCAAGGCTGGCTTGAGTTGTAGGGTACAGGCTGCCTTATTTACTTTTCCTCAGGCATTGTTATTTTCCGTAGCACTTCTTCTACAATAACAAGATGAGGGGTTACCCCCTGTGGTGCCCATCTCTCCCTCTCTCTCCCTCCCCTTCCCTCCCGTCTCTCTCCTGAGAAGCCATTACCCAGCCTGCCTTTAGACAGATGGAGAAAGAGCCAGTAGAAGCACGGCTGATCTCTCTTGACCAGTGAGTGTCATTTCTCCCTCTTAGGGGACAGACCTTCCTGGAGCATGTAACATGTTCTCCATTCCTGTTTGTACAACCGCCCGCTCTTCTTCCTTTGGCGAGGAAGAGGCATCTCCAGGGAGGAGCTATGCTCCCTGCATGCGGCACAAGCTCTAGCTCTCTTAGCAAGGATCCAAAACCATCATTGGAACAAGATGGCATCAGTGGTGGGGTCTTCACGTGGATCCTCGTAAGGAAAGACAGCGTAGAGTGGTCCCAGTCCCATCAGACCAGCCGAAGTGTCCACCTGCAGAGACTGACCACTCAGCAGACACACCTGAGGGGTTTCTACGGGTCTTAACATTGGGATTTAGGAATCTGATGACAGTTCTGAGACCTGATGGAGAAGGGAAAGGGGTGAGGGTGAGAGAAGAGAAGAGATCAGGGTTTGGGCAGAAATAAGGTTGGAGGGGTTTTCCCACTCCTCCCCCGGCCACTGGGGCCACTGTTGGGGCCCTGGGCCACCGCAGACGGCCTTTCACAGTTCACGGGCCTGTCTAGCCTCAGTCTCACAGTGAGACCATGAGCTGATGGTGCTATTGACATTTCTAGTACATTCTTAAAACACTTAGGCCCACGGTACTCTTTGCACATCTGTGTGAAGAGTCCAGTGTATTTGGACTGGGGTCTATAGGTTGGAAACTCAGTGAGATTTTGTTAGGCGCTCAGAATTCGAAGTCTAGCGCCTCCCACTGGCTACATCTGCCACGCAGCCACTGTCTAAGTGTTCCTCCCGCAACTGTGCCTGAGGACTAAGAAGCTGCTGTAAAGCTGCTGTGAATTCCTGGCTCGGGGAATTCTCCTGAAGGCTCGTGGTCTAAACTCTGACGTCATCACATGTGGGTTCCTCTCATCTTCTGCTCTAGTTTCTACCACAGTGTGAAAGCCCCTTCCTGTGCTGTCCTGTTTGGAACTGGTCATTGGGTTCTGAACACATACTACTGGTCTGCAATCCCTGTAGAAAACTGACTCACATAATTTTCTCCAGGCTCCATTCTCTGTTCTCATGAGTAGGAGGTGCCCAAGACACCAATGACCAGGCAGGGAGTGTAGACACATTGTATGTCCCTAAATATGATGGGATCTGGTAACTGGCTGTGTGGTGGGAAAATATCCAAGGGGAGGAGAACTTGTACACAAAACAGAAATTCATCTACATTCAAGGGGCATGCATTTCATAGTGGCCAAAATCTTGAGAATGCACAGCTTAGACATCCTTCATTGGCCTGACGTATAGTGGTACTGACTGAAATTCAGAAAAGCACACTGACCAATCTGATTAGCCAATATGAACAAATTCGATGAAAAAAATCATATCCTATGAACAACAAATGTATGTTTTATTGTAGACTTTATTTTTAAATTATCTATCTGGTCAATTTGGTCAAAACACTTAAAGTCATTATGTATATGGGCATATTCTGGAAAGATAAATTTGGTTCTTCAGTTTATCACCTCTGCCAAAGAGTATCTTAGGTTGTTTCGCTTGTGTCATTCATCATTGACTAGTTAGCCTTTTAAATTGTTCTCATCTTATGAAGAAGGAGAATGATGGGAAGAGTACAAAGGGAGGAGTTTCTGGAAATGGTATAAAACTTTGACATAACTTCCTGAACCATCCTCTTGTTCTTGGTGACCTGGTCTGGAGAGTCAAGTGCGCACATGTGCCCAGGAGGCCAGCAGTGCCAAGTGCCCTCAGCCTTGGAGGTGGACATGTGGGTGCATCCGACTCCCACAGAGCTGAGTCTGAGCTCACTTCCCAGATGGTTGCAATAAAACCTTCCTTTCACATAAAAGGGAAACATTTGAAAACAGCCCTCCTGTGTACAGTACTATCCCAGGCAAAGGTAGGAAATCAAGTCTGAATCACCCATTTAAATCCAAAGTACTATTTTTAATTAATGGTGTCAGTTGTTATTTGACACTCTGTCCTGAAGTCTGGGCCTCTCCGCCAGAGTTCCAGTCATTTGCTGATCATTAATGGAGTGGGTGAGACATGACTTATTAACGAGTTTCGGTTTGAGGCTGTGAGTTGGAGGCATAATGGTCTTGCCCCTTCTCTACCAAATGATCAAAGTCCAGCTTCCTAAGCTGTGACCAAGCACGGCTCCCACCCACATCTTTCTCATCTCTACCCTTCCCAAAATAGGCAGGGTTTTATCAAAGAGCTTTCTTGTTTGATGCCACTGTATGGTTATAATTTGGACAGGGTAGCATTTTGAAATCCAAGATTTTTTATAAAGGGCTTTTGTTAAAAAATATAAAGCTGGATTTCCCCTAGTGATGTTTATATTCACGGATCACCCAGGCTTTCGTGGCCCAGACTTCTTATGTATTCCCAGAAATTTGGCAAAATCTTCTGAGAGGAAGCCTCTGAAAAGCTCTCCTTCTGTTTTTAGCATCTCAATTGTCCTCAGGCTATTCAGCAAGATCCTAGAACCTGGGGACCAAGGAAGGGGACAGAAAGGTGGCAAGCATCCTCAGTTCTCACAGCAGGGGTCAGGATTCAGGAACCCCTGGGGTGCAAGGTAGGAGATGGGTCTTTCAGCCTCTCTGCCTGAGGTGAGTTTACTGTCCTGGGCTGGCTGCCCTTTACGAGTCCACCGTGCCTGTTTGTTTATTTGGTGGATTAACTTTCCTCCCGTTGGTTCTCATGTTTCTATATCCCAGAATAGAGCCTGCTGACTGCCAGGAAGTGTTTTTCACCCCAGCCTGACCAGTCAGGGCAGTAACCACAGTCTAAGAACCAGGAAGATCCAACTGCAAGTCTGAAGCAATTTAATTTATTTTAATAAATTTTGACAATAAGAAAATGTGGAGGCCAGTTCTCCTTTACTTAGTCAATTCAAAATATGGACAAAAACAATCAAATCCAGGGCTTCCCTGGTGGCGCAGTGGTTGAGAGTCCGCCTGCCGATGCAGGGGACACGGGTTCGTGCCCCCGTCCGGGAAGATCCCACATGCCGCCGAGCGGCTGCGCCCGTGAGCCATGGCCGCTGAGCCTGCGCGTCCGGAGCCTGTTGCTCCACAACGGGAGAGGCCACACAGTGAGAGGCGCGCGTACCGCAAATAAAAAAAAAAAGAAAATCAAATCCAGATTTTACCCAAATCTGTCAGATGATTACTTCAGATTTTCCATTTCATCGTGTTATTCAAATGTGTTTCACCAAATGAAAATGCCTATGATCTCTCAGTGCTTCGTTATCATCAAACATTTGAGAGACCAGGAAAGCAATTTGGTGATATATGTCAAAAGCCATATAAACATGCATATCTTTGTATAAGTGATTCCATTTCTTGAAAAATTTTTTTGAAATTGATCCTCAAGGAATAAGCAACTTCTATACATAAAAATTTAGATAACTGAACAATCATCTTGAAACAGATCAAATGTCCAACAAGAGATTTAGACTAAGTAATGGCTAATCCATGTTACAGAATATTATGCAGCCATTTAAGAGTTATAGCTATAAGAATAGTAATGGCATGAGAAACATTCCATATCAGAAAAGGAAAAGAAAGGGGGTGGAGAGAGATACAGGACAGAGGCAGAGGGTTGGGAGAAGGGGTGAGAGGAGAACATGAGAAACTGGAGGAGAACCGAATGTGAACTCAGTACTTTCAATATGTGGGATGAGAGAGCAGGACTGAGCTGCGACCACCACCTGGGATGTTGGGATGAGCACGTAGAGACTCTTCTGAGGACCTGCACACTTGCTCAGCTGGTTGGTGTTAGCAAGCCATCCTAGAGACCTTGCGAGTCGTGAGAAGCAGGTGAGCAGCACTACGAGCAGATGGCGCCCACATGCCCTCTGCTCAGACCAGGGAACCTTCTCTGTCTTTACCAACTGCCCTTATGGGGCACCCTTAGCGTGCTTGGTCACGCTCCTCTTTAATAAAAAAACAGCACTAAGGAAGAGTCCCTCATCCCGATGCTTTCTTAAAGGTACAGCACTCTGCCCCTTCTCACCTTCCCAGGCACAATTCTCTTTCCAGGAAGAGAATCAAAGTGTCAGCTTCCTTGTGGTCCATTCCCTCCTCGGCCCGTTGAAGGCAGCCTTGACGCCCGCTACAGCACTGAGACTGCGGCGGCGAAGGTCACCACGTGGCTTCCTAGTTGCCGAATCAAATAGGCCCCTTTAGGTTCTCACTGCTTGGACGTGGCACTGCACTTAACCATCCCTTACTGAAATTTGCTCTAAAACTCTCCAAAGGCACCATTCTCATCTGATTCTCCTTCTTTCATTCTTACCATTCCTCCTCTGTCTCTTTTACTAGCGCCTCCCACGAGGCCTGGCCATTCCCAGTGACCTGCTGAAAAATGTCTCCTTATCTTTCAAGACTTGGCTCCAAGTTCAATACCACTGTGACGTCTTTGTTCACTCAGGTCGCCTACCTGCCTCCCCACAGGTGGACTTACATGGAGGTTAATAACACTCAAGCATCAGGGCACTTCGTTCGCGGAGGCCCTGGGCCTCATGCGTTCATAAGGTCATAGATCTTTGTAAACTTTGCATATATAAACTATTTGAACTGTAATGAGTTAAGTCCGCTGTCTCTTTCCCACTCTGACTGCTCCTACCCCAATTTACATATGTCTCCTCATGCTGGGTAGCTTGGAAAGGCTGAGGACATTGGGGGGATCCAGTCTGGAGAGAGTTGAGCTAGAGAGACATTTATTTGGATTTCATCAGGCGTATTTATGTGGTTCCTAAACACTTCCATGTATAGTTAAGTGACACTAGCTGTGCCAGTGTAGGAATGGCTTCCAGGAATCCCCAACCTGCCCGCAGGGCTGACTCACCCTGTTACTCACCCTGTAACATGACACTCAGGAGTGAGGCCAGAGGCTGCACCATAGCAAGAGCAGCCCGCTATGCTGGGCACAGACCATGAGGGCGGTTAGGTGAAACGAGACGTACCAAACTGTCTTCTAGTCTTTCAAAATATAAAATTGTTAAGTGAGTGATTCAGCCTTTAATCACACCTAGTCAAAAAGATCAATAATAAAAAACAAATTTCACTGGACTAAGTTACAGGAAAGACTGAATTACATTTCTGTCTTTCTATGCAAAATAATTGTAAAAAAAATCACTGTCATATGTAGAGGAGATCAAAGATTATATGGTCAAAAACGACAGGGAAAAAAGTACTAGAAGTTTGCTATGGAGTTAGTTAACAAGAATACTATGTCTTTTTTTCCACCTGGATTTTATATCTGTGTTATTGGTCTGATTTTTAAAATTTAAATTTGTTGGAATTTTTTCTCACTCTAAATAAATAAAATTTCTCTTTTATACTTCAATTTATATTTGTAAGTTGGTATTTTTTTTTCTTAGAGAGAGCCCTGCAGGTCACCTAAACTTTAGGCTTTATAAACCTGGCTGCCCCTGGCCTCCCCTGCAGACCTAGGTAGCAGCCCCAGGTCTTCATCTGGTAGCTCCTTTGTTGACACCAGATACAAATACTTAGTGCAGGCTAAATAAATGTTTGTTGAAAAACATATCATCTGAAAATCTTAGGATGCTACACTCAGAGGGTGAGAATTAAGGGTACCAGAGCATCCCAGAAAACCAACCCCAATTTAGATGGGCCACTGCCCACTCTTATGCTCCTCTGCCCATGCAGTGCTTCTAAATACCGCATCTCATTTCATCTTTACAATGTCCCCATTCCTGACGAGTGGGAGATAGAATAAAGGAGAAAGATGCAGGAATTCCTCTAATTACTCTAGGTGACTCAGAGTATAGATGCAGCAAAATGAAGAAGAAATTAAAGAAGAATAATGAAAAGTATCTGCCTAGGACCCCTTGAAACACCGAGCTCCCCAAATTCCCTTTTCTGCAGAGACCACCCAGGTGTTAAGAACATATAGTCAGGGCTCAAAACTCATCTTCAAACATCAATCCCTGTACTTTGTTACTCTACTCTGTCTTGGAGGTCTTGCTATTTCAGGTGATGAACTCTACCCAAGGCCTAAATTGTAGGTATTCAGCCAGTTGCTAAGTCTGCAGAACACACGCCCAAGTTTGGCTTTTTCCATTTTCAAACTGCTTCTTGCCCCTGTTCTGGAGATACTCCCCTGTTCCAGAGTATATCTGTGGGACATCAGATACACTCTCCTTAGTTTGAGTCTAATGTTAATCCCTTTCTGTATCATTGATACCAATTTGCTCCATCTTCTGGGTTTTACGATTGGAACCCTGTGACCTAGACTCACCCCTGCCCTCCACCTCAGTTCAAGTTCTTTCCTTCTTTGATGACTAGTCTTTTCCCCTCTACATTTTCATAACCATAGAGATGCAGTCCTTTTCTTTCAGCCTTTGTAGGTGTTCATCTGACATCTTCATCATTGGGCCCTTAACCTCAGCATCCCCTCTCTCTACAGACATTGGGCCCTTAACCTCAGCATCCCCTCTCTCTACAGACATCCCCTCTCTCTACAGTTCATCTGACATCTTCATCATTGGGCCCTTAACCTCAGCATCCCCTCTCTCTACAGACATTACAAGCAAATTTCCTGGAAATAATTCACATTTGTCTGATAAATAGTTCCTGTGGTTTAATTCAGTTTATCCCACATCTTCTAATCCTGTCAGTCCACTTTTTAATATATGTATAGAGCTGCATTCTAGTTCCATGTCTACAAGTCACTCAACAGCTCCTCACTGATAGAGAGCAAGAGAACACTACCTCAGGATTCATAAATAAAGGGGTTGGCCTGGATAATCCAGTTTAGGAAGTCAGTAAAAGTAAACACAAGACAATCAGGAAAAAGAAAAGAAAGAGAAGGACGTGGAGAGACTAGCCATGAAGAAGATGGAACTCTCATTCCACGTTATAGACAAAATATAAAAGAAGATTTGGAAAACAAAATTGTCGGTGTCTTCTAGAGAAAATTGAAAAATAAGTCTAAAACCTGGAAGCATAGGACAGGTATTTGAAACAAGAAACAAAATAAATAAAATGTAGAATTTTATGTCCCAGTGGCAGAGAAACGGCCTTCTCTGCCTAACTGAACTGAAGATGTGACTTCTGGGCCTTACAAGTCCACACCGAACACAGAGAAAAAGAAAACCCAGTCACCAAGACAGCAGGTATTGTAGGCAGATTACATTCTTAGCTTGTAAAAAATAATAATAATAATGAATTGCATAGCTCTTCTTTATATGCTGCATTTTGAAATCTGATATTTAAAAGAATAACAGCAGATTAAAATAAGACGGCATTAGCACAAGAATGTGTAAGGTTAAAAAGAGACACAATAAATTTATTTATGTGAGAATTCTTTGGAGGTAGATTCAAAGCATATTCAAGTTTGAAGATACAGGGACAGTATATTTCAAAGGTAATAAGAATATTTGCTTCTTGTTTTTGAATAAACTTGGTATGACTCCAAGAACCAGTTGTTCATAAATAGAGGTTTTTCAGAATTATTAATTAAAAGCCAATTAACAATCATCTCAACCTGGATTTCTTTCCAGCTCCCTTGACAAATTCACTGTGGGTCTTTCTTGAAAGGGACATATAACCAAGTTGTGTTCTGCCTGACATTCTTCCACCATCACACAAGGAAGCAAACAGGTTGTTTTCTGCTAATGTTGGCATAAATTTGTGCTCAAAGAATAGAACATCCCAGGGGAGTGTCAAACCACGAGAAAAGGGTAGGTAAGAGATAAAAATCTGCATTACCTGATCTTGGCCAAATCTGGGGGAATGGCATTTTTCAAATACTGAGAGTGCTTCCCTGCGCTTACACATTAAAAACTTTTCCTACGCAATGTCCAGAATACTATGTACATCTTTGACAAATGAAGGTTCCTTTTAGGAAAAGGAGAGTCTCCAGGATTTTACCCCTCCCAAGTCATATAAGTCTTGGTGTAGACAAAGGCCAGTGGCAATATCCACTGTTCTTTATCCCCGTTTCTGCCTCCCTCTAGGGCCCCAAGTACTTCAAGGGACTGGATGCCGTGTATTAAACAAACACATTGACTAGCACTGCTTTCTGTCATTTCATGAGGAAGCCCTCAGCAGTCATCTTAGCAGCAGAGAAACAGCAAGGAGAGTAAAATTAAAAGGTACGTTTCTTTCTGTTATATCCTAGATCATGCTGGGTCCCCAGAGAGGATTTCCCAAATCCATTGTACAGCCTTGCGCTGTAGATGAAGATGCACATACCAGGGAGACATGTTAAACTTTTCTGGTCATTACAAAGAAATCCACCCCATTCTCTCCCACCCCCATGTCCACATCCCCCATGTCCACCCCCCTCCCCCATGTACTCCATACTTGGCATAATTCCCTGGCAGGGGAACATAGATTGTGTGATCTCTGATTGTGTCTTTTCTCAGGAGGAGATCCAACCATTCAAAAAGAGTTGTGTTTCCTGGGGATGCACTGAATAGCATCTCTGTTTTCTCCGGAAGCTGTTTATGTGCTCACTTTGTGTTTCACCAGCCACACCTCCAACTAACTCAGGCAAAGAGGTACTGTAAAGAGTTCACATTTGAATTGTTTTGGACAATTTTCTGGCGAGAATTGAAGTGTTCCAAGCTAGGGGCTACTTTTCACACAAGAAGAGTAGGCATCACTTGGCTGACAGGTCTTTTCAGCAAGCTCACCTCTCACTTCTCTAGCTGCAGGGAAGGGTACCATAGCTAAGAGCTAAATTCCAGCTGAGTGCAGCGACCAGGGCCACCTTGACCTACAAGAGTTAGTTATCACAGGTTCCAAGGGGAATCTGTGCATCTTAGGAACTGTTTCATCGAAGAACTGGAGCCAGATTTCTGGAATCAAAGGAAGATGTCTAATATTCTAAGAAGTTGAAGTAGTTCTGATAATCTTAAAAAATTGATGTTATAACAATTCAATATTTCAGTGAAACTTCATTTATATGGGCAAGAACCGAGACTGAGATCACTGTGACATTTATAAGCATTGCCATAAATATGTCCTTTCCATAAATCTGGGCTTTATGACGGCTTGACTAATAGAATTCAGAGGTAAAGACACTATTCTAGTTTTCATACACTGGTCTTAAAGACACTGGGTTTTCATTTCCTCTCTCTTGGGATTCTCACATTTGAGGACCAACCACCATGCTATCAGGAAGTCCAAGCAGCACATGAACCTGGTCAAGCTACCCCAACTGACCCCCAGCTAAGCAAACAAGCTGTCCCTGCTGAGCCCTGACAGATCGCAGATTCATGATCAAAATAAATTATTGTTGTTTTAAACGAGTGAATTTTAGAGTGGATTATTAAGCAGCAGTATCTAACTGATACCATCAACTTGCCACAGGCTATAGGTGGCAATTTGAGGATTAAAAGTAATTTCTCCCTAATTCGTATCAATTTCAAAATGTAAGAAAGCAGATTTAGTTTAAGAGATGGGGTATTTTGCAGCAAACATAAATTTGATGTTGGTGTTTTGCAACAAGCTGTGTTAGATCAGTATTCTGCATGTTTAAAATCGAAAACAGTAACATCAATAACAAAAGCATAGCACTAATGGTCAATTCAAATGATATTATTCTTCATGTGGGAGTCTTACCATTGTTACCTTTGACATTTTTGCCTTCAGTTTTGTGTCGCTCTGTGATGGACTATTTTAATGTTTTGATTTTTCTAGAACATTAGATTACCTGGAGAGGATTGTGATTATATAACCATAAAGATGTTCAGCATAGGACAGAATACATCAACACAAAACGTTATGGAATTTAAAGTAAATGAAACACTAGAGGCCCAGATGAATTTACTACAACACATCTCAAGTACTTACAATAAAGATATATTCACTTATTTTTCCATTCACTCGACAGACACATGATGAGATTTAACCATGTAGCAAACATCTGCTAGTGGTTAGACATAAAGATGAATGAGAAGGCATAGTGAATAACAATGAACACCAATGATTCTCTTCTGAAAACCTTGCTCTTTTTCAAATCCCTTGGCTTCAAACACCTCCCACTCTTGTCTGCAAAACTGGGGCTTATGGATCACAAAACTAAATTAAAGTCTGTCAGTTTGATTAAAGATGTTAAGCTCTTTGCTCTGAGTCATGCAGACAATCAATAGCATGGGTGCAACCTAAGTGCCCATCATCGGATGAATGGATAAAGAAGATGTGGCACATATATACAATGGAATATTACTCAGCCGTAAAAGGAAACGAAATTGAGTTATTTGTAGTGAGGTGGATGGACCTAGAGTCTGTCATACAGAGTGAAGTAAGTCAGAAAGAGAAAAACAAATACTGTATGCTAACACATATATATGGAATCTAAGGAAAAAAAAAAAGGTCATGAAGAACCTAGGGGCAAGACGGGAATAAAGACACAGACCTACTAGAGAATGGACTTGAGGATATGGGGAGGGGGAAGGGTAAGCTGGGACAAAGTGAGAGAGTGGCATGGACATATATATACACTACCAAACGTAAAATAGATAGCTAGTGGGAAGCAGCCACATAGCACAGGGAGATCAGCTCGGTGCTTTGTGACCACCTAGAGGGGTGGGATAGGGAGGGTGGGAGGGAGACACAAGAGGGAGGGCATATGGGGATATATGTATATGTATAGCTGATTCACTTTGTTATACAGCAGAAACTAACACACCAGTGTAAAGCAATTATACTCCAATAAAGATGTTTAAAAAAAATAGCATGGGTAGCTGTATTCCACATATCACCCTGGCCAGTGGATTGGTTTGGGGGTGAGCATTGCCAATCAGAGAAGAACTAATGATGTGGGGTTTCTGGAGAAGCAAAGGAAGCCCTTTCTTGACCCCAGACATGAATGGGAAAACATATTACAGTTTGCTGGGGTATTAATCACAACGTTGGGGGAACAAGCCAAAGAAATATGCATTTTTGACAAGCTCACCCAGAAAGTTTACAAATCACAATACCAGAGAGAAAGCAAGAATCAATACTCATATCGGACACAGTCCAGATTCTGGAGAAAATACAGGTGTTTTAGTCAAGAATCATGATCATTTTCAGTGAAGAAAGAAGATGGCAACAGAAAGTGCATGGCTTGAAGCCAGTGAGGAAGAACCTGGGGCTCACAGAGGAAAAATACTTCTCTCTTCCATGCACTGAGTTTCAGGGGAAGCCTCAGGAGCACGGGGAGGGGTTGCAGAGTCAAATGGAGACCACCCTGGGTGCAGCAGGACCCATCCAACGTGGGCTTGTTAAACACTAATTGGAAAAAGGAAAGAAGGGTGGGTAAGACATGGTCCCTGACCTCCACAGTCGACCAACTTCTAAGCCCGTGAGGGAAGCAGCCAGTGTCTGACCACAGTCCAGTGGGGACACCAGGAAGACACTGTCTGCCCGGCTGAGGGGCATCTGCTGAGGAAGGGCTCTGAGAACACAGCCTCGGAACCCAATTCTAAAGAACCAGTAGACTTTTGTTCTTGGGTTGTTTGTGCTGTTCGTTTTATTTTGTTTGCATATTGTACCACGTTCCAAAAAGGATTTAAAGCAATTTTGAACTGGGATGTTCCCAGCTGAGAAACGCTTTGAGGGCAGAGAAAACAGCAGGAAGTAAAGGCACAGAATAATGATAAATGAACACAACCAGAGCAGGGAGGAGAAAGGAGTGGAGTGGGGTGATCAGACCGACCGGTTGCAATGGTGCCAAGAGAAGGTGACTCGTGCAGGTGAACCGTGATGGGGACCTAGACCAAGGCAAGACCACTGGACGCGGAAAAAGGGGACCTATGTGGAGATATTGTCTAAAGCAAAATCTGCAATACTGACCACAAATGGAACGTAGTGGGTTAAAGA
Source organism: Delphinus delphis (assembly GCF_949987515.2). Lineage (NCBI taxonomy): Eukaryota > Metazoa > Chordata > Mammalia > Artiodactyla > Delphinidae > Delphinus > Delphinus delphis. Next base: position 22,460,443 of record NC_082700.1, read on the forward strand.
AAAAGGGAATAGTTGGGAATAACACTGAAGTTTCTAGTTTGGTTCAGGCTGAGACATACGGGATAAGCGTCAGGCAAAGAGACACCTGTGCAGGCATGAAGCCGTCAGTTCAAACCCAGTCTGGTTTGGAATTTTTAAAATACAGATTATGGGCAAAACAGGTGAAAGGGATCAAATGTACCAACTTCCAGTTACAAAATAAGTAAGTCATGGGAATGCAATGTACAGCATGGTGACCATAGTTAATAATATTGCATTGCATATCTGAAAGTTACTGAGAGAGTAGGTCTTAGAAGTTTTCATCACAAGAAAAAAATGTATAACTATGTACGGTGATGGATATTAACTAGACGTATTGTGCAAGGTATACAAGTATTGAATCAAATACACTGTACACCTGAAACTAATATAAAGTTATATGTCAATTATATTCAGTGAAACTTTTAATTCAGGAAAATATTCCAGAAAAGAAGTGTTTTAAATATATTAGGATAGGTCAAATTCTTAAATAAAGTGTTTTGATATCAAAAGATCAAGAAGAAAATTGCTTCAGGGCTTCCCTGGTGGTGCAGTGGTTGAGAGTCTGCCTGCCGATGCAGGGGACGTGGGTTCGTGCCCCGGTCCGGGAGGATCCCACATGCCGCGGAGCGGCTGGGCCCGTGAGCCATGGCCACTGAGCCTGCGTGTCCGGAGCCTGTGCTCTGCAACGGGAGGGGCCACAACAGTGAGAGGCCCGCGTACCCCCCCCCAAAAAAAAAATTGCTTCAAAGAAACAAGCAACAACAAATAGGTGATCTACAAAAATCCACCATGATTACCTCACTCAAGGCGAGTAGTTTTGACCAAATGATGTGAAAGCAAGCTATTCTGCTAGAGCTATTTAATATATTGGGTGCTACTTTTAGCTGTGATTGCAAATAAAGGGGAAGAGATGATCCTACTATCATAAAAAATGTTGGTGATTTATTTGTAATAAACACCAGTTATGCAGAAGTAAAGTAAGGCATAGTGCTAAGAGATCTATAAGAGAATTCCGAAGATAAGCAAAGGATAAAAATAGATAGAGAAGATCAATAGATAGATAGATAGATAGATAGAAAGATAGATAGATAGATAGATAGAAAGATAGATAGATAGATAGATAGATAGATAGATAGATAGATAGATAGATAGATAGATTATGTAAGAGAAACATCTCTGGGAGAGCTACCTGTCAGAACTGGGAGCTTAAGCTCCAATCTAAAGGAGGGAGCAGAACAAGAAGAATACAGATTGGAGCACGAGGGCTTCAAAAATAACATGAAAATAGGATAGGAGCTCAATTTGCAACACACTTAAGAGCTAAGTATTGATTACACAGATACGTCATTTTATCCTATGCTTCCTTGAGTATTGATGTTGCAATTGTTTTGTTGTGCTTGTTGTTGGCTATCAGAAAATGCTCTGGAAAAGGACAGGGTACCAATAGGCTAGAGGACAGCGGTACCAGCCCTGCATTCTCATTCCAGAATTGGGCAGGGGAAGGGGAGAAGCCAGTGGGAAATAATGACTAGCGGAGCTGGTTACTAGAGGCCACAAGTCAGCCGAGGGGCCAGGAACTGGTCCAACCTGCAAGACACCTAGAGCTTTACCCAGTGAAAGGACTATTAATCCAGGCCTCTGCAGGTTAAGCCCTGGTCCCCAAATAAGGCACAAACAAACAGTGAGCACACCTTAGCTTTACCACTGAGCACATAAACTGCTTCAGAGAAAACAGCAACATTTTATACAAGAAACCTGGCAAGCCCGTAGCATCGACAATGCACTGAGAGTCAGTTGATGTTTGACCTCCCCGAGACTCAGCCTCTTTGAGTTTCCAGCCCCTCTGAACCTTGATCATGAGCACGTCTCACTAAGGCCTCTGATAATGGAAACCTTTTCTCTGCTATGTTCCCCAGCTGTCACTTGAACTTACTGGTAAAATTTCGGCGGACAATAGCGAGACTGTCAAGTCAAACAGTAACTCTTTTAGTGATTCCAGCGAGGTCTCTTGACTTACTTGGATGTCAAGAGTCCAGCGTTGGCAGAGAGGACACAGAGGAGGAAGGGCAATAATTGGGGCAAGGCATGTCATCAGAGAGAAATTCTCCTTTCTAGAAGGAAAGGGGCATCTGTGGGTGAGTGCCTTCCTGCTAAAGACATAATTAAGTCACAGGTTAAATCTGTAAGATTCAAATACTTCGCTACCTTTGTCGATCATACATCCAAAAATGTGAAGCCTAGAGCAGGGTCCTGAATGCATAAGAAAGAAGAAGAAATGCAGAAATGTTGGGCTTCCCTGGTGGCGCAGTGGTTGAGAGTCCGCCTGCCGATGCAGGGGACACGGGTTCATGCCCCGGTCCGGGAAGATCCCACATGCCACGGAGTGGCTGGGCCCGTGAGCCATGGCCGCTGAGCCTGCGCGTCCAGAGCCTGTGCTCCGCAACGGGAGAGGCCACAACAGTGAGAAGCCTGCGTACAGCAAAAAAAAAAAAGAAATGCAGAAATGTTGAAAATAGCAGAATAATGGGAAATTATGAAGATGAGAAACATTCTAAGGGAAAAAGACACAAGACGGGTTTTCCGTGATCTCAGAGCTCTGACTCCAGGTGACAGTGGCATCACCTGGAAGAGTAACCAAGTTGGGAAGAGTTGGGTGATGCCCTGGTCAAGTGGGTTTGATTCTTTGCCTCACCATCTCTGTCAATCCCAAGCTTTCACCTGTAGTTAGTGAGACAGGCCGTGGAGATACTTAAAATATTTAGTAAATAAGACAGCAAGGTCTGACGAACCGGAACAGATGTGGGCCAGAGCTTTGGCGCAGATACTGGAGGCTTTCTGTCTGGCTGGATCCTGGGGAGATACCAGAATTGGGCCCAGGCAGCCGGGGCATCAGAGCAGCTACTTAACAATCAAGACAAAACTACTTCAGTAGTTCACAAACCGCTACACACGCACCGTATGAACCAGTTGAATATCTGCCCTTTTTGGAGCCCTGATCTTGTTTCTATGCAAATCAAGTACCCTACTATCATATAGCCCCAGATTTGGTTTTCTGTTTACTTATCTACTTCCGCACTCTTGTAAAACCTTGAAGAGGGGGTCTTTTTTTCTCTGTGTTTCTGGTACACAGTACTTTACCTCTATTTCAGGTGGGAGTGCTGGAATCCTGGAAGAAGTAGAATCTGAGAGGGGCTTGTGTGGAGTAAAATTCAGGCATGCAGAGAGGGGAGAACTGGTTTTGCAAGCGTGGAAATGCAATAAAAGAACTGTCATAACTTGACCTTGGCAGGTAATGACAGTGGGAATGGAGAGGATGGTTTCGACGTGAAAGACATTTATGGAGGATACTTAACAGCTCTTGATAAATGATTGGAGGCAAAAATAATGGGGGCTCAGGATGAAAGATGATGGCAAAGCTTGATTCCAGGGAAAATGGTGTTGCCCTTAAAAGCATGAGTAACTCACAGAAGCCCCAGGTTGAGATCGGATTAAGAGGGGAAAAGAAGGACTACAATAAGGACATTTGAATCTGATGGACTAGACGGAAAACCGAGGGGAGGGTTGTAAAAAACCGTCACAAACATGGAATTAGAGCTTAGCAGAGACCTCAGGGACGGAGTTAGGGAATTAGCTCAGGCAGACGTAAATTTTACTGGACATAAAAATACAAAGCTTAGTAGCAGCTCCTGATGCTTCCAGAGGTAGACTGGGATCCTGGCTGTGGCGCTCACTTCCTCTTTTCCTGAGGCTCATGGGTCCTCCGTGTCTCTCAGAGGAAGGTGAAGGATGAGTGTGGCTCCTGAGTCATCTAGCTGAGTTGTCATCATGCAAAGCTGACGTCCAAGAGCCCAGGCAAGAGAGGAGGTAGGCTTGACCAGAGCTTTTCTCAACCTCCAAAGAATTACATTTATAACGGCTTTTGAATGGTGTATTTATAAATCAGTGGAAGTGGAGAGAATATTTTATGGAACAAAAATTTATTCATGAGTAAAATATATTAGCCAGGCTAGGAAATGCTAGATTGTTCAGAGACGTTTTAGTCTGGCCCAAGAAACCCAATATCTCTAAGAAATTGTTTTTTTTCTGTAAGTACACAAGACAACACGTATTGATCCCAAACTGACATTGTCATTGTTATTGATAATAATAGCACAGATCTCAGCTCGTCAGCTAGCATGTTCTTGTGTTCTGCTCTTACTGGGTTTACTTGTTAGTGAGTTTGTTTATCTTTGCTGAGTGTTAATGTACTATTTTCTCTTTCTGAAAGGATTTTTAATCTTTTAAAACTAAATTATTGTACTACTTCTGGACCAAATATTTTGAAAAGCTTAGAGTTCCAACAGCCCCATCCTCACAGAACAATGGTTTTGATGTCTTAGCTTACGTAAGAGCACGCTCCCCCAATTTAACCATTTCATTTCGCCGAAACAATCATACCACATTCAGTTGATAATATCCTTCTGTCCCGGATTTACTTGTACTTCAAATAAAACAGTAAATTAAAAGAAAACAGCCAAGTGTTTACATTCTGGAGTCAAACTCCCTCTGAATCCTGGGGCCTTATAGTGGTTTCCTACAGCTGCTGTAACATATTACCACAAACTGGGTGGCTTAAGATGACAGAAATGTACTTTCTCACAGTTCTCGACACTTCAAGTTCCTAAATCAAGCTGTCAGCGGGGCCATACTCCCTCTGAAGGCTTTAGGGAAGAATCTTTCCTTGTCTCTTCCTAGTTTCTGGTGGCCCCAGACATCTCCAGGCCTGTGGCAGCATTTCTCCATCCATGCCTCCATCTTCACATGGTTGTTTTCCCTCTGAGTCTGTGTGTCCATCTGTCTCTTATAAGGACACTCACATTACATGCAGGGCCCATCCTCATCCAGGATTACCTCATCTCAAGATCGTCCATTTGATTACATACAGGAAGACCCTTTTTCAAATAATGTCACTTGCACAAGTACCAGGGGATAGGACTTGGATGTATCTTTTTTTTTTTTTAAAGAAGATGTTGGGAGTAGGAGTTTATTAATTAATTTATTTATTTTTGCTGTGTTGTGTCTTCGTTTCTGTGCAAGGGCTTTCTCTAGTTGTGGCAAGCAGGGGCCACTCTTCATCGCGGTGCGCGGACCTCTCACTATGGCGGCCTCTCTTGTTGCGGAGCACAGGCTCCAAATGCGCAGGCTCAGTAGCTGTGGCTCATGGGCCCAGTTGCTCCACGGCATGTGGGATCCTCCCAGACCAGGGCTCGAACCCGTGTCCCCTGCATTAGCAGGCAGATTCTCAACCACTGCGCCACCAGGGAAGCCCGGATGTATCTTTTTGAGGGACAAAATTCAACCTACTACAGATCCCCATTACCAGCTGTGTGACCTTGGGCAACGTGCTTTGCCTCTCTGTGCCTTCGTTTCCTCGTATGTAAAGTGGAGATGGTAATAGTACCCAATAATTATATAAACAAATAATATATGCAAACCACTTAGCACAGTGCTTGAAACATAAATATTGGCTATTATTATTTGCTTGGCATAATGCAAGAAACAAGTAAAAAAGCAAGAAACAAAAGACAAGATCAAGTTATGACACTGCTCTTTACCATGCACTATACTTTATATTTCTGTAGTATGTATTTTACATTTTAAGTTTTATGCAATATCTATCTCACTTCAGCCTCCCCCAGTCTTTGTGAAATAGAAAGAGATTTAAAGTATCATATTATACTACTTTACAACTGAGTAAACGGAGGCACTGTGTGGTTATTTGCAGTAGTTAATAGCATCACTGTAACTTGAACACTTGAAGATGGAATCCAGCACTCTTTCTATCTTAGCAATGTAGACAGGCAAGTTATTTCATATTTTTATGACAAATCATCCTTCCACATCCAACATTTTATCTAGATATAAAAGAGGGATTGTGATAGAGATCTTGATTTGAAATATATCTATGATAATATGGGAGAGAAACAAAAAAGATGAATTAGAAAAGGAGAAGAAAATATATTTATGAAGTGAAGAACAGGTGGTCTTTATTTAGAATGTCCTTTTCTTTCAAGTTTCATGTTTAATACTTTGGTATGTTTGGTCTGAAACAGGTTACCAGGAGGCAACCTCTTCAGGCAAATCACATCAAATCTGCTCCTGTAGCTCCCTGGGGTCACAGTAAGTTGGACCCACTAGCAGATGTCCTTGGGGCACCTGTTCCTTACTCCACCCTCTTTTTAATCTTGCTCAGTGGCAGCTAGCAGAGGTTCTAGCCCAACTTCTAACACTTCAGGGAACACGGGGGCAGAAACAGGCAATAAAAGAGCTGCAGGAAGAAACCATGTATTTAATCCTTTGCCGACAGTGGTGAGGACAAACCCACTTTATTTTGTTCAAAAGGTATTCCTTGATGGGGAAAAAATTAGATATATTGAAAGGAAAGCACATGAAGGAGGGATTCTGGTGTTTTCATCCAGATCACTCAGCCTTTCGTTCTTAAATCCCCCTGTGAGCTCTTGCTAGAAGCCAGAAAGTTGCTTCATAGAATAAAAAGAACAGAAATAAAAGAGGAAAGAGGGGGGTGAGATAATTAGGTGGGGACACATTCTTATAAATTTTATTCTCAAAATATGGAGTGAGAATATTTATATAAGGAGACGAAATATGAGTATTGTAACCTCCTTTGGAACTTGGACTCATACTGTTTAAAGTCATTTTAATAATCCTGTGGTTTGTTCTATAATGTATTTTCCAAATTGCTCTAGAAAGCCTCGAGGCACACGTACAATGAGATCATTCAGCAAAGCTCTTTAAACAATTGATAATAGTAATAACATGGAAACTGTCTGCATCTAATCCTAACCCACATTAAGATAATTTTTTAGTCCTTTTATGGCATTTGCCTTGAGGTGACTGACCTCTGGGTAACGATTAATTAAATCCCACAACTGGAATGAAGGGCAAAATTCCAACAAGTACAATTAAATCCTGTTATAAAGCACCTTTTTAATTCACAGATTGGGTTACACCTGGGTCAGATTATGCCCTTACAGATTATGCCTTTACATGAGAGCGTAAAACGCATCTTTCACTCTATAGCCTGAACGCTTATAACACAAGGTTACCTTTTGTCCAGGAGGACGATTAAATGACTGACTCAAAAATACTTTGCTTTTGTTTTCTTCATTTATCTTATGGTGTCTCTCAGTTCCTAGTCCCCATATGATGTCCCTCTAATCCTACATTTAAAGCATTACAACATTTGACACAAAGATACAATAATTAATTTCCCAAACTCAACTGCTTCTCATTTTTCCAATTTGTCTTCAATGAAGGAACTGAACAAAATGTGTCCCATGTGCTGGAGGAAAAGCTATTCCAGCTAAGCATTAGGAGACAGGTGTTTCTTCCTGCCTTCAGTACTAGATTTTATTTAGTTATGTTATATTTCTGGAAACTGTATTTTTTAAAGATGTAATTCCCCGCTAATTGGAACTTGCAGTCTGCAGGACATATGTCTTCCAGGAGCTGGACGGAGAGACCCAAGCAGTAAACAACCAAATGTCCATCAGATGGTAAATGCTGGTGCATTGAATTCCTGCTGTTCTCTATTATATTTCAACAGGAACCTTTCAATGGAACATAGTCCATTGGGATAACTCTGCCTTTTCTTCAGCCACCCTCAGGGCTTCATGTCTCATTTCCTCTCTGCCAGGTTCAATCTGACCCCCCATTTCGTTGATCAGTTAGACCCCATAACATGCATCTCAAGATCATGGCAAAATCAAAGACCTTCCTTGCCCACCTGGGACAGATACAAAGTCTAACTTAAATGCAAAGACATGACAGTGTGCAAATAATAAACAGAAATCCCAGATACAGCGTATTATGGCTTCAAACCAGTGCTGGCTGAGCCAACCAAAGTGAAGAGTTTAGAGAGGGGTTTTCTGAAAAGTCTTCCAGGAGGCCGAAAGCTTGAGGACATGATTTAAATGTTAACATTTAAAGGCATGAAGAGAGCGGCTCGGTGAGAAGAGGGTATGCTAGGAGCAGAATGACACGAGCCCAAGGAGGTGAGCTGTCGTGGGCGTACAAAACTTTGCTTGGCTGGAAAAGGGAATAATCCCAAACAGGTAGCCTTTCCCACAGCCTCTCTGGAGAGTTGATAAGCAGATATCTCCTTGAAAGACTAACTGCTCTTGTGTTACATTTAGTGTAGCGTATTATAGATTCTCAGATGTCTCTTAGGACTCAAATGATAAAAACGATAGATAATATTTCCACATTGCTGATCTCTAAAGAACGATGGGTTGCTAATCGTCTTGTGGCTTATCTATTTTTTACAAGAATCACAGAAGCAACTTGGTGTCCATGGAAGTTGGTAAGTAAGCAAGGAGCTACTACAGAGATGATTCTTGAAGGTTCCTACCATCAGCAAGTCCATAGCAGGTCAGGGAAGAGCCACATTACAGCGTCCAAAGGTTAGACATTAGAAGAACCCTGTGTGCTCTTACACAACTTGAATTCGTATTTCTGGGCATGAAACCTCCCTTCAGCCCTCGCACTGCTCTCTCTACAGTCAGAGCACAAATCCACTTCTTAGATTGAGCCCACAGAATTTTCCTGTAAATGCAGAGTGACAACCCTTCTTTATCATTTGCTGTTTAAAGTTGTCTCTTCCATAAACCGCATTGCCAAATCCTGAGTGGAGCTGAGAATTTCTTCTCCTTTGACAGCTGCCGTCTTCCCCACTAATGCTCCGTTAAGGATGTTCCGGCTAGTGGAGCAGACAGTCCGGGATCCCAAGGCCTTTGGGATCCTTTCTCAGGGTTCTGGTCCACTGACCTTACCTCGAAACCACATCATTATCAGCAGCCCTGGGAGCTCAGGGCTCCGCATGAGGGCTTTGCCTCAAAGCTCCTTGCTTGTTCTCTAGGGCATAAAACAGACGCCTGCTGGCTTTCATCTCTGTCAGAGAATGTTCTCTTGTCTCATTTTCACTCAGACTAAAAGCAGGAGAGCAGAGGCGCCATGAACAAGTGAATCTCCTTTTTCATCCACTTTCTCACTGACCCAACAAACAGCTCAGTCCTTACTCTGCACAGGACAGGATGCTAGGTTTTACTGGGAGTAAAACTACGTGCGCGGAGACCACGCAACTCCTCTGCTGCCTGCCCTGGTCTGGGAGTTCTTTGGTTCAAGCATGTGTAGAAAACCAGAGGGCTCAGTGTCCTTAGGGGCCAAAACCAAAGGACTGAGTGGGAAGGGAGTTTAAAGAAGTCAGTTATAAGGCACTTAATATATCACGTTCCAAACAGGCACCATCCTCTCCTGACTTCAGACATTGCTTACTCATGATGGTGGTCTCTGAGCAGACCGCTGTAAGCCGGGTCCTCCCTGGGCAGGTCCACTGCCCCCAACCACACCTGTGCAGATACATTTCCTACCCAGACATTAGCGGAAACTGCTGAGTCAATGGATAAATGTTAAATAAATGGATAAGTAAATAAATACTAAATAAATGTATAAAATATTCCCATTGGTCCTTTATTAGAGAGTGTGAAATAAGCAAAAAGGAGAAATCAGAAAGTAGAAAAGCAGCGATGATTGTGTTCTTTCTTGCTCTTTTCTTCTTTTTTCCAAAAAGAGGTAGGATGCACCGCTTTCTCTATTTTCTTAGAAAAGTCAAAACGGAGTGGATAAGTGATGTGCCTTGTAAGGATGGTGCCAATTCAGGCGAGAACTCACATCTCCTCTGAAGCATTGACTTGTGTGAATTCCTCATCATCTCCTTGAGAAAAGTTCTCTTTCCTTCTAAGCCCCCAGAGTAAAATAAGTTTTAATTCTGGTTTCTGCAGAGCATCTGGTCTTAAGTCCGAATGGCTATTGGAGTTTGGAGACCAGAAAGCAAGAGAAATTTTAAGGGTTCCCTTAAGGAACACAAAACTTACCTGTGTGCAAAATAAAACCACCAAATATCCCCCCCCCCACACACACGCACACACACATCCTCACACACCCACATACCCACACACACAGATGCTCAGTGCTGGCAATGTTAGTACCTTTTCTGAGGAGACAGAAATGACTGAATCTAATAGAATTCATCTCTAGAGGAAAGTTATAGAATATGCTTTGTGCATCAGAAGAATTCCTAGAAAGAAAAAATAATAATCATTTGACAGTGCAAATTAACAGTTGCCACCTACTGCCTTTTTTCGCCTTTGCACAGAAGGTAATTAAGATGACACCAGGACAAACTGCCTTGATTGTCAAAATAAGTCAGACTTAACAAGTCATCAGTTTCTTCCCATGTAAACTAGCACTCTTTCACCCCTTCCATCTTCCTTCACTTCCTCCAGCTGCCTTTCCAGCTGCTGGGTGATGCTGAGCTATTTGTTGAGTCAGCCTGGTGTGTCGTCCATTTGAAGGCGAGGTGGCAGTGTTGATGGACTTTTGAGATTCACTCCCATCCATCAGCCTGACAAGCTTCACTGGCTAGACGTCGGTACCTGAGGCAGCACTTCCCCAGGGCCTCGGCACACCAGCCAGGCTACTATCAGAGAAAAGAATAGACAGTGATCTGTCAGCCATTGCCCTGCATCCTTACACACTCATTTGCCAGAGTCCATAGGGAATGCTCCAGGCCTCCCACTGTAATCTGGAGGGTGCTAACCTCAGCTTGGTTCATGTCTGTGATTGTACATGCGTGCACATGAAGGCACACACGTGCACACGTGCGCTCACAAGGTAGGCTTAGAAAAAAATCCATTTTACCTATCTCTCTTGCTTATTTATTTATTTTTTTTTGCGGTACGCGGGCCTCTCACTGCTGCGGCCCCTCCCGTTGTGAGCACAGGCTCCGGACGCGCAGGCTCAGAGGCCATGGCTCACGGGCCCAGCCACTCCACGGCACGTGGGATCCTCCCGGACCGGGGCACGAACCCGTGCTCCCTGCATCGACAGGCGGACTCCCAACCACTGCGCCACCAGGGAAGCCCTCTCTCTTGCTTTTTTATTTCTTCAGCAGAAATAAAAGAACTTCCTTAGACGGAAGTTCCTATGGCACTCAGCACACCTTTTCTCTTTCTTTTTTTTTTTTTTTTTTTTCTCTTTCAATCAATAGCACAGAAATGAAGTCTGTTCTTTGGGCTCAGACTTTCTGCACAAGATGAAACGGTGCCGGTCACATAAGAGTGATTGGGAGAAATGTTTGGAGAAAAAATACTTTTTTTCTAGCTTAACCTCAGTGAATAGGAAGAAACACTGCAAATGTGGGTTGGCATGACAACTCTTACCTTCCAGACCCTGCGAAATCGTCTCCCCACCCCAGCCCCTACCCCTGGGTTTCAGATTTGCATTCCCACAAAAATCTTCCAGCCCAACTGTTTGGAAGATGGAAGAATACTATTAAGGTGCCACTTAAATCTCAGTGATTTTCTGAAAGGATTGATGTTTGCTAAACTTGTTTTTGTAGAGGAGGACTTCAAACTTATTTTAACCCCAGATCCATGCAAGCTAGAAAACAGACTACTGTCCAGTGCTGATTGCCAGGAGGAACACATTTGCCATTTATTAAAGAGAACTCTGCAAGAAAATGCCATTTGCATGACCCAGATGTCAACCAATGGAAGCAAAATCCACCCCTTGACCCCCTAAGTGCCTGGTTATTTTAAGTGCAAAGATTCCTGGTGCTTTTCTTTAGGAAGGTAAATACATCCACTACAGAAGGTAGTTACTGAATTCAGTGGTCCCTTGATGAGAGCAATCACCAGGTGTTTGTTCTATGTACAATGCTCCTCAATGCCATTTCTGATTCTGAAAGTGTGCCTGGAGCCCCAGGCACTTATATTTTTAATAAGCTTATATTTTCAGAAGTATGTTCAGCTACTATGAATAAAGATGCTGTAAAGCACATTATTGTACAATCTTTTGGTGGACAAACTTCTTTATGTCTCTTAGGTATATGCATAGGAATAGAATTACTTTGTCATGGATAGGTATACATAACACTACAGGAAACTGCCAATGAGTGCTCCAAAGTAGTTACACTCCCACCAGCGGTGTGTAAGAGTTCCCATGGCTTCACCTCCTTGCCAACATTTGATGTCATACTTTTAATTTTAGTCATTCTAGTGGGTCTGAAATTGCATCTCATTGTGGTTTTAATTTGCATTTCTCTGATGAAAATTGATGTCGAGCACAACCCAACCTTCCTTGCCACCGCCTTTTTGATTTTGTCAGTATGTGAGCTACAAGAAAGTTTGCAGGTAATTTTGGCTCACCTTTAGATTCAACTCAGTCAGGGTGCTGGAATTCAGTTACCATAGGAACATAAGTTTTCTGTTACTTCCTCTCTACTTACCATCCTTCTTCCTTACTCTTGCCTTCTCAGCAAAATTTGGTTTGGAGGGAGAATTACTGAGCCAGTTCTGTTCATCAAGGCTTCCTTGTGTCCACTGCTCTTTGCCTGCCCCATGGAAAAGTATGATTTAAATTTTGTATGGATTTTTCTTTTTGTTACCATGGAAGAAAAGGGCTTTCATATGCCTCCAGATCCCAGCTAGAAGCAAAAGTCTTTTCCTTTCACCTTTTTCTAGTTTTTTAATTCATTGACAACAATTAAAAATTAGGAAAACCCAAGGACATATGCAGCTTCTATTGAAAGTAGGTTCTCTTGAACTCACTAGACCTGTAGTCCTAGATGCAGTGATTAGTCACAGCCAAACAGAGGTTTCTTCTTTACTCAAGGTGGGAACCCCCAGCTTCCACCCAAGTTCTCTCCACTCCCATCATCCAGCCGAAGTCACATGACCTGTGATTCCTGATCTTTTTGATATTCATCATCAAATCTTTCCATCAGGATTGAAGGAAAGTCCTGCAGTAGGGTTTTTAACCAAATTCGGATTCATCTGAACCCAAGGGCAATAAATATTAGTTTAAAAAATCTCGAGTGACTGATAATTTTTCTGGTTTAAATCTCTGATCAAATTTGGCATATAATTTATCTCCCAGACTAAAAAATCAAGAATAATTGCAAGTAGGTATCTCTTGATTTGGAATAGAATGTCTCTGCTCTGGAAAGATATAGAAACTCCAAGACTAGAGACACTACCTTAATTTCCATATTCCGAGCTATTATCCCTGAAGTATTGTCTGATGATGGACAGGTGACAATTAAACATACTGGACAGTATCTTTGACCTTTCTTTCAATACAACAACTATGGCTTTCAGAACCTTCTCAATCTTAGTTTACAAGTCAGCATTATAGGAGCTTCTTGCCAAAAAATTCCCTACTCCTAGGACTTTTAATTAGGATCAGTTTCAAGCAAGAAGTCCCAGCCCAATTCTTACATGTATATCCTTCTGAACTTGGGATGCTCCCAGACTATGCCCAGATTTAGTACATTTAAATGAAGTCAAGCAGGATGAATTCTCCAAAAAGTCCTTTTATCCAAAATAGATGTTAGCCTTATATTGGAAGGTCACCAGCACAGAGCCGTCAGGAAAACAGATTTTAAAAGTCATCGTTAGGACTTATATGATATGCTTTAACCAGCTCAAAAAATCATTCCTATAACTAAACTATTATTTTACATGACTGTTCTGCAACCAATCAAGAGCTTGCTGGGGACAGAGACGATATCTTATTCATCATATGACCTCAGCATCAAGCGCACTGCCAGGCATATAGTGGAAGTTGAATAAATAGATGGTAAGAAGTAGTCTAGTAGTCTTTTCTGAATTATTTTGGATGCAAGTTCAGAAAAAGCCAAGGAGCTCAAAAGCTCACACTATTGCTGATTTCTGAAAGTCATGGGCTAAAAGATTTCAAAACCATATATGTGTTGTAACGAACCAAGAACGTCCTAGAATATGTTAAGATTTCAATCCTACAAGTGTTGGCGGGGTTGGGGGAGTTGGCAAGAGAGAACTCTGCAAAAAGAACCTTTTTATCTTTTGTTAACTATGAATCCACAGCTCCCCAGCAACTAGCCCTCCATTAGTAAAACTCGGGATTTTTTAATAAATATTTTATTAAAGTTGAACATCTTTAAAGAAAAGTCATAAATTATAGTTCTCTTGCTTGAAAGAATTATCACAAAAAGAACTCAGCTATCTAAGAACCACCTTGATGAAGAAATCAAACGTTACCAGCATTCAAAGCCCTCCTCATGGCTTACCCAACCATGACCCTCTTGGCCCTCCCCAAACATAACCTCTGTCCTTACTTCTAACACCACAAATTATTGGGTTGGCCAAAAAGTTCGTTTTCCATAAGATCTCATGGAAAAACCTGAAAGAACTTATTGGCCAACCAAATACTTTGCTTTTGAACATTATAAAAATGAAATTGTACCGTATGTGTTTTTTTATGTTTGTAAGCCATATATTGGTCTATAATTTGGTGATAATCAAAATTCAGGTTTATTAATATCGATGACCAAAGTATTGGGCCTTTGTTTCTGTACCTTTATGTCATTCAGGATTATGCAGGGAGGAAAAATATTGACTATGCATTTTGAGTGGAGAGATATTTAATATAGAAAATTAGAAAGAATTGGAAGAGTTGAGGGAGCAAAGGTCAAGAGTCCACTCTAGAAGATCTGGAGATGCAGTGATGGCTGGGAATCCACTGCCGATGACTTCAGCTGCCTGTCTAAAGGGAAGTCCTCTCTAAAGGGAAGTCCCCCCCCCCACCCCCTGCCCGTAGCCTACGGAAGCCATTAGCAATGATCTTAGCTCCCTACCCATGGCTGTCACAAGAGAAAAACACCTTCTCCTCTTCTCCTTCCTAATCTCACCGAAGTTCCTATCATTGGCAGATTTAACCCAGAATTCTACTGGAAAGAAATTCAGGAAAATGACATTCTAGATTTCCCTCCTGTGATGCAGGAGAGAATACAGAAAGGGGCAATGATGATGCTGAGCTAAAATCATCATTTGGCAGAAGCTTAGCTCTAAATTAGCTGATGGAAGAGGATCAGCCTGTCTACATCTCTCACCTACTAATCTCTCCGTCTTTACATCCATTTCTAACACAAATCCTATAGCGCCCTCCGTAGGGATACTTGAAAGCCTGCTTCTATTCTACTTTTATCAAGACCAGTGAATTAGAAGGCCCTCTTCTCTTTTTTCTTTTTTTTTTGGTGATGTTTATTTACTTTTTTTTAACATCTTTATTGGAGTATAATTGCTTTACAATGATGTGTTAGTTTCTGCTTTATAACAAAGTGAATCAGCTATACATATACATATATCCCCATATCTCCTCCCTCTTGCGTCTCCCTCCCACCCTCCTTATCCCACCCGTCTAGGTGGTAACAAAACACCGAGCGGATCTCCCTGTACTATGCGGCTTCTTCCCACTAGCTTTCTATTTTACATTTGGTAGTATATATAAGTCCATGCACTCTCTCACTTCGTCCCAGCTTACCTTTCCCCCCGCCTCGTGCCCGTAAGTCCATTCTCTACCTCTGCGTCTTTATTCTTATCCTGCTCCAAGGTTCTTCATAACGTTTTTTTTTTTTAAGAATCCATATATATGTGTTAGCATACAGTATTTATTTTTCTCTTACTGACTTACTTCACTCTGTATGACAGACTCTATGTCCATCCACCTCACTACTAATATCTCAGTTTCATTTCTTTTTATGGCTGAGTAATATTCCATTGCATATATGTGCCATATCTTCTTTATCCATTTATCTGTCGATGGACACATAGGTTGCTTCCATGTCCTGGCTATTGCAAATAGAGCTGCAATGAACATTTTGGTACATGACTCTTTTTGAATTATGGTTTTCTCAGGGTATATGCCCAGTAGTGGGATTGCTGGGTCATATGGTAGTTCTAGTTTTAGTTTTTTAAGGAACCTCCATACTGTTCTCCATAGGGGCTGTATCAATTTACATTCCCACCAACAGTGCAAGAGGGTTCCCTATTCTCTACACCCTCTCCAGCATTTATCGTTTGTAGATTTTATGATCATGGCCATTCTGACTAGTGTGAGGTAATACCTCATTGTAGTTTTAATTTGCATTTCTCTAATGATTAGTGATGTTGAGCATCCTTTCATGTGTTTGTTGGCAATCTGTACATCTTCTGTGGAGAAATGTCTATTTAGGTCTTCTGCCTATTTTTAGATTGGGTTGTTTGTTTTTTGATATTGAGCTACATGAACTGCTTGTAAATTTTGGAGATTAATCCATTGTCACTTGCTTCATTTGAAAATATTTTCTCCCATTCTGAGGATTGTCTTTTCATCTTGTTTGTGGTTTCCGTTGCTGTGTAAAAGCTTTTAGGTTTCATTATGTCCCATTTGTTTATTTTTGTTTTTATTTCCATTTCTGTAGGAGGTGGGTCAAAAACGATCATGCTGTGATTTATGTCATAGAGTGTTCTGCCTACATTTTCCTCTAAGAGTTTTATAGTGTCTGGCCTTATATTTAGGTCTTTAATCCATTTTGAGTTTATTTTTGTGTATGGTGTTAGGGAGTGTTCTAATTTCATTCTTTTACATGTAGCTGTCCAGTTTTCCCAGCAAAACTTATTGAAGAGGCTGTCTTTTCTCCATTGTATATTCTTGCCTCTTTTATCAAAAAAAAGGTGACCATATGTGCATGGGTGTATCTCTGGGCTTTCTGTCCTATTCCATTGATCTATAGTTCTGTTATTGCACCAGTACCATACTGTCTTGATTACTGTAGCTTTGTAGTATAATCTGAAGTCAGGGAGCCTAATTCCTCCAGCTCCATCATTTTTCTCAAGATTGCTTTGGCTATTCACAGTCCTTTATGTTTCCATACAAATTGTGAAATTTTTAGTTGTAGTTCTGTGAAAAATGCCATTGGTAATTTGATAGGGATTGCACTGAATCTGTAGATTGCTTTGCGTAGTAGAGTCACTTTTGCAATGTTGATTCTTCCAATCCAAGAACATGGTATATCTCTCCATCTGTATATCTCTCATCTTTAATTTCTTTCACGACTGTCTTATAGTTTTCTGCTTACAGGTCTTTCGTCTCCTTAGGTAGGTTTATTCCTAGGTATTTTATTCTTTTTGTTGCAATGGTAAATGGGAGTGTTTCCTTAATTTCTCTTTCAGATTTTTCATCATTAGTGTATAGGAATGCAAGAGATTTCTGTTCATTAATTTTGTATCCTGCTACTCTACCAAATTCATTGATTAGCTCTAGTAGTTTTCAGGTAGCATATTTAAGATTCTGTATGTATAGTATCATGTCAACTGCAAACAGTGACAGCTTTACTTCTTTTTTTCCAATTTGGATTCATTTTATTTCTTTTTCTTCATGACTGCTGTGGTTAAAAGTTCCAAAACTATGTTGAATAATAGTGGTGAGACTGGGCAAACTTGTCTTCTTCCTGATCTTAGTGGAAATGGTTTCAGTTTTGCACCATTGAGAACGATGTTGGATGTGGGTTTGTCATATATGGCCTTTATTATGTCGAGGTAAGTTCCCTCTACGCCTACTCTCTGGAGGGTTTTTATCATAAATGGGTGTTGAATTTTGTCGAAAGCTTTTTCTGTGTCTATTGAGATGATCATATGGTTTTCATCCTTCAATTTGTTAATATGGTGTATCACACTGAATGATTTGCATATATTGAAGAATCCTTGCATTCGTGGGATAAACCCTACGTGATCATGGTGTATGATCCTTTTCATGTGCTATTGGATTCTGTTGGCTAGTATTTTGTTGAGGATTTTTGCATGTATGTCATCAGTGATATTGGCCTGTAGATTTCTTCATGACATCTGTCTGTTTTGGCATCAGGGTGATGGTGGCCTTGTAGAATGAGTTTGGGAGTGTTCCTCCCTCTGCTATATTTTGGAAGAGTTTGAGAAGGAAAGGTATTAGCTCCTCTCTAAATGTTTGATAGAATTCACCTGTGCAGCCTTCTGGTCCTGGGCTTTTGTTTGTTGGAAGATTTTTAATTACATTCTCAATTTCAGTACTTGTGATTGGTCTTTATATTTTCTATTTCTTCCTGGTTCAGGCTTGGAGGGTTGTGCTTTTCTAAGAATTTGTCCATTTCTTCCAGGTTGTCCATTTTATTGGCATATAGTTGCTTGTAGTAATCTCTCATGATCCTTTGTGTTCCTGCAGTGTTGGATGTTACTTCTCCTTTTTCATTTCTAATTCTATTGATTTGAGTCTTCTCCCTTTTTTTCTGGATGAATCTCGCTAACAGTTTCTTAATTTTGTTTATCTTCTCAAAGAACCAGCTTTTAGTTTTATTGATCTTTGTTTCCTTCATTTATTTCTGATCTGATCTTTATGATTTCTTTCCTTCTGCTAACATTGTTTTTTTTTTTTTTATTATTCTTTCTCTAATTGCTTTAGGTATAAGGTTAGATTGTTTATTTGAGATGTTTCTTGTTTCATATGGTAGGATTGTATTGCTATAAACTTCTCTCTTAGAACTGCTTTTGCTGCATCCCATAAGTTTTGGGTCATTGTGTTTTCATTGTCATTTGCTTCTAGGTATTTTTTGATTTCCTCTTTGATTTCTTCAGTGATCTCTTGGTTATTAGGTAGTGTATTGTTTAGCCTCCATGTGTTTGTATTTGTTACAAATATTTTCCTGTAATTGATATGTAGTTTCATAGCATTGTGGTCAGAAAAGTTAGCTGATATGATTTCAATTTTCTTAAATTTACCAAGGCTTGATTTGTGACCCAAGATATGATCTATCCTGGAGAATGTTCCATTAGCACTTGAGAAGAAAGTGTATTTTGTTGTTTGGGGATGGAATGTCCTATAAATATCAATTAAGTCCCTCTTGTTTAATGTATCATTTAAAGTTTGTGTTTCCTTATTTATTTTCATTTTGGATGATCTGTACATTGGTGAAAGTGCGGTGTTAAAGTCCCCTACTATGATTGTGTTACTGTCGATTTCCCCTTTTATGGCTGTTAGCATTTGCCTTATGTATTGAGGTGCTCCTATGTTGGGTTCATAAATATTTAGAATTGTTATATCTTCTTCTTGGATTGATCCCTTGATCATTATGTAGTGTCCTTCTTTGTCTCTTTTAATAGTCTTTATTTTAAAGTCTATTTGGTCTGATATGAGAATTGCTACTCAAGCTTTCTTTTGAGTTCCATTTTCATGGAATATCTTTTTCCATTCCCTCACTTTCAGTCTGTATGTGTTCCTACGTATGAAGTGGGTCTCTTGTAGACAGCATATATACGTGTCTTCTTTTAGTATCCATTCAGCCAGTCTATGTCTCTGGTTGGAGCATTTAATCCATTTACATTTAAGGTAATTATTGATATGTATATTCCTATTATGATTTTCTTAATTGTTTTGGGTTTTTTATTGTATGTCTTTTCCTTTTCTTGTGTTTCCTGCCTAGAGAAGTTCCTTTAGCATTTTTTGTAAAACTGGTTTTGTGATGCTGAATTTTCTTAGCTTTTGCTTACCTGTAAAGGTTTTAATTTCTCCGTCGAATCTGAATGAGATCCTTGCTGGGTAGAGTAATCTTGGTTGTAGGTTTTTCCCCTTCATCACTTTAAATATGTCCTGCCACTCCTTTCTGGCTTGTAGAGTTTCTACTGAAAGATCAGCTGTTAACCTTATGGGGATTCCCTTGTATGTTATTTCTTGCTTTTCCCTTGCTCCTTTTAATATGTTTTCTTTGTATTTTATTTTGAATAGTTTGATTAATATGTGTCTTGGCACGTTTCTCCTTGGATTTATGCTGTATGGGACTCTCTGCGTTTCCTGGACTTGACTATTTCCTTTCCCATATTAGGTAATTTTCCAACTATAATCCATTCAAATATTTTCTCAGTCCATTTCTTTTTCTCTTCTTCTTCTGGGACCACTATAATTCAATGTTAGTGTGTTTAATGTTGTCCCAGATGCCTCTGAGACTGTCCTCAATTCTTTTCATTCATTTTTCTTTATTCTGCTCTGTGGTAATTATTTCCACTATTTTATTTTCCAGGTCACTTATCTGTTTTTGTGCCTCAGTTATTCTGCTGTTGATTCCTTCTGGAGAATTTTTAATTTTATTTATTGTGTTGTAAATCATTGTTTATTTTCCCTTTAGTTCTTCTAGGTCCTTGTTAAACTTTTCTTGTATACTCTCCATTTTATTTCCAAGATTTTGGATCATCTTTACTATCATTACTCTGAATTATTTTTCAGGTAGACTGCCTATATCCTGTTCATTTGTTTGCTCTGATGGGTTTTTACCTTTTTCCTTCATCTGCTGTGTGTTTTCCTGTCTTCTCATTTTGCTTAACTTACTGTGTTTGGGGGTCTCCTTTTTGCAGGCTGCAGGTTCGTAGTTCCCTTTTTTTTTGGTTTCTGTCCCCAGTGGCTAAGGTTGGTTCAGTGGGTTGTGTAGGCTTCCTGGTGGAGGGGACTGGTGCTTGTGTTCTGGTGATGAGGCTGGATCTTGTCTTTCTGGTGGGAAGGTCCATGTCTGGTTGTGTGTTTTGGGGTGTTTATGATCTTAGTATGATTTTAGGCAGCCTCTCTGCTAATGGGTGGCGTTGTGTTCCTGTCTTGCTAATTGTTTGGCATAGAGTGTCCAGCACTGTAGCTTGCTGGTCATTGAGTGGAGCTGGATCTTATCGTAGATTTGGAGATCTCTGGTAGAGCTTTTGCTGTTTGATATTACATGAAGCCATGAGGTCTCTGGTGGACCAATGTCCTTAACTTGGCTCTCCCACCTCAGAGGCACAGGCCTGACACCCGGCTGGAGCACCAAGACCCTGTCAGCCACACAGCTCAGAAGAAAAGGGAAAAAAAAAAGGAAATAAATGAATAAAATAAAATAACGTTATTAAAGTAAAAAATAATTATTAAAAATAAAAGAAATTAAAAATAATAAAAAAGGAAAAACAATAAGAAAAAAAGAAAGGAGAACCAAACCAAAAAACATATCCACCAATGATAACAAGCGCTAAAAACTATACTAAAAAAATAAAGAAAAATAAAAGAAAAAATAAAAAGCAACAACAACAGCAACAAAAAACCATGTACAGGCAGAACCCTAGGACAAATGGTAAAACCAAAGCTATATGGAGAAAGTCACACAAAGAAGCGCACATATACACACTCACAAAAAGAGCAAAAGGAAAAAAATACATATATCGTTGCTCCCAAAGTCCACCACTTCAATTTTGGGATGACTCATTGTCTATTCAGGTTTTCCACAGATGCAGGGTACATCAGGTTGATTGTGGAGCTTTAATCCGCTGCTCCTGAGGCTGCTGGGAGAGATTTCCCTTTCTCTTCTTTGTTCCCACAGCTCCTGGGGTTCAACTTTGGATTGGCCCCGCCTCTACGTGTAGGTCGCCTGAGAGCATCTGTTCTTCGCTCAGACAGGAGGGGGTTAAAGGAGCAGCTGATTCAGGGGCTCTGGCTCACTCAGGCCACGGGGGAGGGAGGGGTACGGATGTGGGGCGAGCCTGCGGCATCAGAGGCCGGCGTGACGTTGTACCAGCCTGAGGCGCGCCGTGAGTTCTCCCGGGGAAGTTGTCCCTGGATCAAGGGACCCTGGCAGTGGCAGGCTCTGCAGGTGCTCTGAAACCCCTCTCCTCACACACCATGAAACAATGGTCTCTTGCCTCTTCGGCAGCTCCAGACCTTTTCCTGGAATCCCTCCCGGCTAGCCGTGGTGCACTAGCCCCCTTCAGGCTGTGTTCACGCCGCCAACCCCAGTCTTCTCCCTGCGATCCAATGGAAGCCCGAGCTTCAGCTCCCAGCCCCCGCCCATCCCGGCGGGTGAGCAGACAAGCCTCTTGGGCTGGTGAGTGTTGGTTGGCACCGATCCTCTGTGTGCGAATCTCTCCACTTTGCCCTCTGTACCCCTGTTGTTGTGCTCTCCTCCGTGGCTCCGAAGCTTTCCCCGTGCACCCCACCCCCGTCTCCACCAGTGAAGGGCCTTCCTAGTGTATGGAAACTTTGCCTCTTCACAGCTCCCTCCCAGATATGCAGGTCCCATCCCTATTCTTTTGTCTCTGTTTTTCCTTTTTTCTTTTGCCCTACCCAGGTACGTGGGCAGTTTCTTGCCTTTTGGGAAGGCTGAGGTCTTCTACCAGCGTTCAGTAGGTGTTCTGTAGGAGTTGTTCCACATGTAGATGTATTTCTGATGTATTTGTTGAGAGGAAGGTGATCTCCACGTCTTACTCCTCCGCCATCTTGAAGGTCTCCCCAGCCCTCTTCTCTTAACTTGCAGATTGCACGGGCAACTTTTGAAGATAAGCAGGCCAGTGTGTACTTATCTGAGGGTCCCCAGAATTAAAGCAGAATGCAATTCATCATACTGAATGAGACCACTTCCCATTGACCATGTCCCTGGGATGGTGAGACTATCTCGTAGGGGCAGACATAGTTAAAAATAATTACTATTTATTATCCTCTGCTAACAGAAATGATTTTCTCCCCTCACCTAGGTTTCCAACCTTAGAGGTTGTCCTGTCCTCACACAGGAATTACCAGCCAGGTAGGAGGTTTTTTTTTTTTTTTTTTGCTTTTCTGTGCTTTTAAGTATCCTGAAAAATCTAATCTCCTGAAGGTCCCTGTAACTAGGAAACATAAGACATGCTCCAATTACAAGGTCCTCAATCCATTTTTTTCTGTGCTATTCTGGTTCAAAATAAAGATACCAAAGGCAGAACTGCAGAAACTAGATTTGAATCTTTATTACTACAAGCAGACAACTGCACTGCAAACCACCCCTCCCACTGCCACTTCTTATTGCTACTCAGAAATTCTGAGATAAGTGCTTTTAAATAGAACAACAAATCTCACCTAAGAATAAGATCAGATCTAGTGCCTTGTTTTTCCTACAGAAAAAAGAACATGGAAGGAGATAGCTTTTGTCTGGTGACTGTTTATTTTAACCCAGACGCTTTCTCCATTTGTAATTTAGTCTCGCTTGTGTTTTCAGAAGTATTGCCAATTCGGATGGGTTTCTTGGGCAGGGACGAACAGACGAGGTTAAACACAGCTGCTCTGGTGACTGAAATCCTTAAGAGTCAGGCAAGACCTGAGCTGATAAAATAAACTCAGAGAGGGCTGTCTGGACCCACTTTTCTAGAGACAAAATGAATATAAATAAGTATAGAATCCATATAGGCCAAGGTCAGAGGCAACGCGGGGACACAAATTGAGAGAGAAAGATACTATCTATAGTACATTCACTACAAGACAGCACAACGTCGGACGTTCTGGCTTTGAATCATGAGGATATCACAAGGAAACATGGTCCAGATTGGCAATGACCCTGTCAGCACTTTTTTGTAATATCAAATGCTTCTTTTACTGGGAATTTGGCTATCAGGTTGCAGAAGATAAAAATGACACTGAGATGCAAGGTCAAACCACAATGCTTATAATTTTTCAATTTGCTAAACACACACAGTCCTAACTGTACAGACAAAGGGGGCAATTGTTTTCCCAAGCAGTACCTCAACGTCTAGTGATGTACAAAGTACTTTTATACACATCATCTCATCACTATGGCTTGCACCCCGGTTACACAGATGAGTTGAACTGAAAATAGCTTCATTCACCACTTTTCACTATCTTTCTTTACCTTCTGGGTGGCATTAGTCTCCGTGTGGCCTAACAGACGTCATTGTCATTTGGCTTTTCCAGGCCCAAGACACCTATAGAGAGGTCACCAGACTAGAACTACTCAGTTCTAATATCTTAGATGAGAGTCCCTCAGTCTTCCTGTGCTTCAGCTTCTTAAGATGTATGCTCTAGGGCTTCCCTGGTGGCACAGTGGTTGAGAGTCCGCCTGCCGATGCAGGGGACATGGGTTCGTGCCCCGGTCCGGGAAGATCCCACATGCTGTGGAGCGGCTGGGCCCGTGAGCCATGGCCGCTGAGCCTGCACGTCCGGAGCCTGTGCTCTGCAACGGGAGAGGCCACAACAGTGAGAGGCCCGTGTACTGAAAAAAAAAAAAAGATGTATGCTCTAGATATATTGTCCAAATTGTGGTAATCCTCTCCAAAAAAATAAGATGATAAGAATGAGTCTGGGCGGCTATGGAACTTTTACACTCGGTGAGGGTATAGATTAGCATGACTTTTTGTTGGCGTTATATAATAAAATTTAAAATGTAAAATGTTATATCTCATAAATAGTCTATTCCAATGAGATAGTCACATAAACATGTAAAGATGCACAAAGATGCTCATCACCGTTAGAAACAACCTAAACACCCACCAACATGGGCCCGTTTATAAAGATATGGTGTATTCCCACCAGAGAAGCCACTAAAGGGAATCATGGAAATTTATATTTGTTGACTTGAGAAGGAGCGCCATGACGTATTTTTGAGAGAAAAGGAATTTCAAAGCAGCGTAGTTGACAAAATCCCATTTGTATATAAATCAAATAAATCCCATATCCCTCTGAGATCCAGTCTCAGCACCATGACCTTCACAGAAACAGCCCAGCTAACAAAAGGCTTTACCAAGCAATTTCAGCCTTTGCTCTCAACTTTCAGAAAACATTAAAGGACATACAGCTGCTAACTCACAGTACCATATCTTAAAATATCTTTTGCAACCCACCTTTTTCATCCTGTTCTCTTTCACACTGTAATATTATAGCTCCTTCCTGAAGCCTCTCTCTCCTCAACAGGTTTTCCAGTCTCATCCACAAACTTTGCTCCCAAACTGATCATCCCCTTCTCTTCCTGTCCCTCTTGCCTCTTCCTTTAGTAGTAATTACCATAATCTGAATAATAAGGTAGGGAGAGGTAGAGAATAATAAGTAGTAATTACCATAATCTGAATAATAAGTGAACAAAATTTCCTTCCCAGGGAGTAGGAAGAAAATATTTATTGACGGTGTATATATTACAAAGTATCAACCTGGTAGCAAATGCAAAATTATTACACGGGTATCTACTGTATATATACATAGAAGCATCTGCAAGGATGTTGACAAAATTCTTAACAATAGTGATCTCAGTTGGGATTTCCTGTGAATTTTGCTTTTAACTTTATATCTCTTCTTCTATCTCTTTGAATTATTCATGAAAAACGTGTTTTGTTTATAATCAGAAATGAGAAATAAACTCATATCAGCATGTAAAAAAGGGATTGTAATAATGCTCACAGGGAATAATGGATGTGAAAAAATAAATACACCGTTTAAGTACAAAATATATGTACTTTAAATGAACTGTTTCTCCCTGTTTTCAACATTAATGAGCTTTATTATTTTGGAATTATTTTAATTACTGCTACATGTTAGCGTTGGTCAGTTTCTTAACAGTTGAACATGTCCATATATTGCTTAATTTTTTATTTTACTACCAATCAATCCTGCTTAATTTGTGAGTCCACTGCATTGTGACTTGTATAGCATCTAATGACTTAAACACTTCAAACTAACTGTGATCATTTTCATCCATTTGCCCTGGAAGCCGTGATCTTTCAGGATCTCATTGGTGAAGAGGAAGTTAGTATATGTATGTTTGTACCCATTTCAATCTCCCCCATACTTAGACAGCCTTGTGTCTCTTTCAAAATATATAGCATCTATTTATTTTTATGATTTGTAAGCCAGACAAATTTCCCTGAAATTTCAAGATGGCTACCTGTGCAGTTCCCAAAATTCTGACTCATGAGTCTTCTCTTAGATGGGGGAATTCTGAAGAGAGGTCTGTAACACATCACCGGTGGGGCCTGGTTTTACAACTGCTAATAACCAGGCGACTGGTACTCCTGTTTCCTGAGAAAAGAGCTTGTTAGTCAGACTCTCCAACCAGAAATGCTAACTAACACCCTTGCTTATGGCTGGAAATTCCATCCTGCGATTCCAGAAAACAGAATGTGTTGCTGACACTTGTATTTACCTCTCAAAGTTTCTTCAGCATGATAACTCAATCCGTTCTAGTCATAGACAACTTAAAGCAGGTCTCTTTGTGAGGAGAGAGAAATACCTACTCATCAAAATCCCAAAGGACCTTGAAAAAATGATTGGAAATGGGCTTTAATAGGCTGGTGACAGAACAGAACATTCAGAGGGAAAAAGTGTCCAAAGTAAGTGGAAAATGGTTGTCTTTTTAACCTACAGATTCAGGTGTCAGGAAGGGACTATATCCTTCAGCGTTATTATATCAATATTAAGCAACATTTTAATAAATAGAGCAGGGTACCTGTTTGCTTTCTTTAGTTTTGTTTTGTTCTTGGTTTTTTGTGTGTCCTTCAGAGTCACTTGAATGGCCCTTAGTTCTGTGAATATGGCCAAGTAAGCACCATTGACATTTATTTCTCATTCTTTTAGAGTGACTTTGGAAATGTTGCTTCACTTTCTGGTAGGAAGTTGATCAACTTGGCCAAAAGCCAGGCTTTTCTGAAAAAAGAGCTCAGCAGAGTCACCTCCCCAGCAAAGTGTTCTCTGACTTTCCTCACCAGATGATTCTCCTTTTATGTAATCTCACCTTGTACCACTCCATCATTGCCTTCTCACGGTTGTGGCTTTGTGTTTTACTGTTATTCTTTGTTTCATACTTCAGTCCTGCTCTAGGCTTTAAGCAACATGAGGGTAAGGACCGAGACTCTCTTTGTTCCTCATTATATTCCTAATGCCTCACACAGTCTGACCCACACAAGCACTCAACAAACACAGTACTTGTCAAAAACATAAATGAATGAAGACACGAATGAATGAATGAGTTGGAAAGATCTATTTACGGTGTTACCAATCAAGGTAAGTGGCAAAGAGGATAACAAAATCCAATAAGTTTACCACAAAGGTAGAAAGAAATGGGGCCAGTAGACTGGATTTGAGTTAGAAACTGAAAAGGGTATAGTTGTTTAATTTCTATGATGTGACAGACACTAGACATGGTCTTGATCCATCCTTCCTCGGAAGGCCTGTCTTAGGATCTGGCTAGGTATATAATGAAAGAAACATTCTCTATAAATGGTATCAACATGGGCCTCAGACTTGTTATAGACGAAAGCTATCTGATCTGAGCAAGGGACAGGAAGTGACCTTCCCCCAAAAGCTTTTCGGGGTTAGGATAGGGCTCTGCCAAAGCAGAGGACTTCACCCAGCCTCACAGCCATGTTCCTGGACAGCATATGCAGTATTTGCCAACAAGAGTAGACAACATTCTGGAGTCAAATCAATACTCAGATGCTGCATAACCTCCCTTCCTGCCTCTTCTTCTGCTGGAGGGTTTCTGGGCCACCTCACCCAACATGAAGTATTTCAAATCCAATGATTGGTACCCCATTGAACTCTCATTCACCTAACATTCACACAGGGATTTTCATTTGAACCTGCCCTGGAGGAGATTAGCACCCTCTGAAAGTCACCAGGGGAAGGAACTGAAATCACTATAACTCAAAGAGCCCTGGGCCATTAGCCGGGAGTCAGTGCCACTGAGTACAACCCAGGTCACCCTCCAATGACAACTTTCAAGCTGCACCCTGACACCCTTGACCACTCTAGGAACAGGGATTGTCCATCTCTGCATTTCCAGCAAGGCTGACCTCTATTGGGAGCTTTCTTCCCTGCATCACCGTTGGTCCACTCATATGACTCAGAAGGAGCCTGAATTTCCCTCTTGCCAAGACACCTATAAACACTTAATGGATGCCAGGACACAAGATGAGGATGAAAGTAGAGATGAAAGAATTGGAGACTGAATGTCTAACCGTCTGTCTACTCTTATAGCCACATAGGGACTTAAATACTGTACCCTAGGAACTTCCAGTGCAAAACTAGGTAGAGGAATATCTTCATTATTTAGATAAAAACCAAAAGATAACTAATTCATAAACTCAGTCTACCTCTCACCAGTGCCACCTATAATTTTCAATCCTATACGTTATCTTCCAAAATTATCAATTGAAATATCATCACCCTTAGAGGTTAAAAATCTCCATGTGATTCTCATTATCTACAGAATCAAATTCAATCTCCCAACACACCTTCGTCTCATACCCCTCCACACTTCCTTAAATTTGTTAGCTGTATCAATTTTTAAAATTTCTTTTTAGTATAAAATACTAAGTATAAAATATATTTTTTAGCATGTATAAAATAATACACACTCAAACAATATAAAGGCACAAAGAAAAAATATTTTCTCTTTTTCTATCTCCACCTCTTTCTCAGAAGTAAACTGTTATGCTTTGCCATGTGGCCCTTCAGATATTTTACTCTATATAAATCTTTATGTATTGGAGTTGCATTATAACCTACCAAACCAACTAATGCACATATAATAAAAATATATAGAAAGAGAGAACATTGCAAAGAGAAAGCAGCGTAAATAGAAGTTCAGGCTATTTATTCTACTCCGTGGAGCACAGAGCCTTGAGAGAGCCTGGGACTCCGCTGACCCTAAGGACAGCTGCTTCCAGGCCTGTGGAGGGTGAACATCTCACAGCTGAGTGTGGTCCTACTGCTTGTAGATGCAGGTTTGATTGTAGTTGATTCTCAGCTGATGAATTTGCTTGAAGACCGAATCCCCTCATTGGATGTGACTCTATTATCTATATGAATATAATATTTTCACTGTTATAATGAGGGTGTAATACACTATTTTGCAACCAGGAGCATTTTTTTCAAGACTTTATCTATTTTAACCACTACCTGATATGCTATTGCTTGGATGCACTGTAATAATTCATTCAACCTGTCTCATAGTCTCCACTGAAATTTATAATAGAGAATTGAAATATGTAAATATTAAAACTAAAAAGGAAAAAAAAATCTACCTCTCTACAATCTCTTCTAAAGATAACCACCTTGTATTTCCTTTAAAAATTTTTTGCATGCATATAATAGCATTCTTACATGCAAATATATTTATGTATATATCCTTTTAGTAAAAAAAAAAAGGGTCATTATATACATGCAACTTTTCACTGTGCTGTTCTTTCCTTTGAAAAATACATCTTTGAGATTCTTTCCATGTCAGCATCCATAACTGTACCTGATTCTAGTGGCTGCATACCGTTCCATTTTCCTGGCAGTTCATAATTTAATTAACCAGTCCCTTACTGATGGATACTTATAATGTTTCAAGTTTCATGTTGTTAAAAGTGATTCTTAGCACACTTCTTATAAAAACACACTCATACTCTAACACACTCATTCTTAAAATTGAACGTGACTGTTCTTATTTTATTATCAATACATAGATGTAAGTGTAGTGTGGTTATTTATATATGTCTTCCTCAAAAAACTGAGCTTCTTGAAGAAAAGAAACATGCTTTACTCTGTGGTAAATCCTCAGGACCTGGTACATTGTTACATGATAGGAGCTCACTAAATGTTACCTATATGAAAAAAAGGAATGAAAAAAATGCTGCTAGTAAAGATCTTTCTTTTCTTAGTTTTAATGTGAGTCTGAAAATATGCATTTCATGGGTCCACTGATACAAGAGACATTTGTTAAGCATCTATTATGTGCTAGACGTTATGGCCTATACGGCCAGGAATAGAAGCAGGTGCATAAATAATGGAGATAAATGGAGATAAGGGTCTCAGAACGCCACAAAGGAAGAGGCACAGGCAATCAGAGGGAGCCAGAGAACATTTCTAGAAAATAGTATACGCTTAAAATCAGACACTGCAGTATTGGTAAACCAAATCCTGGGCCAGTGGATGGTTGGGTGGGGGGACTTTGATTTATAGTATATACCAATTCCCGTGGCCATTTTCAAGCTACCAAAATATTTAACGGTCAAGTCTCTTAAGCCAGTACAACCTTCTCCAGCGTAACACTGAATCGCGGCATCCCAGCCAAGCTTCTGGAAACTCCCGTTCTCGTCCTGTCACCACGACCTCCCAATACCACAGTATTTCAGTTATTGCCACCCCTCCCATGCACTAGACAAGTAAAACAAAGTATTCTTTGGAGGTCTGAGCAAGAGAAGTCAGGGGGCATTAGAGAATGACTTCTAACTGCCCTGTCCAGCTGTCCACGCTTCATGGCCGGTCTTGCTGGCCCTCAAAGTGTCCATTCCTGTAATAGGGGCGGGGTGGGTGCACGGTTGTCAGCGGGAGACCCTGAGTGAAGCCATTCGCGCGAGACCATTAGGACGAGATCCTGAGTGCAGTGGTTAGAGGTTCTGCTCCGCCAACAGTCGGCTCCCAGTGGTCCCTGCGGCAGAGAGTGTGGTGAGAGATGCATCGTGGCCTTCTCCCCGGGGCCCTCCAGGCCCTCTGGCCTCGGGTGAGCTAGGGAGCCCCGGGACAGACAGCGCTGTGTCCCGCAGAGCTCCAGAGCCCTCGCCACAGCCGCCCACTGTCCGGGCCCAGGCCTTGAAGCAGCAGCAAACGTCTCCCCCATCGCCACCTCCGTGACTTAATGGCGGGGTCTGTCTCCGTGGGTCGTGGTCCATGGAGGCCTCAGCAGCTGCAGTATGCGGACACTGCCATTAAGGTAACAGCTTCAACAAGCTTCAGTCTTTCTGCCCAAGTCTCAAAAATTGGTCCAGCTTGGATCAACTGTCTACCCCTCGGAGGTGGCCGGAGGGCAGGGCTAAGTTGCAGGGACAT
This sequence comes from Delphinus delphis, assembly GCF_949987515.2. Classification (NCBI taxonomy): domain Eukaryota; kingdom Metazoa; phylum Chordata; class Mammalia; order Artiodactyla; family Delphinidae; genus Delphinus; species Delphinus delphis. Next base: position 22,490,983 of record NC_082700.1, read on the forward strand.
TGCACGTCATTACTTCAGGTCCACCTCTACGGTTGGGGCTATTGTCAAAGAAGGGCAGCAGTCGCGAGCTGGGAATTAACCTGATTTGCTACAACGTGTATTCCTATTGATCCTATACAAATGGTTCTCTCCAGTTTAAATGAAAAGCCTGAGGACCGGCCGGGTCCTGGGGGCCTGACTCCCTCAGTGACGTCGGCTGGGCAGGGCCTGGGGGCCTGGCCCTGAGGGTGCCGCCAGCTGAGATCTGCCTCCTCTTCTGGGCCTGGACACTGGCGGGAGGACCCAGACTGGGTGCTGGACGAGCGCTCCTGGGCAGGGTTACCAGCCCGCGAAGGGACCCCATCCTCTCGGCCAGGTCCTGGACCTTGGAGGGCTAAAGTTGAGCCTTGGGACCTTGCCCTTTCTTGTCAGAACTGAGAATAACATCTGTTTTGGTGGAGGTTTACAGGAACATCATGACCTGACCATGACCTGACCTCGAGAACAAAGGATCTAATACCAAGAAGTGTGCAACAACTAACCACGCCCGTCCCTCACCTTTCCAATAAAAGGGCTTTGCTTGAAAGCTTTTGGGAAGTTCAGGGTATTTAAGGCGTGAGCCACGCATCTCCTGAAACGGCCCTGCAATAAACCTCTCCCTGCTCCAAACTCTGGTGTTTTGTTATTGTTTGGCCTCACTTTGTGTGGGGCGCAGGGACTTGCCTTCTATAACCTTCCCTCCTTGAAGGCCTCTTTTCCTCATTACATTGCCTAAGCTGCTGAGTTCTTGACTAAAGTTTCCAGCTCAGCTTTGTTGACTGAGCCAGAAATCTAAGAAAGATAAGAAAAACAAATGGACTTTGCAGATTATAAATAGGGCTCCCTGCTAACCAAGCTCACATCCCCTGAGGCTTCAATGTGTATTTAAATATCAAATTTACAGCAGGAATATAGGGCCTGGAGTTTGAGAGATGAGTCAGAGTGTATTTTAAGAGGTATTGGATACATGTTAAGATTATACTTTTCTTTGGAGCCAGGAAACAAAGAGTGTCAGCTGTGCCATGAGAAGTTATAATTTCAAGATCCTGTCTTGGTTGCCCCTGTGAGAATCTCATACAAGTTTCTAGAAGAGGGGCTTTACGGGCATTAGTCAATCTTAGACCAAAGTATTTTTAGTATGATTATCTGGCTTTGGGCTTCACTCTTTATCAGAAATCTTGAAGACAAAATAAAAACAACCAACAAAAAAAATCATATCTACCTCTTTGGGAGTTTGAAATGTATTTTTCCAAGTAGAGTTTCCATTTACAATATTCTCATTCATCAGACCCAGATTTGCAAACCAGTGTGATATTCTAATTTTCCACTTAAACCATGAAAACTAGTACGTTAGAAGAGGTCCCTCGGAGAATTAAATAGTGACTTTGATGATCAAAATAAAGAATGGGGAATCACAGAGACAAAATTTAACCCAACCCCGTTAAAATCCATTAAGACATATTTTTTTATTTAAATTAAGAATATTGACGCACTATCCCTGAAAATTAGCAGTACATTCATTCAACTTTTTCTACTTTTCTATTCTATTATTTTTCTATCAGAAGGTTTCAGACATGGGGAATTGGTAAAACTAATTACTAGCAAGAAAAAGAACGATGTGTTTTAAAACGACGCACAAAACATCGAAAACCAAAGGCTGAAGCAGGAAAGAACTTAGCACAGGAAGAGGACTCAAGTAACATGATGACCAGGCTCCATAACCTTGAAGAAAACATTTCCAACCAAGGCCTGCTTCCCAAGGATGCCACCAATGCAGTTACAGAGCCTCATGCTCACAAGGGTCTTGTGCTTGGGGTTAATGGTGTTGTCTTGAAATTCTTAATTTTATCTTTGACTTATGTTTTTAAAAGAAGTGAGCCAGTGGAGCATGTACTAATGGCTTGGAGACTTGGCCCACAGGAGGGCCCATCTCAACTGCCCTCCCTCACACAGGCTCTCAACCACCCACCCTCTCATTCCCTGCTGCCTCAGGACATGCCCAGCCTCCCCTTCCTGCCCCTTCCCACCAGAAGAAGTAAAGTAGAACTGATGTGCTCCACACCATCTTGGGACAGGATGTGCACTCCAGGGTGGCATCCTGGGCTGGCTGTACCACAGTGTGTTAGGCAGGTGACTCTGGGCGGGGGGGTGAGCCTCTCACCCACCCCTGATCCAGGTACTGTGTACTTTGGGGTGCAGAGGGCACAGTCCCTTGGGGGTCACTTGTGGGAAGGGGAGATTGATTTCCCTGCCCCCTAGTTGGGCATACATGTTGCTCCAGTGGCTGGACATTGGTATATAATTATATCATATATATAATTAGTGACTTTTATATGCCTCTGTTTTACTTTTTCTTCACTTAATTATCTCTTTATAAGAGTTAATGTTTTTAGCTGGTTAATCATCTGCCTTGTAGCAGTTCTCTGCCCAGAGTCTCATGTCTTGCTCTAGAACAAGAATCAGAAAACGCCTCTCTGCTGTTCCCTTTTCTTAGGTCCTTAGGTCCTGACTGCTTTGGCAGGGCTGCAGCAAGACTTTTTTTTTTTTAATGGCTCTTTGTTTTCCAGCAGGAACACAGGTATTCCATCATAGCTGGAAATTGATGACATAGTTTGGTGTCATAAACTGGACAGCTGTTCCTGAACAGCTTTCTATAACCAGAAAGAACAAATGAACATCGACCATTCCAGAATCCTATCATTCTGAGCTCAGAGATTCTAAATTTTAATTAGTTTGTATTAAATAGTATTTTACATTAGTTCTTTAAATTAAACTATGTCTTTGAGGTGGGTTTTTTTTTTAATGGACACTTTAGGTGATGCATGTCACTTAATGGCAATATTTTCCAGTGAAAATTTTGTGAACATGTATTAACCCATAATGCTTCTAGGCCTGAGTTGTCTGTGTGTTCAAGTTAAACAATTAATTACTTTCTGGGGAAGATCTTGGCCCTGCCTAAGGGTACATCCTCTACCCAACCCCTGTGTGAAGCTGGGGCTGGCCCCTGGTTAGACCCCATATTATTCATAAAATGTCATAAGGAGATGTCAAACCTGCCTTTCTCTCAGTTTATTCTTAAAATATATGTAGGGCACTTCCCTTTGTCAGTAACCTGGAGGTTAGGTAAATAGACAATATACTGTGAAGTTCTCTGTGGAACTTTTTTTTAAATAAAAAGCTTAGTTTTAAGAAATGTCATTCATGGAAGATTACCATAAGGCTATAGGAATCCACTCCTTCCTCTTGAATCTAAAAGAGCTAAGGAAGAAAAATATTGCTTTTGATTTCATTGCTTTGGTCCCTTGTACACTAGCTATGCTTTGGCATTGGGCCTGTTTGACCTGCATCCAGGGAGGTAAGAAGAGGAAGTCATTCTACACTTGCCATTTTATTTATCACAGAAATTATTGTTGAGGATGTCGTTCTCCTTGGGAAATCACAGGAGATGTTTCTCTCAGTTCTCAATATCAGGAAGAGCTGTGCATCTCTGAAAAAAAGGGATTTTTCATTTTTAGACGCTCTAAACATTGTAATCAATCATGTTGCATTTTGTTTGGCAGCTAGGAAGCTCAGAACCAAATCTGGAACCTCTTCAGGCAATGTATTTTAAGGATTTTGTGTGTTAATTTTGTCTCTGGTTTTATTTTAGTTTCCTTCAGTTATCCTGTAGCACTGTATATATGTTTTCAGGTAGAATCTTAAATAATTTTTGGAATGAAACAAAGGATAAAAAACATGAATAGGGCTTCCCTGGTGGCGCAGTGGTTGAGAGTCCGCCTGCCAGTGTAGGGGACGTGGGTTCGTTCCCCGGTCCGGGAAGATCCCACATGCCGCGGAGTGGCTGGGCCCGTGAGCCATGGCTGCTGAGCCTGCGCGTCCGGAGCCTATGCTCTGCAACGGGAGAGGCCACAACAGTGAGAGGCCCGCGTACCACAAAAAAAAAAAAAAACAAAAAAAAACCCTGAATAAATGACCTTAAGAATGGGGATGGACTGTCCTTGTGTCCCCAGTGTTTTTATCTTTTGGATCTACCCTTCCCTTCAGGCCTGGCCAAAGGAGGCAGGTGCATCTCTGTACCCTCCCAGTCTCTAAAGCAGCGGTTCACTGGGAACTTCCCCACTGGCAGTACCAGGAAAAAGAGGTGAGAGGAGCATTGAAGAAGCCCATTAACAAAATCAGTCAGTAATTCATAACAATTGATGGGCTAGAGATCTGTTTTAAATGTTTATGACCGTCTCTTCCAGCTCTAAAATTTTAGTTTGTTCTATAATTCTATGAGCAGTTGTTAAACGTACAGGATAATTCTAGTTTTGTAAGTTTTTGACACTCTTGTGACCATTCTCTGTGTTTCTTGAAGCCCTTATCTTGAGTTCCTGCTGTTTAGATTCTTCCAGAAGGTCTGTTCAACATTAAAATCTAAATGAAGAGTCCATGTCCCTCTTCCCATGCCTCCACAGCACAACAAAAATGAAGTTAGCAGCACACTTGCATCAGCCATCCCGGCCCCTATAGAAGTGATTCTTAACATGGGTGGGAGGGTGATCAAGGTTTACATCCCCATGATGGGATGGGTCAACATCATATTTTCTCCTGTGTGGTGCCCTGAGAAGAGCATAAATAGCATTTCTGGGAGTTTTGCTGTCAAGAATGCAAGGACATTCTTGTTTGAACCTGAGGAATCATTGCACAGACACAGGTTGAAGGACATTATACAGAATGAATATAGAATGAAATACAGATACAGAATTTAAAATGCCAAGGCCATGGAAGACAGGGAAAGAATGAGGAACTACTCCAAATAAAAGAAATTAAAGAGATATGACAACTAACTGCGACTCATGATTCTGGATTGGGTCCTGAATGAGAAAGGGAGACATTTTGGGGACCACTGTGGAGATGTGAAAGGCGTCTGTGGATTGTGCTTTGGGGAGTAGTGTCATCAGTTGTGTCAGTGCTAATTTCCTGACTGGAAAATTTGTATGGTGAAAGGTAGGAAAGTGTCCTTGTTTGGGGACATGACGTAGAAAAATATACACTGAAGGATCTAAATATGACAGAGCATCATGTTTGCAATTTTCCCTCATATGACTCAGAAAAAAACTAATAATGATGGGTATATCTAGCTCTATATCTATATAAAGACAGAAAATGAAGGAATAAATGTGGTAAAATGCTAATAAAGGGGAATCTGGATGGGGGGATATGGTATTCTTTAAGTTTGAAATTATTTCAAGGTAAATTATTTTTTAAAAACGTAGGATTTATGTTTATTGAAATGTAAAAATGTCCATGATTTATTTATGTAGATTATCCATATATTTATATGTTAACAGAGGTAAATGTCTTCACCCATCAGATTGGGAAGATCGGGGAGAGGTTAAGAGGGACTTTGCCCTCATAAACTTTATAAACACTTTGTAAACAAGTATTTACCTCATTGTAGGAAAATCCAGCTTGTGGAGATTAAGATACCATTTAATTAGAGAAGGCAAAGAGGTCAGTCCTTCTCTGAAATGGCTTTCCCAGATGACAGTTCACAGAAAAATACAATGCCAGCCTTTATTTGTTATTCATTCTATTTTCGTGATGTTTAGATATCTCTTTGGATTGAGTGTTCTGCTTTTTGCTAGTTTAGGTCGGTCATTAATTTAATTAAGAGAACTAGTTCCATCAACATTCACATACACAGACTTTCTTGTGCAGTGGATACGTATGGGGCTTTTTACCTAGTACCTTTCTATCTATCGTTGGAGACCTCTGAAGAAAACGTGTTTCTTCAACTCTCCTCGAAGAGCTGTTCCCTCCTGTCCACCTCCATGGATGCTGTAGAGTCCACTCTGTGAGCCCAGTGTTACCCTCCTCTGACACTCATTCACAGGGGTGAGACCCTAACTCAAGCAGAGCCAACAAGCTCTTTTTTCAGGAGTTTTAGGCTGGGGACTGAGAGCATCACATTCTCTCTGTCTAAGCGGCTAAAGTGCTGAGGGCTTTCAGCAGCTATCTTCCTGTCAGGTGGATAAAACTGTTAAAAAACAAAAAGAATGTGAGGAATCAGGGTTTTCAGGAGCCTAATCCAGTTGTTCCAGAAGCCCAGCCATCTTTCTGACCTTGGTTTCCAGGAGACATGTTTCTGTGCTTACAATAAATACCCTTTTTCATTAAGGTAATTCAAGCTGGGTTTCTATAGCTTACTATCAAAGGAGTTCTATGTAGTATGCGTGGAAACAGCACAGCATCTATGAAACCACCACTCTGTTCTGGTCTCATGGCAGTTTGAGTCATGTTTCTTGCACAAGGAGATACTTGTCTTGTGACACCGAGTGTACCACCTTCAAGCTACTACAAGAGTAATTTGTGTGATGGAGAATGACTCCAGAGCTGGGTTCTTATCCACCATCAAGAAACCTATTTTTCTTCAATTCTCCAAGGAAAGAATATTTACATATGTAATTTCCTACAGAGATTATCATCATCTTAGACACCTGCCTGACACGTAGGCTTTCAGAGTCAACACTGCTAAAGTTGAGGAGAAAAATATTTGGGGGGCGGGGGTGGATTTTAGAAGGATAAAAAGGAAAAAAAAATGAAATCTGAAATGTTCAAGTTCTGATTCTCTATCCCTCTTACCTTTTCTCCAAAATTACTTTGGGGAGGAGGTGGGGGAGCCTCTAAAAATTTCTATCAGAGTTCTACTCTGCTCCTGCCGCATTAATCCTAGAACTATCAGTTTTCTTTCTTTATTGGCTTTTCCTTCATGAGGAACTTTTCCACACTTAAATTAGTCAGAGGGTGGGCTTCCCTGGTTGCACAGTGGTTAAGAATCCACCTGCCGGGCTTCCCTGGTGGTGCAGTGGTTGAGTCCGCCTGCCGATGCAGGGGACACGGGTTCGTGCCCCGGTCTGGGAGGATCCCACATGCCGCGGAGCGGCTGGGCCTGTGAGCCATGGCCACTGAGCCTGTGAGTCCGGAGCCTGTGCTCCACAATGGGGGAGGCCACAGCAGTGAGAGGCCCGCATACAGCAAAAAAAAAAAAAAAAAAGAATCCGCCTGCCAATGCAAGGGACACAAGTTTGAGCCCTGGTCCGGGAAGATCCCACATGCCTCAGAGCAACTAAGCCTGTGAGCCACAACTACTGAGCCTGCGCTCTAGAGCCACAACTACTGAAGCCCGTGTGCCTAGAGCCTGAGCACCACAACTAGAGAAAGCCTGTGCTCAGCAATGAAGACCCAACGGAGCCAAAAATAAATTAATTAAATAAATAAAAATTTTTCAAAAAGGTAAAACAACCTCCTTACCCATCTTCCCACTTCAACTCTTGTTCCCTCTCATCCATTCTCTACATCTCAACCAGAAGGCTATTTTTTAAGACATAAAATCAGAGAACTAAATCCCCTGTGTGAAACATTCCATGCGTTCCTCACCATACTTAGACTGAAAACCAAATTTCTGACCATGACCTCCAAACTCTGTCTGATCTGTGCCCTGTATACCTCCTTAGCCCCAAATCCCATCACCCTTTCCCTCACTCACTGTCCTGTAGCCACCCTAGTTCCTCTCAGACTCTTGAAAGTGGTCCAAAAAGTGCTCTTCTAAACCAGACAACCTGTGCTTACAGGGCAGCAACCTACAAAATTCAAGTCTTCCAGAAGTTCACGAAAGGGCTGATGTGCCAGTCAACGAGGAAGGTTCTACCCTGGGAGACAGAGACCCTTAGGACACCAAACCAACACCTATTATTCTACTGTCAATTTATGAGAAAACTAAGCAGGCAACTGCCTAATATTCCCCCTGCTCTGAGTGCCACGGGACACCCCCCACCGTCATCACTCAGGTGAGACTGCAAAGCTAGACCCGGGCTCCTGACAGTAAACAGAGTGTTATGGTTTATAACACAAGTTTGATTTAGACAAAATTAGGTTTGAAACCTGGCTTTACCACTTAGTGGTTGTGTGACTCGAGGCCTGTAAACCCCTGTATCAGCAACACTTGTCATGAGGCTCATTCCTGAGATCCACGGAAAACCTCTCATCCAGAATCCCTGGGGTTGAGAGCAGAAATAGACGTTTAAAACAAGTTTTCTAGATAGTTATTCCTGTCCATATAGATTGACAGCATGGAACTGGTGCTCAAACCAAACCAGACTGATTTATTGAACAACAGAATCTACGACTGATCTCAGATGCAAACAATCCCATTCAGCTTTGCATCTTTCAAAAAATCTTTCTCCAAACATAAGCAATATATTAGATTTTTTTTTAAAAAAAAAGAAATGCAATGAACAAAAGGTCAAGAGTTCCTGGGATATTTATTTCAAAGCCCTAGAGACCTCCTCTTTGACATTCCAAAGGCCCTCGATAGGCCTGTAAATTGAATGTCATATAACCACATGCACGTGGAAATCCATTCTTTCAGAGACCTGCCGTCCCACAGTGCAGTTTCTATCAGGTGGAGACTTATAGCTCATGTGTAATATTGACAGAGCACCCTCACTTGACGCTGTATCACTCTTTCCACCCTATATGTGTGTTACAAAGAATCGGACTCCGTTTTTCATGTCTGCTGACAACTTTCCAGCCACATCGTTCCTCTTCTCCTGCTGCCCCGCAGCCAGACGATAAGAAGCCTGGGTGCTCCCTCCTTTGGTACCAGCAGGAAATTCAGGTTACACAAGCCTTAGCACATGTGAGGGGACACTCACTCCATCCCTACACTCTAACCACCGTAAAAAGCCAACCCAGTCACCCTTTCCGGATCCCCCAAACCTTTGGACCTGCTTGGAAGTTTGTCCTGCTCTCCTTTAAAAGTCTCATTATGGGGCTTCCCTGGTGGCGCAGTGGTTGGGAGTCCGCCTGCCGATGCAGGGGACGCGGGTTCGTGCCCTGGTCCGGGAGGATCCCACGTGCCGCAGAGCGGCTGGGCCTGTGAGCCGTGGCCGCTGGGTCTGCGCGTCCAGAGCCTGTGCTCCGCAACGGGAGAGGCCACAGCGGTGAGAGGCCCGCGTACCGCAAAAAAAAAAAAAGTCTCATGTGAGTAATAAAGCTGCTCAGGCTCTCATAGTGTGTGTGTGGCATCATCAGTCTAGACCCTGAACTAAACTTGTGGTGGTGGCAGGTCCATCCCATTTCCACAGAGGGACCTAAGCAACCTGGGAAATGGCAGTTCCTTCCTTCCTCCCTCTCTGCCTCCCTCCCTTCCTTCCTTCCTTCCTTCTGCAAAGGGTCTTAGTTGCGGCATGCAGGATCTAGTTCCCTGACCAGAGATTGGACCCGGGCCCCCTGCATTGGGAGCGCAGAGTCTTAACGACTGGACCACAAGGGAAGTCCCAATGGCAGTACCTTCTAAGTCATCTTGGTGTCTGAAGTTTCTCTGTCCCATCTGCACACGGCTGAAAGAGTCACTGCTCCAACGTGCTGCTCTGATTTTGTCACTTCTCCATTTAAGTTTAGAATTAAAATCTTTCAGTGGTTTCCCTACAAAATCAAGTTCTAAAATCTTAGCATGGCATCTAAGGCCCATAATTTTAACACAATTTTACTTTCTGGGCTTGTCTCCTCTACCATTTTAGAAACTCTATTCTTTAGCCAAAGAGCTGAACTACTGATTCCCAGAGGAATTTTAACATCTGACTTGTATTCACAGTTAGCCTTGTATGTGCTATTCCATTGTTGTCTTAAAGTATTACTTATATATTATGATGTTATTTAAACTTTCAGTTCTTAACGATATTCTTCTACCAGATTTTTAGAAGACAGGAACTTTCTTTGTTTCTCCCATAGGATTTAAGGCAAAGCCTGACCCATCATATGTGCTCACTGACTATTTATTCTTCTGATTTGATTTTATAAAGAGTTACAAATCTACTCTAGGATTTCTCAAGGGTGAAAAAACAAAGGATAATTTTTGTTGTAGACTTTTCAGCCATATTTTATGTTTTAATTATACATGACTTAATGGACTGGGTTTGGGAAAATATTCTTTAATATAAAAATGAAATGGATCTGCCCTTTAGTGTATTGTGATAAACAAATTTGAACTTTTCTCACAATTTTAACTTATCAAGATAAAATTTCCTTAGGCTGAATTACTAAGTCAATTGGTTTGTTTCAGATGTACTGATTTTTAGAGGAATTTTTCTAATCATACACTTTTAGTACAGATTTTAATCATTCAGTTAACACTTTACAAAGGCTCTTATTGCTAAAAAGGGCAACATGGTAAATTTCTTCCATTGGATTGGCGTTCACATGGGCATACACAACAGGGATTTGTGGATCATTCAAAAAAGCATTGTTTTTTCTTTAAATCCTCCACTCAGCATCCTTCCTGGGCAGATAATAACTCAAGGAGAAGGACTTGGAGCGTCATGGTTCTCTCAGTAACCACGGTTATCACTCCAGTAAAGCTTCTATCACAAAGACACAGGCTATGCTGTGGCAACCAATGGAATTCTGACTATTTGTGGGAAGGTCAAGACACATAGGTGGCTCATTTTCCCCTTAAACTTGGTTTGATGCAAAGAAAAGGATAGCCAGCAGAAAGCCTTCTGTAATCCAGAAGCTATTTGAACAATATTTATACCAATGCCTTTCTCAAAAACCTGCTAATAATATTGGAAACCAGATGCTATTCTCATTTATTAGGCAATTTGCTCAATAAAGACAGATGAGTCAATAGCCCTGCACACATAACCGTCTGGGAATTGGGGACTGCAGGTTAGAAAAGACTTTAGTAAAATATGTTCTGGGTCACATACTTGCGCTTCCTCAGATATTTTTGAGAACTATATTAAAGCTTGGATTGCCTGTTTCTACTGTACTTTTGTAAAGTGACACGGCTTAGGGATTGGATCACATGCGTCACAGCTTTCTAAGTATTACATCAGCTCCAGACTCTAAATTCTAAGCACTTTGTCAGTTTTTCTGCTACAGTGTCAGCTGCCATTCACTAAAAAGCTCACAGTTCATACATAACGCGCAGGACACTCTCGGTGTCTAGGCTCTTCCCCACCCAACTCAGCACACTTTACGTGTCTCCTTCCTCTACTTAATCTTCACTCCCTTCATTTTTTTCTCTCACTCCCAACTCCTGCATACAGCCTCACATGTCTGAAATAATTTCCATTCAGCTTCTCTCCACATTCCTCACCTTTAAATGCTCCATGTAATTGGATAGGCTGAAAAGCTCAAAATTTCTGAAGTCTCTTTAGAGGAGTTTTCTATCTACCCTATTACTTTGCTAGGCTCAAACATACTTTCTCTATTTTCTTCCTATCTCGTACTTTTCTTGGCCATGTAATATTATAGCAGCATCTAAATCTGGCAGTGGCAAACTATCAACTATTGATGCTAAATAAATCTTTGTTCATAGTGTTGGAGGCTAATAAAGTAGTTATCCAAGATCAGGCTCTGGAAATCACTAATGATGGCATGAGGAACATGTCACTAAACTCCCTCAACTGCTAGAGTTTATTTCATTCTTTAAAAAAAAGAAAAGTAGCCTAATTTTCCAGCTGCACAAAGCAAAATGGAAGAAAGAAACCACTATCACAAATTGGTGTCAGGTTTCTTAACAGTTGTGTATTTTTTTGAATAACCAGAATCACCACCTATGACTGGTTGTAACACAAGGGACATTTATCTGTAAAATATAGAAATAATTCCATGAAGACTAAAAAGCATAAGTAGAATGTATTTAAAATATGCTCACATACTTGGAGGATTTCTGGTAAATAAAATCTGAACGTTCCACTGGAATCTTAAATTAGGTTTCTAATCTTTGCATCAAATGAGTAAAATAATCATTCCTAAAAATATACCACATGTTTGATAATTATTATATTCTGTTATTTCTTTTGTTCTTTTCCTGTAATAATCAAGCCAACAGATCCAGAACAGCAGTTTTACATTATAATGTTGCCACCTTTTTATGGGGATTTGATCCTAAATATGACCAGAAAAGTCAGTCCCAAAATGTCTCCTTGGCAATGATCCATTTCTTTGTTCCCATTTCATTCTACAACATTCCCCAAGGGACATACCGAGTATGGGCACATTTATTTATCAGTCTGCTGTTAGAACAATGGTGAAAAAGTAGCAATACTTACTTATGTTTCAGAGACATCCAGAACTGACTTTAAATTCTTACATATTGACTAACCAGCTTTCAGTTAAAATGTAGATTGAACACAAATGTTTACTCTTTTCCCTCCAGAAACCTCACTAAGGAGGCAGTAAAGGCAATAAAACATAAATCCACAAGTATAAAGAGAACAGGAAAACAAATGACAATAAAAGTTTGAAAACTGAAAGTCTTATGGATGAGTAGTTACTAACTTAGGAAACTAGAGGAAGCCTGGAAGTGGTTTGAGCTGGAGAAGCCTCAAGGTAACTCCAGAAATAAGCAGGTGCATGTGACAAAACCACCGAAAGCCTCAGTAGTTGGGGTATCAATTACCTCTGAAGGTGGGGTGTTCAGGTGAGGCTGAAAACCAGAAGCTTAGTTGAAAATCTGTATAAGAAAAAATTAACCTCATAGATCTCCCTCCTCAGCCTCCTCAGACCGCCTCTCCCCCCACCGTAAAAGGAAACAAAAGGTTTGCTCGCTGATGAGCTATAGCCTCACCTCGCTAGAGAGCTCTACTAAATACAGGGAAAACAGGCCAAATGTGAAATTTCTGAAAGGTGAACCCTTCTCACCCCCATCGCAGCACTTTCTCCCACTCAGTCCCAGAATGCTGCAAGAACTCATAACCCCCAGGTGTGAAATTGGAAGATTCATATCTAGGGAAACTGACTCAGCAGAAAGATCTGCAGATCTTGACAGTTGGGGTTCCTCTAAGAAGACACTCAGCCAGATTACCTTAGAGTGAAGCCCACTACTCAGCAAGGCCCCCTACTCATTCAGACCTTAGAAGCAACCTTTTTCATTAATAATAATAATGAACACACAGCCAATAATAATGGTAAATCTGAGAAAGACCTACAATATGAAAGACACAGACCAAAACAGAGAAAAGAGAGGCATTGAATGAAACACAAGAAAACTTCCAAAAAAAACCAAAACTGTAACTAATCCTCATAAAAATAAAATAGATAAGAGGAGTCTGTAAAAAAGCAACATTTATTGAACAAAAACAAATTCTTGGGAATTAGGAAAAGAGCAAAAATGAACATTTTAATAGAAGGGATCGAAGATAAAGTTTAGTAAATCAAGTACAAAGGATGACATATCTGTTCATGAGATAGAAAATAGGAAGGATGATAAGAAAATTAGAGAATCCACCTGGAGGTCCATCATCCTTTTAATGGAATATTCAGAAAGAGAGGAAAAAGATAAAACAGGGAGAAGTTATTAAAGAAATAACTTGAAAATGTGTCAGAACTAAAAAAAAAAAAAAAAATAGCTTCCAAATGGAAAGACCCACAGGACGCCCAGCACAATACTTGAGCAAAGATCCACATCAATTCCTATAGTGAGGAGATTTCAGGAGCCGAAGGACAAATAGGAAATCCTAAAACCTTCCGGGGAGCGAAAAACATACAAAGATCAGGAATCAAACTAACACTGATTACATCATGTTGTTCCAACTACTGCAAAATAACATAAAGTGAAATATCAGAACCTAGAAGATGCTGGAGCAGTGCTTTCAAAATCCTGAGGGAAATGCTTTTCATGGTAATAAGATACCAAATGATTGATCAATTATAAAACTGGAATAAAGATTACAAGTTCTCGGGGCTTCCCTGGTGGCGCAGTGGTTGAGAGTCCGCCTGCCGATGCAGGGGACGCGGGTTCGTGCCCCGGTCCGGGAAGATCCCACATGCCGCAGAGCGGTTGGGCCCGTGAGCCATGGCCGCTGAGCCTGCGCGTCCGGAGCCTGTGCTCCGCAACGGGAGAGGCCACAAGGGTGAGAGGCCCGCGTACCGCAAAAAAAAAAAAAAAAAGATTACAAGTTCTCAAAAAATGTATCTCCTATGAACTGTTTCCTAGGAAGTTACAAGGTGTGCTCCATCAAAACAATGAGGAAAGCAAGAAAGCAGAAGACACAGGATCTAGGAAACAATGGATCCAAAATAGGAGAGAGGCAAAGGGAATCTCTAAAATGGTAATGACTGAAAATTCCTTGGCAAAATTGGTGTGGCAGGCCTAGAGATCAGCCAGTCCGGACTAGAAGGGGAATAGAGAGATGTCTTTAAAAAAAAGAAAAAGAAAAAAATGATGTGATAGTTACCTGTTGTAATTGAATATATTTAAAGAGATTTGTATTTCTGGCACAGTTCAAGAATGAATCAATGACAGTAAACAGTATATAGAACTAAACAAATGAAGAAAAGGAGCTCATACAACTCAATATCAATAAAACAAACAACCCACTCAAAAAATGGGCACAAGATCTAAACATTTCTCCAAAGAAGACACACAGATGGCCAACACAAAAAGATGCTCAACACTGCTAATTATTAGAGAAATGCAAATCAAAACTACGATGAGGTATCAACTCACACCAGTCAGAATGGCTATCGTCAAAAAGTCTACAAATAGTAAATGCTGGAGAGGCTGTGGAGAAAAAGGAACCCTTCCACACTGTTGGTGGGAATGTAAATTCGTGCAGCCACTATGGAGAACAATATGAAGGTTCCTTAAAAAACTAAAAACAGAGTTACCATATAATCCAGCAATTCCACTCCTGGGCATATACCCAGAAAAGACAAAAATTCTAATTTGAAAAGATACATGCACCCCAATGTTCATAGTAGCACTATTTTTAATAATAAAAATCAGAGTGATTACCTCTGAGGACAGAGGTATTGACTGGAAAGGAGCGCAAAGAAGCTCTTTGAAATACTGGAAATATTCTGTATCTTGATATGGTTTGTGGGTCATGAGTACGTTCACAGATAAAAATTCAACCAACTATATGCCTAAGATTCATGCACTTTAATGTATGTATAATGTATATTATACATGTATGTATGCATGTGTGTAAGGTATGTAATTATACATATAATATATGTGTGTAATATATGTATAATTATAATATAATATATATATATGCGCCATTGTAGCAATATTATTCCTCAACAGAAAAGAAAAGTTGTTTGGAAGAGAACCTCTCCAATCCTCTAAGCTCCTTCTCACTCACTCTGAGCCTCCGTATCACCTCTACCGCTGATTTCCAGCACCCTGCACTCCTCCCCCCCCATCTGCCCTATTTACACTTGGAGTCCAAGCTGAAAGCTGGTTCCCAACTGTTCAGCCCCATGATTCCTCCAGTGGCAGCACGTTATACATTCTCTTCCCCCAACCACCCAGAAGTTAGAGTTTAACCATCTCAAGTTTAATCATCTCATAAATATAGACTGTTCCAGATATCCTAGGCTTCTGTCAGCCCTAAGTAAAATGCCTGCCTGGGGGAATGTGCATAGACTATTTTTACGAGTGCATGCTGTCATTGTATTCCACATTCTAAGCTTGCTGAAGTCTTTCTACCCAGCCCATACCCCAGAAAAGAAC
This sequence comes from Delphinus delphis, assembly GCF_949987515.2. Classification (NCBI taxonomy): domain Eukaryota; kingdom Metazoa; phylum Chordata; class Mammalia; order Artiodactyla; family Delphinidae; genus Delphinus; species Delphinus delphis. The sequence continues at coordinate 22,506,515 of NC_082700.1, forward strand.
AAAGGAAGAAAAGAAGAAAAAAGACTACGAAGAGATGCTCTGTAAATTTCTAATCTCCTTTTTTTTCCCTCTGCTGGCACAAATTTCTTTTTAGCTTATTATAATTCTCATATTTTTTCTGCCTCTTCCTTTCCTTTACACTATTCTTATTCCTTCTTTACTCTCTACCTATATCTGTTATAGTTTAATAAGACATTTGAAGAATGGAATAGTTCTGGAATTTTTATATTTTTATTTTTTACTTTCTATTTTTTTTTTTAATTTGTTGAACACTAGCATTTATTGAGTGCTGGAAACCAAGCTAAACATTTTCAGTAGAGATCACAAAGTGGTGGTCCATAGACTGTATCCACCTGAAGTTTTGTTTTTAAATATTTGAATTTTTAAAAAAGTTTTTGGCCATGCCACACAGTATGTGGGATCTTAGTTCCCCAACAACTTCCCCTGCAGTGGAAGCACAGAGTCTTAACTACTGGACCACCAGGGAAGTCCTGGAATGATTTTTTTAATTGAATATATTTGGCACATAACACTGTATGAACTTAAGATGTACAACATGTTCTTTGATACACTTTTGTATTGTAATATGATTGCCGTTGTAGCACTATTTATCACATCACATAATTATAGTACAATATTATTGTCTAGACTTAGAATGATTTTTCTAAATTAATGTACTTTTTAGAGCAGTTTTAGGTTTATAGAAAAATGGAACAGAAAGTACAGAGAGTTCCCTTATACTCTCTTTCCAAGATACCCCACATTTTGCCCACAGTTTCCCTATTACTAACATCTTACATTTGTGCGTACAATCGATGGACCAATACTGACACATTATTATTAACTAAAGTCCATAGTTTACATCAGGGTTCATTCTTCGTGTTCTGCCGTTCTGTGGTTTTGACAAATGCATAGTCATGTATCCACCGTTATAGTATTATACAGAATAGTTCCCCGCCCTAAAAATGCTTTGTGTGCCAATTGTTCAGCTCCCTCCGCCACACCACCAACCCCACTGAACCCCTGGCAACCTCTGCTATTTCTACTCTGTTTAAAGTTGTGTTCCAGAATGTCATATAGTGAGAATCATATAGTATGTAGCCTTTCAGACTGGCTTCTTTCCTTTGCCGTATGCGCTAAGTTTCCTCCCTGTCTTTTTCACTAGCTCATTTCTTTTTATCACTAAATAATTTTCCATCGTCTGAATGTACCACAATTTGTTTATCCATCCACCTATTGAATTACTTCTTGGTTGCTTCCCATTTTGGCAGTTTTGAACAAAGCGGCTGTAAAAATGTGTGCACGATGTTTTATGTGGACCTAAGTTTGGGCTCATTTAGGAGCACGATCGCTGGATCATATGGTAAGATTATGTTTAGCTTTGTCACAGAATAATTTTCTAAACATTCTAAAAATAAAGAAATGAGGCATTTCTTCCAAATAGGACATGGGAAATAGCCTTCCTTCCATTGCTACTCCAGTCCTGCTCAATAATAAGTCTCATAATACTTAGCATGTTAACCTTTTCTCCTCTACTTTGCTTCTCTTGAAAAGCCTCTGTACAAGTCAGAATTATATGGACCTGGGTTGTGAGGGAGAGAACCAAAATGCCTTAGACCAAATTTCCTAGGTAAGATCTCTTTTCCTGGGTTAATGAGCTTTGAAAGGAGATAGGGCAACCTTGACTCCAAGGTCAGCTCCTCATGGCAGCTACTTAACCTCCCATAGCCTCAGTTTCCCATCCGTAAAACGGTGATAGAAGTAAGAGCACAATGACACTGGAGAAAGGATTTGATGAGATGCCATATCCAAAGCTCATAGGACACAGCCCGGGAAACGGGAGACACTCAACAAGAGTTTACTTCCCCCCTTTGATAAAGACTGCTTGTATGCCACTATATTTTTTCCTCCCATTTCACTGGAGCAATACAAATGGTTAGCCTATCTCCACTCAGGAGACCAGGAGCTCTCTGATAAGACTTTAAAGTGAATTCTTGAAAAAGTCTTGAACAGCCTACTAAGAATGAGTGACATTCTGTGGACATTATTAGGATGGAAACTGACCTTGGCAGCTCTCTTGATAGTGTTACTCCTTAATGCTCTTTAATGTATTACCCTCCCTAGAGCATCTGCATTTTAAGTGAGGATTCCAGAAGATAATACAAAGGAATTAGTGCCCAATGGAATTTTAATCAATCCTGTGGTTCACTTCCTTTAACCTGACCTAGGAAATACCAGTCTTTCTGCAACACAGACCAACAAGTCCACAGAATTCAACTCAAGACTCTTCAAACAACCATGGAATGTGGGATCATCCACCCTACAAGGATTACAAGGTTCAAATGAAAGGAACACCATGGTGTTGAGACTGATCGAAGCCTTGTGAAAGTGAGAATGCTGGTTTTTCTTTTTTTATGGATGTGAGTATAAAAATTATTTTTTTGTGGAAATATATCTATCTTTAGGCATGTTTTAGCCCTAGCTACCACAGAGAGTATCCAAAGTTAAGTGACTTGACAGAAAACAAAAGTGTTGAGATTTGCTGATCACTTCTAGGCTGTGTCAGATTTCTTAGAGCTAGCTCAGTGCTTTAGTATCATAATAAATTATATCTCCCTTTTGTCTCTTTGATTACCAAGGGATTAACAGCTGTTTTAAATGCACCTATGTTATGAGCATCTGCCAGTCATAGATCCCAGTATTCTTTCCCCAAGACAATTTACCTTCCTAATTTTCAGGGTTATATTTGCATCATGGAGCCAGTGTTTTCCCTTCCTCAAAAGAGCGCAGTATCCATGTCTCATTTGCCCCTGTACTTTGTGTACATGGTGCTGAATATCTATTGACAAACACCATGGTCTTATTGTAAATCAAGAAATTAAAGATGCCAATTCTCTCTTTACAATGTGATTACCAATCTTATGGTTAACAATTTCCACCTTACAATTTACAGATTCCCCAAATCACAGATGCCATTGTAGCACAGAATTTTTTCCATAAAGTTCAGTCAAGCATCATTAAAAACTTTTAATTGACCCCTTAAGACCTTCATAATTCTCTAAATAGAGGATAGACTCATTTATGAAGCAAACAGTATGAATTCCGTCTGGAAAATTTATTGAAATAGTGTGTGAATTACATTTCCTTATTTCCTTATGGGGCACATGGTAAAAGCACTCATATCGTGAATCCAAACCACTGCCAGTGTGGCATTCCCACTCCATAATTTATCCCAAACTCCTAGTTTGCTGTATAAGCATCATCCTTTTCCTAGATTTCTTAGCTTTCTCCTCACTTTCATGCCAACACTCTTCACTGGTTGGTTCAAATTGTTTGTTTTTTTCTGTTTGTGCCTTTGTTTAGCAGGGGCATTTTCCATAATACAGAGATTTTCTTGCTTCACAAAAGGTGCATGGATGGGACAATGAGCTAAGAACCATAAAGTTGGTCTGAGATGAGGATGCTTGACCTTGGATAGGTTTCACCCCAGGAAAGTGACTCACTACTGCCAATGACCGTCACCTCAGTATATAGGACTTAAATACGTAGTTCAGCAAAATTCAAAAGACTACGTTCTGTGGACCATTCGAGTTACTTAGCTGTAGTCAAAACCACACATCTTAATTCTCTGAATGCCAATAGCCTTATAATGATTTTTTTAAATTCTAATATAATTTGTGAATAGACACCCTTTTTGAGACGGAGTGGGAGGGAGACTAAATTAGTGAACGCTGTTGTGAGTGAGGAGCTGGGTTGCTTGCTTTATGCTCTACAGACATGACATCATTTAATTCTCTCAGTAACATTATGAAGTAGGTATATTGTTCCTATTTTTAAAGAAATGAAAGTTCTGAGAAGATTTAAACTTCCCGAATATTATACAACTAATAATTGACTGGGAAATAATTCAAAACTGGGTCTGTCTGACTGGAACCTTGATGCTCAAAATGTCCTCTGACCACAGCATCAGTGTCACTTGGGAGGTGGCTGAAAATGCAAACTCTCTGAGAAACTTAAACCAGTTTATAGATAATTATAGATTGAGGCCTACAAAATCTCATAACTGCCTAGGAAAGACTGGAAAACTAAGAAACTGAAGCACAGAAGGATGGAAAAGATTGACAAAGTTGAATTCACTACTTAATTAGGTAATATAAACTTTGAATCTGTTCTTTTCTCTGGGAACTTTGTACCCCATCCTCAGGTTGCTTTAGATTTCTCCTTTCAAACATTCTCCTCTGCTAGTCTTTCAGATCCCAATTAGTGACGGGGCCCCAGTTGCTCAGGCCTATCCTAGGGGTCATCTTTAATTATTCTTTTTTCATTGTCCTGCACGTAACCCATCACAACTTCTTTTAGATTCACCTCCAAAATAAATAGCAAAAATCAATCACACTCCACCATCACCACCCTCATCCAAAACACCCCATTTCTTTCCTGGGTGACCTTATAACTCACCATTCATCCCGATTCTACTTTCAACATCTGCAAGTCATTCACTACACAGAAGTCAAAGTAATATTTTAAATTATTGTTAATAATTACTTACTGTATTTAGAATAAAGTTCAAACTCCATGATCCAGCAGCTTTTTCTACCGGCCTGTTTTTCATTTATCACACGTAACACTGGCCTTCCTTTTTTTCTGGAACACGTCCAACTCATTCTCCCCTCAGGGTCTTCATACTTTCCTCTGTCTGGGAGGCTACCCGCCCCCCCAGATCTTTCTGTGCCCCTTCTCATTCACACATCGGCTCAAATATCAACTTCTTGGAGGAGTCCTACCTGACCATCTTAACTAGGCAGCCCCTCCTGATATCTGATATTTATTCCATTTCCCTGTTTCATTTTTTTCCTAACACTGCTGCAAGTTAGGTTCCCCAGGAACCAGAGACTGAGGAGTGGTTTGCATGTAGGAAGTTTATTAGAGGTTCTCTTGATCAACACCTGAGGAAAGAAGGAAAATAAGAGGAGTGGATGAAGGGAGATGTTGGGCTACAACTGCAGTCTTAACAAAAACCTCAGCAAACCGCAGAGTTGAGTTCCGAAGCTGCAAGATCTAGAGATACACCATTTTAGCAAGAGGCAACAAGTTTGACATCCCCAGGTCAACCAGTTCCTGGATGCCAGGGGCTCTCTTCAGTTGAGACAATTCCCAAAGTAAGCTGACAGCAAAAGCTATCTGTCTGCAGTACTCCCAGCAGCTTGGGGAGCAAGTTTTTTGGTCCTGAATGAGGGTCTAGGTAGCACTTCACGGAGGTCACGAGTCCACCCTTTGAATCCACTGCTCTGTATACATTCTGGAGGCAGCTTTGTGGTGTATTCTTCCTCAGGTAAACTTAACTGAGGTTTAGTGGCAAGAAACACAGCCCCAGCTGAGCAGCCAGTCTTGGGATCACAAGTGAAACGCATTGTCTCCTCCTCCACCTCCATTCTATATTCTCCTCAACCTCACCTAGCATCTCCACAGGTCTGGGTGTCTTACCTGGTGGCATGAACCTGACCAGAGGGGTCTGAGCTCCCAGTCACCACGTCCTTCTCTGACTAAGGTTTCTAAACTTGCCTATTACTGTCAACACTGGGCAAAGTAGTACCAAGAGGCACCTAAAAAAATCACTTGGGTGCCAAATATATTCTTCCCTTCTTCCACTGTATGACAGTCTCCCAACCTCCTCCTGATGCCACGAGTCACCCCCTTCTTGCCTGTTGGTCCCTTGGCACAAGGAACCCAAAGTGCTGAGCTGTCGATTATAGTTTAATAGGACTCTGTGTCCTCTGGTGGAAGGACCAGAGGGAACCAGGACAGAACTCAGAGAAACAAGGAGAGGAAGAGAAATTCTCCAAGCAGGTAACGGAGTGATGGTAAGCAGGGCCATTCCTGCCCTGACCCCTAACTCCTGGAAGTATGTATTCTACCTACTGAGGATGTCACACTGTATAGTATTCGTTGATATCAAGTACACAGTGCACCCTAGATGATGACCCCCACTTCCTTACCCTAATCTCAAAGCTGCTGCCTCAGCTATGCCTTGAATGTACCATTCCAGTGCTCTGCTGAGCCAGTCTCTGATGGTGCAGTATGTGACAGGACCAGTGCATCTCACAGTCATGTACCCACTCCTGCGTTTTGGTGTGTCTGTGTGGCATCCACCTGGGGAAGCTAGTCGCTCCCAGCATCCCTGCAGTGAAGCCTAAGAGCACATCCCCTGTATCTGCAGCCATGATAGTTTTAACACCAAGAAGACTCACCTTTGTGACGATGTCATTGTCAGAACACATTTTGGAGTCAGTTCTTTCCTCAGCCTGGGGCAAAGTTGTAAGAGTGAACTGGCAACCCTTTTAGGGCTACCACAAGCTTCAGAATATGATGGAGAAGCAAAAAAAAAAAAAAAAAAGTCAGGTTTTGATGACTGGAATTTCTGGATCAGTGTGGCCCTCAAGGGCTATGGTTCCAGCTACCACAGGCCTATCCTATTAAAGTGTTTGTAAGGTTTTGGGCCTCCATTGATATTTATTCTGTTTTACTCCAATCTCAAATTGCATTTTAAAGAAAACAAAAGGAAAAATTGTATCCTTTAAACTCATTTATTAATTATGTGCATTTGCCAATTGGATGAAAAACTAGGTGACAACTTCTTGCCAAAAGCCAAGTGGAACTGAGGTTAAGTTTTGTATTTACTTACCTAAAGAAAACCACATGTAAATATAGTTAATATTTTATGTGTAGAACTATCTATCTGTATATCTGTGTACATTTATGTGTATTGACATATAAGGACATAGCAGATGTCAGCTGATTTCCAGATCGTGAGCCTTGCAATATTCCATTACAAATATACTTTTCAAAAGCAGAATTTTTTACTCAATGGCTAGGACCAGTCTATCCAAAATACACTTTTAATAATGATATGAGATATGTGGAAAATATGAGGGAGAAAAATCTATGAAAACCACTAATGCCAAAACCAAACTGAAGATGCAAGGCACGCCAAGGTCGTGCAGAGGGCGTGCTATGTGGACACGAGCAGGTGAGGTAGTCAGCCAGGTTCCACAAAGCAGCCCTCAGCTCAGTTGCAAGGGCCAGTATAGGACTGTATCATCCACCCTGTTCTTTCCTCTTTGCTTTCTGCATGAACCTAAATAAGTCCATTCTTTATCTGGAGGGGTGTGTCCACCTTCTGGTGTGGGTCTGGTTATTGGCTTCAGAGAGGAACCGGAGTATTGAAATTGGCCCTGGAAATCGTGGTTTACAAAGCCTTTGAGCCACAGTCTTATTTGCACAGGGATAGGAGCTAGCTACAGGGAGGAGGCAGCTTCTGCTGCTGCTGCGGCTGAATTTCAATAAGCAGAAATCAGTCAACAAAGTCAGGACATGGGAGCCCTGACATGGGAGCCCTGACAGGCTCCGGCCTCCTCTGAGATGAGGCCAGTCTGGGGACTTCAGCCTGACACAGAACTTTTTACATCTCATATTAAAGACACACGAGCAACGGCACGTCCCCAGGAGGCTCCTTCTCTGAAGAGTGAAAGTCACGGCTGTGTGGCCTTCTCATTCCTGCTCTGTTGTCTGAAGCCGCGCAGAAATAAAAGGCATCTTCTTTTGAAGAGAGTTATGGGAAGAATGCCTAATAGTTGCTACTTAAACATCTTACCAAGATAATTAGCAAACAAATGCCACAGGTTATATAAATTGAGTGAGTGAATTTAAAATTTCATTTTGTCCTTAGATTTCCCTTCCTTAAACCTTGAGAGCCGGAATAAATCAACTCCACATTTTGGAGGCTAGACAGGGTATTCTTGAGTACAGTCACCGGGCAAGCAGGATTCAAGGGTGCCGGGCAGACCCCAGTGTGTTTCTGGTTTTATCCAGTCGTGCTTTGGTGGAAAACATTTAATAGCAGTAACTCCTTCAGTTATTACTCCTCGTAGGGTGTCTCTGATACCTCTCGACTTACTTCACTGACAAAAAGCATGCTTTTAATCTGCTTTGCATCACTGAGCCAACTGAAAAAAGGGGGAACACAAAACGGGTCCTGTTCCTTGTGAATTATTGAAGCACGTTGTCAGCAACTATAAACCCTGGAGATGGATGACAGCCTCAGAAGCAGACAGAAGACAGCCCAATCTGTGGAGCCCAGTGGAAAAAAAGAAAGAAAGAAAATGACTCTTGACTGGAAAACGGAAGATACTCCATTTAGATTTAGAATATGGATTTGAGGGAGCTCTTCACAAACACCCCAAATCAAAATTAACCAACAAGTCTTCTTGGATAAAGTTTTATACTATTTCTCTTGTTCTTTCCTTAACATCTTACTTGGTTGGGATCAGAGTCAACTGAAGTGATTTAAATGATAAGTTTCAGAGGAAAAGCTTTTGGGCACTTAATATAGATATCGCTTGAAAAAATTTAGTATATAAAAATAAACCAAGCCTGTTAATCACCAGATGGAACTAAAAGGAAGAATACTGAATATTTTCATGGGGTTCATGTGAGTCCTATTCTCTCTGTTGTCAGTTCTAATTCATTATCTATTCATTCAGCAAACATTTGCTGGGGTCTCTCAGTAACTTTCTCTCTGTTCTTTTTGAAGCAGATACTCTTGGGAAAGTATTTAGAACTTCCTGGCCAGCCAATGGATAAGAGAAAATGTCTTTACCGTGGTGTTAGCCAACATTTTTCTGTTACATTGATTTAGGAGTTTATTTTCATCCATCCTACATTATTAAAAGCCAGGGAGACGCTAAATATTAATCATATATTTTGTTTCAAGAAACACCATGGGGTCCCCAGACTCTGATTCAGAATGGACTCGTGGCCCAATGTCAAAGGGAAACAGAGGCCATCGGGTGTCAGGGCCAGTGCTGCCCAGCCTTGGGCAGGGAAGCATCCTTCCCCTCTCTGAGCCTCAGTGACCTGCACTTGTCTGACACTATGAGTGAATGCCTCCTTAAGGCTGGCACCCTAGGCACCTCACTCGCCCACCCTAGTCCAAGCCTTGCCCCTAGGATACCACTTTGGTGAACTTTATGACTCCAGAGACATCTTGGGCATAAAGATCTTGTCTCTGTCTCCTCATAGTGGAAGGTCTAGTAAAAATTGAAACAGCTCACCCTGACTCCAAGGTTAATCACTCCTCAAGCCCAGCTGTAGGGGCTGCTTTCCAGAGGGGCCGCCCACCCTGGGGCTAAGGAAGCGCTACTACACCAAGGGAGGTCACAAGGGCACTTTCTGAACGCTGACACTGGACATTCTTGCTCAGTGTTGATTGCTTCTTTGGTTCCTGTCTTGTGCTTTGGCTCTGAGCTTTGCTAACTGTGACTTTTGGCTCTGGTTCCTTTTGGGCTTCTGCCCCCTGGCCTCCACGCTGTCTCAGTGGCAGACCTTCCAGCTCTGATCAGCAGCTGCGTCCTTGATCTGGCTTGTTACATTCATTCTCTTTAGGTCTCCTGCTCTGTTTTCTCCACAGTCCTGGACTGAGGTCCTAAGGCCATTTCAAAATCCCAGGTCTGGTCATTGACAGTGTGTCCTGGAAAGGCGAGTGGAGACCAGAAACATTTGTTTTCTATTATTCTTTCCCTTCATGAAAAACGGACTAAAACAATATATTCTGCCTTTCTGGACTGCATAGGTGTGTTATAAAGATTAACGTCCGTGAAGCCTGTGTGGATTAATGTAAAAAGCAGCCATGTAGAAGATTGCCAAGGTATCGCCTTGGCAACATTTCCACTTTAGGAAGAAACCTATAACACAAGCTGTCATTATAAAGTAAGGAGGCTGTTTTATTTTTACCAAATGCACCAAACTCTGTACTTCTAGTTACCTCTTGTCCCCTTCAAATTAGCCACTGTGGGAAACTGTCAACTTATTTCACTTATTTCAGCAGTTAATGCCCATTCAAAAAATTGTTAGGAATGAACTTTCGCTATTTCCTTTAGGGATAGAGGCCTATTTTTCTCAAATCTCCTTAGTGGTAAAAAGTCTTTATTCTATCAGGGTTGTCCTGAATTTAAAACCACCAAATCTGGAGGGAAAGTCCCCCACAAGTCTGGGAAATATTGAAGAAAGAGAGAAAGAGACAGAGACACACAGAGAAATTGATTGACTGATTGATTCCACCTGAAACTATAAAAGGAAAAAAAAGAGCTTACTCTAAAGTAGTAACTGGATGTGTGTGTCTCATGCATGCGTGTGGGGCGGTGTAATGATTGTATGTAGGAAAGTCAGAGAGAGAGAATATCCTCGGTGTTTCAATTTGTTGATAAAGTAGTGACTTTATGTCCCACTGAACAAAGAATGCAAATCTAATGGGCCATGCATGCTACAACTTCCACCCCTGTCAGGAAAATTTCTCAGCTTCAGTCTTAATTAGAAGCATAATTTTTTTTTTTGGAACAGATGATGCTGTCAGCAGGAAGGCAGAAGGTCCCACAGGGCACATCACGGGAATGTCTCTCCACCCAGGATTCACATAGCTCTGTCATCATATCTGAACTCTGCTGCCGCAGATGACCAGCCAACAAGGCTGGATGTGCAGACTTGTGAATGCTTTCAATTGAATTTTTGAGGAAAAGTTTACTTTGCAAACTAGTCAGCTCCCCTTTCTCCAATGCCACTAGTCTCTATGTCCAGTATTCCTTCCCTCAGGTCTCTCTCTGCCTTTATAAAGATCAGCAATTATTTTCAGCTTCAAGCAGGAGGCTGCCCCACAGGGGCCCTCCAGAGGCAATAAGTATGGGAGAAGGTGGATGATTTACAGATCAACAGCTACCTGGCAGATACTGTGGGATACTTTGCTGTCAACACCAAAGGATTGACGAGCATAGTTTTGCTAGCCATAGAAAAATCTGGAAGAAAAAAAAAAGAGGGGGGCTTCTCTGGTGGCGCAGTGGTTGAGAGTCCGCCTGCCAATGCAGGGGACACAGGTTCGTGCCCCGGTCCGGGAAGATCCCCCATGCCGCGGAGCGGCTAGGCCCATGAGCCATGGCCGCTGAGCCTGCGCGTCCGGAACCTGTGCTTCGCAACGGGAGAGGCCACAATGGTGAGAGGCCCGCGTACCGCAAAAAAAAAGAGGAATTACAACCTCTCCTCCTCCTCTTGAAAAATCTGGTTGTTTCTTTCTTTCTCTTTGGTAGCTAATTCTATTTTTAGATGCCTATGAAAAAGACAGAAACATTCTTGCTTTGTGAATTCTGGTACTTCCTAACTCATACTGTCTGTGATCTGGCCAACATTAACAATGGACTGAATTCCCTGTGTTTGCAGTATTTCCTGGATCCCCAGGAGGGTCTACCTGTTAGATTCTACTGAGGACCACTTGAGGCTAAGTCAGGACATAGGTGCTCAGTCCTCTTGACTCTCAGCTGTACTGTTCACCTCCTCACCCTGTAATTGGCATACCTCTCTTCCCAACTTGCCAGTACTACCAAACTGCCACATTTCAGAAACTGAAATGCCAGAGTATCCTGAGGTCCCATGTTCATGGTTTTTGTTTTGTTTTTTTCCTATTTTTATCCCTCTGGTAGATTACTACAATGTTTTAGAGGGTAATTTTTTTTTAATTTAATTTTTATTTATTTATTTTTGGCTGTGTTGGGTCTTCGTTTCTGTGCGAGGGCTTTCTCTAGTTGTGGCGAGCAGGGGCCACTCTTCATCGCGGTGCGTGGGCCTCTCACTGTCGCGGCCTCTCTTGTTGTAGAGCACAAGCTCCAGACATGCAGACTCAGTAGTTGTGGCTCACGGGCCTAGTTGCTCCGTGGCATGTGGGATCCTCCCAGAACAGGGCTCGAACCCGTGTCCCCTGCATTGGCAGGCAGATTCTCAACCACTGCACCACCAGAGAAGCCCCTACTACAATGTTTTAGAATGGATTAGCTGAATCTGTTTCATCCTGTAGCCTAAATTCAATTCACCTTAACAATCATTTGTGGAATCCTCGCTAAGGACAGATATAAAAGCTACAGAGGGTACATAAAAATTTAAGACATCGTTCACAATCTAATTGGGTAGATATTCAAGCACAAAAAGGAATGTAACACAAGATAGAGTAAGATAGGTATCTTAGGATACATAAAACATTGTTCCTTGATCATTGTACTGTTAGATGTTGGCCATCAGGAATGGGATACTGATGAGGAAAAGGTGAACGACAGAAATCAGGAAGCCACACTATCAAACACCTTTGCAATAATTAAGTTCAAACCTGAATTCTGAGAGGGGCCTGTGTTCCTTTGGCTTCACTGAAACCTTCTAAGTAGTACTATGTAGGTCAATCTGTTTTCAAGGTTTAAGTGTGAAGAAGCTGTTATTTAGTTTTTTAAAGACTTTATCTTTTAGAGCAGCTTTAGGTTTACAACAAAATTGAAAGGAAGGTACAGAGATTTCCCCTATGTTCTCTGCCCAACATATGCACAGCCTCCCTCAATATCAATATCACTCACCAGAATGGTACTTTTTTTTTTTTACCAAGGATGAACCTACATTGACACATCATAATCACCCACAGTCCATAGTTTACCTTAGGTTTCACTCTTGGTGTTATACCTTCTATGGATTTGGACAAATGTATAAGGACATATATCCATCACTATAATATTACACAGAGTACTTTCACTACCTTAAAAAAAAACAAACTATGCTCTGCCTATTCATTCCTCCCAACCACTTTTCATTTTATGGTCTACATAGTTTTACCTTTTCCAGAATGTCATTAGGTTGGAATCATACAGTATGTCACCTTTTCATATTGGCTTCTTTCACTTAGTAATATGCATTTAAGCTTCCTCTGTATCTTTCATGGCTTAATAGCTAATTTCTTTGTAGAACTGAATAATATTCGATTGGGTGTACCATAATTTATTTATCCATTCACCTACTAAAGGAAATCTTGGTTGCTTCCAAGTTTGGGAAATTATAAATAAAGCTACTATAGACATCTGTGTGGAGGTTTTTTATATGGACCTATGTTTTCAAATCATTTGGGTAAATACCAAGGAACACAATTGCTGGATTATATGTTTACTGGAGATGTATGTTTATTTTTGTAAGAAACCACCAAACTCTCTTCCAAAGTGGTTGTACCATTTTGTATTCCCACCAGCAATGTATAAGAATTCCTGTTACTTCAAATCCTTGTCAGCATTTGGTATTGTCAGTGTTCCAGATTTTGGCCATTCTATTGGATATATAATGGTATCTCGTTCTTTTAAAAGAAGCTGTAATTTTTATTTTTTTTATTTTAGAAAATAATGGTGGAATGTAAAAGTTGGAAGAGATGTCATAGGCCATCTGACCAAACCCTCCAGAAGAGGCTGAATTCCTTCCTTCAACAGAAACATTACTCAATCAGGAGAGACAGTCCAACATTTCTCGAAACAGACCCAGAAGTGATTTATTCACTTCCTCCTGACCAAGTAGCCTATTCTTTCTTCAGAAAACTCTGTTCATTTTTCTTACATCAAGAGAAAATCTGCTCCCCTGCAATCTCCCCCAGATGGACATATAAACCCTTCATTATGAAAGACTTCAGGTGTGGAAACAGGTATCATGATCCACCACCCCTCTGTTGCCCACCTCACCCTTCCACACCATTCTATTCTGCAGCTCAACATCACCAATTCCCTCAATAGGTATCCCCTCAATTCTTTTATTTTGTTAGAATGTAAAAATAATCAATGACTATACTATAAAATATATTAAAGCATAGAGTAACAACTCTAGAAGCATGTGGTCTAGTTAAAAAGATGAATGTATGATATGCACACTATAAGAGCACAAAAGAAGGGCACTGAATGAAATTAGGTGGCAATGACACTGAGCTGACTGATGATGAATGAGTAGAAGGATAAGAGGCAGATTCGGAGAAGATATTCTAGAAAAGATCTTATGATGTTCAGAGCTTGCACCACAGCCCAGAAGTAGGAAAGTGCACAGTATTTAGATGATGATAGGCGTTCTTTTTGGTAAATAGTTTGTATGAAGGACTGGTAAAAGATGAAACTAGAGAGGTGTGTGGAAATCAGATTGTGAAGGGCCTTACCTGCAAAAGAAAATGTTATTTTTGTCCCCAAAGTTATAGGAATACATGTCATTAATGTGTTTAAGAAAGGGAGCATTTTGTTGCTGAACGTTCACTCCACTGGCAGGTGGAAAAAGAAAGGAGCAACCTAGGATCAAAAAGAGATCAGTTAGGCTATTGCAGAGAAAGAAGTGACAAAAACCAGAGTGGCATCAGTGTTGGAATGAAAGAGATAAAAGGAAAATATATTTCAGAGATTGAATCACTGTGACCTGTAATTGATCGAAATTTAGTGGTGAACGTCTATTCAACATAGTACTGAAGGTCTTGGAGCAATTAGGCAACAAAAAAAAGGCAGCCAAATCAGAAAGAGAAAAGTAAAATGATCTCTGTTTACAGATAACATGTTCCTATACACAGAAAATCTAAAGATTTCACCAAAAACAATCTTAGAACAATAATGAATTCAGTAAAGTTGCAGGATAGAAAAACACACAAAAACCAGTTGCGTTTCTATATACTAACAATGAACCATGCAAAAAGGAAGGTAAGAAAACAATCCCATTTGCAGTAGCATCAAAAAGCATAAAATACTTAAAATAAACTTCACCAAGTAGTTGGAAAAACTTGTACTCTGAAAACTGTAATACACTGAAGAAAGAAATTAAAGAAGAAATTTAAAATGCAAGTAAATGGAAAACATCCCATGTTCATGGATTGGAAGATTTAATATTGTTAAGATGCCCATACTACCCAAAGCAATCTACAGGGCTCAATACTATTCCCATCAAAATCCCAATGGCATTTTTTAGAGAAAAAAAATTCTAAGATTCATATGAAATCACAAAAGACTTTGAATAGCCCAAAGCTACTTTGATCTTGAGATCTTGAGAAAGAAGAATAAAGCTGGAGGCATCCTAATTTCAAAATATATTACAGAGAGGACCTTCAAGATGGCAGAGGAGTAAGACATGGAAATCACCTTAATCCCCGCAAATACATAAAAAATAAATCTACATGTGGAACAACTCCTAATGAACACTAGCAGAAGACCTCAGACTTCCCAAAAGGCAAGAAAATCCCCACGTACCTGGGTAGGGCAAGAGAAAAAAGAAAAAACAGAGACAAAAGAATAGGGACAGGACCTGCACCTCTGGGAGGGAGCTGTGAAGGAGGAAAAGTTCCCACACACTAGGAAGACCATTCATGGACAGAGATGGGGGTTGGGCAGGAGGGACGATTCAGAGCCGTGGAGGAGAGCGCAGCAATAGGGGTGCAGAGGGCAAAGTGGAGAGATTTCTGCACAGAGGATCAGTGCCGACCAGCACTCAACAGCCCGAGAGGCTTGTCTGCTCACCCGCCGGGGCAGGTGGGGGCTGGGAGCTGAGGCTTGGGCTTCGGAGGTCAGATCCCAGGGAGAGGACTGGGGTTGGCTGTGTGAACACAGCCTGAAGGGGGCTAGTGTGCCATAGCTAGCTGGGAGGGAGTCCGGGGAAAATTCTGGACCTGCGGAAGAGGCAACAGACCATTGTTTTGGGGTGTGTGAGGAGAGGGGATTCCTTCCCTGTCTGCCCAGAAGAGGCAGAGCACCACCTAAATTAGTGCCAGAGAAGGGCGCAAGCCACAGCTATCAGCTCGGACACCAGAGACGGGCATGAAATGCTAATGCTGCTGCTGCTGCTGCCACCAAGAATCCTGTGTGCAAGCATGGGTCACTATCCACAGACCCCACCCCGGGGAGCCTGTGCAGCCCGCCACTGCCAGGATCCCGTGATCCAGGGACAACTTCCCTGGGAGAACACACAGTGCGTCTCAGGCTGTTGCAACGTCATGCCGGCCTCTGCCACTGGAGGCTCACCCCGCATTCCGATTATAACTACCGTACCCCTCCCTCCCCACAGCATGAGTGAACCAGAGCACCCTAATCAGCCGCTGCTTTAACCCCATCCTGTCTGGGTGGGAACAGATGCCTGAGGGCAACCTACATGCAGAGGTTGAGCCAAAACCAAAGCTGAGCCCCAGGAGCTGTGCGAACAAAGAAGACAATGGGAAATCTCTCCCAACAGCCTCAGGAGCAGCAGATTAAATCCCCACAATAAACTTGATGTAACCTTCATCTGTGAAATACACGAATAGACAACGAATCGTCCCAAAATTGAGGTGGTGGACTGTGGGAGCAACTGTAGACTTGGGGTCGGCTGTCAATGACTGATTTGTTTCAGGTTTTTATATTTAATCTTAGTATAGTTTTAGCACCTGTTATCATTGGTGGATTTGTTTATTGGTTTGGTTTCTCTCTTTTTTTATTTTAATTTAATAAATTTTTCTTTCTGTTTTCTCCCTTTCCTTCTGAGCTGTGTGGCTGACAGGGTCCTGGTGCTCTGGCCTGGTGTCAGCCCTGAGGCTCTGAGGTGGGAGAGCCGAGATCAGGACATTGGACCACCAGAGACATCCCAGCCCCATGTAATATCAATCGGTACGAGCTCTCCCAGAGATCTCCATCTCAACACTAAGACCCAGATCCACCCAACAGCCAGCAAGATCCAGTGCTGGATGCCCCATGACAGTCAACTAGCAAGACAGGAACGAATCCCACCCATTAGCAGACAGGCTGCCTAAAATCATACTAAGTTCACAGACACACCACCGGACATGGCCCTGCGCACCAGAAAGACAAGATCCAGCCTCATCCACCAGAACAGAGACACCAGTCCCCTCCACCAGGAAGCCTACACAACCCACTGAACCAACCTCACCCACTTGGGGCAGGCACCAAAAACAACAGGAACTATGAACGTGCAGCCTGTGAAAAGGAGACCCCAAACACAGTAAGTTAAGCAAAATGAGAAGACAGAGAAACACACAGCAGATGAAGGAGCAAGGTAAAAACCCACCAGACCAAATAAACGAACAGGATATAGGCAGTCTACCTGAAAAAGAATTCAGGATAATGATAGTTAAGGTGACCCAAAATCTTGGAAATAGAATGGAGAATATACAAGAAACGTGTTAACAAGGACCTAGAAGAACTAAAGAACAAACAAACAATGATGAACAACACAATAAATGAAATCAAAAATTATCTGGAAGGAATCAATAGAAGAATAACTGAGGCAGAAGAATGGATAAGTGACCCTGAAGATAAAATAGTGGAAATATCTACTGCAGAGCAGAATATGAAAAAAGAATGAAAAGAATTAAAGACACTCTCAGAGACCTCTGGAACAACTTTAAATGCACCAACATTCGAATTATAGGGGTCCCAGAAGAAGAGGAGAAAAAGAAGGGGACTGAGAAAATATTTGAAGAGATTATAGTTGAAAACTTCCCAAACATGGGAAAGAAAATAGGCAATCAAGTCCAAGAAGTGCATGGAGTCCCGTATAGGATAAATCCAAGGAGAAACACACCAAGACACATATTAATCAAACTTTCAAATATTAAATACAAAGGAAAAAAATATTAAAAGCAGCAAGGGAAAAGCGACAAATAACATACAAGGTAATCCCCATAAGGTTAACAGCTGATCTTTTGGCAGAAACCCTGCAAGCCAGAGGGGAGTGGCTGGACATATTTAAAGTGATGAAAGGGAAAAAACTACAACCAAGATTCCTCTACCCAGCAAGGATCTCATTCAGATTTGATGGAGAAATTAAAACCTTTACAGACAAGCAAAAGTTAAGAGAATTCAGCACCATCAAAGCAGCTATACAACAAATACTAAAGGAACTTCTCTAGGCAGGAAACACAAGAGAAGGAAAAGACCTACAAAAACAAACCCAAAACAATTAAGAAAATGGTAATAGGAACATACATATCGATAATTATCTTAAATGTAAATGGATTAAATGCTCCAGCCAAAAGACATAGACTGGCTGAATGGATACAAAAACAAGACCCGTATATATGCTGTCTACAAGAGACCCACTTCAGACCTAGGGATACATACAGACTGAAGGTGAAGGGATGGAAAAAGATATTCCATGCAAATGGAAGTCAAAAGAAAGCTGGAGTAGCAATTCTCATATCAGACAAAATGGACTTTAAAATAAAGACTATTAAAAGAGACAAAGAAGGACACTACGTAATGATAAAGGGATCAATCCAAGACGAAGATATAACAATTGTAAATATTTATGCACCCAACATAGAAGCACCTCAATACATAAGGCAAATGCTAACAGCCATAAAAGGGGAAATCGACAGTAACATAACAATAGTAGGGGACGGTAACACCCCACTTTCACCAATGGATAGATCATCCAAAATGAAAATAAATAAAGAAACACAAGCTTTAAATGACACATTAAAGAAGATGGACTTAATTGATACTTATAGGACATTCTATCCAAAAACAACAGAATGATATTTCTTCTCAAAGTGCTCATGGAACATTCTCCAGGACAGCTCATATCTTGGGCCACAAAACAAGGCATGGTAAATTTAAGAAAATTGAAATCATATCAAGTATATTTTCTGACCACAACGCTATGAGACTAGATATCAATTACAGGAAAAGAACTGTAAAAAATACAAACACATGGAGGCTAAACAATACCCTACTAAATAGCCAAGAGATCACTGAAGAAATGAAAGACGAATTCAAAAAATACCCAGAAACTAATAACAATAAAAACACAACGACCCAAAGCCTACAGGACTCAGCAAAAGCAGTTCTAAGAGGGAAGTTATAGCAATACAAATCCTACCTCAAAAAACAAGAAACATCTCAAATAAAGAGCCTAACCAAGAGCAATTAGAGAAAGAAAAACAAAAAAACCCCAAAGTCAGCAGAAGGAAAGAAATCATAAAGATCAGATCAGATATAAATGAAAAAGAAATGAAGGAAACAATAGCAAAGATCAATAAAACTAAAAGCTGGTTCTCAAAGAAGATAAACAAAATTGAGAAGCCATTAGCCAGACTCATCAAGAAAAAAAGGGAGAAGACTCAAATCAACAGAATTAGAAATGAAAAAGGAGAAGTAACCTCTGACACTGCAGAAATACAAAGGATCATGAGAGATTATTACAAGCAACTCTATGCCAATAAAAAGGACAACCTGAAAGAAATGGACAAATTCTTAGAAAAGCACAACTTCCGAGGCTGAACCAGGAAGAAATGGAAAATATAAACAGACCAATCACAAGTAATGAAATTGAAACTGTGATTAAAAAATCTTCCAACAAAGAAAAGTCCAGGACTAGATGGCTTCACAGGCAAATTCTATCAAACATTTAGAGAAGAGCTAACACCTATCCTTCTCAAACTCTTTCAAAATATAGCAGAGGGAGGAATACTCCAAAACTCATTCTACAAGGCCACCATCACCCTGATACCAAAACCAGACAAAGATGTCACAAAAAAAGAAAACTCCAGGCCAATATCACTGATAAGCATAGATGCAAAACTCCTCAACAAAATACTAGCAAACAGAATCCAACAGCACATTAAAAGGATCATACACCGTGATCACGTGGGGTTTATCCCAGGAATGCAAGGATTCTTCAATATATGAAGATCAATCGATGTGATACACCACAAATTGATGTATAACAAATTGATGGATAAAAACCATATGATCATCTCAATAGATGCAGAAAAAACTTGCGACAAAGTTCAACACCTATTTATGATAAAAACTCTCCAGAAAGTGGGCATAGAGGGAACTTACCTCAACATAATAAAGGCCATATATGACAAACCTACAGCCAACAACATTCTCAATGGTGAAAAACTGAAACCATTTTGTCTAAGATCAGGAACAAGACAAGGTTGCCCACTCTCACCACTATTATTCAACATAGTTTTGGAAGTTTTAGCCATAGCAATCAGAGAAGAAAAAGAAATAAAAGGAATACAAATTGGAAAAGAAGAAGTGAAACTGTCACTGTCTGCAGATGACATGATACTATACATAGAGAATCCTAAAGATATTACCAGAAAACTACTAGAATGAATTTGGTAAAGTAGCGGGATACAAAATTAATACACAGAAATCTCTTGCATTCCTATACATTAATGATGAATAATCTGAAAGAGAAATTAAGGAAACACTCCCATTTACCACTGCAACAAAAAGAATAAAATACCTAGGAATAAACCTACCTAAGGAGACAAAAGACCTGTATGCAGAAAACTATAAGACACTGATGAAAGAAATTAAAGATAATACAAACAGATGGAGAAATATACTATGTTCTTGGATTGGAAGAATCAACATTGTGAAAATGACTCTACTACCCAAAACATTCTACAGATTCAATACAATCCCTATCAAACTACCAATGGCATTTTTCACAGAACTAGAACAAAATATTTCACAATTTGTATGGAAACACAAAAGACCCTGAATAGCCAAAGTAACCTTGAGTAAGAAAAATGGAGCTGGAGGAATCAGGCTCTCTGACTTCAGACTATACTACAAAGCTACAGTAATCAAGACAGTATGGTACTGGCACAAAAACAGAAATATAGATGTATGGAACAGGATAGAAAGCACAGAGATAAACCCACGCACATATGGTCACCTTATTTTTGATAAAGGAAGCAAGAATATACAATGGAGAAAAGCCAGCCTCTTCAATAAGTGGTGCTGTGAAAACTGGACAGCTACATGTAAAAGAATGAAATTATAATAGTCCCTAACACCATACACAAAAATAAACTCAAAATGGATTAAAGACCTAAATATAAGACCAGACACTATAAATCTCTTAGAGGAAAACATAGGCAGAACACTCTATGACATAAATCACAGCAAGATCCTTTTTGACCCACCTCCTGGAGAAATGGAAGTAAAAAGAAAAATAAATAAATGGGACCTAATGAAACTTAAAAGCTTTTGCACAGCAAAGGAAACCATAAACAAGACGAGAAGACAACCCTCAGAATGGGAGAAAATATTCATAAATGAAGCAACTGACAAAGAATTAATCTCCAAAATATAGAAGCAGCGCATGCAGTTCAATATTAAAAAAACAAACAATCCAATCCAAAAATGGGAAGAAGACCTAAATAGACATTTCTCCAAAGAAGATATACAGATTGCCAAGAAACACATGAAAGGACGCTCAACATCAGTAATCATTAGAGAAATGCAAATCAAAACTACAATGAGTTACCACCTCTCCCTGATGGTCAGAATGGCCATCATCAAAAAATCTACAATCAGTGCTGGAGAGGGTGTGGAGAAAAGGGAACTGTTGGTGGGAATGTAAATTTATACAGCCACTACGGAGAACATTATGGAGGTTCCTTTAAAAACTAAAAATAGAACTACCATATGACCCAGCAATCTCACTACTGGGCATATACCCTGAGAAAACCATAATTCAAAAAGAGACATGTACCACAGTGTTCATTGCAGCACTATTTACAATAGCCAGGACATGGAAGCAACCTAAGTGTCCATCGACAGATGAATGGATAAAGAAGATGTGGCACGTTTATACAATGGATTACTACTCAGCCATACAAAGAAATGAAACTGAACTATTTGTAGTGAGGTGGATGGACCTAGAGTCTGTCATACAGAGTGAAGCAAGTCAGAAAGGGAAAAACAAATACCATATGCTAACGCATATATATGGAATCTAAGAAAAAAAAAAGAAAAAAAGGTCATGAAGAACCTAGGGGCAAGATGGGAATAAAGACACAGACCTACTAGAGAATGGACTTGAGGATATGGGGAGGGGGAAGGGTAAGCTGTGACAAAGTGAGAAAGTGGCATGGACATATATACACTACCAAACGTAAAATAGGTAGCTAGTGGGGAGTAGCCGCATAGCACAGGGAGATCAGGTTGGTGCTTTGTGACCACCCAGAGGGGTGGCATAGGGAGGTTTGGAGGGAGGCGCAAGAGGGAGGGGATATGGGAACATATGTGTACATGCAGCTGATTCACTTTGTCATACAGCACAAACTAACACAACATTGTAAAGCAATTATACTCCAATAAAGATGTTTAAAAATATATATTACAAAGCTACAATCATTAAAATAATATGATACTAGAAGAGAAAGACCATCTGAATAATGAGTAGAAAAAAGTACAAAAAGGGAAAGGTACAGAATAGGTGTTGGTCCAAAGGAAAGAAAAGTCCAACCACTATAAAATAATCAAATTATATCTAAAGATGTCCAAGTAAACTAGAAGCCTTCACCACAAGAACAATAAGTCTCCTTCACGGGAAAGAAAAGCACTGGCACACCAATTCAATTCCCCAAAATAAAGGGAAGAAAGATATTTTTAAAAAACAGGTCACAATAATGTTCAGCTGAGTCATACTTATAATAAAGGATGTAATAATTGAGAGAAATCTAATAGTCTGCCTTTAAACAAAAAGGGTAAATAAGTAATTCAATCTCTATGGAAGAGAAAAATGGCAGAATTTTTAAAGAAGAAAGGATCTCATTTCCAAAAGATGTTAGTACAAGTTACATAGGTTTTCTGTAGGACTTAATGTTTTTTACAACCATAATCCTGCAAGCCATGGGAATAGTAAAGAATTTAATCATTTAACTAGGCAATTGACTATTGAAGCAGTTTGGTTTTACCAAAAGAAAGAAAAAAATAGACATAATCTTGGAAACTTTTGCCAGTTCAACATTTTTTATAATGAGCCAAACAAATTACCTTCTAGCTAGAAGAAAACTGTGTGAAATTCAGATGGAGAAAAATCAAGTTGGTGTCAAGGAAATGCTTGAATTGATCAATTCCAGCCCTTACAAGCAGGCTGAGGAAAATTTCAAACATAGTCATGAGGTAATGTCCATTATTGGCAGAGAAATAGGCTGTGTGTTCCCATCTCAAATTGTTCTAACTCTTCAATTTACCCTTTTCCAAATAATTTATTCCATAAGGCGAGAATGTTTACCTTCTGATCCAAAGGAAGAGGGCCAATACATTTTTCCATCCACTTGTCTTTTTAAAAATAAGACAAAAAAGAAAAATAATAAAAAGAAAATGTATCAATTCCTAATAGACCCTAATAGCTAGATAGTAATAATGGATAGATCCTAATAGACCTAATTCCTTCTACTAGGGGCCTGCTCACATAGGTTCATAGACAAAACATTCTAAAACCTCACCCTTCTGTTGTGTAAACAAATATCCCCTCCAGAGACAGAAATAACTGATATCCTGTTTCTATATCAAACACACATGTGGGAATAGCTCCTAAAACTCTCTAAGGATATTTGCCCACTGTAAATAAAACATTTTCTGAGTATCTAGACCTGCAGTTGAGGGACTTTTTTTTCTTGTCATTATTTTCCAGATTCCACCAGAGGTCTATTGAAAGTGTTTTCTAGCAGATTCAGCAGTGAAGGCTACCTGAAGAATAGGCCCAACTCAGCTCCGATGCTCCACCATCAAGGTGGGAAAGCAACATCTGCAGCTTTGCTGCAGGGTCTCTGTTGGTGTAAGAAACTCTCAATACTGAGACAGACTTTCAATACTAAGCTTCCATGGAAGGTCTTCCTCTAGTGCTGACAAACTTGGGAATCGTGAAAGGAGGGAACACTGAAGTAACAAAACATTGGCGTTCAGTATTATGCTAACTGGAACTGAAGTAAACCCAAATACCAGACCTCAAGTAGCCAATATGAAACTCACTACAAGAAATGAACAAAACGCAAACATCCTCCAGTGTAAAATGATGGCACAGAAACATTGTTCTGATTCACCAAGCTTTCTAATCCTTTCTAGTCTTTATAATTATCCCAGTTCTTGCCTGAGCATTAAATGTACTCATTAAATTTCTCTCTGTTAGGCTACAGAAAATTAAGCCTTAGTGGGTGGGTTTGTTTTTGTGCCCTTCACATTCCCCAAAAGTTTTGTTTCAAAATCTAAAACTCTATTAATCCACACTAGTAGCCACTAGAATCCTGTCCTATCTTGGACTCTTCGAATGACTTATTACTGTACTCAAGTGAAGCGCATATTTTTTATTTCCTGTTCTAGTTTAGTTTCTCTTTCTTAACACGGGAACCATTAGTAGGGTACCTATAATTTTTCTTAACAGAGTTATGGTAAATGTTCTGCAAAAATTAGCTCACAGATATTTTTTCTGAACAAATATGAAGCGCCATTTCATATTGGAACTGTTATGACACACTTAATAAACGCTGATATAGAAGATTATAGTAATAGCTTCATAGTGGCTAACAGAGCTGAAAGTTGTAATTATACATACACTCCAGCCCTCGGGATACCATATTACTGTCCACAATCCTTTTAACTTCTCAGGAATGCACGACCTGATGATCCATTCGGTTTTGCCTTTATCATCAAAATAGTTTATATCAACAAAAATTCAATCCACTAAAAGGCTATGGACTGTGACTCAGATATTTTAAAAAATGACCAAAGTATCATCCAGTGGACATCTCAGATTCCTACTAGCCCAGGATACGTATGCAAATCTAACTCACTATTTAATATTATAAATGTTATTTTGATGGGCAATCTAAGTCAATGGGTAAAAAGAGTAGAATTATAAAGCAGGACAAAGCATATGTAATCCATTTTACATCCATTATCGTGGGGCCCAATTCACCAAGATGCTAGCTTTTTGCTACTTAAGGTTACAAGGATTCCAGCCTCCAGTGAGGTATTGGACTGGATCACCTCTGCATTCACTTTCTGAGAAAGGTTGTATAGAATGACAGGAAGGGTTTAGGTTTTAACTCCCTATCCCCATGTTGGATTTCAGTTTTGTCTGTGGTATAATACTGAACAAATCATTTAATCCTGAGTCTTGGTTTCTAATGTATGAAGTGGGAACAATAAAGCAAGCTTGGAGAATTGTAAATGCTTTTGTTGCATTCGTTCCATGACATTTTGATTTGTTCACAGTTCTGTCCTGGAGCTTCTTGAGGGCAGGGACTGTGTCTTATCCATCTCTAAATCTTAAATGCCCAACAAATACCCAGCAAATGAAAGACACTCAATAAATGAACTATGACCTCTCAGAAACATTTGTCACAATAATAATGACTTCCCATTCAGCAGCAATGCCTCTTTTTTTTTTTTAATTTTTTGAGAAACCTCCACACTGTTTTCCATAGTGCCTGCACCAATTTACAATCTCACCAACAATACACAGGGGTTCCCTTTTTTCCACATCCTCGCCAACACCTGTTATTTCTTGTCTTTTTGATAATAGCCATTTTGACAGTGTGAGGTGATAGCTCATTGAGGTTTTGATTCGTATTTCCCTGATGATTAGTGATGTTGATTAGTGATGTCATTTCCTATTCCCTTTCCCTGCTTCTTGTTTTTTCACAGCACTTACTCTTTAGCAGTGACTTTATATTATAGATCTATTAATTTATTTGTTTATTGTATCCCTCTTGACTAGAATGCCCTTCATGAGGGCAGAAATTTGATCTTGTTACCTGCTGCATCTCCAGCACCCAGGAAAAAGTCTGGTATGGTATATATTAGGTACTCAATAAATATTTGTTGAGTGAATAATTAATGTCCAAATTCACTCTTTTGAATTATTCAATATCCATTTATTTTATGTAACAGTACCAGGCAAGCAACAGCTTTAGATCTCAGGGTGGGATTACACATGCTGCCTGCATTACTTACCACCCAGCATGCTGGGATGGAGGAGGTTGAGCCAAGGGGCACCACAAAAGGGGGGCTGGGGAGTGGCGGCAATTCTAAATTTCATCCAAACCAGAGAATGGCAAACCCAGTGCAGCCCACTGCAGTTGTTGGTATTAGAGTAGGGAAACAACGGGATGGGAGAGCCTTAGCATAAGGGCACAGCTTCCTACTATCAGGAGAAGAGTAGAGACCACAGGACTCCAAATAGCGAACAAGGTTATCTGGGGAAATTGTCAGATGTACTGGAGCAGAAGAAAATTTGCAAAGCTCACAAGAGATCTATCACCTTAATGGTTGATTCCTTGATTCCAGTGCAGGATCATGGCTGCCTACTGGTTTGACTGATGCTCAATCCAGTATAAGGCATGGGGATGGGCTGGGACAGGTATTGTGGGGATTGTGCAAAGACAAATAAAATCTCTATCTTCAAAGTGGCTGGAGACTTATGGGAGATGATAAGACACAGCTAATAGAAGTAAGAGCATTACATAATATGTATGTGCTCAGTGGAGCCGTGGAGTCATAGCAAGTTATGTCTGTAAAGGAGGCTATTTCTGGATTGTGTTTAAATATAGAACTAGTCTCTTGGGTAAAAGAAGAACAATTTACCAGTTGCAAATCAGTTCATCTGCAAAAATGTAGGCTTTAAATAGAATTCATTTCTCTGTTTCCCTCTATTTCTAAATTGCTATCATTCTTAATTCATATACATGTAACCCTGTATACATACACATATATACGTAGATAATAAAACCTCATTAATTGGACTTTGCTAATTTGGGATTTATAATCAACCATCAGAGTGAGGCTAGTTTAATTTTAATTTTGCTCTATCAGTAATATTAGTAGCTTGTCCAACAAACAGTATAAACAAATTATAAAAGGAATGTTCACCAACTTTAAAGAGCAAACTGTTTTCAAATACAAAATTTCAAACACAAATAGCTGAAGTGGAGTCAGACACTTAGACTAATGTTTTGATACACTTCTTACAGATCCCTGAGCTAAGGCCCCCTGGAGAGAAGGAGGTTGACACACAAGGTCCCTGACCCTCACCTCACCTCAGAGCATCAGGAGTCAGAGCTTGACTTGACTTAAAGAAGAAGCCAAAGGAATTATCTCAGAAGAAATGTGACCTTGCCACTTATCCCTGGAGCCTCTACTGTACTTCTTGCTCTGGTGGTAAAAAGTCCTTGTGAAAAATGTGTAATAGAAAAGATGTATTCTTTTTTTAATAGGTTATTACATAAAATTCATTCATTTATAAAGATTTATCAGATGGCTACTATGCAGGAGGCACGATTATATATCCACCTTACATTATGGATTTTTCAGTACCATGCGTTTATCTATCCACAGTTCTTGAAAATATGCTAGAAGAATATCTCAATATCTCAAAAGACTGCATGTATACCTCACAGGAAAATGGGAATCTTACCCAAAATAGAAAGTAAGGTGACTAGGGAATCCTAAAACTTAGCAAAAGCTTTTAGGACTAAGGTCAGAAAAGCTGGGACGAAGTGAGAGAGTGGCATGGACATATATACACTGCCAAATGTAAAATAGCTAGTGGGAAGCAGCCTCATAGCACAGGGAGATCAGCTCGGTGCTTTGTGACCACCTAGAGGGGTGGGATGGCAAAGGTGGGAGGGAGACACAAGAGGGAGGAGATATGGGGATATATGTATATGTATAGTTGATTCACTTTGTTATAAAGCAGAAACTAACACACCATTGTAAAGCAATTATACTCCAGTAAAGATGTTAAAAAATAATAAATAAAAATAAAACATTTTTTAAAAAGAAAAGCTAAAATTCAGAATGAGATGGAAATGGGAAAAAGTCAGGGAGGGAATGAAAAAAAAAAACCTTGGAAACCACACAACTAGAAATTTTCATTATACCTTAGAAAAATGATCACAAAGTGAAGAGGAGCTGGATATAGGAAGGCAGAAATATGAGTCACACCACCTAGCAGCCTCTCTCTGTGGCTGAGTCGAAAGACTAATCAAGATAGGCCATGGTCCTCCATCTCCCTTGGACACGTTGAGGTTATTTCCAATTTGATTCCTTTCCTAAGGCTGCTCTGCTCACTCAATGTCTGACTTTCAGATACTGTTCATTCTTCAGAGCTTTGCTGCAGTTCCAGCCTCTTCTCAGCACAGCCCTCTCTGTCCAAAATGACAGCCACTTTCTGCATGCACCACGAGCCCTTACACCAACACAGTTTACCACTAAGCGGCTCTTCACTGGGTGTTGAGTTCTTCGTCTGGATTAGTCTGCAGATTCCTAACTAGCAGGACTCATACCTTAAACTTTTTAATAATTTATGAACTTCCTTATGAGAAAAGTCTTACAAGAGATAAAAAATTAAATCATCTTAAATTTATACATTTAATGACTTGTGTTTATTAAAAAGAATAATACTGTAGGAAGTGACCCTGTCTTGGAAAGTTTGGAATATGTGTTCCACAAGACCCATTCACTTAACTCCTAAAATATTTTTGACTGCATATTGATTAGATTGATGTGTGGTAGTAGGAGATGTTTCTTTATGGAGACTTTTCGTTCTAACCTGTGTGTTAATAATGTATGAAGTTGATTAGTGCAAATAATCAGATAATATGTCCCGAAGTAGACTCGAGACATTCATTACCACCACCACCTAAAAACTGCTCAGCCTCCCGTATCCTCTATCCTGCTTAATGACATCACCACTCACCCAGTGACCTAAATCAGGATACCAGTGGTTACCCAGCACTCTTCTTACTCTCATATTTGATTCCTCATCAAATTCTGTTGAATCTCTCCGATTCATCCCTGCGTCTCCTTCAGACAGCTTCTTCCTTGGTTCAGGCCTTAGTTTCTCCACCCAGGCTCTATGGTCATTTCCTAACTGGTTACCTTACATCTGGTCTCACCTCTCTACAATCCATGCCACATACAGCTGCAGATGATCTTTCTAAAATGCAAATGTTTGTGTCATCCCCCTTTCTAAATATTAAAATGACTCTTAATGTCTAAAGCATAAAGTCCTAACTTTTTTGCGTGTCATTCAAAGGGCCTCATAATCTGATCCCTGCCTTTCTTTTTCATACCAACTTTAAGCATTTGCCTACATACATCGTACCTTCTACCTATGCTAAAATTGTCAGACTTTGAAATACCATGCCATTCCATCTCACTATGTAAAACCATCTTTAACTCTGTATCCATTTACACTGTTTGAGTTAACTTCAGTCCTAACCCAGGGGCCAATTTCTTTCTTGACCATCTCTACAAGGCTGATACTTTTGTCACCACTGTGCCTGGTAAATGCTTTCAATGTATTTGTTCATACACCCATTTTACCAACTAGATATCCTCTACCCTCAGAAGAGTAGGGAGGAACACAGCAGTATGTGGAGAGAGTATGTAGTTTGGGACTTCATATATTACCAGTCACCATAATGACTACTCCAGTGTTTGCTGAACATGGGTGAGTCAGTGATGAAAGAGTTTAAAGGAGGAATTTCAGGGAAAGAGAACATCAGGAGCAAAGGCTCAGAAGCAGCAGTGAAATTGCAGGAGGCTGAGACCAGACCAGGGTGTTTTTACCCTGACACTTCTAAATTGGAGATATTTATGAAGGGGTTATAGGTAAACGAAGAAGCCAGTTTGAACAAGCAGTGACTCAATAAGTAAAACATGAAATGAAACAAAAATAACTCAAAGATTTCTGCCTGGGAGGCTGGAAGATTGGCTGCACCTTCGCAGAACATGATAAACCTGGATTACACATTCAGACAAGTTCTCACCACCTGAATTTGAAAAAATGTCTAAGAGGAAAAACTGAATGGTTACCTACAAATTACTTACAAATATCCTTGACAGTCTGAGGGTTTACGCCACCTGGTGGCAGTATACCCAATTTTAGATTCTATTTAAAGTGGTATAAACTCTCCAAATTTGTAGGTACCTGCAAATCCTAGCACAGTGTCAGGTATGAAGCAGTTACTCAGGCATTTTTTGTTGAACAAATGAATGAGCTAAATGTATAAATCAATTATTAAATGAGGCAAAGCTCTGTGGTGAAAAGAGCTCTGACCTGAAGGTCGAAGGTCAAGTGAGTAGGCATCCAGTTCCGTATTATTAACTGCGGGGTGACCTAAGAAAGTCACCAGACCTCTGGGTCTCAGTGTTGGTGTATGTAGAATCTCTAAGTAGGGCCAGAAGAGAAGCTACATATCAGTACTAAAAGTACAGAAAGATTCATTGGGGATGACTGAATTTTGTTTTGTATTGTTTTTAATTGAAATATTTAGTTGATTTACAATATTTTAGTTTCAAGGGTACACCGTAGTGATTCAAAATTTTTACAGATGATACTCCATTTAAAGTTATTATAAAATATTGACTATATTCCCTGTTGTACAATATATCCTGTAGCTTATTTATTTTACACATAGTAGTTTGTACCTCTTAATCCCCTACCCCTATCTTGCCCCTCCCCCCTTCCCTCTCCCCACCAGTAACCACTAGTTTGTTCTCTTTATCTGTGAGTCTGTCTCTTTTGTTACATTCATTCGTTCACTTTATTTTTTAGATTCCACATATGACTGATATCATATGATATTTGTCTTTGTCTTACTTCACTTAGTATGATAATCTAAATCCACCTATATTGCTGCTAATGACATTATTTCATTCTTTTTATGGCTGAGTAGTATTCCATCGTATATATGCACCACATCTCCTTTATCCATTCATGGATAAAGTATTCCATTGTATATATGCACCACATCTCCTTTATCCATTCATGGATAAAGTATTCCATTGTATATATGTACCACATCTCCTTTATCCATTCATGGATGGACATTTGGGTTGCTTCCATATCTTGGCTATTGTGAATAGTGCTGCTATGGACACTGGGGTGCATGTATGTTTTCAAATTAGTGTTTTTGTTTCCTTTGGATATAAATAAATTATTGAATAAATAATAAAGGGAGGAGAGTAGATAAATCTGTGCAGAAAATTTTCCAGTTATTTATGTAGATACTCTCCCTTCACAGAGGTGGAACATAATTCCCTACTAAGTATAGCTGTGTACACACCACCAAAGAGTATAAAGCATGGAAAGGAGGAATGAAAGAGTGACTTTATCATGGAGAAACCTGACAAACACTACCTCAGCAAGGTGATCAATGGTGCTAAGTCATGCTGATTAGTACTTACCCTTGACATGACTTCACCTCCGCAGTCTTCTTCCCCAATATCCATAATTCAAGTCTATTCAATAGAAACACATCAGAGAAATCCCAGTTGAGGGGCATTCTACAAAATACCTAACGAGTATTCCTCAAAGCTGCTGAGGTCATGAAAAAATAAGGAAAGCTTGAGAAACTGTCACAGCCAAGAGGAGCTTAAGGAGATATGATGGCTAAATGTAATGTGGTGTCCTGGATAGGATCCTGGAACAGAACAAAGGACTCGAAAACAAAGGAAATCTGAATAAGGTATGAACTTTAGTTAACAATATTGTATCAATATTGGTTCATTAATTGCAACAAATGTACCAAACTAACGTAAGATGTTAGTAATAGGGAAAAGTGGGGTTTTTACAATTTTACAATGCTAAAACTATGCTAAAATAAAGATTGTCTTTAAAAAAAGAAAGCACGAGCCAAACCTCCCATCACACTCAGCACCATGTGGAGATTCAAGGAAACGTCAAAATATTATTAAGTACCTTTTGGAAAATTAGACAGCCAAGGATATGTGAAAGAAAAAGGTGGTTTTCAATCCAGGAAAGAGAAAGATAAAATATGGTTTAGGCACAGTTAGATATAATTTTTTCTTTTGAAAAAAGTATAGTTCATTAAAATACATAGAAAAAATAGAAAATATAGAAAAATACAGAAAAGCAGAAAGGGGAAACAAAAGTTTTCATAATCTCACCATCTAATGCAACTACTATTACTACTATTTTATTTTCAATTTTTAAAAAATATATAAAGTTTTGTGGGTTTTCTCATGTTGTAATCACACTTAATATACAATTTAATTTGGAAGTTTTTCCCCCTCTTAACTTGAAGATAAATCTTACACAGAGCTAGTTAATTAGTATTATTCTGCATTTTGGACAATTAAGTCAAGTGAAAGGGAACTACAGGACTTCCCAAGACTCAATGAATCTCCTGAATCTGCTCTCCTTATCTAGGATGTAGTACAGAACCAGAGAGCATGTATACTATGTTATATAGGAGCTTAATGATGTGTCTCTTGATTTCACTGTGAAGGAGATGTGGTATTTAAGAAACAAAATGGAAAAGGGGAAAAATTCACTGTCAGGCAAGAGCCACAGAAATGAGAGGTGGGGAACTAAGAGTGTTGGGGTCAGAAAATAGTTTAGGGGAAAATAGAAGGGGCATGTGTGTGTTTAAGGAATAATTATAAAATGGCATGGATTGAGAAGAGCACAAGAGATCATCTGTTTTGCAAATGTGTGGCCTGTGAACATATTGGGAGAAGAATGTGGTTAAGAGTAAATGGTAGGAAGTATTAACATTATTAAATTCTCTGTAGGTAGGAGCTTGAATTCAGGCAATATTGTTTCTTAAGATTTGATACAATGACAATTTTCCAAATAAAAGTTTGATGTCTTAATTTCAGTTAGACTGAGGAACTAGAAACAGTAAACATTCTCGAGTACACATTGCCACCCAGTGGATGAATGTACATGATGCACAAATCATATGCAAAGGAAAAGACAAAGGAAGACTGTGAGAGGTTATCACCATGATGCTAGTGTTAAAACTTTACGTTCAGTGATATCATATGTGATCCAAACCTGAATCACACCACTCATTCAGAAAGCCAGACTAGATTTTAATACACATTTTCCAAAGTATTCTGGTAAATATTATGAAAGGCTTTCAGCAATGAAAGAAAAATATTGAGTGTGCTTACACCACATTAGATACTAAAGTTTCATTAACGCTAATAAAACTTATGTTCATGAATTTCCAATAGGACAAGTCAGAGATACTTAACTCGTCATATGGCAGAAAGAGGGCTGTCAAGGCAGAGATTCGAGATTCCAGTCTTAACTCCCCAGGGTGCTAAAAGCTTTGACGTGAAATCGGAGATGAATTACATCTTTGGCATAATAATTTTGAGTCTCCCTTCATCTGAAGGCAAATAAAAAATATGAGATTAGGGATACACAGAGACAATGGGTGAAGTTGGGTCATTTAAATACATATTGAGGCCATGTTTATATAGGGATTTCCTAGTGGTTCAACTTGGAGGGTCATAGCAATATTCTCTTGGAGTAACTCAGTAAGAATCTTCTGGTATTCTACAGACAAGTCTAAATTTATATACTGTCTTTCCTAAAAAGAAAAATAAAATTTATGCAACTGGCATGACATTGAATGTCTAAGGAAAACTAGTCTGGGGCTTTGGTTTTTGCTATGTTTATGCAGTATCCTAAATAGAGGTTTATCCATTCACTTTTGAACACCTCTCAGTAGGGAACCCACGAACTAATGTGCTTCTCCTTTGTTGGATCTGGGATTTATCAATCTAATCCTACTTATGGGCTAATAAATTAGTCTATCACCAGTATTGGCAGAAGATGTGAGATGACTGAGTTAGAGACAAAAGATTTCATTATTCATAGTTAACAAGTAGGATAAACATCTTATCTAAGTTAGTTCCCTTCCCTCCAAGTCCCATGGGGGCACCAAAGAGGGGCTCAGGTGTATTGTATGCACACAGTAGGTTTTTGTCCTAGGTTAAGAACACTGAGCTTGGGGAATTCACTTTTATAATAAGTGGTAAGCAAGTCTGCCTTTTCTCCAAAATGGTATCTTAACCTATCCCTCAAGATTGCTTGCTGTAAACACAACCCTGATAAATGTCCTGGAAAAAAAAGAGCAAACAGGGCCTTGCTGGAGTACTTAAGGCCCATGGCAGATAGTCTTTCTCAACATTCATACTAATCCAAAATCAGTCTTCCTATAATTTCCACTAATTTGTTCTATTTTTTTCTATTCCGTCAGCATTCTGTACTTCAAATATCTATGGTGTGTTGTTTAAATTCCACTGAGACTTCTTTTCTCCAAGCTAATCATTTCTAGTCCCTTTGACCCATCCCTCCCATAATCTGGCTTTGGGCCCCCTCACCATTAGTATTGCTTTTCTCTGACCTTGTTTAAGGGGTACTTCCCAAAATGTACTACAATACCCCAAGTATGGTCTAATCAATTTAGAACAGAATAGAAACATTGCTTTGCTCATCCTAGAAGTATATTTCTATATGGCAACCTGGGATCCCATGAGGTTTTTTTGGCAGTCCCATTAATTCTCATTGAAAAACACTAACTTTTACCATAAACTGCTATTAAGCCATACACTTTTATTCTATTCTATTCTTATGCCAGAGGGTGGAAGTTCCATGTAGTTTTTCATTAAAGGAATCATCATACCAACCAGATTCCACTTAATATAATAGAAAATGTAAAAGTAAGCTTATTATTTTAGGATAGTTATTTAGCAGAAAAGTGTGGCTCCTTATTGTTTCCTATTTTGTGAATTATAGACCTCCTGTGTTAATATAAATGGCATATAATCCTCATATTCTTCATTCAAACAAGAATCCAACAGTCAGATATGTTTGCTTTCTCCTCTCCACTCCCCACACCATGCATATAAAAGAATGAGTTGACAATGTTCATCTTCTGCTTTAATAAAGAAAATTGAAATGTGTACATACTTTTTCTAAACAAAAATTGTTACTTTAAATATTACTAGCAGTGCAAGAAGTTTAAATTTTTAAAAATTATGGCTAAATTTCAAACATTCACGAAAGTAGAGAAAACAGTACAATGAACCCCCAGATAACCATCGCTCGGGTTTAACAGTTCAAGATTTTGCCATGTTTGCATCATATCCTTATTACTATCATTATTATTGAAACATTTGGTAGCAACTGGCATGTAACACATCAGTTTACTCCTACACAGTTCAATACAGATCAACATAGATATTTTTTACAGAACTTCAATATCATTAACCTCTAGAAAAACTAATGATAATTCCTGGCATCATTTAATACCTAGATCATATTCAAATTTTTCCCAATTGTCTCAAAAATATGTTCTATAGTTTATTTCTTCTCATTGGAATCCAAACTAGGCCCACTCATTTCATGGGACTGTTAGGTCTAATAAATTTATTTTAATCCAGAATAGTCCCCCTCCTATCTTTTCTTTGGTAAAATGATATAGCCACTTTTATTTAAAAAAAATTTTATTGAAGTATAATTGACATATTGGTTTCAGCTGTATCTCCCACCCTTTTTAAAATTCTTGACCAGTTTCAAAAAGTGGATCACTTTTTTACCACCCCAAATTTGTGGTACCCTTTAACTTAATCCTCCTTCCCCCATATTTCTTACACATTGATAATTAGCTCTAGAGCTTGATTAGATTCAGGCTAAAACAAGTACTTAAGGAAAGTGAAATAATAGGGAAGCACTGGTAAGATATAAACTGTAGGAATGTATGATGCAAAAATAAATAAGAAGAAAATAAAGGAAAATAAAAATTCAAAACTCAATTGTCACCACGAACAGGTCTATTTTCTACAGATGTTTCTCATGGAATGAGAGTACCCTTTTTGTTGTTGTTAGAAAGGAATGTGGTATTTTGAGCTACTGAATCCGCTAGAAATTTTAATTGTTTAATAAGATACAGTAACTGGACACCCCAGTCTTTTGAGAACTACATAAAAGAAAAAGCCTGCTCCAGATACAGAAAGGACATAGCTCACCTCAGGCAATTGGCACAGACATAGGGAGAGTGATGTAACCATTTCTTTCTCTACGAAGAAAATGTGTCTACGGAGAGTATGAGAAGTTTGTCTCCACACAACTGACATGTGATCATTGTGAGTCCAAACCAAATGCATTAATCCGGAAAAAGCAGTACTGGCAGATTTCTTTTTCCTTCATTAAGCAATGACCTCACATGGAACAATGCATTACTTACAGCAGTTGCCTCATCTTTGAAATCACAAGTAAAGTTTAAAAACACTGCCTACAATGGAAATGGACGTGCTCTAGACCAGAGCTCCCATAAACACATACAGTGAGCATAAGGACCATGCTTCCATTCTTTACTGCCCGATATACAAAATTTTTATAGAGGGAAATCTATGATTCCACTGCATCCAATGTATTTTGTGTGACTTTACAGTAGCTGGGGCAAAGAGGCTATGCACCATACATGGCACATACTTCTTATTTACCATTTAGCACACACACAGATCCATGTCTAAGATTGGTGGCACGAAGAGTTCACATAAAAGGATGGATACATCGGAAGTATAACTTTAGGACAACTGAGTGAAAACAAAGATCAAATCCTACTTTGAGATATAAAATGAGTTCATATGTCACTGTCCTCTTATTTCCAGCTTCTGAATCCATGGGTATCATGTATGTTTTTGTCATGTGACACAGAATAAGCTTCTTTGAATCCCTCCCACCCCCCAATCTATTTACAGAAGAGCAGTTACTGGAGATTCTGTAGAAGTGAGACCCAGGTAGGTGAGGATTCCTAAATGTTTTTACCTACTTGAACTATAGTAAGTTGCATCTAAAGTAAGAGCTATATATGTGTTTTGTACAAATATATAGAGATTAAGATTGGTTCAACTTTATACCAAGAAACAGAGCAGAGCTACTTGTAGAAATACTACCTCCTAGTGGAAAGACCATTTTTTCCTTTGCTTTATAAAGCAATGGAGTATAGCATATTTAATCACTATGCTACTCTTAAGAATTTAAAATTACAATTAGATAAATTTTAGTTCGCTAATTAGCACCTCTAAAAAATCATGTCATGAACTCTGATTTACAAACTTAATTTATCATCTTACTAAAATGATAACTTATATTTTCTATGTGCAGTTAGTAGTAGTGCTTAGATTGAAAACAGAACAAAACTTATTAAAAGTCATCATTGTAGTTACACCCTGAAAGTCCCAGAAACCTATATACAAATGCTTAAAAATGAGAGAGATCTTGTAGAGGCAATAAGATATGACTATTTAACAACCAACATTCTGTTTTTGAGTTACTGAATAAATACTTTTCACTCAGTAAAACAGCAAGAGACAACTTTTCATTCTATGCTTTGACACAGATAATGCAAAATCATAGATAATCAAACATAATTTTTATTTGGTTTTGGAGTATTTTGATACATAAAGTAAAACATGGCTGCCCAATACTCTGCATTCAACAAAATAATATACAGTGAAGAACTGGAAAATTATCCATCTTTCTCAATGGAATTATTTCTTAATCTTATTGTTATCATGAAACAAGAGTATTTTACATGAGTTTGATTGCATGAGTTTGTCCTGTGATTTGTATTTAATGCCTTCCCTAAATTGGAAGAAATGAGGTA
The DNA here is from genome assembly GCF_949987515.2 of Delphinus delphis. Classification (NCBI taxonomy): domain Eukaryota; kingdom Metazoa; phylum Chordata; class Mammalia; order Artiodactyla; family Delphinidae; genus Delphinus; species Delphinus delphis. The sequence continues at coordinate 22,543,614 of NC_082700.1, forward strand.
TTATATATAAGTTTCACACTGAGCTATGAGTTACATAAAAGAATTAAACAACCTTACAACACATATCACAGTATTAAAATTGTTGCTTTATTGAATGTCACTTTCACTGGATATTAAATACCTTGAGGGCCATAACTATAATTTTTAACCTACCCTAGCACCTCAACAAAATTTTGACTGAGTGGATGAATACATGATATTAACAAAAAGTTGCAAAAATTTAATTTAGATAGCTCTGATTAACTGTAAAATCTGAAATGATATTTGGAGTCACAAGATGTGGGTTCAAATCTTACTTTATCACAAATTATGTGATTTTAGCCTCTACCTGAACGAGGCTCAGTTTTCTCATCTGAATAAAAGGAATAGCACCTGACATGTACTTCAGGGTACCTGTAAAGGTAAAATGAGGTAATGGACTTGAAAGTCCTTTATAAGTACCAAACAAATGTAATTTTCTGCATATTCAGGTAAGAAATATATGTATGAAATAAGAAATCTTTTTAAGGTACAATGTGACAATTCACATTAAAAGTATATACCATACATACCATTTTTCCCAAGTGAAAACAGCCTAACTCCTCTCTTCAGCCTACAAATACACTTAAGACTACTCATCCCCCCTACACACACACACACACACACACACACACACACACAAAACATGCTTCAAAATACAGCCCTCGGTACTTTATTTTCTCCAATAAATACTAGCGAAGAAGGGTTGACACTGGTGCATCCTCGTCCTCAAAGAACTGAAATCTGACTCCTCCACCATGACCTATAGAACAGCTTCAACATGGTTAATCCATTGGTTTCTTCTCATTTTCTCTCTGAAGATTTTTTTTTTTTTTAACTTACACCAAGGATCAAATCTGGGCCTCCATAGTGAAAGCACCAAATCCTAACCACTAGGCCACCAGGGAACTCCCTGAAGATTTCTTTTCCTCTCATATCGATGCTGGCTTCTTTCTCCAAAATGACTATACATTTTTTTCTTCTAGGATCAATCTTTTTGACTGGTTCAGCTTCTGGCTCTCCAAATGCAAGTGTTGCATGAGGTTTCATCCTTGGACCTCCCTTCTTCTCACTCTATGTTTCTACGGAGATGATCCAGCCTATTCCAGCAGACTCGGGCATTGCCTCTGCATAGCCAACTCCCAAATTGCTGTCTTTTTCGCAACTCCCTCCCAGGTTCCTGGTCTCTATTTCTAATTGTTGACCACATAATTTCCATCTGGATGTACTTCAGTCTGTGTGTCAATCTCATTATCCCTCCCCCTTGCCCCAAACCTCCTCCCCATCTTTGCTGCCACTCTAGGTAGTCAGCCAAGCAGAGACTGTGGAGGCATCAGGGACTTCTCCACTCTTCCTCATCTCTTACCTCCATGATCTAGGAACAGGATCTGCAGATTCCATCTCTGAAATGTCTCGCTAATTCATCTACTCTTGCCTCTGTTTTAATTTCCACTGCATTCAGGTTTCATTATTTCTTTTTAAAAGTATCGTGACTGCCTCTTAACTAATCTCTCTGCTTTAGTCTCTCACAAGTTAAATCCATCCTGTTAAATATAATGCCAAGGACATAAAAACACTCTCCTACTTTCTATGCCTACTCTTTGCCTGGAAAATAAACTCCAAACTCTCTGACACAGTATTCAAGACCTGAACTAATCTGTTTCTAACCTGTTTTTCCAGTAACTCCTGCCCACACCTTTCTCTTTGCAGAACATGTTATACATGTACAGCTTCATGCCCTAGTTTATGGTATTCCCTCTACCTGTTATGGCTGTTCTTTATTTGTCAAAAGCCTATACATCATCTTTCGGGTGCATGTGGTAAGTCATGTTCTCTGTAATACCTTCTCTATTCTGCCTTTCACATAGAATTAATCCTCCCTTCTCCTGTACTCTTTGGCTATCAAAATTAAAGTGTTAGAAGTGTTTATCTCTTCCACTGCATTAGACTCAAAGGGAAAAAGTATTACTCATCTTGATTTCACCTATGATTCACACAACACTTGACAAAGAGACGCTACCCAATAAATACTAAACTGAATAGACCTATTCCTGATTTACATAACAAATACAGACTACAAACTTTAAGAATAATCCTTATCTGTGTAACATATAAACTATTGGGTTGGCCAAAAAGTTCATTTGGGTTTAAGTAAAAATAAAAGACACATTTTTCATTTTCACCAAGAACATTATTGAACAACGTATTCATTAACTGAGCAAACCTTTTGGCCAACCCAATACATCATATTAATTTTGTGTCAGTTATTGTTAGAATCAATGAAATCATTTGGCTTTGGATAATAATGAAAATATATCTGAAAGATGAATTATTCATTATAATCCTTTTGGTTTTAAGTATATCAAACAGCTAAATTTCTCTTACAGTTGGTTTGGAAGGAAATAGTTATGCAAAAATCCAGTCAAGTATCTGTAAAAATACATAGAAATCAAATATGAGGAGGCCATTAGTAGTGCTATTAAAATATCAATGTAAGAATCACTAAATCTATCAAAGCCTTTTGTATATTAAAGAGTTAAAGACATTGTAAAGCCTAAAAACAATATTAATTCAATTAAAAGTAATCTTAAAGAAAATCAGGTATATGCTAAAGGGTCAGTGCCAAATCACTGTCACAAAACATTTTTTGTATAACTAAAAAAAAAGTCCATCTCTAAGAAATACTAATTTAATGAAATTACGCTAAATCTTGCTCTATGATTGTAGTTCAAGTGTCAGCAAACTATACCCTGTGGACCAAATCTTTATTTTGTAAACAAAGTTTTACTGAAGCTGGACATACTCATTCATTCCTGCTCCTGTCTGCTTTTGCTCTACAAAAGCAGAGTTGAATAGCTGAGCAGAGACTACATGTTGCACAAAGCCTAAACTATGTACTATCTAGCCCTTTAAAGAAAACTGACCAACTCCTACTATAGATAATCAGCTGGAAATTTGGTTGTAAAACCAGGCTGGTCTGTGTATGTATTATCATTATAGAATTTCGAATTTTTATGTAAAGATTTCTTCTCAAAAATTAAAAGAATTTAAAAAAGAAAGATATAAAGATGTTATGGTAGAAAATATACGGACGTCAAAAAAATATATACAGATGTCAAAAAAAGAAAATATACAGATGTCAAGTACATAGGAGAGTTAAATGGCATATATAACATGATTTTTTAATGAAAAAATTATTTTATTTTTATACTTTTATATATACTTATAATATATTCTTCATTAACTAGGAAAAGAAGTAGCTGCTCTTTATATTAGAGTATGTCACAGAAAATTAACTGTTCTACTACTATTGCTTCACTAAAAAGTAGAGAATTAATTCTTCCTATAGGAATAAATAAGTAAAGTTAAATATAATTAATTATTTTTTAAAATGAGGGGAGGGAAAGGTGGAAAGAGGGAGGAGAAGGGAGAGGGAGCAGGGAGAGAAAAGCTACTATACCTCATTCTCTAATTGATATGAAGCCAATCTGTGTACCAAAGTTAAGGCCATCTCGGACATGGGAGAAAAACTTGTCAGGATGACAGGAGGTACAAAGGTTGAGATCTTGGTTCTGGTCCTGAATATTCTGTGGTAGAATTCCTCCCTGTTCTAGAAGAATCCTTAGGATAAAGATTTTTCAAAAGACAGAAAGTTTACTTTACCAACAGCCAAAGCAATATGGAAAAAGTATGGATATTGGTGTAAAAGAATTCTGGGAAAGATCTGCTTGGAACAATGCAAATTGTTATTCAGTTACAGAACAAGGACAAGTCAGGAAATGGTAGATTTCACCACCATTAATCATCTAAGTTCATATGTGAACTGTATAATCTCCATATTGTCCTGCAGACATGATCTGGGTATAGGATTCTATAAGCAAAATCAAGTAATTATTTAAGAAGAAACTTTTATAAGCAAAATCAAGTACTAATTTAAGAAGAATCTTGAAGACAAGATTCAATTGATTCAGACAGAGCGTGCTTTGTAGTCATCTGGCTCTCCCGCCTCCTTTCCTTCTATTAACCAGATTTTTCACAGAAAATTTGCTTCTCCTTAAACACTTCATGGTATGAAATATGACTATAAATTAGTGACACTTATTTCACAGGTCACATTTAAGAATCAATTTCAATCCTTTCTACTTATGTACTAAATGAGGCAGAATCTGGGTAAGGTTTTGCTGACTGGAAAAGAAACACGATTCAAATCAGACATCAATTTTCCTTTGTAGAAATGACAATTTTCCTTTGTAGAAATTTTTATTATCTATTAATAGCAAAATTTCATAAATTCAAAAATGCAAGGGACCATAAAAAACTTGAAAGTATCTATGTGTTTATATTATCTAGTATTTTTGTTGAAAAACATATTCCTCCAGTTAATTAGAGAATAAGAATAATTTTAAAATATCAGTTTCCTGATAGTTTATTATATTTAGGAGAATTTAGCTGAGGAATGTCTGTGACGTGCCATTCTTTTCTATAAAAAGTGCCAACTTTTCTATATGAAGTTTAAGTAGATCTCTTAAAATTAAATGCCAGCTGTTTCTTCCTTCACTTTTAAATCAATAAGAGATACCAGATCAAAAGACTGCTGTTATTCAAACTTCAATGAGAAAAGATTTCATATTTAAAATTAGTTTTTGTGTAAGTGTATATGTCAGCTACTTAAATATCTGCCACCTGAATTTTTCTTGGAGTTACTAATTATTTTCTAAAATTATCTTCATTTTAGAAGCAATAAGCAATAATCAAACTTGCAGTTCTGGACTGAAATCAAGCATACCTCGTGGCTTTACGGATGTCAACATAGGGATTTGGTGAGCCAAAGAGCCGTACACATCCGGGATCAAGATTATGAAATGCCTTTGCTGATTCCCTTGGAAGAGTAAAACAGCAAGGTCCTACTGAAGGCCCCAGTACGACAATAATGTCTTCCAAACTACAGCCGTATTCTGCTATCATAGCATTCACTGTAGCCATAGCAACACCTAACAAAGTACCTCTCCAACCTAGTAAATAAGAAGAAAAAGAGATAAGCAAAGTTAAAACATAAGAAAATTTCATCATAATTTATATCTAAGTTAAAAATGAACAGAGTCAGTTTATGTATTTTCGAAGTCCAGAAATAGTAAATGAATCACAAAATTAATTAATTAAGCCAAATAATCAACTAATTAATTAAAATACTGGGTTTAAATGAGGTATATTATACAAAGCACCTGACACAGAAGAGACATTTAATGGGAGGTCCCTTCCACTTCCTTTTTAAAATGTTCTATACTTTCAGTTTCCACTGGAATTATATCTTCTTAGTCTTCTCTCCTTCACTTTTTATGCACATTTTAAAAAATCGTGGGAAAAACACATAACATAAAATTTACCATTTTAACTGTTTACAAGTGTACTCTTCAGTAACGTAAAGTCTATTCACATTGTTGTGCAACCAATCTCCAGAACTTTCTCATTTTGCAAACTAAAACTCTATGTCCATTAAACAAGAACTTGGCCTTTCCACCTTCCCCAGTCTCTGGCAACCACCCGTCTTCTTTCTGTTCCTATGAATTTGACTACGCTAGGTACCTCCTATAAGTGGAATCATATAGTATTTGTCTTTTTGTGACTGGCTTATTTCACTTAGCATAATATCCTCAAGATTCATTCAATGTTGTAGCATGGGTCAGGATTTCCTTCCTTTTTAAGGCTGGATAATATTCCATTGTATGAATTTTGCTTATCCATTCAATCATGGATAGACACTTGGGTTACTTTCACCTCTTAGCTACTATGAATAATTCTGCTATGAGGATGGGTGTGCAAATATCCTGCCAACATCCTGCTTTCAATTCTTTTGGATATATATTCAGAAGTGGAATTGCTGGGTAATATGATAATTCTATTTAAAAATTTTTGAGGAACCATCATACTGTTTTCTATAGGAGCTGCACCATTTTATACTCCCACCAATAGTGCATTATGGTTTCCATTTCTCTTCACCAACACTTTTTTTTATAATATTAGCCATCCTAATGGGTGTGAGGTGATATCCTGTGGTTCTGATTTGCTTTTCCCAAATTATTAGTGATGTTGGGCATCTTTTCACATGCTTGTTGGACATTTGCATATCATCTTTGGAGAATGTTCTATTGAAGTCCTTTACCCATTTTTCAATCAAGTTGGTTTTTGTTGTTGTTGTTGAACTGTAGGTGTTCTTTATATATTCTGAATATTAACTCCTTAGTAGATATATGAATTGCAAATATTTACTCTCAATCGGTTGGGTTGACTTTTCACTTTGTTTACTGTGTCCTTTGATGCACAGAAGTTTTTACTTTTGACAAAATTCAATTTATCTATTTTTACTTCTGTTGCTTGTGCTTTTGGCATCATATCTAAGAAACCATTGCTTAATCCAAGATCACAAGGATTTACGATTACACTTTCTTCTATGAGTTTTAGCTCTTACATTTAGATCTTTGATCCATTTTGAGTTAATTTTTATATATGACATAAGATAAGGGTCTAACATTATTTTTTTGCATATGACTATCCAGTTTTCCCAGTACCATTTGTTAAAGAAACTGTCCTTTCCCCATTGTATAGTCTAGGTACCTTGTGAAAAATCATTTGACCGTATATGCAAGGGTTTATTGCTGGGATGTCTATTCTATTCCATTGCTCTATACGTCTGTCTTTATACCAGCACCATACATACTGTTCTTTTTTTCTTTGCAGTACGCGGGCCTCTCACTGCTGCGGCCTCTCCCGTTGTGGAGCACAGGCTCCGGACGCGCAGGCTCAGCAGCCATGGCTCACGGGTCCAGCCGCTCCGCGGCATGTGGGATCCTCCCGGACCAGGGCACGAACCCGTGTCCCCTGCATCGGCAGGTGGACTCTCAACCACTGCGCCACCAGGGAAGCCCATACATACTGTTTTGATTACTGTAGCTTTATAACAAGTTTTGAAATCGAGATGTGTGAGACATCTAACTTTGTTCCTTTTCAAGACTGTTTCTTTTATCTTTGATACTTTTGAATTTAATGTTTCAAAACCCAGGAAGTAGCAAATAATATTCCCGTTTTATATCCAGGAACTAAAACTCAAATTTTAAGTAACTTTTGACAATGTCACTGACTTCTAGTCATTCATTACTTTAGCTAGATCAAAAGAAAAATGCACCACTTTCTTATTTATCTATAGTCTAAAATGCAAAGTAATCGTTGATTTACAAGCAGAAGAAAATCTAAAAGATCATTCTTCATTTTACATAGACTCATAACCACTGGATAGTCTAAACAGTATTTTTTAAAAAAAATCACCAGAAAACAAAATTCCATTAACACAACACAGAACCTAAAAATTCTTTGTTCTTATCTTCAAAGAATAGCTAAAGCCACTAGACTACAGCGTATTAAACTAAATGCGGTTTTCCAAACATATCTTGCTTTTTCTTACCTCCACACCTTTACACATGCTGCTGCATTTTCATAAACACCTTCTGCAACCCAACATGTCTCAACTTCCTATTCCCTATTACCTGGACTTCAAGGGTTCTCAACTAGAGGCAGTACAACTCCCTGGGAGTGTTTTGAAAAGTATGGAGGCTTTTTTTTTCTTTTGGTTCTTACAACTCTGAGTGCTACTGGCATGAAGAATTTCAAAAAGCCAAGTAAACTTGGTCTGCTGTCAGTGTAAGACTATCTTGCCCCAAATGTTAATAGCACCCCTGCTGAGAAACACTGGCACCTAGCCAAATCCTATAAATCCCCCAGGAATCAGCCTAAGTACTGCTTTCTTTGGGAATTATACTCTGATTCATATAATTTAACTTAGGGACTCCTTTTATCTGCTCCTGTCCTAAGAGTCTGCTAGCTCTTCCCTATCTTTACACTTATCACCATGGGTAGTAATTAACTATTTGTAATATCCATCAGAAAGAAATTATAACTTTTCCCGTACCAAAAAAATTGGTAAAATCCTAGATGTTTAATTAAGTACACTTACCAGAGTGAGCAACCCCACATGCTTTTCTGACAGGATCGGCAAAAACTATCGGTATACAGTCAGCACCAAGAGCCGCTATTGTGACTCCTCTTTGATTTGTGGTGATTCCATCGTAAGATTCAGGCTCCTTCCTTCCCATAATCCAGACATCATTGGCATGATCAGTCTAATACCAAAGATGTGAGAAAAAAATGTTTTGAAGATAGAGTTTCTCATACCATAAGCTTTTCTTAAAGTACGCATCTTGTACAAAATTATATAACCAGTTTAAGGTTACAAGCATTCATTAAATATATCAGGTCCATATATGATAAAATAACAAACTTACGTATTTAACTTTATGATATGATAATCTCTGCATATTTTCCTCAAAGGAAAGCAGACTTTTACATTTAACATTTTAAAAAATTCAAAATAGTCCATCCATCATGAATACCTCCCACTAGAGATGGGTAAATCTCTGTACTCTGTACTGAAAGTACTTTGCAGTACTTTCCACAAAGTACTAATTTACTGAAATTTAAGAATTTAAGAAATTAAATTTCCAAATCAATGATCTTTTTACTTTTCCTGGAGTCAAGTAATGCTAGAATTCTGTAAGAAACAATTATCTCATCAGTTGTACCCTAGTGTTGATTAATAATGGCTTTTCTCTCCCACCAAGCAGGAACCTTCCTTCTAAATCAAAAAGGGCAGTGGTACTATACTCTGAGAATTCACTGTACTTTTAGATGTGAGGAGCTCCAGATGAAATATATATATATCATCATAGAATTGATCTTTAGGTTATGGTATACAGCTCTAAGAAAAATAATCACAAATACTATCCTAAATCTTAGATAGAACACTAGATGCAAAAGTTAAATAACTTATTTAAAGTCCACGTAGTCATTAGCAGAGTCAAGAATATACTTTAGGGACTTCCCCGGTGGTGCCGCGGTTAGGAATCCACCTGCCAATGCAGAAGACACCAGGGTTCGATCCCTGGTCCGGGAAGATCCCACACGCCACGGAGCAACTAAGTCCATGCGCCACAACTACTGAGCCTGTGTTCTAGAGCCTGCAAGCCACAACTACAGAGCCTGCGCACCACAACTACTGAGCCTGCGCACCACAACTATAGAAGCCTGCATGCCTACAGCCTGCGCTCCACAACAAGAGAAGCCACCACAATGAGAAGCCCACGCACCGCAAGGAAGAGTAGCCCTTGCTCGTCGCAACTAGAGAAAGCCCGCATGCAGCAACGAAGACCCAACACAGCAATAAACAAACAAATAAATAAATAAATAAATAAGAATATATTTTACATCTTCCAAAATAGGAAATAAAATTGTACCTTTATTCGGTAAAATTTCTTCACGTTAAATCCTGCTGCATTCCCCAGCCTACGCAGATTTTCTTGAACAACAGCCTTGGGATCTCTCCGTTTGGAACTACTGAAGAGGTTGAATGAGCTAAGAGTTGGTATGTAAGATATCCCACCTGTTCTTGTAGTAAATCCATGTATGAAAATATCTGTTGAAGATAAACAATGAAGATTAAAAACATGATATACAAAAGACTATAAGCATTACAAACCCAGTCTCTCATTAAGACTTTCCCTAATCACCTCATCCTGCATTAGTTTATCTGCCTTCTAATTTCTACAGTTCTTTATACCTCCACCTATTCTTACGACATAATGCTTTGAGTTTGTTTTACCTTTTCTGTGGGATTATTGCTCTTCAAAGGGTATCTTTTGTCCCATTTGTCTTTGTTATCCCAATAGCATATAGCTCACAGTAAACTTCATTCTTCTGTGAAAGCACCAATGAGTTAAGGTTTCAGAATTTCTGAGTAGGAAATGCTTACGGTCATAAATCTCATTTAAAAGGAAGGCTAGGGGATTTGTCTTAAAGCTGAATTCGCATAAAGAGAAATTATTTACTTAGGGTGGCTATCCCTTGACACCCCTGACACTACAAGGCAATGCATGACACTCCCATGTTGTAACTGATGCTAATGAACACATAAATTCACAACAGTCTACAAAAGAAAGAAGCAAAAAGAGATGAACAACCTGTAAAGAAAGACTGGCTTTTCACATCCAGTAAAATCAACAGATAGTGCTTAACGAACCTGGGATCAAAGGAGATGTGATAATGGTTAATTCTCCTTTCAGTGTTGGCAAACTTCTCAAATATGTTTCTATTTCATTCTGGATTGCCTCTAGTTCTTGAGCTGTGATTATGTTTATTTCAGTAGGCTGTTTCAAAAGACCTCCCCTCAAAGTCATCTGTAAATCTTCAAACTCAAAATTGTAAACATCAGTGAAGAGTTGACCAATAAAAGCCTTCATTAATGTCTTCCGGTGCACAGGCACAATTACCTTAATGCTGCTCAAATTTTTTTCATCAATTTTTTGTTTAATGGTATACAATGAGGCAGCCATGCTGGAATTGCTAACAGTCTCAAATTCTCTCAGGAAAGCAGATAATCCAATGCTTGTTTCTAATTCACAATCATCATGGTCACAGCTGATGTTACTGCAACACATTATGCAAAGGAACTTGGCCTTGGCACCATGGTGGTTTCGGACAGCACTCAATGTCATTAGTAATGTCTGATGACAGTTTTTCTGAGAGTTTAATTTCAAACCAAAGAGATCTATCAACACTGCTTCTGCCATCCTTCAACACTGTACAAAGTTCTTCAAAGAAGGTTTTTGTGCCCCCCAAAATCACCTGTAAAGAAAAATTAGCCTAAGTAAGAATACAAAGTTGTATCAATCTCCTTATAGTTACAACAGAAACTTGTGGATGGGTAAAAAGAATTGCACTGACTTAAAAATGTAACCAAAATAGTGAATCTAGACTCCTCCCAGAAAAGCTAGTGCACTATTTGTCAGAACCAGGACAATGAAAAGCAAAGCCATCTCTTAATTCATTTTGTGAAAGTACTTTACATCTTTCCAGCAGAACAACAGTTTTTGTTTTGTTTTGTTTTCAGGTAGCAATTTTTAAAAAATATCTTTATTGGAGTATAATTGCTTTACAATGGTGCAGGTAGCAAATTTTAAGCAGGGAATTACTTGTTGACTTAGACAAAGTCCTGTATTTTAATTACAGGGTGTCAACTTATTGATATATCATTAATCCGGATATCACTGGTTTGCTAATTTACATCCCTTCATATGAAATACCTGGGTCTCGAGTTCAATAGGTTAAAAGGAGCTGCACCTAAAAATTAAAAATTTTTAAATTCTTAATTGCTTTTTTTTTCCTTCAGAAAAATTGCATTTTGTTATTGTTGTTTTTCAGAAGCAGACTCACAGAGGACAAACTAGTGGTTACCAGCCGGGAGAGAGAAGGAGGGAGGGGCAAGATAGGGGTCAGAGATTAAGAGGTACAAACTACTATGTATAAAATAAATAAGCTACAAGGATATATTGTACAGCACAGAGAATATAGCCAATATTTGATAATAACTTTAAACGGCATAAAATCTATAAAAATATTGACTCACTATGTTGTACACCTGAAACTAATATTGTAAATCAACTGTACTTCAATTTTTTTTAAATGCGTTTTTAAGGAAATAAAAGCAGACTCCAGGATTCACGCAGGACTCAGGTATGGCAATTATCTCATAAGCAACGGCAATTTGGATCAGGTGTGCGGCCCACCTGCTCTCCTCTTCACTCTCCGCGCACAGATCTTCTCCCCCCCAGCCCCTGCCCTCCCCCACCCCAGGCTGCCGGTCTCTCTTTGGTGACCCCTTCGGTGACCCCCTGTGCCCCGGATGGTTTTCTCCTGCCGCCACTCCTAACCCCCTCGCTCTGGACCGTGAAAAGCCCCACGACGCCTCTGCCACCCGCCCGGTCCGCGCTCGGCCCTGTGGGGCGCCGATCCTCACCTGCCGGACTCCTCCCGCTCCTTCGAGATTTTCCGACGGCCGGACGCACACCCGAGGCCGTTCTCCTTCCTCGCCCGTCGCGCGTCGCCTTCCGCTGCACACTCGGTGGGCGGCGAGCTCTGAGGCGTCTGCCGCCCCCAGTCCTCCGCCTGAACGAGACCAGGAGGCCGCGAGCGTGTGCCCGGGCGCTGGGCGGGCGGCGCCCGTCCCGCCTCACCCGCCTGACCGCGGACTGACGGAGCCCCCGCCCGGCAGCCCCTTGACAGCCGCGGAGGCCGGGCCGGGGGGCTGGGTGCGGGGAAAAGGGAGCGACCCGGGGAGCGATCCTCGGGTCGAACGCGCCAGACCGCGGGGAACCGTCAGCAGTTCCGGGTCAGAAGGGCGCCAGCCCGCACCAGCCGCCCGGCGCCAGGAAGAGGAACGGGAACCGGAGCAGCCGACCGACCGAGTGACCGGAGCCAGGCGGGTCCGCGGGCCGGTGGCTGGGCGGGGTGGGCGGGGCGCGAGGGAGCGGGGCGGGCCTCCGGACTGGGCGCGCGGCCAAGCGGCTTCGGGTCGATGACCTCCTCCCCCTGCCCGGAAGCGATGAACCCCTTTCCCGGCGTCCGCGCTCCCAGTCGGGCCACAGCGAGTCGCCGGCCCGGCAGCGCGGTCGGGACACTCGGTTTCCTCCCCAGAACCCAGGTCTGAGAACCTCCTCGCGTTAGCGCTTGGCACTCTGTCCCATCCAAGTTCAAGTAACGTGCCTCCTGAGGTAGACTTTTTAAATTTTTTTAGCGGTTTTGCTTTAGTTGTTTCCAGAAACGAGTTGGCTGAACCCCTCCTTTGCCTTTTTGCTGATCCTGCCTAACTTGCTGACTAAACTTTACAGCTCCAGCACGTGTGTGGATAAACGGAGGTCCTAGGTGCCCTTTGAAAACTACGCGCCAGGAGTAGAAAATTAGAAGGCACTGACCCTTAGAGTTGTGATAAAGATGTAAATTAGCATCCTTTCTCTGCCGTGAAAGAGCATAACATTCATTTATTTAAAAATATTGAACAGCTCCTATGTATATGGAAGGCAGACACTCTGGCCAAGGGGAAATATCTCCAACCTTCAAAGAGTAGGAGAAAGGATGCTTCCTGTGGAACTGGTTATGACAGAAGGAGGGGGTCCCTTCTGACAGTCGCTCAGACGATAAGTGCTGAAGAACCTGTCCCTGAGAGAAAGAATCTCAGCCATCTGGGAGTTTAGAAGAGCACCTGAAGTGGGCAGGTGCTGCTATTCTATGGCATCACCAACCCAGAATAGGAACCCACTGTTCAGTGTCTGGCAGATGTTTCTGTCAAAAATTGTACTTTCATCATTTTTGCTGGACATTTATTAAGAGCACTGAGTGCTATGTGGTTCACCTGATGCACTCTGCTCTGAGCTTGCTTTATGTTAAATATTACTGTAAGCAAAATAGAGGTCTTTAGTTACAAAGCTGGGTGAAAACATTTATCTGTTTTTATAGACAATGGTGGGAATTCATTTTCTGTCATGCAACAGTAACAGTAAAAAAGGTAAAAAAGAAATATTTCAGAATAGGGAAGCTGTCAGGGAAGAGAAAGTTTGCTGTTATATTGTATTTATATACCATTTCCTTTCATCATCTGGTACTGGGCTGTGGCCTCATCTCCTAGCACTCTCTTACCTCATCCCCATTCCCCCCACTCCAGTGGCTCTCAATCCTGGCTACACCTCAGAACTACAAGTAGAACTTTAAAAAAATATAAATCCAGGGAGCTTCCCCCTCCCCCACCTCCAGATATACATTTGAATCAGAAACTCGGGGAGTCAAGTCTCACTCGGGGAGTCAAGTCTCGGCCTGTTTTGCTTTGCTTTTTGTTTTGTTTTAATCTCTACAGATGATTCAGATGCATAATTAGATTTGAAAAAACAACTTCCCTATTCCCAAGCCACTCAAACTAAAGGCTGTTCCTTGGAACACCGTATGATTTCATCCTTTGCATAAGCTATCCTTTCTGCTTAGAACACTCTTCTCTTTATATGCTTTTTTTAGCTGTTACTTGTTCAAGACCCTTCAAGCTCAAACATCACCTTGAATCCCCATCCCCTTGCTAAGCAGAATTAACTGCTTCTTTTAGCATTTTGTTTGTATGGGAGAAGCTCTCTCATAGATGCAACCTGTATCCATAACCAAGCAGTACATTGAAAAAGTCAATTAAACATTAAATTGTATACCTCATAAAGATGAACATGGTAGTATATAAATTATATCTAAATAAAACTGTTTCAAAGGAAAGTCAGTTAAACCAGAGAGTTATGAAAATATACCATAATACCTTAAACATTTTTTAACCTAAAACAACTATATGCTTGTTTGCCAATCTGTTGAGAAGGTCCAAGACCTTTTCTTTGCACATGGCCTCCTGATTAGAGTTCTGCATCATATCTCTTCCATAAACTACACTTCTCAACCATCAGCTAAGCATTCCCAAGATTCGGTTCCTTTAAGAGGAAAATAACCTAGAGGCACTTGTGAAGCTGAGTGCAGATTTCTTCTTTATAATCATTTATAGTTATCTCACACATTCAAACAACTCACCTTAATTGGGTCTTTCCAAAATATTAAACATAGCTTTTAAAGAAACAACAAACTTTATTTCCACACTATTTCATTGGTTTACATAATATTTAATTAAATTATGAAAGCACAGTGACAAGTACAACTGGCATAAACAGGTTCAGGAACAAACACAAGTGACATTGTCAGCTGTACAGTTCCACTGGTAGGAGCAGAAGTGGGCAGACTCACTGGAGACTAGCTTTGTAACCCTTTAGCATTCAGCATGCGCATTCAGCATGATGTGGGAATTAGCAGCTTATGATTTAAAAGGAAACAAAATGAGTCAATTGGTTAGAGGTTAAGTGTAGGTAGACTAAGAGAACACCTACTGTTCCTCTACATTTTCATTATTTGACTTTGCATCTATTTCCCCCATAGAGACTTAGAGCATTTTGGGGGCAGAGAGAGTGCCTGGCTGTTGAGGGGAACCTTTGGGAAAATCCCCAGGCATTCTTAATCACCATGTAAATCCTTATCATGAGAACAATTAGAATAAAACTGGGAACACTTGTCTTTAAACCATTCACACTAGGGTTTATGAGTCCTTCCAGAAAAGGACATGTAACATGCAAATTTCCTTGTTAAAAGATTATGTTAGTTTCCTAAGTTTTCCATAACAAATGACCACAAACTGGATGGCTTAAAACAACAAAAATGTGTTGTGTTATAGTTATGGAGGCAGAAGTCTTAAATCAAGGTGTGTCAGGACCGTGCTCCCTTCAAAGCTTTCCTTGCCTCTTCCAGCTTCTGTTGGCTCCACGTGTTCCTTGCGTTGGGATTTATGTATTCCAAAATTTATTCTTTTTGGATGACTCTGATGATGTAACTTCTCTTGAAAACATGTGGTTGAAAAGACTTGTCCTCTTTTTTACCTGAAGTATGTACTATTGATTCTTACTGATTTGTGCAGTTTGTTACATTTTCCCCATGATTCCTCTTTAATTTATTGTTGGAATTGAACCATCCAGAACTGATTCCATCATGCTTATGACAAATATAGACATAATTTTAAACTCTCAATTCCAGGAAAACTTTTCTCTCTTCCCCAGGTCAGTTTTCTTAGCTTCCCAAGTTAAACATCAGCTTCAGTTATTAAACTCCCCTTCCACTTGGAAAACAAAAACAAAAGCAATTTCGCACTTATGTGAAAATTAACTAAGTAATTTTTCTTTCCTTGTTTTCTAATCAAATGTATGTTCTAAAGGGGGTAGGAGGTAATTATAAACTTAACTACTTAAACTGCTTGGCAGGTCCACATAGCAGCTTTTTCCATTCAGGATGAAAAATGGTGCTTATGTGACATGGGCGCACATGGACAGTTGCCTCGTCTTGATTCTTTTAAGCCTGAAGCTCTCAAAACCCGAGGGGAGTTTGACAGCCTTGCTTTATTTTGCTCATTAACTTGAAGGGAGGTACCAGACGATGAGTTTCCAAAAACTCAAGCCATGGCCTTTTTAAAATCTCCTCCCAAGGGCCAATTACAGGCACTCACCTTGAATTCAGATGAGATGGTGCACAAAAATCATGCTCATCACAATGCTTTAGAACATACTAAATACCTAATAAATGTTAATTTGGATCCTAGTTGCTTCAAATTTCATCCTTCCTGCTTGGATGTATGACCTTTGGCGAATTTCCTTATTTCTCGAAGTCTTAGTCTCCTCATTTACAAAATACAGGTAAAAATCATGTCTAGCTTATAGGATTGCTCTGAAGGCTAAAACAGATAATCTATGTGAAAGTACTTATGGTAATTAGTAAATGTTGGCTATAGTTAATATAGAACATGGTGGTTTATAGTATTTCCATTGCATTGTTTTCTGTAAAGCTACTTTTTTAGTTGAGAGTGTTTTGCCTAAATGATTTTTTTTTTTTTGCGGTACGCGGGCCTCTCACTGCTGTGGCCTCTCCCGTTGCGGAGCACAGGCTTCGGACGCGCAGGCTCAGCGGCCATGGCTCACGGGCCCAGCCGCTCCGCGGCATGTGGGATCTTCCCGGGCCGGGGCACGAACCCGTGTCCCCTGCATCGGCAGGCGGACTCTCAACCACTGCACCACCAGGGAAACCCCTAAATGATTTTTTATAAGTAATATTTGGATATTTACTGTCAAATACTATAGGTATTATAAGGTGTGTTTTTTTTAAATCAGTCACTAAATTCATAATTATATTTCCCACAATGCTTTGTATATAATATGTACCAACATACGTGGTTTGAATGAAAGAATAATTAATACTGTCTAGTCTCTAAACTCTTGTTTTTATTGATTTATGCAATTGTAATGAATTATCAGTAGATGGCAGTAGTTTGTTTTTATTTTTTGTCCATTCTACAGTAGAGATCCAGAAAAAATGAAAATTTCCTCAATTTTAAACCAGATATCCTTTCATGAATAGCTGGTTTAAATAAATATCACCCAAGAGTTCTTCAATTTATGCTGCTTCAGAAATAGATATCAAGAAGTACCAGTTACTTTATTTTTTATTGTATAAATCTAATTTTCTTAATTTTTTTTTTGGTTTCTTCATCAAATACTTTAAAGAATACAAAAATGAGTAAGACTTCCTGGAGCTTATAGTCTAATAGGGAAATATAGTATAAAGTAATGTAAACAGTAGGAATAGAAATTGTTGAGTGGCAGGAATTTGCTAAATGCTTTATATTCATTATTTCACTTCATCCTCACAAAAATCTAATGAGGAAAGTACTATTATTGAAAGGAATCTGAGGTTCAGGTTGGAAAGAATTTACCTAATAAACTAGTAAGTGGCACAACCTAGCTTCAAGATTAGCCCTATCTTACCCTGAGACCTAGACTGTTATCTATCGTGGTATAATAGAGATATAGAAACAATTGTACTAAAAAGAGAGAGAGAGAGAGATCATATATACCCAGAAAGATCAAGAAAAACTTCTTAAAGAAGATGCATCTAAGGTGGAGTTGAAAGATTGGTTGCTATTTGATGTGATCAGAACAGTGTTTCAGAAGCATTATTCTATCAGTAGAACAGGGTCAACTGAAGTGGAGATAGACTATAGTTAGACACCTGTTATGTTCCAGGCACTGTTCTAGGTCTCTTCCCTCATGGAGCTTACATTAGTAAAAGGAAATAAAAAAGAAATATGATAAAAGTGATAAATGCTGTTAAGAAAAATGAGGCAGGGTAAGGAAATGGGGGATGAAGGTCAGGTTTTAGAGGGATTATCAGGGAAGCCTTCTTAGCTAAGATAGTATTTGGAAGAGGTAAGGAGTGGTTGGATTCCAATATAATTTAAAGGTGGAACCAGTGAGTTTTGCCAAAAGAATTGCATGCAGCATGTAAGAGAAAGAAAAGAGTCAAGATTCTGATTTGTCTATTGAGTAAAACAATTGGGGCAGCAGTCTTGGGCCACATACTTGGGGAATATCTAAAATGATTTCTCAAAGGGTCTATGGAACATCAACAATGAGCTCTCATTTATGATTATCTTGGGCAAGGCTGATTAAATTGCCTTGGGCTCTATATCCTTCTAGATACCTCCCTGACAGTATTCTAGAGTTTTGAGTGTGAATAAGAAAAATGAACTTATAATTTACTGGGATGGAGAAGACCATGAAGGAGCAGGTTTAGGGGTAGTGATGGAGTGGACAGAGACATAAAGAGTTCGGTTTGGAACATAGTAAGTTGAAATGCCTATAAAAAATTCAAGTGGAAATATCAGGTAGGAAATTGTGTATGAGTCTGGAGCTCAAGAGGGATGTCAGGTTAGGGATATGAATTTGGGAGTTGTGAGCCTATAAGGGGAGTTTAAAGCCATAGAACTGGATGACATTACCTGCAGAGTAAGTTTAGAGAAAAGAAGAGGCCTGAGGACTGAGTGCTAGGGCGCTCTAACGTAAATGACAAAGGTGAGGAGGAGCCGGCAAAGGAAACCGAGAAGTATGTTGTTTCAAGGAGGAGGGCATGATCAAATGTGTCAATGACATGGATACGTTAAGGAAGATGAGGACCAAACTTGCCATTGAAGTGGCAATGTGGATGCCATAGATACCTTGATAAGAACTTTAGAGTTGTAAACGATTAATTCTGGGGGGTTCAAGAAGAATAGGTGGAGAGGAAGTAGACAGCAAGGATCTTGGCTATAAAGGAGAGCAAAGAAAGGGGTCAATAGCTGAAAGAGATTAAAGTGTCAAGCAAAAGTGGTTATTGTTGTTGATGATTATACGATAGGCTGTCCAGGGTAATATGTTTGACCAAATAAAGGAGGAAATTCTATTGATGGGACGTTTGAAGGAGCAATGTCCTTGAGTAGGAGAGGAAGGGGTACAGAAGGAGAGGATTGGCCCTAGGTCAGAGCAAGTACACTTTATTCACTGCAAGAAAAGAATAGACTAGTATATAGGTATAGGTCCAGGAAGACTGGTAGATGGGGTGATCTACCACCCTCTCTGATATTTTCCTACTATCTCAGTTAGATAAGAAGATGGGTTATCAACTGAAAGAGGAGGGGGAAAGAGATGTGGGAGGTTTGAAGACAGAGAAGAAGGAGTGAAATAATCATCCATGAAACCTGATGAATCCTCGGGGCCTAGCATCAAGGGCCCACTTGACATAAAGTGTCTTGAATTTTAAGTGAGACCACAGCACAGGTGTGTGCTTTTCTTGAGGCATATTCAGCTACTAGTATGTAAGCAAAGCAACTAGTTGGAATTTTTCCAGGGAAGTAGGACAGGGAGAGAGCGGTACAAAAAAAGTGAGGTTGAATGCAAAGGAATCTAAACTGGGTAAGTGACGTGAGTACATGAAAGGCTAAGGGACCATGAAAAGGTAGAAGAGTCAATGTGGTTGAACAGCTCTTACAGTCAAAATACTAGGAGGGATGAGCTGAAAAATAAGTGTTTGAATCTGAGATTACGGATGAGGTGTAGTGATACTCTGTGGGAGGATGGATAAGGAAAAACATCAAAGAACTGAGAAGTCAGAGTATTAAAAGTACCACCTGTGTGGAGGTTGAAGTTCCAAAGAAATATTTTAAAAAGTAGTAATAGAGACACAGTAAGTCAGATACTGTAATCTAGGAGTGAAGGGTAGAGATTTAGAAGTCAACTGATAATAAGGAAGAGTAAAGCTTACTTTACTTTTTACTTTTTCTTACTTTACTCATCTGAAGCTCATGATGGCATGAACTTCAGAGAAACTAGGTGGTTTTAGGGAGAAGATATTTTTAAAAGGATGTCATCTAAAAAGAAAAATCCGTATGTTCAAATGTTAAGCAGGAACACTACATTCCTTTTATTAATCATGCAAAATTGTATGATTTCTTTTGTATAGGAATGGACAGGCACAATCAGATACTCTTTTTCCAAAGACTGGTAGTGCCTTTAACTCTGCCAACTCAGCATTCATTTGTTGCGCTGGTACAGGAAAGAACTCTTTCTCTCCATCTTTCAGGGGAGAAAAAAATCTACCCCTTCATCTCATCCGTTTCTCCTACGTATAGAAGAGATTGAATGGTGATTTTAAACTTGCGTAAGGCTTACCCTGGCCTTACACAGGAGTGCCATATTCCCTGCATCCTATACCCATGACAGAAGTTGCTAATTCAGCTTGGCACTGTTTTTCACAGATTCTGGTTATAGTTTTAGAATCCATTTCATAATAGTTCTAGAGGTACTAGCTACTAATCCAGAATAATTAGTTACTCACTCTATGTCATTTACTGTGCTAAGCATGTTACGTACATTAATTATTACAACAGCCCTATGAGGTTTTACAGATGAGGACACTGATGAGCAAAGAAATTAAGAAACTTCCCAGTGTCATAACAGCTGAAAAGCAGGACAACCAAGATGGAAGGATAGTTCTACTTTTTCCCCAAATCTCTCACTCAGTCATTGTATTTTAATTCTTGGAGCTGATGACGAATGTCATTGTCATCCTTGTGAGATATTTGACAGTTAATTTACTTTCAGGATCACTCATACATGACTGGAAAAAAAAAAGAAAAGTGAAAGATTATCTACACTGATTATTTTGTAGGAGTAAAGAAGGTGACCTAGAAAGGGGAAAAGAGACACAAGAATGTCAGGCAACGAAGAAAGGAAGAGTCAAGGAATTCCTGAAGAAGGTAATGAAGCTATCTTCAGAAATATATAACTAAAAGATGAGTGGTAACAAAAAAGTAGTATGCTAGGATAATTGTGTTAAAATTAGTAGCAAATTAGAATAGAGGGAAGCTGTTGAAGTTTACCGGGAGGAAACTTATAGAATGTTTAGAAAAAGTATAACAACTTGAAAATGCAGGCCTATAATGAAAATTCATCAACTGCAATTGAGAAATGGTTATGATACCACTATAATTGTAGTATATGTGCAAATGGTCTAGATAAAAATTTTTAGGACAATCAAAATACTTATACTGTTCCATAAAGTAACAGGTATAATATTGTAGTAGGTGACTTTGAATTGTCTGTTTTTATGGCCTTTGATTTTGGTTTTGTTTATAGTCAAAAAGGAAGAGTACCAAACCTAAATTTAGTTTATTTTTGAGAAAACATAACAATTTTCATGACTTTGAGTGAAGAAACATGTTTCTTAGAATGTTTGCATTTAGATTTTTATTATGTACTTTATTTTGTCTAGCTCTGGCTAAACAAGACATATCTTCATTAACTGATGCTGTCGAGCAAGTTGCACAGCAACAACAATCACAAGCATCAGAAATAGAAAAAAACAAAAAAGTTCTGTTCAATTTGCAGGTAACCTATTTCACACAGTCTTTTAAATGAGTCTTTATGTTCTTCAAAGCTATATTAAATTTGTAACAGGAAAGTTATTAAGCATAACTTAATAACTCTGAGGAGGCAACTTAAAATGTCTGTTTTTCATATTTACACCTTCTAAATTATTCTGGTATCCCTAAGTAAAGTCTACATGAGTATTCCAGTTTCATGGAACATTTTACACATCCAGTGTGCAAACATTCAACAATGTCACTGTGACTATAAATAAGCATAAAAAATATGTCACATAGAATTATTTTAAATTCACTCTATTTGATAGTTTTTCCTAAAATTCTGATTTGAAAGAAGGTTAAGTTTTTAAGCCTGTGTTCTTAAAGCTATGGCTCATGAATTACAAGTTGCCAGTGAACATTTCAGGTAGGTAAGGAACATTTCTGTGTTCCTTAAATTTCAAAGTATGTTCATAATTCCACCACAGGCATCTGGAAGCCATACTTGTTTTTGTATTCAGCATAATTAGACATAACTGTTCTCTGTTAATATAGCTAAAGGAGCAAAAATTAAAACAGTGTATTTAATTTTTAAAGGTTTTTTTATTAAATATAACATAGAAATGAAAAGAATATGCTCTAGAGCAGGGGTCCCCAGCCCCTGGGCCACGGACAGGTACCGATCTGTGGCCTGTTAGGAACTGGGCCACACAGCAGGAGGTGAGCAGCAGACGAACGAGCAAAGCTTCATCTGTATTTACAGCCGCTCCCCATTGCTCACATTACCTCTCTGCCTCCTGTCAGATGAGTGGTGGCATTAGATTCCCATAGGAGCGCGAACCCTACTGTGAACTGCACATGCAAGGGATCTAGGTTGTGCGCTCCTCATGAGAATCTAATGCCTGATGATCTGAGGTGGAGCTGAGGCACTGGGGAGCATCTGTAAATACAGATTATCGTTAGCAGAGAGGTTTGACTGCACAGAGACCATAATAAATCAATTGCTTGCAGATTCATATCAAAACCCTATCAGTGGGGCTTCCCTGGTGGCGCAGTGGTTGAGAGTCCGCCTGCTGATGCAGGGGACACGGGTTCGTGCCCCGGTCCGGGAAGATCCCACATGCCGCGGAGCGGCTGGGTCCGTGAGCCATGGCCGCTGAGCCTGCCCGTCCGGAGCCTGTGCTCCGCAATGGGAGAGGCCACAGCAGTGAGAGGCCCGCGTACCGCAAAAAAAAAAAAAAAAAAAAAAAACCCTATCAGTGAGTGACAAGTGAAAACAAGCTCAGGGCTCCCACTGATTCTGCATTATGGTGAGCTGTATAATTATTTCATTATATATCACAATGTAATAATAATAGAAATAAAGTGCACAATAAATGTGATGCGCTTGAATCATCCCGAAACCATCTCCCCCCCAGTCCCCCACCCTAGGCCGAGGAAAAACTGTCTTCCATGAAACCTGTCCCTGGTGCCAAAAAGGTTGGGGACTGCTGCTCTAGAGCTGAACTGCCTAGTTTAAAAGAAGAGATTTGCTACTTCTGGTTCCATGGTTTAATCTCTCCATGCTTCTGTTTTCTCATTTGTAAAATGGAGATAATAATAAGACCTGCCTGTAAGGTTTTCATGACAATTAAATGAAATAATACTTGTAAACATTATGTAAGATATCCTTGCTGGGACCCTGGTAGGCAGTATGGGACCAGATTTTGATAATGGCTTTAGGTATTAGTGCATCAACAGAGATATGATGATAATAATTATACCTTTTTGGTAATATAGATTTCTTATAAGTATTTGCATTGCATTAGTCACTTTCAGAAAAGAATACATGTTGACAATAGGATATAATACAAAGATAATAATGTCTTAGATTTCTATAAAGAAATTTTCTATAAAAATTGTCAATCTTCAAAGAATTTTACAGATGTTTCACTTATGTTGAGGGCCTAATTTCTATTAAGCATTTTGCTAAATATAGTCCTCACTTTTACACTACTCACCTTCTATTAAAGAGGGAGACAAATAAGTAAACAAATAATTACATGCAGGGAACTGGTGTCAACAGTAGAAGCACAAACACAGGTTTAACACTGAAAGAGGAGTGATTGGTTGAGTTTTAAAAAATATCTGGAGTTCACTTGAATGATTAGGTGTCTGGGATAGGTTTGAGGGTTAGGGGGTGAGGAGGATGATATTCCAGACAAAAAGAACCTGAAAAAATTCACAGAGTCCTGAAATAAAATTGGTACATTCATAGAACTATAAGTAGTTTGATAGTGGAATAACATAAACTGTATCTTGAGAAGCAACAAGAGATGTATAGCATGATGAAAAACTTGAACTTTATTCTAGAGATGATGGGAGGGTTTTGAAGGACTTCAAGCAAAAGAGTGAATGATTAAATTTACGTTTTAGAAAGAGAATTCTAGAAGCATGAAAGACACTTGTTACAATCCAACATCAATTTAAGATAAAAACTTCCAGCAAATTAGGCATAGAAGAGAGCTCCAGCCAACTAAAATAGGGCATCTACATAAATCCTACAGCCAACAGCATACCTAACAGGGAGAGACTGAATATTTCTCGCCTAAGATCAGGGATAAGGCAAGCATGTGTCTTCTCATCACTTTTATTCATTCTACGGTACTGATAATTCAAGCCACTCCTTGCAAGAAAAAGAAATAAAAGGCATCCAGATTGGAAAGGAGGGAGTAAAACTGTTTTTATTCACAGATAGCATGATTATTTCTGGAAAATCCTAAGGACTCTATTATTTTAAAAAGCTATTAGGACTAATAAGGGAGTTTAGAAAGGTTGCAAGATAAGATTAATTATAAATATCAGTTGTATTTACATATATTGAAAGAAGCTATCAGAACTTAAAATTTTTAAAGCATTATCATTTACAGTAACATCAAAACTATGAAATACTTAGGGGTAAATTTAATGAAAGTTTTTGTGTTATAGACTGAATGTTTGTATCTCCCCAAAATTCATATGTTGAAGCCTTAATCACCAATGTGATTGTATTTGGAGGTGAGGTCTTTGGGAGGTAATTAGGCTTAGATGAGGTCATGAGAATGGGGTCCTGGTGGTAGGATTAGTGCCCTTATAAAAAGAGACTCCAGAGAGCTTTCTTTCTGCCATGTGAGGACACAGTGAGAAGGTGGCCCTCTACAAGCCAGGAAGAGTTCTTACCAGAACCTGACTATGCTGACACCCTTTCCAGCCTACAGAACTATGAGAAATAAATTTCTGTTGTCTTAGCCACTAAGTCTATGGTATTTTGTTATGGCAGCGCCAGCAAACTAAGACAATATGTAAGACCTGTATACTGAAAACTGTGAAACACTGCTGAGAGAAATTAAGGACCAAAATAGAGAGATATACCATTTTCATGAATCATAATATTCAGTATTGTTAACATGTGAGTTCTTTCTCTTTTACCTATTGTTTAAAAGCAGCTCCAATCAAAATCCCAGCAGGCACTTTTTAGAGAAATTGACAGGCTGATTCTAAAAGTCCTATGGAAACGCAAAGAACCTATAGTAGCCAAAACAACTGTGAAGAACAATGTTGGAAGTACTACTATTACTTTGTTTTTTTTTTTTTTTTTGGCCGCGCCACACAGCTTGCAGGATCTCAGTTCCCCAACCAGGGATTGAACCCGGGCCCTCGGTAGTGAGAGCCCAGAATCCTAACCACTAGGCCACCAGGGAACTCCCATAATATTACCTGACTTTGAGATTTATTACAGAGTACAGTAATCAGGACAGTGTAACATGGCATAGAGACAGACATATAGATCCATGGAACAGAACAGAGTAGTATCCAGAAATAGCCCCACACATAACAATTGATTTCAGAGGTGCTCTCATGGACAGAATGTTTGTGTTCCTTCCAATGTGATGGTATTTGGAGGTGAGGCTTTTAGGAGGTACATAGGTTTAGATGAGGTTGTGAGGGTGGGGGCCCTATGATGGGATTATAGGAAGAAAAAGAGATCCCAGA
Organism: Delphinus delphis; assembly: GCF_949987515.2. Classification (NCBI taxonomy): domain Eukaryota; kingdom Metazoa; phylum Chordata; class Mammalia; order Artiodactyla; family Delphinidae; genus Delphinus; species Delphinus delphis. The sequence goes on from NC_082700.1 coordinate 22,568,869, forward strand.
GCTTTTCTCTCTCCTTCTCCTTCTCCCTCTCCCCCTCCCCTCCCCTTCCCTCTCCCCTCCCCTCCCCCTCCCCCTCCCCCTCCCTCTCCCTCCCTCTCTCTCTGCCATATGAGGACACAGCAAAAAGGTGTTGTCTGCAAGCCAGGAATAGGCCTCTCACCAGTAACCAAATCTGCTGCACCTCGATCTTGGACTTTCTAGCCTCCAGAGTTGTAAGAAATCAAGTCGGTTGTTTATTCCACCCAGTCTATGGTGTTTTTCCGTTTTTTTTTTTTTTTTTTTTTTATAGAAGGCCGAGCTGATTAAGACGGGTGCCAAGGCACTTCATTAGAGAAATGATAATCTTTCAACAAGTGGTGGAGGACAGCTACATGCTAAAAGTGAACTTCAATTTCCACCTCATACTGTATATGAAAATTAACTAAAAATGGATCATAGGCCTAAGTACAAGAATTGAAAGTACAAAGTATCTAGAAGAAAATATAGGAGAAAAACTTAGTGATGCTGGGTTTGGCAAAGGTTTCTTAAATAGTACACAAAAATTTTAAAAATTAGACTTCATTAAAAAACGTTTTTATTTCTGTCAAAAGGCACTGTTATGAAAATAAATGTGAGGTATACCTGCTGGGGCCCTATGGGCATTTGGGTTGTCATAGACTGGGAGAAAATACTTGAAAACATACCTGACAGTGTACTTGAATTTATTTATACTATATAAAGAACTCTTACAATTCAGGAAGGCAAACAACCCAGTTTAAAAATGGGCAAAAGATTTCAATGGTCATTTCGTGCAAAAAGATATTGCAAAAGACAAGCACATGAAAAGATAGTATCATCAATTATTAAAGAAATGCAAATTGAAATCATAATGAGATTTCATTCTGTACCCACTAGAATGGGTAAATTTAAAACGACTGACCATACCAAGTGCTGGTGCAGATATAAAAGAACTGGAATTCTCAGACCCAATTATTTTGGAATGTAAGTGATGTACCATTTGAAAAAATAGTTTACAGTTTGTTAAAAGTTTAAAATATGTCTACCATATAACCCATACATTCAATTTCTAGCTATTCATTTACCCAAGAGAAATAAAGTGTATGCCCACTGGAAAACCAGGAACAACACAGATGTCTACCAGATGAATGAGTAAACAAAGTGTGGTATATTCGTACAAGAAATATTGCTCAGCAATAAAAAGAAAGAGCTACTGATATATCTAACAACATGGATGAGTCTCTAATTAGGCTGAGTGAAAGGAGTGAGACTAAAATTGTATATATTGTATGATTCTTTTCATATAAAATTCTTGAAAACGCAAACTAATTTTTGGTGACAGAGCAGATGAATGTTTGCCTGGAAACAGAGAGCTGAGGAGGGAAGGATAGATCACAAGGGATCAGGAGGAAACTTTTTTGGACATGTCTGATATTTGGACATGTGGGTAATGGATAAGTTCACTGTCTTAATTGTGACAGTCTCATGATCATAAAATTAAGTCAAAATTTATTAAATTGTAAAGTTTAAATATGTGCAGTTTATTTATATCAATTATATTTCAATAAATCTATTAACAAAGAAGGGAAGGAGAAGGGGGGAGGGAGATGAGAAAGAGGAAGGAAAGAAGGAAGGAGAGGGAGGAGGAGGAAGAGGAAGAGAAGCAGGAGGAGGGGGAGACGCAACAACAACAAGAAGACATAAAATTCTAGTGAAAGAGTAGAAGTGGATCGGAGGAGGAATTGAATAAAACCAGGGAGAAAAGTCAACAGTCTATTAGTTATGTTAGTCTAAGAAAGAGAAGAGATGATGACCAAATTAGTGTAAATGCCATCTCCCCATATTGATCAATAGGGTCAACAGCCTGATCTAGTTGACAGGTCATGTGTCCCTTTCCTGACCATTCCATGTACATCACTCATTCACTCATTTATTAAATATTTATAGAGCACCTACTTTGTGCCAGGTACTATTTTAACTACAGGGAAGATGGTGGTAAAGACGTTAGACAAGTTTACTGCACCCATGGAGTTTACTTTCTAGTTAGGGCAGGCAAGCAATAAAGATATAAAGTAATTCCATTGATTGAGGTGTTACAAAGGAAATACAATAGGATGATGTGTAGAGAATAATGGGGGAGGAAGGTGGATAGTTAATTTATCTTTTGATGCAGGGAAGACTGTTCTGAGGAGTAGTAATAAAGCTGAATTGTGAAAGACAAAGACCCCAGCAGGTAATAGCTAGGGATAGAGAATTCTAAGGTGCAGGGAACAATTAATTACAAATGCCCTTAGGAGAGAAGGAACTAGGTGTATTTCATAAACAAAAGGAAGCTGGAAGTGGGGAGAGTAGTACACCAGAGGGATGGCAAAGTGGATAGGGATTAGAGCATGTATGGCCTTAAAAGCCATATTACAGAATTTGAATTTTATTATTAGTGCAATGGAAAACCACTGGAGGATCTTGAGCAGAGAAGTAGCATGATATGATTTATGTTTTTAAAGGATTCTTCTGCCTGAAAAATGGAGTCTAGTTGGGGGAGAGGAGGAAGCATGGAAACAGGAGACCAGTTGGAAGCTGGACTATGCTACAAAGACTGGTCAGAAGTGCGCTGGGATTTTATATATTTTGGAGGCCCAACCATCAAGATTTGTTGGTAAATAGGTTGTGGGGGTTAAGGTAAAGGGAAGAATCAAGAATGACTACTAGGTTTTTAAGTGTCCAGATGGAAAGTGGTACAGTTTATTGAAATCAGGAAAGCTGGAAGAGGAACATGTTGGGTGTGCAAATTAAAAATTCTTTCCTGAACCTGTGTAGTTGAGACATCTATTACATATCCAAATAGAACTGTCAAGTGGGCATTTTAAATATTAGAGCTGGAGATAAAGGTTGAAGTTCATCAGCACGCTGTATTTTTCAGTGTACTTCCCTCTCTTGTCTCTGCCAAGAAAAGGATAGGCTGGGTCTGCCTTTCTAGTGAAGTGCTTCCCTCCCCAAATTATAGATTCATTTAAAGAGGATGACCATACTGGATAGAAGAAAAAGGATAAAGGCCTACAGTTTTATTGGTGGGAGGATCTACAGAACTTGATGAATAGTTAAATATAAAGAGAAGAGAGGGGCTTCCCTGGTGGCGCAGTGGTGAGAGTCTGCCTGCTGATGCAGGGGACACGAGTTCGTGCCCCAGTCCGGGAGGATCCCACATGCCGTGGAGCGGCTGGGCCCGTGAGCCATGGCCACTGAGCCTGTGCGTCCGGAGCCTGTGCTCCGCAACGGGAGAGAACACAACAGTGAGAGGCTTGCGTACTGCAAAAAAAAAAAGAGAAGGGAGGAATTAAATATGGCTCCCAAAGGAATACCATTAACTAAGTTTGGGAACATAGGGGTGTGGTAATTTGCATTTTTAGTCCCAAATCTTCATCCTTGTGTATACACCCTTTGCCATTTATCATTATAATGCCCTCCCATAATGGGTGGATATACTTTCTACCCCTCCACTGAGATTTGATCATGTGACCAGCTGGGATGTTATTCAAACAGAAGTTTGAAAAAGTTGTTCCATAATTGGGCTTCCATTCTTCTGCATCTGCTATCATCATGAGAAGGACATGCCTGTCCTGGCCCACTGGAGGATAAGATACATGTGAAGCAAAGCCAGGACACCCCGGTTGGCCCAGTTGAAGCCAACCTAAATCATCTTACAGCCAGCCAACCTCCAGACATTTGAGGAAATCCAACCAAAGTCAACAGAACCACCTAGCCAAGCCCAGTTGCTTCTTATCACATGAGCAATAAACACTAGTTATATGTCACGGAGGTTTTGTGATTCTGACAATAAGTGACTGATACAAGGGAGAGCAGGTTGGGATCGGGGAGGGGAGGATTAGTCTGATTTTTGGACACGATGAATTTGAGATGGCCAGTGGCAGCTGGGTGTAGGACTTAACAGCCACTTACATTCTGTGAATCATTAGCATATATGTATCTCAAGATCTAAGTATGGATAAGATTACCCAAGGAGTATATACAGAATGAGAGGAGGAGATTATGATGGCTGCATCCTGAGGAAAACCTGTATTTGAAGGAACCATCGAGATTGAAAAGCAATGCTCAGAGATATCTGAGGAGAAGAAGAGAAGAGTGCTGGTGGGTTTTAAAAAGGAGGTGCCGGTTAGAAATGCCAAATGCCTCAGAGAGGCAAAGCTAAATATACCTTTAAACTCATCTTACAAGTGAAGACAGTGAGGTTTGAATAGGGTAATTAAGTTTGCTATGTATGATCACGCCAACTAGTAAATAGTAGTAAGGACACTAGAACCTAGATCTTTTGTGTTTTCAATTCAGGGTTTTATCATTTTTATCATATAGATTTTCTTTAGTTTGTACTTCTGATTGCCCACAAATATATTAGTAAAATGATTGTAAAGTATCTTTTACATATAAAATGTTAAGACAAAGGATAAAATTTGAATATTTAGAATTAGATGAACATTAAAAAATAAGAAATATATAACCCTGGGCTCCCTCTGATTATAAAATAATTTTGTTACTTTATTACATGTCTCCGGTTATGCATCAATTTTTCTGTATCTGATAAATATATATTTTTTATGTTAAGTGATTTTTCTACACACACTATGGATCAAAACAATGACTTTTCTTTCATGTTGAATATCATGAACTAATAATAATAATGTTGAAATATCTTACAGAATGAACTTCATGAGCTTAAAACACAAATAGCATCTGTCTCTGCAGAAACTAAAGAAACGGAAAGGCAAATTTATCAGCAAGATGCTGCCATACAGACTACCCAACTTCAGTGTGGAAACCTGGAAAATCAAATCAAATCCTTACATACAGAAAATGTGAAGCTTAAATTTGACATAGAGGCAGCACAAGAAGATTTTGAGGAACAAATGATAAGATATAATGAATACTATGCAAAAATAAAAGCACATAAAGATAGTTTGAGAGAGGTAGAGAGCAAATGGTCATTCATGACTGAACTCAATGAGAAACGAGACCTTGTTAAAAAACTAAAGACAATGAAAGAGGAACTTATGCAGCATCTCCAAAATCCAGAAGGAAACCTGATGAAACAAGTACAGGTTTGAAATATCACTTATTAAAATGTTTTCTATTATTCCTTTTATTGCAAGTACACTTACTAAGTGATAAACTTATCATTAACTTAATAAAATACCCATGGGTGCTCTAACTCGATTCACAAATTTGAAAACTTGTATAAGTGCATGAGTTATGTAACAACTATGCCATATGTGCAAATGCATGAAGGAAACATCCCCAAATCCCTTATGGATTAATAAAAATATATAGTCAAACAAAATCACAGTGAACAATTAATCCATTTGTTACAGAAGGTGTGACTCACAAAGATGTTGAAACTCTAGCTTCCAGGCTAATGGATACAGACCAATTAAAATCAATTTAGTGTGCTTAATGCTATTATACAAACAATATGAATTAATAATTGTACCCTAAGCATCTTTTTCTTAATAGTCTTTGAAGATGTTGGGAGATAAAAACTTAAAATAGCTATTATTTTTTGCTAAAGAATTTAAAAATATCCTTTATATTGTAGCTGGGCAATTGCCCCTGTGGCTACCACTTTCCTTTATGTCTTATTTTCATTTGGTTTTTACTTCTATATTTTCAAATCTAAGGTTTGCTTGTTTGAACAACCATTCTTTGTTCCTCGTACCTATAGAAGTAATATTCTAATCCTATTTATCAAAATTAAATGTGATGGCTAGTTTTCTTAAATTATAGAAACACTGAAAATCTTGGATTTATATTGACCATTCATTGTTTGATGTGTATATTTTAAATTCTATAAACATACAGGAAGACATTATAAACCTAAAGGATAAAATTATAACTGTAAAAGAATCCATCATTGAAAAAACTTGTTTTCTTGAGGAAGAAAAAAAGACACATGAAAAATTAAGAAAAGAAATAGAGGTAAGTCTTAATTATCTGGATTTCAATGTTTTATAGGATCATTTTTTAAACTTTTACTATAGTCATAATTTCCATAGTTTACTCTCAATTCCCAAAATAGCTAGAGAACAAAAAAGAACTACAAAAAGCAGTTGATAAGTCTAAACCATTAATAGATAAGTATAGAGACTCCCTCATTCAAAAATATTCAAATATATTAGTACATTCAAAGAAAGCAAGTACTCACTGTTATTTAAATCTGGCCTAGAATTCTTCCAGGTCGTATTCCACCAATTTTGTACCCAGTTAATGGCTAGAAAGCAGAGGCTAATACTGTATGTGGCCTTTTCAGATTGGCTTCTTTCACCTAACAATATGCATTTAAAATCCTTCCATGTGGGGGCTTCCCTGGTGGTGCAGTGGTTGAGAGTCCGCCTGCCGATTCAGGGGACACGGGTTCGTGCCCCGGTCCGGGAAGATCCCACATGCTGCGGAGCGGCTGGGCCTGTGAGCCATGGCCGCTGAGCCTGCGCGTCCAGAGCCTGTGCTCCGCAACGGGAGAGGCCACAGCAGTGAGAGGCCCGCGTACCGCAAAAAAAAAAAAAAAAAAAAAAAAAAAAAATCCTTCCATGTGTTTTCATGTCTTGATAGTGAGCTGAGTGATAATTCCATTCTCTAGATGTACCACTGTTTATCCATTCACCTGCTAGAGGACATCTTTCTTGCTTCCAGGTTTAGGCCATTATGAATAAAGTTGCTATAAACATAAAAAAAAAGAAAGTAGAAGCTATCCAGTCAAAAATATGACCACTCCTAGACAGAAATTAAAGACTCTTCAAAGTAAAGTAAAGACAATGGAAGTATTGGTATTCTAAACTCCTCTGACTTCCTATTTGTAATTTTCAACTGTCCAATTAAAAACAACAAACTGATATGTAAAATTAAAAGTGAAACTAAATTTGAGGTGCCACTGGCAGACCTCTATAGTCATTATTGTTTAGATGAGGGCAGAACAAAAATGGAAAAGTGTACGTTGTTAAGGGCAAAAAAATAATTTTCACCCTTAAAAATTACTTTGGAAAATAAAAAGATGTATATTTTCAACTTGTTTGTGTCTAATTTGACACAATAAAAAAAACCTGAGGAATTTGAAGACAAAAACCCTCACCTTTACAAAACATTCTCTTCAAGAAACACCATGATTTTATCTTATATTTTACTAGCAATCTAAATAAATGGGTATTTTTTTTACCCTTCTAGATATCAAGATTTATTATAAAACTATAATAGTAAGACAGTATATAAGTGGCATAGAAATAGAAAAAATGATTAATGAAACAGAAAAAAAGAATCCAGAAATAATCCATCATAAATGGTACAAACAAAAATAAGCCATATGAAAAAATAAAGACAATTTTGAAATAAAATTAGATTCCTACCTCTTAACACACGCATGCACATGCTTCCACGAGGATTGAAGACAATATAGGAGACAAACTTAACCATTTGTGTTACAGAAGTATTTATTTTAAAAGACACACAGACATATATGCAAACTACATGATTAAATGTTACTTTTGACTATATCATAAATTTCTAGATTATTGAGGTGCAGCATAACAATAAAGAAGACGAGTCATTTTGAGAGAGGGTATTTGTAACATACATAAGTGACTAAGAGATAAGAAAATTTCAAACAAGTTTCAAATACAACATTGGTAAAATGGTATGAAAATTCTTACCTTTCAAAACATGAATATCAAAAAGAAAAACCCAATGGAAATGATGAACAACCTCGCTAACAATAAGGGGTTGATAATTCAAACCACAATAAGGCCCCATATTTAGCCTGTCAGTTATCAATATTACAATTTGTAAGATGTGGACCACCTGAATTCTAAAATACTATTGGTATGAGTATAAATTGGTTAAAGCATTTTGGAGAGAAATTTGAGATTCTTAGTAATTTTTATTAAGGTATAATTGTCATAAGAGTAGGTATACTATTTATAAGGGTTTAGCTTGATTAATTTTGGCAATTTATACATACACCTGGGTTACCATGACCTAGATCAAGATATAAAACTTTTGCATCATGCCCAGAAAGTTCTCTTGTCCCTTTTCCTCAGGCTACCACTATGCTGATTTTGAAAACAGCTTTATTGAGATATAATTCACATACCATACAATTCACCCATTTAAACTGCATAATTCAATGGGTTTTAGTATGAATACAGATAATTTGTAACCATTACCATAGTAAATTTTAGAAATTTTCATCACCTCAAAAGAAACCCCATACCCTTTAGCTGTGCCCTCTCCATGTGTCTATTGTATTTACCCATATTTTTACTCCACCATATTCTTTCTTCCTTCCTGATGTTCTAAGATTTCCTCTTTTATCATTTCCTTTCTCTTTAGAAAATTTCTAAATCATTCTTTTAGGAGAAGTCGGCTGGTGGCAGTCTCTGGGTTTTTTCTTTTTTTTCATCTGAGAATGTCTTCATTTCCCTTTCATCTCTGAAAGATATTTTGGTGGATATAGCATTCTGGGTTGACAGTTCTTTTCAGTTGAAAAATGCTGTGCCACTTCTTTCTCGTCTCTATGATTTCTAACAGATAATCCACTGTCATTTGAATTGTTTTTCTCTCTACAGATAAGGTATTTGTTTCTTGCTGCTTTCAAACTTTCCTGTCTTTAGTTTTCAGAAGTTTTACTATTATATATTTTAGAACTAATTTCTTTGGATTTATACTATCTGGAAAATTCTCAGCTTCTTGATTCTGTAGGCTTATGTCTTTTGCCAAATTTGAGAAGTTTTCAGCTCTGATTTATTTGAATACTTTTGCAGTTCTGCCCTCTTTTCTCCTAAGCTTCCAGGACTCTGATGACACAAATCATAGGTCTTTTTGTGATATAGCCCTACAGGTCCCTGAGGCTCTCTTCATTTCTTTTTTTCAGTCTTTTGTCTTTCAGTTTTTCAGATTGAGTAATCCTTAGAGTTCTATCTTCCATTCACTGATTCTTTCCTTTATCCCCTCCATTCTGCTATTGAACCATCCCATGAAATTTTTTATTTCAGTTACTGTGTTTTTTCCATTTGGCTCTTTGTATCCTTTTTTCCTTTGCTGAGACTTTTTATAATATTCATTTGTTTCAGGCAATTCATAATTACTCATTGAAGCATTTTTATGATGATCGGCTTTAAAATGCTTGTCAGATGATGCTAACTTCTGCATTTTCTTGGTGTTGGCACATGTTGATTGTTATTTCTTACTCACTTTGAGGTCTTCCTGGTTCTTGCTTTGAGGAGAGATTTTCTATTGAGATCTGGACATGTTGGGTACTATGTTTTAAGACTCTGGGTCATTGTTGCTTCCAGGTAGTACTGGAAGTTCAGAGTCTCCATGGACACTCATGGAGGGAAGAAGGGCTTCTTGTTACTGCTAGTCAAAAGTGGGAGTTCTGGCTGCCCACTAGGCTTCTGTTGATAAGCCCGTGGCTGGGAAAGGGCAGGAGCACCTCTTTACTGCTCCCGTGTAGATGTGGCCTTGCTACTACTGAGCGGTGGTAAAAGCCCTGACTCTCCACTAGGCCTCCTCTGACATTCTCCCAGTGAGGAGAGGGAAGAATGCCTTGTTACCACTAGATGGGAGTAGAAGTCCAGCCTTCCCAGATGGGCTCCACTCACACCAGAGGATGTGGTTTGTTACTTTCCAGAGGGAATGAAAAGTCCTGGCTCCCCAGTCAGCCTTCTCTGACACCACCCCAGCAGGAGGACCAGGGCACCTTTTAATAGCCCAGCAAAGGTGAAAGTGTAGGCTTTGCTAGTGTGGGTGGTGTGGGGCCATAGTTTTTTCTGTGGTGTTTGACTTGAGTAGTTACTACCTAAAAGTTTTCAGTCTTGCATAGTCTGCCTTTTTCCTGGTCCTTTGGCTAGAAAACAGGCTTTTCTTGGAGTTTTTTGTTTTGTTTTGTTTTGGTTTTGTCTGCACCTATTGGCATTTCCAGCTTGCTGTCTTCCCCATATCCAGTCTGGGATATATGAGGCAAAATGAAAACCCAGGGAACTCATTACCAAGTCGTTCCTAGGATCCTAAGGTCTCCAGCCAGTCTGGCTTCTCTCCACCTTTCAGAAGCTTCTTATGCTAATATTACATACAGTGTCCAGGGATTTTAGTTGTACTTAGCATGAGGAATAGGTATATGAAATGCATCTACTTTATTTTGACAGAAGCAAAAGTGTACATAGGTATTTTTAGTGGTAAAGGGTGATGTAAATGTCTACTAATGATAGATTTAGATGGAATGTCATTGAGCTTGAGACCAGTTTTTAATGTTTTCATCAGTATATTTCTTATCGTGAAATTTAATAAAGTCTTTTAAGCTTTCATAATAGGGTTACTAAAGATACTTTTAGGCTTTTTAATTTTAGTTTTATTAACTCTAATGCATTAAAAAGTAGTCCTCAATTCTATCACAACGTTATGATTGAAAAAATGAAAATCTAAGAAATTAGAGATTATCTGTAATAAACTATAACACTGAAGGACAAATACCACAGCCACAGCATTGTCTTGAGAGCACTGCATTTTTTTCCCAACAACTTCATTTATTGCTTGATGAGAATTTATCATTGACACAAGTAACTTCTTTCTCAAAACAACTAGTTTTTTAAGAGTATAAATTTAAGTACCAGAAGATTTTTATTACTTATTTCTTTTTTGAGTCTTTTTTTTTTTTTCTATTCCTTCTGGATGTTTTTAGCCATGGTCTTGGTATAGTTCATGGTCATCTTTTGCCTGGATTATAGCATTCTTTTGTTCTAATGTTTAATTCTTTCAATATTTTGTGCTTTGCATGTTTAATCTTGATATTAATGTTGCTTTTTACATTTTTTGATTAAGAAAAACTGAAAATGGTTTTTGAATTTTACATGGTTTTTTTTTAGTCAAATGAATGTTTTTGGTAATTTTAGGCCATGTCTGAATGAAAGAAGTATTTCCAAATAATTATCCCAAAATGCCTTTTTTCCCTGTCTATTGTCTGTCCTTATATATATTTTAGAAGAAAGGAACTAAAGACAGGAAAATAAAGATAAGTTATGAGTCACTGATGAAGAAAAGTGGGGAAGCAAAATACAAAGCAAACAAACACAAAGCATTAAGCAGGAATCATTTTTAAAAACATGTTATTTGCCAAATCCAAGAGTTTTCAGGGAAGGGAAACTAGAGCAGTTAAGAAGTTTTTAGCAAATGATGAGTGCTGCAAGTAACATTTTGTGATAAACAGGTATTGTGTAAAGCATTTTGAGATTTATTAACGGTTACCCTTGCCTACATTTTGTTCAATTTGAGCTCCAAATTTAAGGGACAGGGAAAAATTCAGAGTGCTTTTGGAGCTACTAGGGATCAGGAACAAAATACGTTTCACTTGTTACAATGCAACATGCAGGTTACACAATTAACTAATCTATTCATTTACTGAGGTCAGCCACAGAAATGATTACACAACTAGAAAGCCGGTCCTACATGAAAAACCCAAAGAAGCAAAGGTAAAAAGGTAAACTAAAGGCAGGGTAAGAATGATTCAGATAGCTAGATGACATGGTAACAAATTATTCTGTCTTACAAAAGGTACAAGAAGAAATGTTCAGTATTATTAAATCTATTGCTGTTTATTGAGTGCCTGGTATTTTTCAAGCACTTTGTGTAGGCTATCCCATTTAAATTCTCACAGTAGCATATTTTACAGAATTTCAGAAAATTTAAATAACTTGTACAAGGTTATATAGCTAGTGATAAGGAACAGAATAGAATATGAGTCCATGTCTTTTGGATTCTACTCCCAGTCTTTTTAAAAAATGGTTTTCACTTCTGTGGAAATATATTCTCCTTGGAAAAGATTAAAATTTTAGAGGGAAGGCTAAAGTTCCTTTGACCGCTGCCTCCCATTACATTGCTCTCTTATCACACTCACCTATTCCTAATGGCAACCGCTGTTTGGTGTGTGCACTTGGGTAAGCATGAGTATGTATGTATATATGTATATATACACATGTGCATGTACACACACACATGAACACACATCTATGCATAGGGGAAGATTACATAAAGTACCATACATATAATTTTGCAACTACTTTACTTACTCAATAACCTATATCATAGTTTTTTTTCATATTAGTACCTATGGGCCTACATTATTCTTTTGAACTGCTGCAAAATATCTCACAGTATGACTATACCTTAAATTATATAAACATGCCACAACTGATAGACATTAAGTTATTTCCAGCGTTTCACTATTAAAAGTAGTGTTGTAGTGAACATAGTACACACACCCTTTGTATCAAGAAGTAGAATTACTGGGTCGTAAGATAAGTTCCATGATCTTACTAATATTTAATATGTTCTCTTAATAATTATCACCACAAATAATAATAATAACTTACGTTTGAAATCATTTTATACTGTTTTAGGTATTCCTACCCCTCATCATGAGGTTGATTGAGTAAATATTAAATTTGGCCTTATTTGGAGCCCCAAACTTCTGTATTATCTCCCTTCAAATCCTTGGCTTTAACTTGAACTGCAGTTGCATTGGGGGTGGGGGTAAAATTTCAAGGATCACAGTGGGGAAAAACAGCTACAATGCTGAAGAACTGACCTGAGATTTTAGCATCTGCCCACTGCTACTACTGCCACACTTTAGGAGTAAAGACCATACTCAGAACTAAGAACTAACATAAAACTAGACTAAAGACAAGGCCTAGATCTAAGAACAAAACTGAAATGGACACTCTCTAGCAAAAGTATAAAATAAAGTCTCACAAGTTCAAGATGATCCACCAGTAACTTAACTGTTAGAACAAAATTCAAAACTTTTCAGAATAAAATAACATAATCCAGAGTTTATAATATATGTACACTGTTCAGTTAATTAAAAGCATTCTTACACATGTAAACAAATAGAAAAGTATTACCAATAATTAAGAGAATAATCAAGAAAAACAGTTGAATAATTAATCAAGTCACAGTTGACTCAGCAGTTGTTCGGCAGGGATGGAAAATTATGATTAAATACGTTAAATATTCTACAGCAGCAGTCCCCAACCTTTTTGGCACCAGGGACCAGTTTCGTGGCAGACAATTTTTCCACGGACAGTGATGGGGGGAGTAGAGCAATGGTTCAGGCAGTAACGCGAGTGATGAGGAGAGATGGGGAGCTGCAGATGAAGCTTTGCTCACTCGCCTACTGCTCACCTCCTGCTGTGCGGCCTGGTTCCTAACAGGCCGCAGACCAGTACTGGTCCACGGCCCCGGGGTTGGGGACTCCTGTTCTACATGAAAGATGGATACACAGTAATGGGTAAAGAGAAAGAATATTAATCATATAAAAGAACCAAATGGAAATCTTAGAACTGAAGAAAAAGTTGAAAAAAATTATTGGATGTAATTGATAGCAGGTTAGACACAACAGGAGCAAGATCTTTCTTAAACTTGAAGACAGATCAGTAGAAGTCATCAAAGCAAGCATACAGAGAAAAAGAAAAAAAACTGAAGAAAATGCATAGAGCCTCAGTGACTTGTGAGACCATGTTAAGCAATGTGACATATGGGTAATTAGAGTTTCAGGAGGTGAGGAGAGAGAGAGAAAAGGGAACAGAAATATTAAGAAATACTGGCCAACAATTCTCCAAACTTGACTAAAAGAATAACTCATAGATTCAAGAAATTTACCAAACCCAAAGCAGGAGAAATACAGAGAAAACTGTATCTAAGGAAATTATAGTCACGCTACTGAAAACCAAATACAAAGAAAAAAATCTTAAAAGCAGCCAGAAAACAAGACACATTAAATATACAAGAACAGTGATGGTTATTGATTTTTTTAATAGACTTTATTGTTTTAGAGCAGTTTTAGGTTCACAGCAAAATTGAGCAGAAGGTACAGAGTGTTCCCTCATACTCCCTGCCCCCTGGCAGCCTCCCAAGCTATCAACAGCTCCCACCAGGGTGGTACATTTGTTACAACTGATAAACCTAGGTAGACACATCATTATCACCCAGAGTTCATAGTTTACATTAGGGTTTACTCTTGGTGGTGTACCTTCTATGAATTTTGACAGATGTATAATGACATGTATCCACCATTATAATATCATACAGAGGAGTTTCAGGGGAGTGGTGGTGGTGGGATGAATTGGGAGATTGGGATTGACATATATACACTAATATGTATAAAATAGATAACTAATTAAAAAAAAAGAAGAGTTTCACTGTCCAAAAAATCCTCTGTGCTCTATGTATTCATCCCAACCTCTGTCAGCCACAGATCTTTTTACTGTCTCCATGGTTTTACCTTTTCCAGAATATCATATAGTTAGAATCATACAGTTTGTGGCCTTTTCAGATTGGCTTCTTCCACTTAGTAATATGCATTTAAGGTTCCTTGTAACATTTCATGGCTTGATAGCTCATTTTTTGTTTTATTTATTTATCTTTTTAGTGCTAAATAATATTCTGTTGTCTGGATATACAACAGTTTATTCTTTCACCTACTGAGGGACATCTTGATTGCTTCCAAGTTTTGGCAATTACAAATAAAGCTGCTATAAACATCTGTATTTTTGTGTGGATATCAGTTTTCAACTCCTTTGGGTAAATGCCAAAGGGTGTGATTGCTGGATCATGTGGTAGAGTATGTTTAGTTTTGTAAGAAACCACCAAGCTGTCTTCTAAAGTGGCTGGACCATTTTGCATTCCCACCAGCGATGAATGGAGAGTTCCTCTTGCTCCACATCCTCACCAGCATTTGGTGTCATCAGTGTTGCAGATTTTGGTCATTCTAATAGGTGTGTAGTGGTATCTCATTGTTTTAATTCTCATTTCCCTGATGACATTTCATGTGGAGCATGTTTTCATATGCTTATTTGCCATTTGTATATCTTCTCTGGTGTGGTGTCTGTTCAGGTTTCTGGCCTATTTTTTAATCTGGTTATTTTCTTATTGTTACATTTTAAGAGTTTGTTGTATATTTTGAATAACAGTTCTTTATCAGATGTGTCTTTTGCAAATATTTTCTCCCAGTCTGTGGCTTGTCTTATTTTCTTGACAGTGTCTCTTACAGAGCAGAAAGTTTAATTTTTATGAGGTCCAGCTTATCAATCATTTCTTTCATGGATTGTGCCTTCAGTGTTGTATGTAAAAAGACATCACCAAACCCAAGGTCATCTAGGCTTTCTCCTGTGTTATCTTCTAGGAGTTCTATAGTTTTGCATTCTATATTTAGGTCTGTGATCCACTCTGAGTGTAGACAGAAAAGAAATAAATAAAAAAGGCAAAATAGACTAATGGAACACAAATATTGAAATGGTAGACTCAAACCCAAACATATCAGTGGTTACATCAAATGTAAATGGACTAAACATTCCAATTAAAAGGTAAAAATTATCAGATTGGATTGAAAAAACAATTTGCGAACATAACTTTTTCACAAGAGATGCACTTTGAATATAAAGACACAGACAGGTTGAAAGATAGAAAAAGATAAGCTATGAAGACATCAGTCTTAAGAAAGCTGGTCATGGCTGTATTAATATCAAGTAGATTTTAAGATATGGACTACCATCAAAGTTGAAGAGGGCCAGTCAATTCACCAGAAACAAATAATAATACTAAATGTGTATTTACCTAATCATAAAGCTTCAAAATACATAAGCAAAAACTGACAAAATTAAAAAGAAAAAGATACAAATCTACAATCATATTGGAGAACTTAACAACTTTTTTGAGTAGTTGATAGAACAATACACAAAATCAGTAAGCAAGCATATAGAAAATTTGAACAACTTATCTACCAACTAAACCTAATTACCATATATAAAATACTCCACCTAATAACTGTTGATTATATTTTATTTTCAAAGGCACATGGAACATTCACCAAGATAGACAGTACACTGGATGATAAATTTCAAAGAATTTGATATTCTTTGATAACAGCAGAATTTAATTAAAAATCAGTAACAATAAGAAAGCTAGAAAATACATAAACATTTTGAAATTGAGTATCACAATTATAAATAATCCATGAGTCAAAGAAGAAATCACAAAAAAAGAAGAAATCATGAGAATTATTACAAAATATTTGAAATTGAATGATAATGAAAACACAGCATATAAAAAACCATAGAGTATAGCTAGGGCAGTATTTAGAGGAAAATTTACAGCTTTAAGTGTGCATATTAGAAGAGAAAAAAGGTTTAAAAGCAATTATCTAAGCTTCCATCTTAAGAGACTAGAAAATAAGAATAAATTCAGCCCATAGCAAATAAGAAGAAATGACATAATAAATAGAAATCAGTGAAATAGAAAATGGAAAATCAGAGAAAATCAGCAAAGCCAAAAGTTGAAAAGACTAATAAAATTGATAAACCATAACAATACTGATCAAAAAATGAGGATCGTGGGGACACTACTTTAGGTCCTATAGACTTAAAAGGATGATAAAGGCCTATTATAAAGAACAATAAATTTAACAACTTAGATGAAATGGACAAATTCCTTGAAAAGCGCACATACCATCAGTAACACAGGAAGAAATTACTTTTATGTTTAGACCTATGATCCATTTAAAATTAGGCTATATAAATGGTGTAAAGTAGGAATCAATGAAATTGAACTCATAATTAAAACCCTCCCCACAAGGAAAGCTTCGGACTGACATGGCTTCACTGGTAAATTCTATCACACATTTAAGGAAGAAATAATACCCAGCCTATACAAATTTTTTCAGAAAATGGAGGGTGGAACTCTTCCCAGCTTATTTTAGGAGGCCAGCATAACCCTGACACAAAGAATGAACAGGAACATTACCAGAAAAGTAATTACAGACCAATGTTCCTCATGAACGTAGATGCAAAATATTTTCAAATTGACATCCGCTGGTATGTATAAAAAGGTTAGTAACTCATGACCAGGCAAAGTTTATCTCAGGAATGCAGAGTTGGTTTAACTTTCAAAACACAAACAATGTAAAGAAGTGAAGGAGCCAGTCATGTAGATCTGAGGAATAGCTTTCCAGGCAAAGGAAAAAATAAGTGCAAAAGTCTTAAGATGAGAACGTACTTGGACTCAGATTCTAGAAGTGAAGTATGCCTAGAGTGAAGGGAATGAAGAGGCCACTCTTTTTGCCACTGTGTTTTCTGAGCACCACCCCTGCTTCATTATTATTCTTATTTCTGCCTTGAGTGTAACAATAACTAAATAAGAATAGTAACCCCTCCATTTCTTAGAGGCAAAAAAAGCTGTATTCTCTCCAGAACCACTACATCCTTAGCTGTGTAATGGTATTCAAGTTTGAATATTGACACATACCAAAGGCAGAATTATACCAATAGAGGCTGAACAATTGGCTGGCCTTCAAGAAGGCTCACAATGTGACCTTCATCTTTACGAAGTCACTTCTTGGCCAAAACCTCCTTTTAGCCTTGTGGGCTTAGAAAATTAACCTTTTAAATATGCCAGGGTTGCGTAGACATGGAGAAGTGCTAGTAGAGTTCACAAGAACCTGATGTATAAAACTCAAATGCCAGTTTATTAGTTTACAATAATAAACAAAACTCTCAAGGAAATCAGAAAACCTATCAGTCATCAGTGCTTCTTCTCCCTGTAAGGAAACTACACTGGAAGCCAAATTATCATAAAGCTGGTTACTGAGCATGGAAATCAAGTCAGTCATTTGAGTTGGAGTGTTCTTAACCTCTGGCTCTGGACACTCAAGGAGCCAATCTCCGTAACAGCGTTATTCTTATCAGACAGTCACTGGATGGGAACTACCAACACATGCCTCCTTCACTTGCCTATTTTTGTGCTACGTTCTTCACATAAACCCTTCTGATGATATATTCTTTCTTTAGTTTATATTAATACCTCCTGTGATATCTAGCTGAGGCTGGTGATCTAGAGTCCCACTAAGGGGACTTTGCATGTCTCTACTCTGATCCATGGTGTATTAGTTTCACAGCTTCACTGCTGAAGAATAATTTTAGATGCAGGCTAATATGATTTATGGAATAACCAAAATTTTGTTCTAGTTTTTTGATTTCTATTAGTATATTCTATGAACACGTATATAAGCATATTCAGTGACTATATTCTCCTTATGAATGTATGCTATTGGATATATCAATGGATGTATTTATTACATATTAATATATGCAGTGATATGTATTACATATATACGTATAAGTTGATATATATCCCTTTGGATATACTTGATATATTAAAAATCTTCTGAATATAGTTTCATTATCTAATATGATGTTTCTGTTTACCAATTTAATTTATAATTCTTTTAAAGTCATTTTCTGTTTTGCCAATATATCAGGAGGCCTAGTTCACCAATTTGAATGAACTATCTGACTTTGAAGAATTAACAAAACTGAAAACTTAAAAGGATGTTTAAAGTTTATAGCAATTTATGTGAAGTGTTACTTGACAAGTTTTCACTTTGTTTTTATACCAGTATTTTGGAATGCTTACAGTGTTTCTGTCCTAGTTCCCCTGATGCTCTGCAGAACTGTGTTTCCATATAATTGGTTTCTTTTGTATTCCTGTATGTTTTATTTTATGCATTTAAAAAACATTCTAAGAAGAAGTCCATAGTCCTCACATACTATCAAAATGAGCCATGGCATAATAAAGGTGAAGAAGCTCCAAGTTAAGGGAGAAGCTGGGAAAGAGAGAGGGGAAGCTGTACTGAGGGTCCCAGTAAAAAGGAAAGCTGAGTTACAGAGAGAAGGGGAGACAGGTCGGGGACAGAGTCTTAAGGCCCCAGAAACCCAGAGTCTTGTCTCCCTACAGCCATCCTAAGCTATAAACTTATTTTGGCAAATTGGTTATTTTGACAAATTTGGTGAATTGGTGTTTTGACAAATTGATTCTTCTTTGTATTGACCTAGAATCACCTTCCTGACTGACTAGAGCTCTCTCTTAAATAGACATGAGAATGAAGAAGTAACTTTCCCAGCCCCACTAATCAGTTCATTTTAAAGTGGGTGTTTTACTACAATACCACTGTCACACTCACTGGAAGTACCACTTCACACCCACTAAGATGGCTATGATTATGATCAAAAAGACAGGTAATATCAAATACTTTCAGTGTGTGAAGAATTGGAACCCTCCCACATGCTGGTGAGAATGTAAACTCGTGCAGCCAGAGTAGAAAACGGCATGGCAGTTAAGCAAAAAATTAAAAATAGAATTACTATATGATCCAGCAATTCTACTTCTGGGTATATACCTAAAAGAATTGAAAGCAGAGTCTCAAAGATATATTTATATCCATATTCATAGCAGTGTTGGTCACAATAGCCAAAACTAGGAACAACCCAAGTGTCCATCAATGGATGAATGGATAAACAAACTGTGGTGTATACACACAATGAAATATTATTCAGCCTTAACCCATGCACTTTCCACTGGGCCTCACTGCCCTCCGCTGTAGCCTTGTCTGTCTCAGCATAAATACTGATCTACTTAATGGCAGGGAAATGGCCTACATGATCTCCTGGATCTTTTAGATCAATGGGTCTATGTTTCAGTGAACCACTAGATACAGGAAATGAAACCATTACTCTTAACCAGAACCTGCTTTGATAAGTAGAAGGCCCTCCATCACAGATGCTTCCCTTGTGTTCAAATCCCAAACACCATCACTTGCTAGCTGTGAAACCTTGAGTGCATTACTTAAACTCTTTGATCTTCAGTTTATACAAAAGTGGGGATAATAATATTTACATCATAAGGTGTTATGAGAATTTAATTACATGTAAAAAGCTCTCATCACAGTATCTAGCATGTAATGTGTTGAATACTTATAATTACTGTTTATTTTTATTATCATTATTATTTACAGTGAGTAATTTTTAATCAAGTGCTTTCCTCTTTAGAGTAGTCAAAATATCCTTTATGGCTGTTTACTATTTTTCCTTCTCAAGGCCCATTGACATGTGCTCTTCTTTTAATAGGTACAACATAAGAGATATGGTGCAATTCTTAAGCGTTTGCACTGTCAGGTGAACAAGCTTCAGTCAGATAGAAGACAATGGCAATGGAACATTCAACAGCTGCAAAAAACTGCAGCTGAACTGAGAAAATGCATTGGAACGGAAGATTAACATGGCCAAGGGTAATGTAGTATAGGGTAATGCTGAGCACAGACTATGCCACAAAAATTATGGGATAGAAAGGTGAGAATATCCTTTGGGTCTTAACAAATGACATCCACTATCAGAGGGCTCTCTTAATGACAGATATGTTTTCTTTTCTTTGAATCAGTCATCTGTTTGCTGAAATGCCTTCCAACCCGATAATTGATAGCAATAGAGAGACAATAGGAAGACTCACAGAAGAATAGTGAAAGACTCTGTATGAATATTTTGAGTGTATAAGATATATTGTACTCATGAATGCCTGTTTATAAACATGTTGCCTTCACTAGCACATGAAGCAAAAATTTAGAAGAAAAGAAGCATTTGAATTTACAGTGGTTTAAATTGTTAAGATATTTTAAATGGTTGTCTGTTTCAAACTACCTGCTTTTTACCCCTGGCTTCAAAGCAGTCCATAAATGTTGACATTTATAATAAGGTTGTTATGTGTTCAAGGCTTCAGATATTTACTTAGATTTTCTCTTTTATCCAGAAGGTAACAATCATTTTTCTTTGCTGTTGGATAACATATTTTTAGAGTGTTACAATGTATACAATTTTTTGTTCACTTTTCTGTCTGTATGTTCTTTCTTACTATTCTATAGCTAAATTGAATTTATAACATCATGTAAGGCAAACATACCAGCTCTTAATGTTAACCAATGTAGACTAACATTATTTTTCTCATTGAAAGTCATATACTATGTCCACAGCAACAAACTTGTGCCTTTTAGAATAAAAGCGCTCCTTCTTGTGGCTCCATTGCGTTAAATTTTTAGAAGCAGAAACAAAACATTAATTATTGAAGATACGGTTTTTAAATATTCACTTTTAGGATTTAATGAGTTCAAAGCAATAACATCAAAAAGGTATCTTAGGTCCATTTTCTCCTCACCTTTCTATGTGCATAAGATTCAGTAAGAGTATAGCTGACATAAAACCTGATAATCTTGTTTGCTTAATATTAGTAGTCCTATTAGGAATTTGCATGGCTTATTATGGCCAACACTTCAAGTGGCTTATGCTGTAACACAATCAGCGTTGGCCCATGACTCAGAACTAGGTTATTTTCTTCCTTTCTTCTATTTTTTAGGATTAGGATTAAGGTTAGAGTTAGTAGATCACAGACATAAATGCAAAATGCAAAATTATAAAACTGCTAGAAGATAACATAGGAGAAAGCCTAGCTAACCATCAGTATGGTGATGTCTTTTTTAGATACAACACTGAAGGCACAACCCATGAAAGAAATAATTGATAAGCTAGACTTCATTAAAATTAAAAATGCTTGCTCTGTAATAGACAGTGTGAAGAGAATGATAAGACAAGCTATAGACTGAAAGAAAATATTTGCAAAAGGCAAACCTGATAAAGAACTGTTATTCAAAATATAAAGTAAACTCTTAAAACTCAACAATAAGAAAACAAATAACCAGATTAAAAAATGGGCCAAAGGCCTAATAGACACCTCACCAAAGAAGATACACAGATGGCAAATAAGCATATGAAAATATGCTCCACATGATATGTCATCAAGGAAATAAGAATTAAAACAATGAGATACCACTACACACCTGTTAGAATGGCCAAAATCTGTAACACTGACAACACCAAATGCTGATGAGAATGTGGAGCAACAGAAACCCCAAACAGAAATGCAAAATGGTACAACCATTGGGGAAGAAGTTCGTCTCAGTCTAAGTTTAGAGGGAAATTTGACAAAACCTTCATTTGTGGGACCTGATGATGGTGGTCTCACTGGTGATACCAAGAACCTGAGTTCCTTGTATTAAGTGCACTTCATGTATTTCTAATAAGAAGACTTTCCAGAAAGTGACATTTGTTATGTTCTGGCTTTTAAAAGGTGAAATATAAATAAATTTCATAATTTATCGAAGAAAACAGAAATGCAAAATGGTACAACCATTTTAGAAGATAGTTTGGTAGTTTCTTACAAAACTAAACATACCCTTAACATATGGTCCTGCAGTCACACTCCTTGGTATTTATCCAAAGGAGTAGAAAACTGATGTCCACACAAAAACACAGATGATTATAGCAGCTTTTTTCATAATTGTCAAAACTTGGAAGCAACCAAGATGACCTTTGGTAGGTGAATGGATAAATAAACTGTGGTATATCCAGACAATGGAATATTATTTAGTGCTTAAAAAAGAAATGTTTTTAAGCTATGAAAAGATACGAGGAAACTTCAATGTATATTACTAAGTGAGAGAAGCCAATCTGAAAAAGTTACATAAGTCTAACTATATGACATTCTGGAAAAAGAAAAACTATGGAAGCAGTAAAAATATCAGTGGTTGCCAGGGCTGCTGAGGGTGGGGGGTTGGAGGAGAGATGAATAGGTGGAGCACAGGGGATTTTTTTAGGGCAGTGAAAATATTTTGTATGATGCTGTAATGATGGATATGTGTCATTATACATTTGTCCAAATGCATAGAATGTACAGTACCAAGGGTGAATCCTAAGGTAAACTGTGGACTTTGGGTGATTATGATGTGTCAGTGTAGGTTCATCCTTGGTTTAAAAAGATGTACCATTATGGTGAGTAACGTTAATGAATGGGAAGGCTGTGCATGTGTGGGACCAGGGAGTATATGGGAAACCTCTGTGACTTTCTCTCAATTTTGTTATAAACCTACAAGTGCTTTAAAAATTTGTTATTTTTTAAACATCTTTATTGGAGTATAATTGCTTTACAACGTCGTGTTAGTTTCTGCCGTATAACAAAATGAACCAGCTATACGTATACATATATCCCCATATCCCCTCCCTCTTGTGTCTCCCTCCCACCCTCCCTATCCCACCCCTCTACGTGGTCACAAAGCACCTGATCTCCCTGTGCTATGTGGCTGCTTCCCTCCGGCTATCTATTTTACATTTGGTAGTGTATATATGTCAATGCTACTCTCTCACTTCGTCCCAGCTTACCCTTCCCCCTCCCCATGTCCTCAAGTCCATTCTCTACAACTGCGTCTTTATTCCTGTCCTGCCCCTAGGTTCATCAGAACCTTTTTTTTTTTTTTAGACTCCGTATATATGTGTTAGCATATGGTATTTGTTTTTCTCTTTGACTTACTTCACTCTTTATGACATCAGTACATGAAAGTCAGTATTAGTAAAACATTTGAGCTAAGGAAAGTGAAATTCTGCTTATAAAAATTGCTTTGGAACCTTGTAAAGTTCACATAGGTGATTACAATTAATACTCGAAGTTCCTGTATCATCTTGCATTGAACATGGAATCCCTTGTTCATCCATACAAATCATTAAGGCCTATATCAACACTGTGGAAATTTAGGACTATTTTTTGGTGGGGAGAGTCAGTAGACTAAAGAACTTACGGTTTTTCAACTAAAAACTATTTGATTTACTAGTTGCTCATATTTTCAATATTTTATTTTTCATTAGCTAAGCTAATGATTAGTAAAGCTAATGATCAGTAGCTAAAAGTTGTGCGCCTGTCATAAATAACCTATGCTATATTTGTTTACTTGAATTTATAATGTATTTCTAAGGGAAGGGTTTGGTTTTTGTTCTTTTACTTTCCTGATAAATTTGGCAGTATAAGTAATGGGTCTTCTATATCACATTAGCTACCATATAGCACTTTCTCCTGAATGTTACTGAACTATGAGCAAAACCAGGAAAAATAAATTGAAACAGATACCAATAACAGAATAGATTTATCCAATACATATCTAAGAATGGGATGCTCCAAATTGCTTTTTCTCTTCTGTAATGTTCTATCTCAATGATGGCTATGAGGTCTACATTTTTAGAAAAATTAAAATAGCATATGATTTAGTAATGACAGAGTTGCTGTTTACGTAACCCAGTGAAGACAGACATGAAATAATGAAACTTCAATCTTTTAATTAATGAGATGATGTATTCCAAAAGCAAAACCAGAGTTCACATGATAAATAGTTTTAAAAGGCTTCTTACTCAAAAAGCTCTCTGGCATAACAATCATGTCAGAATTAGAATAAAACCCTTAAATTACAGATATTTGCCAGTGTTGCTCAGCCACATAGCACAAGGTAATTTAGAGGCAATGATAACACACTGCCAGTCTAGGATAGACCTTCAAATTTCTTTTTTGTCCAAAACGTTTAAGTCAAGACATATCGTCCACCTTATCTATTATGTATTACTTATTACTCCCCATGACATTATTTTACATAGAATAGAAATTTGTTATCCCCGTGCTTGTATTGGAGAAGCTTCCTCAAGGTGCTTTCAAGACTATTTCTCCTTGATTCCACAGTGCTTCTTTATGTATGTGATATGGGAAAAATATAACAATCATGCAAAAATGAGTTGTTTTGTCTTCAATGACTAGTGTTAACTAATTCATGCCCAGTTAGCCAGCCAGATGTCAGCACATATACTTGGCTGAAAATATTACACAGTTTTCTCCTCATCCACCTTTCCCACAGAGACTGTGTACAGCCATTGTCAAGTGTCTGTCATTCCTTAGACGGAGACCGTTTTGAGGACACCTCCGTCCCTCGGATGTAATATTGACTTGGCTGGGAAGTTAGATAATGTTGATATTATTTTAATTTGTGGTTCATACAAATTTGTATAAAGCACTCAATTCTCAGAAGAGTCCATTCTTTTTCTAATCTTTCACTAATTTAGATTATTCATCTTCTAAGCCTTTCAATCTCAATTAATCTGTCAATGTAATTTACTCAGGCACAGTTTCCTAATAATTAGTCTAATTCTCTCATTTTTCTTCCATTTCTTTCCAGCAAAAAATACCACTTCCTCTTCAGAGCTTTCCTTTTCTCAGTCTCTGCAGAGCCCCAGTTGTATCATCTTCAGACTCCAATTCGCATTTTTGGTGTAACTCCAAAGTTTAATTCACTTGCCTAAATTTAGATCCCGAACATTGAAAACAATCTCTTCATTTATAACTGCCTTATGCAAGAGACTCCATCTTTATTTTGAACTGCATCCCAGAGATAAACTTTCTCAGAAACACTGACACAGTCAGTGCTCTGCCCAGACCCTCTCAGATCTCTTGTTTATCCTTTTTGAGCACCCCTCTCCCAGGTGAGCTATGCTTTTACCTCCACTAGCTCTCACCAACACTGTCTGTGGGAATCCTGCTACCCTCAAAAGGACTGTACCTGCTATTACAGTCTTGCTTGGCTTTTTTTTTCTTTCCAGTCTTGCTTCCCTCACCAATTTCTCCTGGGAGGACTTCACTAATAAATCACTTGCTCGGAGTCTGCTTCTGGGAATCCCAAACCAACTCACCTTGCAAAAATAATTACACATTGAAATCTCTATTTTCAAGATATGACTTACTCTACTCCGGTTCCTCATTCCAGATCAATTCTGCTTCCAGCAGCAGCAGCAACAGGAAAAAAAAAAAAAAAAAGCAAGAAACTTAGCACCTTTGAAATCTAATTACTATCCCATTTAGTGTAATTATATTTTTATTTGCTTTAAGTTAAAAACGCAAGCCAAAAGACACAAACTTAATTCCATTTATTTAGTACAGCAGTACAAGTACACTATGAGCCTTCAAGTATAATAAATCAGTCACTATTTTGTATTAAACTTTTTTCATATTACTATTCTTAGGAACTACCATGTTGCTACATACTATAAATTTATTAAATAAATCTTGATTTTGAATTTAACAATTTTTTAATTTAAAATTTTTTCAACTGTGCTGAGGTCCTGTGATTTTTAGACAGGCTTATTAAAAGACTCACGCAACCAGACAAAAAGGGTGATATTTAAGGAAAACATTTTGGTTGCTCTCATTCCAACTAAATGACAAAGACAGGGACAGGAAAAAATCATGTGTGCACATCCCCAGATCCTATGGCCTCGTATAACCATCCTGGTTCTTTCAAACCATCCTTTCCCATCTTTTCCATTTTTTTAAATTAGCAATTCTCCCTTTTAATCATTCACTATTCCACCTACAACTCAAAACCCTAGAATAACAGTCTGTTGCAGATCAAGAGTAATTAACTCAGAATATTACAAAGAAATGTGGATCTAGAAGACAGAACATTGTAAAAAATCAAAATCATAGCATCTGTCATCATGGTTTCAGAAAATTTACAGTCACTTTAAAAGTATTGCTAAGGGTATTTCATAATATCTTTGTGATTTTTTACATTAACAGCATCAAAAATATATAATTGGTAACAGTTATAAAAAAATTATTAGTGTTGTGAAAATGGTTTTAACCTAGGCTAAAGTTATTAAGACTTCTTGCTCTTGGCCTCCAAACACTTGTAAACATTAGTGTTGCTAGTCCTCAAAACTTCAAACTGATATATAAATAAGTTAAAATTCTGCAAAATGTCCTACACTTATGGAAGTAGGGCCCAGCAATAGGAACAAAATTTGAATATCCACTTTCATTTTGTAACAGTCTAAAAAAGAAGCTGACTGGTATGCGTTAAAGCCCAACACAGTGAGCTGATGATGGCAAAGAAATAAATTTCACGCTCTACCTTCTTTGTTAGGTAATTGCAAAAATAAATATGTCATGGTTCTTTCCATTCAGGAGATTAATTTAGTTGGCAAGAGAGACATGTATATAATAGGTTCAAATACAACATAAAACATCCTGTAATAGAAGCATAAACCAAACCCTGTGGAAACACAAAATAAGGTGCAGTTAATTCCAGACGAGGGTGGAAGAGTTTAAAAGAAGAGGTGACATTTGAGGTGGGCTGCAAAGCAATTATTTTCTCGTGATTGTTTTCACTCATCAGACTCTGAAAGCTTCTATTTTATTCCCTTTTGCATTGCCATCAGCAAGCAGATACCTGGCATACATAATAGGTGCTCTGGTGTATGTTGAATGAATTAGTGAATAAGATAACCATTGCTCTTCTTGTCAATATTTCCCAACATCCCTGTCGTCAGTCTCTCCTACCTCTAATCTTATTATTAATACTATTTCTTGAGTTATCTTCTTTGAGTAAAAACTGAGCATGAAATGCCTCTTCTGGGAAAAAAAGAAAAAAGAAAAACTTTCCAAAGACACAAAATCCATTTCAGGACTAAACAGTAAACACTGCCTTTTTTTCCATTTTTTTTTTTCTGTTCGATTTAACAATAAACCCTTTCCACCAGCCAAAACAAAATTCTAGGTCTTCTGTAGGCATGTATTTTCACAAATTTGCTTCAAGTTCTCTCTCCTACATTCAGGAATCAACAATAACACAGCCTCAGAACCAAGTTCAACAGTTACAGCTACTATAAAGCTGAACTACATTTAAAATGCCTCAGTTTCAAAAAAAAAAAAAAAAGGCTCAGTTTCTCTGCAATGCTGTAGCTTAGAAGTACTAAGAAACATATACCATGATTTCTGAATCAAAATAAATATTGGCTTACAATTTAGAGAACTTATGTAGAGTTCCTTGTTTAAAATAGGTTAAAATAACTTTAAGCTTTTATATATTGGGCTTAATTATGGATAGTCTGGCATGGGATCATTTGATTGACATAGGATGATACCAAATAACAGACAATTCATTTATTATTTAAAAAAGAACATGAAAATTACTTCCAAAATTTACCTTTATGATTTTAAACCAAAATATGTGAATATTTATAAAGACCAAAACTTTTCTTTAAATACTTTTTTAGAAAATGAAATGAAACTTTTATGTAACTCTAATGAAAGTAAACATGTTTAACAAGCCACAAGCAATATGCTCTTGTGTCCTTCAATTATAAACAGTTTGAACCATGCTTTTAAAAGAGTTTTATATATTGGAAAATTATGTAAAATGTTCCATCTTTTAAAGAAGAAAGCTGTGAAAGCTTCATGAAAATACAACTAAACAGGGAGGACTGTATGGAAATAGAAAGAAAATCTTTATTAAAAATGGAAACTATAACATTTCTCTGAATAGAATATTGTAATATTCTACTGAATATTGTATATTCATAAATGTAATGCCTATTCAGGATAATTTGGGGCAATTTCACTTTGTTTTTATTGTTTCTATGTGGCTTTTGCATAATTGTGGAGTTTAACTATAATTCTAATATAATTTTTCCCAAAGACACACTTTATATCTTTCCTTATTACATCTGTAGCAAAATCATTTTCAGGAAACGAACTTCCTCTGTCTATTATTATATTATTCTTTACACCACTAAAAATGCCCTCCCTTTTAATCATTTTCAAATATTCTTTACTTTCTTCCCCTAGAATGGCAATATTCCATTAGCTGATGGCACAGGGGTTTTAAGTGCTTTTCAGAGTTTTGGCATCAGAAGTATCCTTAACCATGTTTATTAGGCCTTGGAGAGTGTTAATTTTCAGGTAGAAAGGGAGTTTTGAGCTTTCGTTAGGATGTTTCCCAAATGCTTTAATTTCAGATATAGTTTAGTATAATTATGGCTGCTTTAACCAGGGCCATTTGAGAAAAAGCACTGAGTAGCTGATAAATAAATGACCATTGTAACATAGTTTAACATCCCATATACCAAAGGGAAAACATGTATTCTGTGATATTAACTATTGTAATTGCTAATGCATCAAAATTTAGGCAAATAAGTTCAAAGAATACCAAGTTCTTGAAATTGTAAGCATTCTTTGAATCTGAATAAAAATTGCAACAATATTTAATATGGTGGGCCCTGGAGTGGAGTGAATAAAAAAATGAAAAGCCATCTATTTTACGGTTGGTAGTGTATATATGTCCATGCCTCTCTCTCGCTTTGTCACAGCTTACCCTTCCCCCTCCCCATATCCTCAAGTCCATTCTCTAGTAGGTCTAGTGGGAAGCAGCCGAATAGCACAGGGAGATCAGCTCTGTGCTGTGTGACCACCTAGAGGGGTGGGATAGGGAGGGTGGGAGGGAGGGAGACGCAAGAGGGAAGAGATATGGGAACATACGTATATGTATAACTGATTCACTTTGTTATAAAGCAGAAACTAACACACCATTGTAAAGCAATTATACTCCAATAAAGATGTTAAAAAAAAAGAAAAGCCAAATATACCTTATTAAAAATAATTAGAAAAAAGAGTTTATTAATATGCATATTACTGAGAGTATAAATTTGTTGAATGAATTAAGAGGAAGAGTAGATTGTGAAACATTTTAATTATATATATTTTTAAAGTGACTATGAACTCTGTTTCAAAGCGCCGGAAATACATAGCCCATGTCCAGCCCAAGAACTGTTTTCTCTGAGCTAAATATTCCCAGTTTATAACAACTCACGTGACTTTAGTTCATATCCCTCCACCATCCTAGTCACATCCCTCTGGATGTGTTCTGCCTTGGTATTGTCCTATGAAAGATGCAGAACAGAAAACAACACTTAAGGTATTAGTCTGATCAACCACCTGTAGAAGAGTCTTATTTCATTCCATACTTGGGACTCAGTTTTCTGTTAATGCAACCTAAGTTTACAAAGGCTTTTATGGTAGCCATATCATGTTGATCACTCATGTTGAACTCACTCCCCAAACCTGAGAGATTATGTTAGCATACTAGCAATGTACAAGCATTCCAATTTCTCAACATCTTCACCAACACTTATTTTATTTTTATAATAACCATCCTTATGGATATAAAGTGATACCTCACTTTGATTTTAAGCCCATGTTTCCTTAGTGATGTAGAGAATCATTTCATGTGCTTATTGGCCATTTGTATATCTTCTTTGGAGAAATGTCTACTCAAGTCCTTTGTCCATTTTTAAATTCGGTTGTTTTTATTTTTGTTGTTGTTGAGCTGTAGAAGTTCTTGATATATTATAGTTATTAATCCTTTATCAAATATTTTATTTACAAATATTTTCCCCACTCCATGGATTTCCTCTTCACTCTGTTGATTGCATCCTTTGATGTGCAGAAAATTTTAATTTTGATGAAATCCAGTTTATTTATTTTTTCTTTTTGACTGGGCTTTTGGTATCATATCCAAAAACTTCCTGCCAAGTCCAATGTCATGAAAATTTTCCTCTATGTTTTTTTCTAAGAGTTTTATTGTTTGGGTTCTTACATTTAGGTCTTTAATCCATTTTGTGTTAATTTTGTGTATGACAAAAGGTAAGAGTCCAACTTCATTCCTTTCCATGTGGACATCCAGTTTTCTAGCACTATTTGTTGAAAAGACTGTCCTCTCCCCATTGGATGGTCTTGGCACCCATGTCAAAAATTATTTGACCATATATGGGGTGGTTTATTTTGGGGCTCTGTATTCTATTTCATTGGTCAATACACCTATCTTGATGCCAGAATAATCTTTTGTTTGTGATACAAGTAGTATATATTTATTCTAGTTTGTCATTTGTCTTTTTACTTTGTTTATAGTACTTCTTTTGCCATGCAAAGTTGTTTTATTTTTATGTAGTTAAATTTATCAATGTTTTTCTTTATTGCGTCTGTATTTTGTGTCACAGGAAAGTTTTCCCTGTACCTAACTCGTAAAGGAACATGCCCACGTTTTCTTCTAGTACATGAATAACACTATAAGGTTTTCAGAGAAAAAGAGAGAGTAGACCCCTTTTTAGCAAATACATGATACTAAACTAAATTGAGAAACGACTACACAAAGACCACTAGCCAAGTTAGAATGTAATCCTTTGTGTAATAGTAATGATGACAATCATGATGATGATGATGACAATGCTGACTATCTAATGACTTCATTTTCTGTACAATACACCATAGGAGGTCTTTGCATACAGTAAGTGTAGGGAAAGAAGAAAAACACAGTTAAGAGCTTTAACTTTAGAGTTATATAAACTTGAGTTCTAATACCTGTTTCACTAGATTCATTCCA
Source organism: Delphinus delphis (assembly GCF_949987515.2). Classification (NCBI taxonomy): domain Eukaryota; kingdom Metazoa; phylum Chordata; class Mammalia; order Artiodactyla; family Delphinidae; genus Delphinus; species Delphinus delphis. Next base: position 22,599,869 of record NC_082700.1, read on the forward strand.
AACTATCACTCATTGGTGGTGTGATTTGGGGCAAGTTTCTTACATTCATTAAGTCTCCATTTTAAAATCTGTAGAATGGGAATAATCATATGATTTACTTCATGGAGTTGTAGATTAAATAAGATAATGCAGATAAAGTCCTTAGTGATTAGAATTAAATATTCCATACATATTAACTACTATTAATACAATTAGTATTAATTAGTTCACAGAATTCTCAATTTATCATTGAAATTACTGAAGCAGTTGAAACTTAAAGTCATATAACTAGTATGTGTCAGAATTTGGACTCAAACCTAACCTCTGATCTCCTATTCCTCTAGTACATCAGTAGGAAGTCATTTTAACATGAATGTTGATTTTACAAAAGCCTAGAGTAGAGGGACCTGGTTGTTAAGAGAATTCTCTTCTGATTGGAAACAATGGTAATCGTATAAGAAACAATGTACAAAACTGTAGTGTATGACCCCATGATCTTTGCCTCTTTTTTCACAGTCAAATGGGAAGTGATCGGACTTTTAGAGCTGAGAAGTGAGAGAAGATTAAGACCGGGAAGGTGTCACTGGATTGAGTAGTTAAGATCTTATGGTTGATTTTTGAGCCAGAAACCAGTGTGTAAGGTTAAGGAGTGAGTGTATTCCGGCAGCAGCAGGGTTGGCACGGTGGCTAAGACTAGATAGGCTTTCTGGTGCAGGAGTTAGGAGAAGCCCTAGCCAGGAGGCAGAGGATGGATAGTGTAGAACATTTATTCCCCATGGCTCATATTTCCATAAAGGGAAGAGAATGTCCAATCTACTCTCCAGGAATGGAAAATTATGGTAGGAATGTTTTCAGCTAATCTCCGAACTTCCACTTGTCCCAATAGATGAGTGACTTAACCTTTTGTTGATTTGGAAGAAGGCTTAGCCCCCGACTCTTCTTCTTGTAAGCCAGACTGCAAATCAAGTGCAGAGAGGGCACATTCTGGGCTGCTGTTATAGGAGAAAGTTCAATTTAATAAAACTATTCAGCCAAACATGTAAAGAAACATTTACCAATCAGCTTCATCAACAGTAAAGTTAATGTTGCAACATCTATCTGTCCAAACGCGAAGGGAGAAAAAAGGAGTGCGATGGGGGTTAGCGGTAGGCAGAAAATGTAGCTGGTAGGTGATTAGCTTCAGTAAGTTCTAGTAGCAGTGACATAGGCAGAATCTAGTTCCAGGTGGGAGCACTTGCTACAGAGATTCAAAACTGAATCTAAGGGGTGATAGTTGCTTCCTTGTGAGCAGTTTTGTCCTAGAATCTAAGCACAAGCTTACCCCTTAGGCCTGGAATTTGTGGCCTTCAGTATGAGGACTGGTGGGATGCAGTACATCCAAACAAAAAAGTGGATAAATTGAGATAACATATATTGACTGCACTTTTGAGAAATGAGATAGTAAATGAAAGGCTAGAAATGCAAGATAACTTGTAGGGTAGCTAGAAGGGTTAAGAGAAGGATTTCCTAGGGCCTGGGAAATCTGACCATGCTTGCAGGGCTTATGAAAAAGGCAGCATTGAAGATACAAGAAAGTGGGAGCTATTCGTGGAGTGCATCCTGGAAGCCCAGGAGGAGACAGGCTTCAGGGCAGAGAGGAAGGGAGTAACCTTCAGAAGAAAGAGCACTCCTGAGTCAGGATGAAAAAATTAGAGACTGAATAAAGGGAAAGGACAACTTAAAGAAAAGGGAAATCAAAGGAGTTCTTGATTAGATAGAGTGTAAGAAAAACAGCTGAAGGTGATAGTGTAGCGTTAGTAGTGTAGAGTTAGTCATTTGAGGAAAATGAAAATGGTGTGAACTGCCATAAAGCCATAAAAAAAGGGATTAGCTTTAATGATCTAAATGACACCAATTAGAGTAAATCCACGGTTAGTGTAAATCCATGGTGAACCTACTAAGTTCAGCTTTGCAGTGTTTATTCAGCAGTGTTCTGTTTCCAGGATCGGGAGACACAGCAAAAGGTGGGATGGAAATTGGATTAAATAAACTCAGTAGGTCAAAGACTTTTTACCTTTTCTTTCTTAAAAAAAATTATGGAATTTTACCGTAGGGTCATCATTTTAAGTGTCCTCTCTATTCGGTGGTATAGTGGTAAATATAGAAGTTGTAAAAAAGAATGTTGAACTCAAAACATACCTGGGAAGTAGTTTGTGTGGCTTGTTGGTCTATTTTAAAACTAAATTCAACATCTCAGATTACAAGTGAAGTGCTAATATTTATGGAAGCCTAAATGCCCATGCTAGACATTTGCTAGGGCACCACACAAATATGTAACTTGATTTAATTAAGTATTCCAGGGTTCTGGATCGTTTATTAGTTGTACATCTACTAACTGCATCTCTCGGCAACATAATATAAAGTGCAATATATAGTCTTTTTTCTCCTTTATCTTATACCCAGTTGTTCCTCCAGTTAAGACGTGAAACAGATGAATCAGTTCAGCGACACTGAAAGAGCAATTATAATGAAGTACCAACATATTTTACAGATTTTCAGAGGAATGAACAATATGAGTTATTTTGGGGATGATGGACAGGATTTGGATGAAAAGGAAAGGAAAAAATTGGATATTTCAAACTACAGCCATCATGTGCTGGAATGCCCACAGCACGCAGGTCTAATTACTCTTGGGAGAGAGTAAAGGAGAATGTTTGAATCAGATGTACTGAGACTGAGGCCGGGTGGGGTTGGGAGGGCTGCTTCATGGAGGGAGAGAAGGGAACCCCATCTCTGAGTGTCTACATTATTGGTTTATCTGCTGGATCTAACTCTTCTAGGTTGCTTTGGCTATGAAGTCATAACTGCGGTGTGCTTTTCCACATGGTGTTCTATGAATATTATTATTTATAATAATTCCTTCATAGTGATTTTCAAAACATGAAGTCTACACATATCAGTGTTCTCTGTAATCATTAAGTCCCTCTCCCGCAAGCAATCCTTGGCCAACCAACCCATTAGTCTAAGTTAAAATGGAAACTAACAATTTTGGAGCATGCCACAAGGCTTTTAAGGAACCTATACTTTTTTCTTTTTAAAGTCTTAAAATATGTGGAATAAATATGAAGAGGTAGCAATTTAAATTTTTTAATTTCTCTCTTAAAGCCAAAAACTAAGTCCAGATGTTTTTATTGGTTATAGCTCTAAAAGCAGCTAATGGGTTGATGCCATTTTATCCTTCCCCTGGAAAGTAAAATTTTTGTATATCACTTATATGTGGAATCTAAAAAATAATACAAATGAACATGTTTACAAAACAGGAAAAGACTCACAGACATAGAAAACAAACTTATGGTTACCAAAGGGGAAAGAGGCAGGGGAGGGATACATTAGGAGTATGAGATTAACAGTTACACACCACTATATATAAAATAGATAAACAGCAAGGATTTACTGTATAGCACAGGGAGCTATATTCAATATCTTATAATAACCTATAATGGAAAAGAATCAGAAAAAATACATATTTATGTATAACTGAATCTAACACGATATTGTAAATCAACTATACTTTGATTAAAAAAATGAAAGTAAAAAATTTTTTTAAAAAATGCTTGAATGAAACCTGCTAGAATACATCCTATAACCCCCAAACTTACAGCAGATCTGATATAATACCAGGCTGACTCTGAATCAGAAAGCCCCAGACAGTTGCATGAATTATAAGGGATCTCAGGAGTCAACTTAGTTACAGAGCTCATAACTGAGCAGGGAAGACAGATGTTAAATTATTATGAGGTTATTTATTGAATTGTAGAGATAGTAAGTGCTCTGAAGATGTAATACAGGGAACTCTTGAGAGAATGACCCCGTCTGGGGGTGGTCTCAAGAAAGACTATCTGGCTAAGGAATGCTATGCATGTAGCAAATTTATCACCCCATGGAGATTCTAGAATGTAAGAGAACAAGCAAATTATCATCAGCAAGCACCTCTTTTGCATTGCTATGTCTCTTATTTTCTCATAAGCACTTTATAAACATTAATTCTATCCTCATAATTTCCCCATGAGGTAGATGCTATTATGACCATCATTCCCATTTTGCATATGGAGAAATTGAGACACAGAGTGGTGAAGTAAGTTGTACCTGGTCCCATAGTGACATCATGGCTTAGCTGGGATTTGAACCCTGGTGATCTCAATCACCACACTGTGCTGCTTCTCAGCCCACATATAGCAGAGGGGAAGAAGCAAGTGCACCAAGGTATAAAATAACATATACTGAGAGTAGCTTAAGTACATATGTCTTCTGCATCCAGTAGAAAATTCAGTCAGATCAAGGATTACTAAATTCCACCAGAAATCAAAGCGGAGCTGAGTAATATTTTGACATATAATTTGTATTTTCTCTCACCTAATTTTTCCTCTTATTCTTTTCCATATTCAAGCCAATAGCTCTCTGTGCTCTACTACTTCAGGTGTAGAAAGTAAAAATAGCCCCTATCCTTTCTGGCTTTTCTTTCTAAAACTAAAACTAAGCCCATAGAAGAACTTACACTCCTTATGGAGGATGCATAAAGGAGAACATGTTTGCAGGAGCAAACCAAGTTTGAAAAAAGTAGAGGAAGAAAAAGGCTTTCGGCAGGGAGGGAAGTCCTGGGGCAGGAGTCAGATGCAGCTTTCAGGAAATATCTGGGGAGGCAGAAGAACCCAGTGCAGAACGGCTTCCAACACTGGCTGTGACTGTGGAGGAAGGACAACGTGGAAGTATCAGAGTGCCGCCAGCCTGGAGGGACAAAGGACGTGGAAAGAGACAATGAGTGTGAATTCAGTGGGACATCATCAGGAAACCACTGTCTTCATCCATGTCCTGGTCGGTGTATCCTTTCTACAACTTGGCAACCTCTCCAAGAAATCCCATAGCATTTCTGGTCATTTTCAAACCATGTCTACAGTCTCATCTTTAGGTAAGCATAAGTGTAACTCTAATTTCCTGCTTACAATAAGACTTCTCTTCTCTCAGCTGAAGTCTGACTCCTGCCTTTGTTTGGGTACCAGGATTAGGAAGTGCAGGCTGCTTCTACTGCTGTCTTCTTCTAAACTCCAACTCCCAATACCATGACCTCCTCTCCCCACCCTCAAGGTGAAGGAGGAGGGCCGAGAGCAAAGAGCAAAGGCCTATTTACTTAGCTTTGCTGTTCCTAGTCTGTCAAATGTAGACTCTCTTTCTCTCCCAAGTTGTATGTGCAGATGATTTAAATATCTCCTAGTCAGGGCACTCTAGTCTGCACTGTTCTCTAGTAGGATACCTTCCAAATGACCTCTTACTGTCCCCTGCAGTGCCTGCCCTCTAGGGTGCACCCACAGTCTCCTTCTGTTGGGGTCCTTTCACTTCAACCGGCAGCCTCCTGAGCTGGCTCAAACCTGGCTCCTCTCGGTGTCCACTGGTTGTGATGTGCAAAATCCCGGAAAAATGGCACATTTTGAGCATGGAGGAAGTTTCCAAAAGAAGCAGAAGTTAAAATTTCCTCCAAGCAGGCGTAATGGGAAGTCCGGAGTCAGAAATTAAGGTGAGTTTTAGAAAGTAAATGGGTATATTTTTTTTGCACAGTTATGTTTGTGGTTTGAGAGTCATACCTGCTGAAACAGTAAGTCTCCTCTAGAATGTTGTCCCTGGAATTGTGTAACACATGGCCCTAATCATCTATTAACGTAGGCCAAGTTTTTGCGCATTGCAGTAAATTTTCTTGGACTTTCTAGGAATGGTTGAAGAGAAGGAGTTGTCAATTGCCGTTATCTTATAGGAGGCGGAGGAATGAGTTACTCTCTAATCAGTTTGTAACCATGTAAATCATGGTATCCAATGAGGAGTGCCTTCTGGTTTCTCATTCAAGATTTAACAACAGTCTTCTTTAATAGAACAATGTGAAGAAAGAGCTTCCTTCCCCTCGTCTCCTCCCCTTCACCCTCCCTCTTTCTTCTTTTGTCAGTTGATCAATAGTAGCTCAACTTGCACAAGTCACTGCTAATTGCTAATTGTCACGAAGTTGGCTCCTGTTCACCATCTACTTTCTAGATTGTAGCTTGTCCTTGCTGTGGCAGCAGGGGACCATCATGTTTTGATAATTTGCTATTCTATTGATCTTCTCTGTTAATTTACAAAATAGTTAGCAGAAATATCCATTACCTGGGCATTTATCCAATATTAATAACCATTCTAAAAGGACAAAATTCCATACTTAAAAATATGTGATGTTACTGTGTCACTGGATTCCACTTTATCTCTGAAGACCCAGATGCCTCTGGGCCAACTCTGACATGCTTAGTTAATGCGAAAAAGAGAACAAAGAAAATAAACGTACATGATGGGTCTGCAGTTAAAAAAAGGAGGCAGCATGGTTGGGGGGCCTCCCAAGAATCACACCTATGTACGCTGCTTCTCACTCTGGCTTTCTGACTTGTCAAATCATTACACATCTCTGAATCCTTAGAAAGGTAACAATACCTAAGCTTAGAAAATCTGTTAAAATTCTTTAAAAAGAAACAAAAAGCAAGGAAGATGGAACAGAAACAGAAATGGCTGTTTTCAGCTCACAAAACAGAATATGTTTTTGGAAGGATGACGTGGTTTCATAACAATTTCAGGTCAATAGTTCATATTACTCTTCTAAGGCTCATCCTTTAATTGGTTATGAGTTCTTTCATAATTGTCCTCAGAGTTCCCTATATACCCATAAATGCCTATTCAGCAAAATTGGCAGATTAAAAACTCTCATTCTTTAAATGTGTTCAAAAACACATTTTATAAACTAATTATGTATTTCAGACCAGCTAATTTTTGCTGATAAAATACATGTTAGACGTGCAGATTTTATCCCATCATCATCTCCATTGATTACTGACAGCATTAGTAGGGATCCAATAGTGTGGAATACAATTAAATGAAACAATTTCAAATGGATGGAGGAGGGCATTTTGTCCTAATGTGAATCATTTTATTTTAGTGAAACCTATTACACGCGTATATTTATTAGCCATTCACACATCTCCAAGGCACTGATGAGCCATGCAAAACATAGTGATGGGCTGAGAAGTATCCCATGCTATTGTATCCAAAGGTAATTAACATCTAAATCCTGGAAACGGTGCACTGAGTAGGCAGTAAACCGGTTTAGATATGACAGCTGGCAACATCAACTACTGGGCAGCACATTGCTTCTAAATTCCATTCAAGGCCATCCTCTCCTGAAAGCAAATTACATCTCTCAACTCCTTAATTTCTCCAGCATTAAAGGTTGGGAGAAATGCTTGGGAAGAGAGAACATTGGTGAAGATTCCCAAGGTCTTGTTTTATGAGAGCTTTCCGTTTCACACCAAATTATAATTCATATATTAATTAGGTGGTTCTTAAACACATTCGGGGAATCCCTAGCCTTAAAACCTTTAAAATATCTGAGGATTTTCGTTACCTCCATAAGGTGATGGAAGTAAGGTAGAGAGTATAACACTCCAAATACAAATACATTGTATTTATATAATTATAATTGGATTCATAAGTCTATATCACTATCTGCCTACTTTTTGTAAATGTCAATATTTGCATATATTAATTTTTAATAGTTACATCTTAAGTCAGGAATTTTGACTTAAATTTGAGGAGAAAGGCAAAATAGGAACTTCTTAGCTTGAGCACAAGAAAAGCGAAGTGTTCTCAATTCTCATATTAAAATCACCTGAGAGATTTTTAAAAATACTGAATCCTTGGATCCACTCCAAAGCAATTAAATCAGACTTGCTTAAGAGACCTGGGCATCAGGATCTTACAAAGTTATTCACATGTTTCTGATATGTAGCTGAAGTTGAGACCCACTGGAAAAGGTCAACTGACAACCAGTAAGAAGAGGAGGTGTCTTCTAGCTGTGGTGGAGTCTGGGAAGTAGGGCAAAAACTGCTTAGAGCATAATGGAATTGCCCTGGGAGCAGTATCTGCATGAAGAAAGAAGCTGGAGAGCCAATTAGGGCTTGATGGAATAAAGCAGGTAGGCTTTTAAGATCACCACGTGAAGAAGGACTTGGTCTGGGAAGAGGCTGAATCAAAATTTCACGACAGTGATGTTCAGAGGGTCTCAATCTCAGATATAATCCTATTCTGTTGACTGTAATCACGAATCTGCAGAATAGTCAACAAATCCTGCATTAATCCAAAGATTAATCCAAAGCAATCCAAAGATTGCTATTCACGTCTTAGCCCTGAAGACAGTTAGGAAAGAAAAATTTGCATTAAATGAACCACTGTTTATTGGGCATTAGCTCTGCATGAGACACTATGGAAGATATAAATAAATACATGGTCTCTGCCTCTTATGAGCCTATTTCCAACGAGTTGGAAAGAATTGTAGCACTGATCTCATGTTCCATATTATAGCAAATGTTCACTTTCAAATCATCTTTCTTCACGCCCTACTTCTTCAACACGACTTAAGAACTATTTAAAAACAGTCAGTGACTAGTTGTCAAGGAGTGGGTCAGATTGTACGTGCTATGGTTTTAAACAAGAAGAGATCACTATGGACAGGGCTGACCTAGGAGAAGGCTTCACAGGGGGCTTATACCCGAGCTGGGTTTGAGGCTGAACTGGCTGTAGTTAAGTGACAGGAGGGTGTTGTTGGTCTTGGGGACGCGTTTCCCTGCTGTCACTGTTGTCCTTTGGGGGAGTCAGAGAAAGGTTTGGTTTGCTGACAGTCAGGCGGCCTCACTGCACCAGCATCTCCAGGAGAGGTGACACCACACACGAGCCAGCTTCCACAAAAGGCTGTGTAACTGAACCTCTGTCCACACCGCCACACCATTCGCACACTCTGTGAACCACACACACGCATCACCATCACACCCGGGAGCCTTTACCAGGCCAAAGCAATTGGCATTTTATCTAAAGAAGGAGCACCAAATCTGAGAACATAGTTGGAAAAAGAATAAATAAATGATTTATTGATATTATATTACCATATATGACAAAATCATATTTTATGTTTCTAGACTTTATAGGCCACCTGGTGGTCACTTAAGTTCATTAAAAGCTAAAGTTCTGGGAGAGGTTAGTTGCCATTAACAAGACTGATCAAGAATGGGATAAACGAAAGGTATCCGAGTATGGGGAGTAGAGAGAGAGGAACAGCCCACAGGGAGAGGCAGGGTGCCAATAGGAAGGAGGGGACACTCAAAAGGCAGTGGGAGACAGCCAACAAACGCTGTCCACTCCATAGTTTTCCTGAAGACAGTCTTTGTCGGGGTAGTCCTGGAGTTTCCCCAGAGCTGCAGCTTCCCAAGACTGGCTGTACATTGGTGTGGCCTGGGGACCTACCCAGTGAATCAGAATCACTGAGATGGGACCCAGGAATGGACAGTTTTTATTTTTTATTTTTATTTTAAGTAAATCAATGTTGTGGAAAGCTTTATTCTTTCTTACTTTTTTTTTTTGGTATGCCATCAGCAATTTTTTAAATTGAAATATAGTTGATTTACAATATATCAGGTGTACAGCAAAGTGATTCACTTGTACATATATATACATATACTTTTTCAGATTCTTTTCCATTATAAGTTGTTACAAGATATTGAATATAGTTCCCTGTGCTATACAGTAGGTCTTTTCTGTTTATCTATTTTATATATAGTAGTACCTGTTAATCCCAAATTCCCAATTTCTCTCTCCCAGCTTCCCACTTTGGTAACCATAAGTTTGTTTTCTATGTCTGTGAGTCTATTTCTGTTTTGTAAGTAAGTTCATTTGTATCATTTTTTTATAGTCCACATATAAGTGCTATCATATGATATTTGTCTCTGTCTGACTTACTTCACTTTGTATGATAAACTCTAGGTCCATCCATGTTGCTGCAAATGGCCTTATTTCATTCTTTTTCATGGCTGAGTAATGTACAACTTTTAAAATGCCACAGATGGTGCTGATGAGCAGGCGCACAGTGCTCTAGAACAGACCTGGCAGGAAAGGCCTGGGATGGATCACTGGAGGCTCACCCACCTGCAGTGTGATCTTAGGCACCAGAGAGGCTACAGAGTAAACAATCCCAAGGTGCTGGACCACGGATATCAAACCCCAATGTGCATAAGAATAGCCTGTTAAATGAAGATGTCTGGGTGCCAGACCAGAGGTTTATGATTCAGCACATCTTACGACTCAGGCCAGGAACATAAGTCTTTTACAAACTCCCCAGATGATACTGATGCAGGTGGTTCGAGGACCTCAATTTGAGAAACACTGTGCTGGGTGTTGCCAGGCCGTGGATCACGAACCACCTTGCACACTGACCAGTGGAGAAGCCAGGTGACCTAGTGCCCTGAGTCCTCCTGGGAAGAGTTGGGGACAACACATCCAGCCCAGCTCTTTTCCACCATGTGGGCTTCACAGAATGAGCATTGTTCACACTACGTTGGCCCTGGCCTCCTTCCTGGGTTATGTGTTTCTTTTCTCCTCCTCTTCTTTGTGAAGAAGGAAATGTGTTAGTCTCTGAGGTGGATCAGACTGAGGTTGGAGAGTTGTCAGCTGAGCAGATGAGATGGGTTATTTCGCAAACCTGGGGAGATTTTGCTCAGTTTCTACTTGACGATGCTTCCATGTAGGGTAATTTAACTTTCTTTCGAGAAAGATTTTTTTTAATATTTAATAATTGTGAAGGCAATTATTTTGTTTTTATTGACTATTTCTTTTAATACCAAGAGTAAAGTGACTTTAAATGAATTCATAAAGAAACAAACAGCCACTTTAAAATATTTTGGAATCTTCATGACGGGTAACAAACGTTTTTCTTGTTTAATGTGTTTTGTGATTTATGTTGTGTATATGTATTGAATATACACAACTGTTCAGTCTGCAAAACTTCTAACAAAGAGAAAATTAAAGCCCAGTAGATGGCACTGTTTGCTACTCTTTTTACAAATTAATTCAGCAAGGAAACATTCCCCTCACCCCCAAATCTATTTGTTCTTACAATAGTATAAGTCCAACCTCCATTTTTAAAAAGCATTTCGTACAAGAAGCCCAATCATTCTGTCCTCTTCTGGACCTACACTGAGTAACTCTGTCACAATTTATTAAATAGAAAAGTACTTGAGGATTATAAATCTTGAGTGTAGAATGCATTTAACTTGCTCCTTTTCCTTCAGTGCTGCTGAGACAGCTGTATTTCCCCTCCTCCACCCACCCCCATACACTCTACAGATGCTCCCTCTTCAAAAAAGATGTAGGTTAAAAATCAATTTCAGGCCAGAACTGCACTTGTGTTTAAATGAAATTGTTTGTATTGGGATTATACTTATAGCTGTTCTCTAACATCATTTTTTTTCAAACGCTATAATACATATATGAAAAAACCCTTCATTGTGTCTTTTGACATGAGAAGGAACTAATGTGTGACCCATGTGTGTAGGTCACTGAGATCAGAAGGGGCACTGGTGTGAGCTCTGGGGGTTCCAGTCCCAGGTCTAATCATAGGACCCCGGGTCCAGCATTTAACTTGTCTGAATATCATTGTTACCATGTGTATAATTGTGGTAACAATGCCTATGCCGTAGGAATATTATGAAAATGAAACTCCATAGTAGAAGCATCCAGTACCGTGCATGATCCATAAGAGGTACTCAAGTAGTGGTATCTGTTGTTCATGGTGTTATATCAAACAGTCTCCTAGAGTCAGTCATGCCTGACACAAAGCTTTCTAAAAACTTCAGAAAAATAAATTCCATAATCTCCATTAGCAATATATTTAGTCGTGACCCTCCCCCAACCTATGGGATGCTAATTTACTGTGTTTTCTCATCATTAGCATCAAACCTATATTTTTAAGCTTCTTGGGCTTTAGAGGCACACAGAGGCAATTCAGCAAGCATCATTTACTATTGAAGGTTAACGCAGTCATACCCTGTAATCTCCTACTCAGCTGCCAATACTAATTTAATACAGAGAAGTGAACACATGGCTGAAACATTTAGTGCAGTGTCTATTTTGCCCATCTCAGTTTAAGATTATGAAAATTATATACTGTCTACAAAAGCTAGTATTTCTAGTTAGTGATAGTTTCCCAACATCAGAGCACTAAATACATCAAAGTGCCAAGGTATTCTACTACAAATTAAAATTTGATGTCTGTCGGCATTCGATTTGATAAAAATTCTGAAGCCAAGCAGAAAAAGATTAACAAAATGAACTGGAATATTCAGGAGGAAGAAAAGTACCAACTAGTAAAGAGAAAAGGGGGGGAATCACCCTAAAAACAACTTGAATTTTCTGTGTGTATTTGCTGTGTGTATTTGCTCCCCTTGTTGTCAGTTTTAATTGGTCTGCAGCATGCTGGGGTTCTAATGTATTCAGAATTTCAATTGTTATTTCCACCATCTATTATAGTATCCCCAAAATGCAGTCTATTCTTGGTGAATAATAAGAGTTTCTCTCTTTATTGAAATAAATAGCTTATTAAATCTACTGTTAGTTTTTATACCTGGTGACACAACTGTTTAGAAGTGCAGAAAATGAGAAACTGTCTCCTTCACAAATCATATTTACTAGGAGCAAGGTTGATTCCTCAAGGTTGGTCCAATGCTATTTAAGATTTTGTAAAGGTTAAAGCCAAGGCAGGTATATACCAAACTGTCAGAAGTTCACTACTGACACTCATGTCTTTCCAACGCAATTGTTTTCTGGATGCCAAGACTATTTTTAAAAAGGAAAGAGTCCTACTGTGCTGTGTGTATGTTTGCGTGCTATATCTATATAAACTTTGATGGTTCTAAAATTTGAGAGGCCACGTGATATACTGAAAAGAGCATAGGCCTTGGAGAAAGACAGATCTGGAATCTTAGATAGATACTAGCATTTATTTGTTTTCTTACCTTGGGAACTTATTTAAATTTTCTGAAGCAGAACTTTGTCATCTATAAAAAATGAGGATAATAATACATGCCCTACAGAAAGTGACTGGTGTATTTTATCACAGTGCCTGAAAAATAGGAATAGCTCAATACTCGCTTAAAAATTAACTCAGAACATAGGTGGGCCCTTAAACAACTTTATATATGAAAATCTGGATTCACAACTACAAAAAATTCGTTGTTGATAATTTTTTAAACATAATTGTAAGAGAAATAAAAATAGAATCATTTTTAAAAGTCTCTATTAGTGCATTTAAAGTTTAACAAGAATAACACTGTACAAAACATTAAGTACAGTGAAATAAACTGTCGAATTAACAGAACACCAAAAGGAAGACGTTATGTTGTTTCTGAGCCATTCATTTGTTGATTCCTATTAATGAAAATTAACTTCCCTACTTGAGTAACACCTAACAAGTATTTGTCTATGTTTTACTTTAAATAGGACTGGTTGATATTTAGATGTTTAGGTTTGTTAATTTAGCTAGTGTCAATATGTATGTGTGTATATATTATTTTGTGCTGTTCAGAAATATTAGTTAATATATGCCTGATCAGGATATGGAAATTAAAGGTTAAGCAAAATAAACATAAAGAAGATATAAGGGTCATGGGGTAGGGAGCTGGGACCCACTACCTTCTGTCCTTTTCTCTGCATGTCTCTCAGATCTCTCATTTGATATGAAAAGTTGGAAAAGTACTGAAAATCTCAGATGGTTTTATTGAAGGGATAATAAAATTGAACTACCACACGTTGATATTGGACGCACTCATGAATCCAGGGTTGTATATTCTACAATTTCTCAAAATGTTATTACAACATTCTATTATACAGTCTTCATTTTACATAAGATTTTCTTCCAAGAGAGATAGTTTGATGGATGTTTTGTTTGTCAGTTTACTAGAAATTGAAAAACTGAACTGAGGACACAAAGTTAGCTGAATTTACCAATATGTGCGTCTAACAGAGGCTGCGTGGCTGAGAAAGGGTTGGTAGTCTCTTGGTTCATAATCAGAATTAATTATGATTTGGAGAAATAAGACAGTAAGTTCAACCACTAACTTCCTTGATGAACCATTCTGAAAAGCTAATTAGGCAAAATGCTACTAAAAGACTAAGATGCATCTGCAAAATGAAAGCATATATATATATATATATATATATATATATATACACACACATATATATATATAAAGGCTGTGGAGGATGTCGATTTTGTCCCTAAACTAGTGCACATTCAAACATGCTCATTGTCATTTGATTCTGGCACTATCAAGGGTTGAAAATCACTCTAGCAACTAATATGTGAGCAAGCCGTTCCTTCGGCTCAGTCTAGTCTAGGTGAGAGGATTACTCACTATTTCTGGCCACATCTAAGGAAAGCAGCCGCTGAGAAATGCACAGCCATTCTCATACCCTCCCCTTCCCTACTCTGTACAATTCCCAACTCCCCTATTGCACAATCCAGCTTGTGTGACCAACACTTTTCAAAGCTCAATGTAAGCACACCAATGTCTCAGAACTCTCATATGCCATTAACACAAACAGGGGACCTTAGTAGCAGTCTCTCAGTCACAAGTCACGTGTGTCCTGGTATCAGGGCCTGACTTCCGGACAACACGGAAGATTCTGGCAATAAACACATCACACATTTTCTTAATGAAATGAAACGTTAAACTTTTAAGGGCTCTTCTACTGTATTTTGCAAGTTATAGTTGAGTCTATTAGAGAAATGGCTATGCGCCTGAGCTACTGCTCAGGGATAGCAACTTGTTGGGAGAATGATATGATTGGAAAGTAGGACTGAAAGCTGGCATCACAAGTTTTGCTAAATGAAACAGAAAATTCGCAATATATAATGGTTTTCCATGGGTTGAGCAGCAGGCTAGATGGCAGGGGTGTCAGGCCTGGCCATGAATTCAATCATTATTTCTTGAATCCTGCCGATAGGATATCCATAATATTAATTAATTAATTAAACGACTATTTACTAAACACTTGCTGTGGACCCCAGTCAGAGTTTGGTGCACATATCCAAAGGAAAGAAAATAGATATGCTTCCTGACATGTTCACAGACCAGTCCTGGTTATGGCTATGAAGTTCCTGTGGTATCAGTTAAGAAGAGCATGGGCAGAGATTCTGCAGGCTTGGATTCCTCCCTAGCTGTGCTGCTGACTTGCCGAGGGATACTGGCGAGGGCATTTGACCTTGCAGTCTCACTCTCTGCTTTCATACAAGGAGGCTAACAACAGTTAGCCTAGATAGGGCCTAGATAGGGCCTAGTTAGTGAAACTGCCCTATCTAGCTTCCCCGCAGTGTTGGTGTGATGGACAAACCAGATAATCGATATGAGAATGCTTTGAAAATTGTAAAGTACCCATTTTAATTTCACCTTGCGATAGACAGAAATAATAATTTCCACCTATTCACCTCACATGCAAGCTGCTGCTTCTTGGCACGTATTGAACAATGCTCACTCCCTGACTTACAAACAGAATTAGACAGAGTTCCTGCCCTGTGGTTTTAAACTAGGCAGACATGCATGATAAAACAATGAGAAAACATTCAAGGTAGACAGTATTGTGGTAGACATTAATGTGTTTATAAAAGGCCTACGAATTTCTTAGACGGAAAGTGCTATGGGCATTTTTCATAGTCCTTAGGATGTTTGCTTCTTGTGAAATAATGTAAAATACATATATTTTTTTAACCTAATGTAAAATAAAAAGAAAGCTACAGGAGGATTGAAAAGAAGTTGAGTAAAAAGAAGGGAATAAGTCAGAAAGACAAATATCATATGATATCACTTATATGTGGAATCTAAAAATATGATACAGGACTTCCCTGGTGGCACAGTGGTTAAGAATCAGCCTGCCAATGCAGGGGTCATGGGTTCGAGCCCTGGTCCGGGAAGATCCCACATGCTGTGGAGCAACTTAGCCCATGCGCCACAACTACTGAGTCTGCACTCTAGAGCCCACGAGCCACAACTACTGAGCCAGCACACCACAACTACTGAAGCCTGAGTGCCTAGAGCCTGTGCTCTGCAGCAAGAGAAGCCACCACAATGAGAAGCCTGTGCACCACAACAAAGAGTAGCCCCGCTCACCACAACTAGAGAAAGCCTGCGTGCAGCAACGAAGACCCAATGCAGCAAAAAATAAATAAATAAATAATAAAATAAAAATAAATTTATTAAAAAAATAAAAATATGATACAAATGAACTTATTTACAAAACAGAAATAGACTCACAGAGATAAAAAAAAACTTATGGTTACCAAAGGGGAAAGGATAGGAAGAGGGATAAATTAAGAGCTTGGGATTAACAGATACATACTACAATATACAAAATAGATAAACAACAAGGATCTACTGTATAACACAGGGAACTATTTTCAGTATCTTGTAATAAACTAAAATGGAAAAGAATCTGAAAAAAAATATACATATGTATATATATGTACGTATAACTGAATCACTTTGCTGTACACCTGAAACTTTGTAAACCAACTATACTTCAATTAAAAAAAGACAGAAGGGAATAAATAATGTGGGGCAATTAAGTCCCACAAAATGTACTGAACACCTTACTATATGCTTTATACTATGCTGTGTCCTTGATGGGGGAAACATTGATATTGGCATGAAGTGAACAACAAGCATGTTCTTTATTTTGCTCTAGAAACTATGCCAAGTAGTTCACCTCATGATTGACTGCGATCCTATAGTTTTGAAATTATTAATATTTTTAAATAGTAACAATTGTAGTAATACCCCCCAGATATTTTAGCATCTATATAATGCCTTAGATTTTACAAAATTTTTATGTGAACAATCTAATTTAATCTTCATAATAATTTTGTGAGATGGGCGTCACCATTATCTCTAATTTACAGATGAAAAAGTTGGGCAGGCGTTGGTAAAATAATTTACTGAAAGTAAGACAGTAATTGGGAGACCCATGGCTTGAACCCAGGTCTTCTGACTCTAAGATGTGTTTTCCATCTTCATGTCACATAAGTCAACAGTCTAAAATAAAGCACTATGAAGCCTGAATTTGGATGCATTGTGCCCTTACTCTCATCTTATTCCATTTGTAGAATTTACAAGTCAATTCCATTGGTTTCCAGAGTAATGCAGTTATTAGAAGAATTTTGTGAAATTGTTGCTCGGGCAAACACTGCCTTCTTAAGGAATGTCACTGTGAAGTTTCTTTTTTTTTTAATATTTATTTATTTTATTTTTGGCTGCGTTGGGTCTTCGTTGCTGCGCGTGGGCTTTCTCTAGTTGCAGTGAGTGGGGGCTACCCTTCTTTGCAGTGCGTGGGCTTCTTCTTGCATTGGCTTCTCTTGTTGCGGAGCATGGGCTCTAGGCACGCGGGCTACAGTAGTTGTGGCACACGGGCTTAGTAGTTGTGGCGCACAGGCTTAGTTGCTCCACAGCATGTGGGATCTTCCCAGACCAGGGCTCAAACCTGTTTCCCCTGTGTTGGCAGGCAGATTGTTAACAACTGTGCCAGCAGAGAAGTCACTGTCACTGTGAAGATTTAATTGTGGATTGTGTTTCTGCATAGGTATAGGATATATTTCTTTCATGAGATTGTTAGAATGCTCAAAAAAAAAAAAAAAAAAAAAAAGGAGACCTGATGTGAGTTTCACTAAAAAGTTTAAAACATTTATTTTATTTTCATTAGTTACAGGTAATCATGTGTAACATGAAATCTAAAAAGAGAGTGAAAATAGCTTTAAAGAAATATAAGCCAGGGCTTTCCTGGTGGCGCAGTGGTTGGGAGTCCGCCTGCCAATGCAGGGGGCGCGGGTTCATGCCCCGGTCCGGGAGGATCCCGCGTGCTGCAGAGCGGCTGGGCCCGTGGGCCGTGGCTGCTGGGCCTGTGCGTTCGGGGCCTGTGCTCCACAGTGGAAGAGGCCACAGCAGTGAGAGGCCCGCGTACCGCAAAAAAAAACAAACAAACAAAATAAATATAAGCCAAATACAAAGTCATAATTGACATTTATTTTTTAAGAATGAAATAAGATTCTAGTTAACTGTCTAATTAATGAGAAGCCTATATGAGTAAAACACATACACAATCACACAATTATGCATGGTTGTTAGCAAAACTTTACTGATTTCCTGGAAATTCTAATAGTCTTCTAGTCCAAGAACAGATTACTATATGGCCCCTTTGCCAAAGTTAGGGTAAAAGACAACAACTACTACAATAACTTGGGGTAGTGCCTTAGTTGAGGCTCATATAACAGAATACCACAGACTGGGTAGCTTAAACACCAGACTGGTATCTCTCACAGTTCTGAAGGCTGGGAAGTCCAAGATCAAGGTGTTGGCAGATCCAGGGTCTGGTGAAGACTCTCTTCCTGGCTTGCAGATGGCCATCTTCTTGTCTTATCCTCACATGGTAGAGAGCAAGCTCTCATGTCGCTTCTTGTAAGGCTTGTAAGGCCACTAATCCCATTCATGAGGGCTCCACCCTCATGACCTAATTACCTCCAAAGGCCCCACTGCCTAATACCAATACCATCACTGGGGATCAGTCTTCCACATAACGAATTTTGGGGGGACACATTCAGTCCATAGCAGGTAGCTTAGATCTCTCTCCCTCTCTCTCTCTCTCTCTCTCTCTCTCTCTCTCTCTCGCAGACACGCACATGCACACAATAAGAACAAGATCTTTAACAAAATATCTTTTACCACAATAAGAACAAAATCTTGTTTTTCTCTCCCAGACTATTGTTTCCCTTCCAGAAATCTGAAATGAAGATTGTCTCATTAAAACAGCTGCTAAAGGCCAACTTCCATTTCTTTTCATTTTTCCTTCTATAATTGTAATGGAATAAAACTATCAAAATATATTATCCTACTCTGAATTTTCTATTCAGAGAATAGAAATTTACAGTATCAGAGAATCATCTGATTAGAAGAGTACTTGATTGATTATCAATGTCTGTCTTTAGGAAATACTATGTATAAATACTTTTATTTAGACCTATTTATAAAGATCTTCAGAGAGGACAATCCCATCATCTTTCTTATCTCAATTTGGATGCAATCACTTTCTTTGTCTGGAAACTCTTCTCTATACTTTGATTAAATCCCTTATACATCACAGATTAAGAAATACAAATATACAGACCGGATCTTTACATTTGAAAACTTGACCCTTGGACTGTCTTAAATATGGAAAAGAACTTGAGTTCATGTATTTCCAAAAACTTGTGATTGTTATGATATGAAAATCACTGAATGTTCAGGCTGGGTCACACAGGATGTAACCCTTAATGAAATCTTCATGGTGTGAGGCTTGGTCCCCAGTTTTGCAGTTGCAAAAAATTGGTGAGTGGTCTGGTCCTGAGCAAATGATTCATGCTAGCTGAAATCACAAGAAACTGGTTTACAAGGGTGAACATGTGGTATGATATGAGGGGTGGGGAGTTGAACATGAAGGAGGGTAGGCAGATGCATGCCTTTTCTGCTGGGCATGTTTTTTTTTAAGATATCAATACTTTATGTATTCAGAACATAGCCTAGACATGGGAAATAAGTAAAAAGAGACCGTTTGTAGTGAAAAATAGGTGTCCCCAAGTCTATGCAATGGAGTTCTGTTTTGAGCAGAGAAGAATCTACAGTCAGTCACACTGAAGAAACAAGAAGAGATGGCTGACACCTTGAAGGAATACAGAGAAAGCAGACATGTGCACTCAAAGGTCCATTTGTTGGTGGAGGATGGTGTATTAGTCCAGGTTCTCCAGAGAGGTAGAATATATATATATATATATATATATATAGATAGATAGATATAGACATATATATATGTGTGTGTGTGTGTGTGTGTGTATATGTATATATATCTGAATCACTTTGCTGTACACTTGAAAGTAACACAACATTGTAAATCAACTATACTTCAAGTTTTTTAAAAGTTAATTTTATTGATCTCTAAAACAAAAAAGAGAAACTTACCCATGTTCACCCAGAGAGTGACAGACCCATGATTTAAATTTAGCTCAATCTGATCTAAAATCCCATATTTTTACTTTTCTATGCTCTCTATTTACTATTAAATATTATATTCATTCCAGTGATTTTAATTTGTGACGATTAAAGGATATACAACATACTATATTTTAGCAGAACTGCCACAAAGTAATTAAAATTTTAAAATATTTTGGTACTTATTTTTTCTTAATTATTCTGGTCAAATATGGCCTTATTATATTAACTGAAATAAAGGGTGACTTTTGATAATGGGGTCAAAAGAAATAAAAGTGGAACACATCCATCTCTTTGAGCTTCAGCCAAGCCGAGTACCACATATGAGGGGCATTCCATGGCTACTCTACTCTCATGGACTTGGTTCTGGAGCAGTGGCCTCGTCCTGTCTCCGTTTCAGACTTTCTTCTTTCACCTCACCTTTCAGATTCCATGCTATAAACTTGGTACCTCTTCCTGCCCAAGGCCACTTCTTAGCCCAAGGTGGACCTATAGACATAAACTTGCAGCATCTAGGACAGGAAAGAATCAAGATAAATGATCCTGTGCAACAAAAGTATCCCTTTCTAGTTGCTGAAATTCTCTGATTTGCTAAACATGATGGCTCTCTTTGATGAATGCTAGAGACATGCTATCAATTCTCTAAAACTTTTTAATGCATATTGCTATGCCATGTATACAATTTCCAAGATTATAGCGTGTCTCATATGTTGCATTTTATTATCTCATTCTTTTCTTAGATGAGTTGCACATACAAGGTGGTAACTTATTTCCTTAAAACTTTCATAATTCACAAGGTAGGGTGTATATTCTTCAGAGAACTCCTATAGATAATTAATCTCACCTTGTTTTCTTTGTTTCCTTCCTTCCTACTGTCAATTCTTTAGCTTTCATTTTAAGAGTGATGCCAGAGGTCCTGGTCTCCTGGATTTACAGAATGGGATAGCCTGGATTGGGGTTGTTTTACTCTGGGAACTTGTGCTCTGTACAACTAACAAATCAACAAAATTATAAACATTGTTATTATGTTCCATTAATAATTATAGCTTCCTGGGTGAAATACTGAGCATGCTCAATTGCAAAAGCAGGGGATTCTTTTGGAATTATAGTCAGCATTTTCGTCTTGAAGGACTGTTTATAGCCTCTTAAAACAAAATAAAACATACTTCCCAAATTTTGCCTGCAGCAATTGACACAAAACATGAACACAAACAATTCACCTCCAGGCCAACCTTCTGTATAACCGGTAGATGGTCACTCCAGTGAACATTCTGGTTACTTATTGAAATCAAGAATCTTTCCTGCTCCATCAGGGAATTCAGTACCAGATCCAAGGTCAGAGCCGGACCTCATCTTGGGGGTGGAGGTTAAGTAATGCAAAGCATCCACAGAATGGCTAGAGGCCAAGGAGCAGGGCTTGTGACTCCAGAACGAGGCAGCTCAAGGTGAGATTAAGTTTTTAAAGGGTCATTAAGAAGTACTCACTGTTAGAAGTGGGGAAGTAAAAGGGAAGGTTTCAAGGATGACTTGGTAAAATCCTGTTTAAAGGACTTGCTGAGCAAAGAATCCTGAAGAGTATGAAAGGAAAAAAAACCCAAAACCACTTTTGAATCTTTTTGTGAAAGAGTTTAACTGTTTTTGCTAAAATGCTAGTATATATTTAAATGGCTGATACGTTGACTTGGATGACATTTTAAAACAATAAACTGATGCAAAGAAGGTGTCTGGAAAGATATACACCAAAGTAGGAATGTCGGTTGGTCCCTGAGAGGTGATGTTACAGCATTTTTTTTCTTCTTTATACATTTCTGTATTGCTTGTTTTCCCCCAATAAGTACACACACTGCTTTCACAATTAAGGAGGAATAAACAGTGAATTATTTTTATTTAAAAAAACTAAAGTTTACAGTTGGTCTTAATCTGTAAAATAAATGTTTCTATAGCTAAGTTAGCAGCTCAAAACACCATTGGGGAAGCAGGATCTGTGTGACAGGAAAAACAGAGACTAATTAAAAACAAATGAACACAAAAGCTTGGGTTTTGCGACAGCAGCAGAATTTACAGAATTACAACACCTCTAGAATTATGGAACCCACAAGTTCCTGCATGTGTCTGTTTCTGCCAACTTCTGGTTGTCTGTGGCTTTCTTAAAATATCCTTGGAAGGGACTCCAAGAAATCATCAAATCAGTTCAATGTTCTTTAAGTTATAGTCTAACAAAGGCTCCAGCATTTCTACAGGAGCTTCCCATTCGTGTACGTGTTCCAATTTTCTGCCACACACTTGATTTAAATCCAAGATTGCGTAGACTTACTTAGCTCCCACAACATTTGAAGCCCTTTCTCACGTTGTAATTTTCTTAATCAATGAGGTAGTTATTATTGTCCACATTACACAGGAGAGTCAGCTGAAGCTCAGAAAGTGACTTGCCCAAGGTCTCATAGCAACTTGTTTGCCAGGCTGGGATTGAACTCAGATCTTACAACTTGATGTCCAGTGCCATTTTTATATGACACTAAGACTGCCTCTGGAGAAGGAAAAAGATGTGACTGGTAGTCCTGGTGTCCCCACATGAAGCCTCTGGGGCCCTTGGAGAGGCAGGCTGTGTAAGTGGTCAATACATGGATGGTTGAGCTTTCCACAGCTCTAATTATGTGACTGGCTTTACGTTCATGCCACCCTATAAGTGGGAGAGGAGTTCATGGTAACACTTCCTTTAACTGAAAACCTCTTGTTTCCTTGGATGATTGCTTTTCCTCTTTATAAGTTTGTCATGAATTGAGTGAAGGAGTTGTAGTTTCAAAAGTTCTATTAACCAAAAATAAATAACGTTAATAAGTGAAAAGAACAGAGGGCAAAAATTAAGAAATTTTAAGGAGAGTCATAATAAAATATTACACTAAAATTATCCAAGAATAGACGGAAGGGTCTTTGTAGATACAGAAATTTCAAAACACATGGGTGGTCCTACTAATTTGTGGATCAGTTGAAATATAAACTATATAAAATTGATTAGCATATTCTAATCAACTCCACTCTGACCAGGGATCTCCAGGGATACTTAATCCACAGCTGTCATTGCCAATATGGCTGATTTTTTTCTTGTCAGTAATTTTCTTCTTATCCCCAATCTAAAATTCAGAATTCAGCAACAGACTAGCTTTTTACCTTATACATCGTGTGGTAATTTAAGTTATTACTACTAGGGAATATGAATATGAAAATATGCATATATACCTTGGCCACTAATCAATTTTCAATGGAATGGTTTATTTACTTAACAAATGGCTCGTTAAGTCACATTGGTAATTCAAGTTGAAGTTTTTTGTACCTGGTCAAGTGATAAATTATGCTTATGTTCACTTTTTTGTTCCCAAGAATAATGATAGCTAGATTGTAGGCTCCTTAAAGGCAGAGATAGATTGCATTTTATACTTTATTTGTTAACAATCATGGCATTAGGAATGGTACTGATTATGAAGTAGGTACTCAATAAATACTTGTGGGGTTTACTGATTTGCTTATGCATCTTCTTGGTATTGACAACCAAATAACTTATTGGATTAAAAACAGAAGTAAGGATAGTAGTATATCTACCAATTCATTTCCCTTTAGCCATAAATATCAATGTGCAAAGGATCTATGTTAGACAGGGGTTCTTAACCTGAGCTTCAGAGGGTGTTCCTTTAACTTCCTGAAATTTTATTCAAATTTTTTTTGTGTTCAGATGCTCACTTTGCAGAGGAGAGGATCTAGAGCTTTCTTCACCTTCCAGGAAATCCATCATTCCATAAACTATTAAGAACCTGTGGTCTTTAATATTTTCGCCTGTCTCCGGAATGTCAGCACTGATAACTCTGGAAGCCCACCTACATTTGCTTGGAATACACTATAACCTTTTTCCTCTGATTTTTGACTTCCCCAAACATGCCTGATCTCCAATTAGAATTAAATTGCCCTAAGTAATATCTGGAATAAAACAATGTATAAGAGCATGAAGAGAAACAGGATAACTTGAAACTTCTTCTTGTTCCCATGCTACACTCTGTACTGAGCTGGCATTTGGGTCCAGATGCAAGTCAAGGTGTTTTTTTATCATTTAAAACTCTAATGCACTAAGTGATCTGTGACCTAATTATGGGGGAAATTACCTGTATCCTTATGCGTGCTCACAACCACTAAACTCAACAGCAGCATTTCAGCTAACGGTCCCTGCCTTCTCACTTGAGAGAATTTGGAGCAATCTGCTCCCAGCGTGAGCAGTTGACTTTGGAATTCATGGTACATCTCACAGCCTAAATTTACCAGTCTTCAGAGGCAGAAAGCTTTTGTTATAACTTTAGAGGGGCAGATTAGTTAATTGTGGACAAATCAGTTTGAAGTGTTTCTCTACACACCCCACCCTTTCCCAATCCAGTATTTTTAAGGAAGTTAATGTTTGACTAGTTCATTGCACTGCTGCAAATTGAAAAAAGCAGTTATGTTAAGGAGCATTCCCTTTTTAGGAAGAAAAATCGAACCTTTATAATTATGCTATTAATTCTCAGTTCAACTGATAATAACATATGAAAATGAATTTCTCGGTAGAACATTTTATTATTATTTAGTGTTTAGCTAGCATGAAGAGCTATGGTTTATAGCATTTTAATCGTAGCTAGTCCTCTAAACTTTTAAGTGGGTCAGAAACACTTTCTCTCTTATGTTGTTAGTCTTTCTTTCTATGGTTTATCTTTTAAATTAACATACATTAAGACTGCTCCAAGCCTACCTTCTTATTTTTAAATGTTGGCTTCTTGTAAATGTATTTGTTTTTACAAACACAAGTCTAATCCCTTTGGTGCTCATCAGAGAAGTTATGGCTTTGTTCCATTCTTCCATCCTACCAAGTAAGCAAGCACTTGGGAAGCTGTTGAATGAAACCATAAAGGCAACTTTTTAAGCAAAACAAAATTATTTAAAATTATATTGGAAGACTCTAATAGCCATTTTAAAGGTTGGCTGTCAAGAGCCCATTTTGGGTGTCAGAGTTTTTCTGCTCCTTCTGCAAGTTCTAGAGCTTCCTTTCAAGTAAAAATTTAAGATATCTAAGCTTTCAACCTAACAAAAAAGCACGTGAATTCCATATCACAACAAGTGGCTTCTAAGAAGATTGTAAATTGAGTGACAGAAGAGGAATCATTTAAAGGGACTCCCACTAGAGAACAGACGGCAGCACCCAAATAAATCCATTTTAATTTTCACTTTATTTCAGTTCTATTTCAAAGCTGTGATATCATGAGTGGAGAGAGAAGCAGCTCATAGAAGAGCCTGAGTTCAAAGGGACTGAAATTTAGCATGGAATGTAAAATCGAGGACTTTTGCTTCTAAGAGGATGACTGTAGAAATACCAAGGTTGAAGGATGTGGGCTTGGTGCTACAGCAGAATTAGTAGTCTGGGGTGACCCTGCATGTATTGGCAAGTAGCCATTAAGTAATGCTCTTTACAAGAGAAAATCTTGTACCCGACAAGCTATTAGAAACGTGCATTTCTCTTAAACCTCTTTTCCTGCCCTTCTACTCTAGACAAGACATTATAAACTGCTAATGAAATGTGACTTTCATGTTGAGAGACTGGATTCCCCCAGGATTGAAATGAAGCACGCTTTAGCCTTCTCACACCCAGGTGCCCCATCGGGTTCTCTGCAGAGTGATCTCTGCCAGCACCTTGGTGAGACTGCACAATGGGTCAGTACTCTCTGCTGTCATTCTTTGCACTGGGGCTCTGGCCGACAAAGGGGAAAATAGTCACACACAGGGAAATGGTATAAGTTAAAATCAAGCAAGCCTGGTGGGGTGGTAATGACTTTCCCAGCATCCAAGTCTTCGCCTTCAGGACATGTGAAGCTAGAAAACAATGTCATTCATTCAGCATTTATAGAGAACACACAAAGTACACGGTGCTGGGCTCAGTACTGGAGGGCATGCAAAAGTGTACGAAACACAAACCCTGCCCCCACCCCTGCCCGAGGATTCTTGCCAGGAAGGGTATTTCAAGTATCAACCAGACCTTATGACCCTTTAAGAAATTCTTGAGGGAATAAAAGTGCATTCAGAATTTAAAACAAGCATGGACAAGAATACCGCTAGGACAATAAGTCTTTTAGGAGAAAGGGCACGTAAATGTGCCTGAAAATTTTATTTCTATCGTATACACTGTAGCTTGGCTGAATGAGAGAGTAGAGGTTTAAAGGGCCAAGAGCGGCGCCAGGCTGGCCGGTTCTTGGAGAAGCCGGACTTCAAAGAAGTCGGATGCCTGCACAGTTAGCTGAATCCGAACAAAGAGGAAGCCGGCACTTTTACCTGGGAAGTGGATAACTTCGAGGAAAAGTGGCCTCCGAGGAGGAAAAAAGGCAACATTCCGCCCGGAGTGGAAGCCCTCACAACCCTCGACTGTGCCTGCTGACCGCACCCTTGACCGGCCTCACCCTCGCTCCCCCGCCCGGCTTCCTCTACCCAGTCTAGGCGGCAGGCCGCGCTCCAACGGGTTCCACCGCCCACTCCACGCCCGCAGCTCTTGCACGCGCCGGCTCCAGCCGGTAATCGGCCACGTGCGCCGGGTTCCCCGCTCGGCCCCTCAGCAGGCCGAGCGCCTCCAAGGCTGCGGTGGCCACGGTGGGGGCTCGATCCCCGTCCCCACGCGCCCAGCCGAGAAGTCCGGACAGCGGCGGTGGCGGGAGCGAGCGGCCCGGCCCCTCCCTAGAGGGAGCAGCGCGACAGTGGGCTGCGGGCGCCGCCTCTGCTGCATCGGTGGCTGCGCGTTCCGCTCGGCCCAGCCCAGCTCGGATTTGGAGCCCGCGCGCGCCGCGCTGCCTTCCCCTCCTCCTCTGCCACCGCCCCGCGGGCAGCTCCCCCGGGCCACACGCACGTTCGATCCTCTTTTCCCTGGTTTACGGATTTCCGAGGGCGAAGAATTTCGCCTCGGTCCCTGCGAGTGTCTCTCGGCCTCTCTCCCTCTCCCCTCGCGACTCCCCCTTCCCGTGGGCGCGCGCGCGCACGCTCGCTCACACACACACACTCACACTCGCCGGCGCGCGTGCGCACGGCCGCGCGCCCTGAGCCGCGGAGTCTCCAGCGCCTCTCAGCAGATCCCACTCTCTCCGGCGCCGGTACTCACACAGGCTTCCAGCCGCCACTGGGCGTCCTCTGTCTGCGGTAGCGCGGCCGAGGCGGCGGTGGGAAAGGTAGCTGCAGCCCGGCGCGGTCTCAGAGCTCCGTGCCCTGGACCGAGTCCGGGGAGAAGCGGAGAAGGAGGACGCCGAGGCGAGGAGGAGCCGCGCCGCGCCCGAGTCCGCGCGGCTGGCTGCCTTCGCTACCGGTACCGCAGCCCCAGGTAAGCTGCTCCGGGGCCCGCAGCATCCCCGGGGCGTCCAGGCTCGGAGCGAGGGTTCCGCGGTCCCGCCGCCGCCGCTGCTGCCGCCGCCGCGGCACCAGGACAGAGGCTCGGAGGGGAGTGGGCTCGGGGGGAGGGGAATGGAGCTAGAGGTGAGGCCGGTAGGGAGGGGGGCAGGGGACCGTGGGGGCTTCACCGCAGCCCCCCGCGCCCTTCCCCTCCCTACCTCAGCTCCAGCCGGGTGACTTTTACGAGCCTGGGGGCGCCTGGCGCCCCAGACAGCTATTCTCAGCTCTCCCCCGCGCCGCCAGCTAGTGTTGGCTGCGGGCTCCGCGCCCGCCGCGCGCCTACCACCTCCCGTGCACCTTGGACAGCGCACCCCGCTGCCCGCCGCCCCCTGAACCGCACCCGGGTTCGCGTCCTGCTCGCGCAGCCCTCCCACTGCTCTCTTCTTTCCCGGTTGTCACCTTCCCGCCCTGCATCCCTTCTCCCAGCCGTGGCGGACTCCTCTGGGTGCGGGCCGGAAACTTTCCTCCCCGCCTTGTCTGAACTAGGTACTATTGTTGTTATTTGTGACTGTCCCCTTATTCGGGGAACTCAGACACAGTGGACTGGTTTTCCTCGGCGGGAGGCCCGGTCCAGCCCGAGGCAAGAGAGGCATTGGGCAGCAGGACTCGGCGGCTGCCAGGGTGCAGAGCCTACGCCTCGGTAGCCGGACGCCTGCCGCCTCCCCACTTCTCCGGACTCCACACGTGCGCGCCTCCCACGGACGCCGCCCCTCCCCGACCACCCCACGTCCTCCCCCTGCACTGCCACGGCCACCCCATAGGTTGGACACCTGGGGCTTGCGGGTCCTGATTGGCTGAAGGCGTAACCCCGCCTCCTTTCCGGGGGGGTGGTTTGGAGTGTTGTGGTTGTCATCCCGCGGCGCGCACATGGGGGAAGTTGGGGTCGACAGGTGGGGAAGCGGGGCTCGGTTGGATCCTCTCGTCCTATTGTGTATAACTACGCTCTCACCCGCCTTCCTCCAAATGCGCTCCTGCTTTTCTCCTTTTCTGTTTTTTTCTCAACATTTTGCTGCTGTGACATTAAAAGAAAAAACTGGCTTGTAACCTTATTTTTGTTAATATTGTATTTGCTCGGTGGCGGCGATTTTTAAAGCAGATCTAGAAGGATGAGGGAAACAAGTGCTTATGGGGAGGTTCGTGGCAAACTGGGCTGCAGATTTGAGTCCGGTAGTTTGGAGAAAGCAATGGGTGCCTAATGGTTATGAAGAGGGTGGAGAAAGTGAGAAGGAAATTGTTTTTTGGTGAGGGCCAGACACAGGTGAGCAACCTTGAGAAGCTGAGGGAGAAGGAAGTGGGTCATGTGTGGGGTGAGACGTGAAGGAGAAACCCGGATGGGCGCTCCCGGGAGCGTTTTGCTGAAGATGGCTCTGTCCGGAAAAGTAATTTTGACTAGTATTCAGTTCATTATTTAACACACTTTGTTTCTGTCTTGCTAACGTTGCCCTTTTGATATATTTTATAGTAATAATGTCAATCCACGTAATGGGTTTTGCTTATTCCAGTTTCTTGCGATATATCGATTTGCAAGTGGTAATGAATTTCAAAAAGTGAATTTCAAAGGCTCCTTTAGAGGGATGCACTAAATAGTTAAAGTGCTTTGGGGTATTGTGAAGGGAGACGGACGAGCATTGCATAAAATCCAAAGACTGTTCTGGCATTATTTAGGGTCTTTGCAGAAATATATGTGTGTGCGTAAGTGACACTGATTTCTCTTCATTTCAAAGCATGATTGCCTCTAGCACTTTCCAGCTTTAATTCCTTCAGGCTGTTTTGATGTTGTGTCTGTACATCTAAGAATATTGTAATTCTTATCTTTAGAAGCCTTGTCAGTGGAAAACAAACAGCAACTGATGCAAGCTAATGTTGACAACTTTATAGTGAGTACACTGTGCATTATTTTATTTGTAACCTAGTGAAATATGCAAGAGCAACATAGCATGACTGTTATTCCCTAGGGACCAATATCAAAACAAAGTGGGGAATCACATGAGGCTATTCCAGGGAGCACAGTTCAATTATTTAAAAAGTGAATATATGTTAAGATTCTTGGGTGTAAAGAAAAGCAGACTATTCCCACTTGAATTATTATCTTTGTACGCAGTGGTAGCAGATGATTTGAAGTAAAACGACATATTAAATATGTTTGATGATTCCAAAGTAGATAGTAAAGGCTTTCCATTTATTATTTTTATATAAGTAGAATTACTTTTCTGACTGAAGAACTTTGTATTCAAAGGACAGAATTTGATACATCTGGCAAATTGGTAATTATTGCTATTGTTGAGAAAATAATTCTTACTGTGTTTTCATATCTCCAGGTCATGCTTTGATTTGCCCTCAGGGATTTAGATGCTAGTTTTTGGCCTATCAAATTGAGATGGGTTGGAAGTAGGTAGAACAAAAATATATATAGTCACACACACACACACGCAAAATGTATGTATGTATATCAGCACACAGCTATATATTTATACACATAATTCGGGGGTACATTCAGTGTGTTTAGTTATATATATGTTATTGTCATCCTTAGAATTTTTTCTCATTTCTCGTTGTCCAAATGGTGGCCCTGTTTTAAACTGTGGAAAGCATTATCACCCGTAAAATTGGCCCATAGATCATGGAAACAGACAATAGTATTTTGTTGCTTGGCAACCACCTACTGTGAATGAAAAACAAAGCAGTGACAGCTGCTTCCACGTCCTGACACTCATAACTGTAGCTCAAGCATCGCAACCCTCCAAATGATGATCTACTAACTTTCATTTGAGGAAGGTGAAGTGGTTTCCTTTTGGGGATGTTTTTAAAATGTACATTTAAAATTTTTATTATAATAATTATATTGGTATTGTGGGATGAAATGAAGCATCTAATTTCAGTTGCCCCCCTAAGCCTATAGTATAAACTGAAAAATGCAAGCCTGGGAGGATTGTTTAGACCCTTCTCATTCTTCCCTTCATAGTCATTAAGCACCGTAAGCACATTTTCTGCTGCCGTTAGATGCTCTTAGGATTTTACAAAAACTTGAGTTCTCTGTGATACCTAAATAGGTGACTGGATTTTACTGCCGGGAGGGAGTTAGAGACTGATGCTTTGGCCTAACCCTTTAGTTTTAAGGGACACTGAGGCACAGTTAGGTGTTGTGATTTGAGCCTGGTTACAGAGTCATCTCCAGGATGTCTTGCCTTGGGTCACACTTGAAAAATTTTCTCCTGTTTCCTCCCTCAAATTATTCTTTCTTTGTTCTTTACACAGAATTTGTAACCAAGATTTTTATCCTAATAAAGATACTTAGAAAATACAGTAATATTTGGGAGTCAAAATTCAGTGTTGACACCAGGCTACATTATGGTTTTAGATGTATTGTGTATTCAGCCCTCAGTCGCGGAAAGTCCTGTGACTTTCCACCTCTTTCCTCAAACTGGGGAAGCCCAGTCCCTTGCTTTGGTAATTGTTTACATCTTTGGACAACCTTTAATGATCTATTATTCTCTAAATGAATTTTAAATGGGGATGAGATTGAGGATTGTGTTGGTCAGCTTGTATACCTGCAAGAGTTTAACCGTTACAGCTAATTAATCACGTCTTGTGGTCTGTCTGTAACGTGATAGACGTACTGTTTAGATGTACTGTTGATCTAGTGATCCGGGCTCAAAAAAAAAAAAAAAAGATACAAACGAACTTATTTACAAAACAGAAACAGACTCACAGAGAACGAATTTATGGTTACCAGGGGTGAAGGGTGGCAGGGTGGATAGATTGGGAGTTTGGGATTGACATGTACACACTGCTACATTTAAAGCAGATAACCAACAAGGACCTACTGTATAGCACAGGGAACGCTGCTCAATATTTTGTAATAACCTAAATAAGAAAAGAATTTGAAAAAGAATAGATACATGTATAGGTATAACTGAATCACTTTGCTGTGATTCACCTGAAAGTAACACAACATCGTTAATCACCTATGCACCAATATAAAATAAAAATTAAAAAAAAATAGAGTACATGGGACAGACTGTGCAGCTGCATAATCTTCGTTTCAGTCTTTTATCAAAGCTGTCTTGCCAAAGGTGTTACCTGAAGCCTGCTTGTGGAGGACAACTCATCTATCTGTGAGAGATGGCCATAGTGCAGATTGCCTCTGAACTCTGAAATGATAATGAATGGAGTACTGGATGGCGAACTTGGATCACATGTGCATTATTAAGGCTTTTTTCTAAACTTAGGCAATGTATTGCATGTGTGATACATTTTGAGGTTCCTTATGCTATTTTAAAGAATCTGTATTCTGTTATTTATTATTTATGACAAAGGTAGTCATTGAACTTTAATACACCTTAACTGGAAGAGGAACTTGGATTGGACTGGTTGGAGAAACAGTGTAGTGACAGTATTAAGTACCATTGCAGAGCCATTTTCACCAGAAAAGCATGCACTGTAGCAGATTTGTAGGGGAAATAAATTGATTTACAGCATGTTTAACCTAGTTTTAGAAGTCTGCTGTTAACTTGTTCTAGCTCGAAGGATTTCCAAGCAGAATAATAATTTCGCAGATTTCAAGTGAACGTCACTGATTTTTAAAATCATTTTTCACAGTCTGGTTGTAGTTTGTTCAGGACAAGTGCTTGCTTTGGATCCCCTAGGATTAATCTGAATTTTAAGGTTATTATTATTTTTAAAAATTCAGAACCATTTCTCTTTGCGTGGCATGATGTTAAATATCCTGTACTTCATACATTTAATTTATTCCACTGGAATCTTGAAATTTAATGAACTTCCCTCTCCTCTCTTCATGTTCAAGAGAATATGTATGCGTACGTGTTTGCATTCTTTTCCTTTTCATGGTTTTCATCCTAACGATAGAGCACCAAAGGGCCTGATTTGTATTTTTTTCATACAGTAAAGAGGTTTAAACAAGAGATATTTGCGTTTTCCATTCCCTTATGTCAGCTTCTGCTATTATAACCTGTAAACTCTCACCCACACAAATAGGATGATTGCTAAACAAGCAAACAAATAAATATTTATCCAAGCAGCATCCCATTTGCTGCCCTTCAGGCTGGCCAAGAAAGCATATTTTCTCACTCTTAGACACACATATACTTCCACACCCACCCACATACACATTGAGTTTAAGGTCCTGTAGATTCTTTTTTTTTTTAAAGAGTAGATGGAAATAGTATTTGATTGGGAGACTTGTATATGATAGATTTTAAGTAAAGCTGGTATATTCAGATTCTCAGAAACGTAGCAGCAGAGGAAGAATTAAATTGAATTATTCCCTTTGGAAAAATTTCAAGTTTATGCTGAGAACATAACCCATGACCCTTACAACAGTACCCGCAACAGAGCCTGCCACGTGGTAGACACTTAGTGTGTATTTTGTGCAGTATGCACCTGCCGCCTCCTTTATGTGATGCTGCAAATATTTCAGTCTGTATCTGCATGAATAGCAAAAGTTGGGGAAATGGAGGAGAAATGATTGTACTTTTCTAATTGTTTCTGGCCGTGTATAAAAACATGTCAAAACAACTAACTTAGCCGGTGATATTTTGGAATATACTTCTTGTTGGTGTAGAAAATTATATCAAGGGTATTGATTTTGCACAAATACAGCCATCCTAAGTACAGAAGAGCACTTTAATAGCCCACAGCAGCATAACAAAGGTAACGGCAGCTGGGCCGAAGGAATACTTTATTTAGCTGGAGCTGGAGGGTGAAATCTGTTCCCCCCCGTGTAATTATCCAGACTGGAGTGTGGCCAGGGCACTGTGGTTAACAACCCAGACGGGGAGAAAAGCCGCCGATGAGGTCTTTAGTGACTCCGACTGTCCAGACCTCTGCTTTGGTTTGTAAGAGAGCACCTTGAGTAGCTTGAAAACCACAGAAGCTGTTGTGCATTTAAGGGATAGAGCCCAGAGTTACCATAGAGGTCCCAGGTACCAAATTTCTGGTGATTGGAAGAAGTCTTAAGCCTGAGAGATCAGTGGCATTGAAATAAGACTTTCTTCTTCATCCTGCTCCATCTTTGTGAAGTATGTGAAGGGCGACCGTGTCTCTGGGGACAGCCCTGGCAGAATCACCAGGTAGGGTAAAGCCTGACAGGCTTCCAGTTCCCCGTAAAGCATCCTTCACCTTTCCACCACCACCTCCGTTGTTTGTCTCGCTTGTAGGGTTTAATTCACAGT
Source organism: Delphinus delphis (assembly GCF_949987515.2). Lineage (NCBI taxonomy): Eukaryota > Metazoa > Chordata > Mammalia > Artiodactyla > Delphinidae > Delphinus > Delphinus delphis. The sequence continues at coordinate 22,633,407 of NC_082700.1, forward strand.
TCTGTAGCAGCAAGTGTCTGTTAAGGTGTATGCTGATCAAAGGTTATAGAGCTTTTCTGGAGGGATTCCTGAGTGTCTTCCATATATTAGGTGCTCAATAGATATTTGTTTCATTTTACTACTATTTTGAGAGATAGGGAAGATAGTTATGTCCACAGAACCTATGTAAGTAATACCATACTAGTTCCTTTTAGGATGATTTCTTTAACAAACATTTATGGAGCATTTACTGTATGACTGGCATAGTATCTGGCTTTGGAGACCATAGTGATTATTAAGGCACAGTTCCTGCTTGTAGCAGAGAATATGCTGCCTGCAGGGAAGACTTGCAGGAAGTACACAAATTCAGTGTGGTTTACAAGTGACTGTGCTGCGGGGAGGGAAGGGGGAGGAGGTTTGGAGAACAGGGCAGGGGGCGGACCATGGAAGAACTAGTAAGACCCATCAAAGATTTGGAATTTTATGATATGGGCCAGTGTTTCACAATCTTCCCGTTCTTGCCACAGTACTGATTCCTGGGTCCCAGCCCCGGCCCCCCGAATCAGACTCTTCAGGGACACGCCAAGTCGAGTAGACACATTCGTATGCCCGGATGCTCACTGCTCCCACGCACATCTGCAGAATTCTTCTGCAAGCACCTACTGTTCTCCACCTGAGGGCTTTCTCTGTCACATGTGGGGCAGCTGTAGGGCAGCAAAGTTAGATGGCCCCAGGAGTGGACCTCATCCAATGATTGAAGAGAGCTGGGTGGCAGTACCCTAGCATCTTGGCCCATCGGGTGCAGAGACTGATGTGTGTCCTACGCTGTGTCCCAGGATCCCCTAGTGAGACTGATGATGTTGCCCATGGTGGCCGTCTGCTAGATAATCTGGGCTTTCTTGGCTGCCTTCCTTTCCCATAGTAGTCCTTCCTAGGATCCCCTCCCAGATGAATAGCTTGCATTGAAATTCTTTCATGGACTTCCCTGGTGGTCCAGTAGTTAAGACTCCACGCTTCCACTGCAGGGGACCCACCAGCCTTAGGTCTTAGGCCACCAGCTCCCAAAGATCAAAGGGTGTGGAGGGTGGGAGAAGGGAAGCATGCATCCAGGAAGAGAGCGGTTTTGAAATGAATTCTTAATCATGAAATGAGGAGGTTAAGGCTTGTTAGCTGATCTGAAATAAGATCAGGCAGTCTCCTAATTGTCCCGTGCATGAAGACTAAGGTCCTGGCTCCGTCTGCAGTCAGAAAGGCAAAGCCTGAATAATCAAACAGGAGCAACCTAGCACCGTCATATTTCTGCAGAAGTAGCACTGAGCCAATGACAAAGAGAAGACGGAATTCTGAGAAGTTGTAGAGTGGGCCAACACAGAGTTTACTGGGCCTTGCTTCACTGGGAGATCAGAGTCCTGACGGTAGAAACACTGCGCTTGTGAGTGTACAGACCGGAGACAGTATGGGTGAAACACGGTGGCAAGGAAGAGGCCTTATTAATTTAGAAGAGTAGGCACATGTTTATGATAGTTTTTAATTAAACTTTTTATTTGGAGATCATTACAGATTCATGTGCAGTTGTCAGAAATAACATGGTCAGAGCCTGTGTACCCTCTACCCATTTCCCCGCTGTGGTAATGTCTTGCGAACCTATAGGGCAGCATCGCAACCAGGACATGGATCGCTGCGGTCCACCAGTCTTGGTCAGGTTTCCCCAGTTTCACCTGTACTCGTTTGTGGGTGTGTGGGCCCAGGCGTGCATGCGTATATTTTCTCCTATTAAATACTCGTATTTTAAAATTTTTTCAAAGAACCTTTTTCCCCTAGGATTTTGGGGGAAAAAATGCACTTTTTAAGACTAGTCTTGGATTAATTGTAACTGAAGAAAGGGTATGAACTATAGAATAAACCCCCCCAACCCTTGCAGCTCGGGGACTGTGCAGAGTAGATCAGGGTCACCTGCACGCAGCAGGAAGGTCAATAGGCCAGTCCGGCAGGTATGGCTTCCACTTAATTTATTCCTGTGTGACCATTATATGGCAGTAAACAAACCTTTTAAAAGTGTATCTGTTGGGAAAGAGGCTTGCTTATTACAGCTCGCTGTGACTCCTGGTCCTTGCCCCAGGCTTCCTGGCCTTCCCCCCCACTTCCCCTCCGTGCGCCGGAGGCTCACCCCTGCAGGCTGTTCACCCAGGTTTCCGAGTCAGCTGGCTTGCTGTGTTCAGCCCGTGGAAGGCACGTGGGAGACAGCAGGGAGAAGGGCAAAGCCAGTATTTTTTTCTTTCCTCCAGCTTCGCGCGGCGTTCCCGGGCGGAGGGAATCCCTCCCCGGTAGCACCACTCATGCTTGACAGACCTCCTCTGGTTCTAGCTGCTCACAAGTGACCTTGGCCCGTGGACTCCAGCAGCAGCCCCTCCTTCCGTTGTCTGTTGTCAGCCTAGGCAAGGCGGCAGCTACCTGCCCTTGCTGATCTCTGGATTATCTCACTGTCACGTGTAGGCTCCCTGCTCCCCCATCACCTGAGTAACCAATTCTCTCTCGTAAATTTCCTCCGTGAAAAATACTTGAAGAGATTCCTATTTTCCTAGTTAGACAGTCCCCAGGTCCGGAAAGCGTGGGCATGGTGTCACTCTGATGACGTTTTCCTCTTTCTGACATTTTGGCTTCTTCCGCTGCGAAAGTCTGGCCAGCTCCAATCGTGCAGAAAGTACCTGCATTTAGAACGTCACTCCTCCCACCAGGAGCCTCCTTTACTGACTATTCATCCCCTCCTAGTCTCTGGTTTTCCAAGCACTGATTTCCCTTTGTCACATTTATTCGGCATTTTGGCAACCTCTCCTAGTGTCCTTGTTAGTCTGTCCTTGAGCTCCTCTTTTTACTCACCATCTCTACCTGAGTTTCTGCCAGTGGTTCTTACTGACCTTACCTCCGTGGGTAATATCCTTATGCCCGTATTAACATGTTGGTCTCATGACTCACGCCCGAGCGTCCTCTGGGTTACAGGTTACACCTCTGCCCCCTAAGGATTTGGTTGTGCCAGCGCTTCCCTTCCCTGCACAAGCGTGCTTTCTAAATGTGTTACCAGGCTCCTCCCCCTCATCTCCTATAGAAGCGCGCGTGGTTCTCTAACAGAATCATCGGTGAGAACGTTAATAAGGATGCTTTGGGAAGAAGGGGCTAGGACTCCAGGAGCACCTTCGACGCTAAAGCCGATTGAGAAGCCACGTCAGAGGAAGCCGAGCCGGTGGCCAGCTGGCGTGGTGGCCTCGCGCGCTACCTTAAGGACGCTGTTCAGGCTCCTCCCCCTGTCGGAGAGCAGTCTTGTTGGTTGCCCCCATATTGGTCCCATAGTTGGCCGCATCGGGCAGCTTTGTCCCTTCTCCGGGGGGTCCCCAGCCAAGCACAGAGAGCTGGGAGTTGGAGCAAGGAGAAGGCTTTCGAGCTCTCTCCGACTAAGATGCCAAGAGGTCGCACAGACAACCCAGTTGTAGGTGCCCCATCCTCAGATGTCAGGAGCAGTACCTTCAGGCGTTGCAGCACACATGGGGTTACTCTAAATTCACCACCAGGTCTAGGGACTGGGGCTTGGGAAAGCCCAGAGCTTCGGCGAGAGAAGAGTTTAAGTGTAAAGTTATACTTATATACTTATATACTATACACTATATAAAAGAGTTTAAGTAGAAGAATAGCCTATGGCATGGGTGGTAAATGTGCTCAGGTCTTGACGTTCTCCTGCCCTTGCAGGGGGAACAGGGCTGGAGAATGTTCTATGGGCTGGTGCACCGGATTTTGCACAGATGGATGTCCTTGGAGCTGGGCCACTCGCTGGCCTCTCCTCTGCCCGGTGATCCCACGTGTTGAGACCTGGGTGGGAAGACTGTGGATTAGGTGGCTCTGGGTGAGCTGACAATGGAAAAGAAATAAGCTTATTTTAAATGGGCATAAGCTTTGAAGGCAAGTAATTAAGACACACTTCAGCCTCTTGGACAAATTAGGGTTCTAGTTAATACAAATGCAAGATTGGAAAGAATAAATCACTCGCACACCTATAATCACTGAAGAACAGTTTGTTTAGTAACAAAATACCAATTATGCCTGCTCTTATGTGAGTTTCTTCTCTATTTCCCTTTAAAAAAAAATCCCTCAGAACAGACTGAGTTGAAGGTCCTTTCTTCCTGGGTTGGACTCTATGCACTTTCCTTCAAGAAAGTGGTGCCCATGTGAGGGCAGCCCGCGGTTTCTCCTGACCTCCATCTGAAGCCTGGTCTTTTACCTAGTTCAGTTGCATCTTTCTGCAAAGGTACAGCCTCCGTTTCTTTCCTTATTACTCAGCGATGTGCAGTGGCACAAGGAGAGAGTTTTTAAAAGGCATTTCCTTGAGCATCAGGGACTTGATTCTGTCCAGAAACACAAAGCAGGTGCTGTAGCAGGCAGAGAGGTTGCTTTCTGTGCCTGGTGGGTGTTCTCCATCCTGTGTTGAGTTGGCCCTAAGTAGTTTCTGATTTTTCTCATCTAGTTATTGATGTCGACATATATATTTTAAATCTCCCGTCATATTGTGACCTAGCTCGATACTCATTTTGTAGTAGAGATTTAATGTTTTTGGAGCAAAGCATGCTACATAATCTTTGTGCCAAATGAGTAGGTATTTATGGTTTCCAGGTTCCCACTAGGTTCTGGGAATGCAGTAGCGAACAAAAATCCCTGGTCCTGTCCTCCTGGGAGTCCATAGTTTACTGGAAAAAATATCAAGTAAAACAAAAATCATTATGTAATTGGAGCTCATGATAAGTTCTTGGAAGAGACCAGATTTCTCTGAAAGGATACCATGAGGTGGTCGGGGAAGGCCTATATGGGAGAGTAATTTATAAATTAAGACCTGAAGGTTGACTGGGGTTATCCCACGGCAAGGTGGTGGGGAGGGTCCCATGTATGAGGCCCAGATGTGAGAAAGAGTCACTGGAAGATAGCCAGTGCGGCTGGAGTGCAGAGAGTGAGGGTGACAGTGGCTGGAATAAGGCTCTGAGATGTAGGTTAGGGCCTGATGATGCCGGACCTACCAGGCCAGGCTGAGGACTTTGAATTTTAGCCTAAGTGCAGTGGGGCGCCATTGAAAAGTTTTTGTTTTGTTTTTCTTTTTTCTTTTTCTTTAAATTGGGGTGAAACTTATACAACATAAGGTGAACCATTTTAAAGTGAACCATTCAGTGGCATTTAGTATATTCACAGTGTTGTGCAGTTGCCACCTGTGTCTATTCTAAAACATTTTCATCACCAGGAATGGAAATCCCTACCCACGAAGCAGTTATTGAAGGGTTTCGGGGGGAGTCACGTGGTGCGATCTGTAGTGTGGAAGATCTTTCTGGCAAGTTTCTGGAGAAGGAATCGGAGAGGGCAAGAGCGGAAGCAAGACAACCAACTTGGAAACTGGGGTCAACTCCAGGGAGAGGTGGTGGTAATGACCTCCTGGACAAGCGGCAAGAGTAGTGACCATAGATGTGGAGAAGGATGGAATGATCCAAGGAGAGTCATCTAATCGGGTTTGATGATCTGTTAAGGGATTTGGTCACCTTGTAATAACCTACGTCACTCTTCCCCAAAGGGTGATCCGTACCCTGTTTAGATCTATGTAGGATGCTTGTTAAAAGTACAGCTTCTTAAGCCCACCTCAAGATACTGATGCAGAAGGACTGAAGAGGGTCCCTAAGGGGCTTCTTACTGGAACTGAGGTGTGAGAACCACTCAGTGTCTTCTTTCTCATTCTGATGCCCTTTCAGGTTGAAGGCGGCCAACAGTCCATCCAAGTGGGATGAGTTAGAACGAGACACAGAATAGACAAATGGATAACCTAGGGCATGCTTGTGATTTTGAGTGGGAGGGATGCTTTCCAGAGATGTATCTTTAACTTGATCCCAAAGGCAGATGTGTAATATAGACAATTTTATGGGTGGTGTTTATCTTTGATTCTTTCCTTTCGTGGAGTGTTGGGACTCTCCCAGAATTAAACGGTGACTGACTGTGAGCCATGGCATTATCATGAAATACAGTGTAGGTACAATATAGTAATTTATTGTAAAAGAAACACGTGCAGGAAATTAACTTCTAAAACAAACCATCCTAGTATTTTTGGAGTCACCTTATATCTACAAGATTCCTGCTACTTCGAAGAGATGTTTACTTAACTGATTTTAGAGCCAGAGTTTCTGAGACTTTATTGTCAGAAAATCCTACAAGCTGTAGTAAAAATCACCGATAAACAGATCAAGGTTTTTGTCTTTGACTTCTGTTTCCCATTTGCCTTTGGTACGTTTTTCTAACCCAGTTCTTCCTCTCAGAGATGTCACTTCGAGCCAAGTCTAAGCCGCTCAGATGTTTCTATCCTAGTGGTGTTTGGACCTTTCAGATAATACTCGTCCTCCCAACAATTTATGTAATATGTTTGGTTAAATTATACCTTTAGAACTGAAAAAGCTCACAGAGAGCATCCGGTTTTCTAGTTGGCTTGAAGTGATTTAAAGTGACTGTAATCGTCCTCCACTGCTGAGGAGTGGGGTTAGGCTTTGGGGTGGGAGGTCTTCCCCATGAGCAAAGGGTATGGATGTCCAGCATCAGCGAAGGGCTGAACCCTCTGCATGTCAGCATGGTAGCACCCCACACCAGCCGCCCCTGGGTACTTTCTGTGCTCACTGTCACGTGTGTTACCCTCTCTCCACCTCCCGCCCTCCCGCCACTGCCGCTTTCCCTTTTCGGAAAATGAAGTGCTCAGCTTCTTTAAGAAGATGTTTCCTTTTGATTAATATCATTTCCACTCTTCTAGAAAGACACTTAGGCACCTCTGGCTGTGTTTCTTTTTCAGCATGTACAAATTCAGATCTTAAAGCAGTTTCATTGCTTTGTCATGGAATTTTATAATGAAATAATATTTTGAGTGCCTGGGTAGCATCTTCAATTTTTTTTCCCCCCCTCGGAACACTTCAGTTTGGAGAGGGATATGAGGCAAAGCCGTCCCCTTCTTTCACACTAGAGGGAAACAGAATCAGTAAATAGCCAGCTTTGTTTAAAGCTTGATTTTTCTGCGGCCCCTCCCCCCAAAATGCATGTTGTTGTACGAGAGCAAACACTATACAAGAATACAAAAAGGAAAGGAAAATTCTTCGGAAATAATACAGTTAACCATTGCTGACATTTTAGTAAAATTCTTCCAGGAATATCTCTCTGTCTCTGTCTGTCTTTCTCTGTCTCTGTGTGTGTGTGTGTGTATACATATAAATATATATATATATGTATACACACACACACATATATATTACATATACACACGTACATACACACACAAGATACAGATAAAATTCTAAATAAATGGAATTTTGCTGTACATGCTATTCTGTAATCTGCTGTGTTGTTCTAATGACATGTTCTGGGCATCTTGCCATGTCAACAAATATATCTCATCTTTTTTTTTTTTTTTTTGCGGTACGCGGGTCTCTCAGTGTTGTGGCCTCTCCCGTTGTGGAGCACTCCGGACGCGCAGGCTCTGCGGCCATGGCTCACGGGCCCAGCCCCTCCGCGGCATGTGGGATCTTCCCGGACTGGGGCACGAGCCCATGTCCCCTGCATCGGCAGGCGGACTCTCAACCACTGCGCCACCAGGGAAGCCCTATATCTCATCTTTTTAATGACCGATTAGTTGTATTAGATGCTTTTCATTGTAAGTAATGCAAATCCCAGGGCAAACTAGCTTAGATAATAGGAACATACTGAAAAATCCAGTAGGTAGGGTCTTCAGGCATGATTTAGTTGGGATTTAGGATTTCTTTCTTTATAATTTTCTCTTTCCTGCTCTTTTTCATGCTCCTCATGGTGGCAAAATAGCTGTGGTTCTAGGGGCCCATTCACTGTCCAGAGAAAGAGAGCTTCCCTTAATCATCAAACAAATCATTAAAAAAAAAAAGTCCTGGCTTCCTTCTACTTGGACCATTTTAGGTTAAATGACCAGGGCAGGGACTTCCCTGGTGGTCCAGTGGTTAAGACTTCGCACTCCCAGTGCAAGGGGCCCGGGTTCGATCCCTGGTCAGGGAACTAGATTCCACATGCATGCGGCAGCTAAAGATCTCCCATGTCGCAGCCAAATAAATTAATTAATTAGTTAAAAAAACGTGAGCAGGGCAATGTTCTGATTGCTTCAGATTTGGGTGGAAGTTCATGCTAACCCTTCTGGACTTCATGTATAGGAAACTCAGAGTACTGGTAGAAAAGAAGGGAAACAGCTTGTTGAGGAGGCTGTCAGATTTTATTCTAGGCTTACTGATAGACATTTGTCTCCAGTTTTTCAATCTAGAAATCATTACAGCTCAAAGCATGCTTGTAGGTACATCATTTTACACTTGTGCGATAATCTCATTTGGGTAGATTCTTATTAGAAGAATTGCCGGTTCAAAGGGTATGCCCATTTTACAGTTAATAGCCATAAGCCATCTAAGCTATAAGACCACCCTTTTGCCAATTATACATTGAAATCCTTCCACTGCCTGTTGGGAGTTTTTAATTTTTTACTTTTTAGCTTTTGAATCTTTAAGTGGAGACTTCAGACTTACAGCAGAATTTCAGATGTCACAATTTCTCTGAGCAAGACACATTTGACGTGACAGAGTTTAAGGTTAATCAGAGCTTCTGTGGTGTAAAATGTTTCACCAGGAAGGCAAAGAGAAAAGGATGGAGAGGAATGCATTCTACCAGCTGCAAGTCTAGTGCTTGATGGGCGATGGCTCAGGGATGGGCTCTTTGGCTGCCATTGGCACGTGCTCTGCATTCACCCCGTCACTGTCTATCTCACGTCTCAGTGTGATATGAAGACAGGCCAGACATGATTGGAAATGCTGGCAGAGGATGGTCATTCAGACATTTACCCTGCACTTTCAACTGTAGTACATCTGAGCTTCTTGTAGTTGAATTTAGTAGGAAAAAGCTAACTTGGAAATCAGTGGTCTCTCGGATGGTAGGACCTTGTGTGCCTTGGTCATCCTTTGGAGGATGTGAGTGGGGAAGCTCATGGGAAGACACACTTTCAGGGACCCAATGGCAGTGGGATGCTGTTTGCTGGGATAGCATTTGTTAGTGTGCGTGAGAATGGTGTGTGAGTGGAAACCTAGCAGGAGAATTACAGTTAGCATCTTTTGAGTATTTTCAGGCACAGTTTCAGATGCCATCCTGTTTGATCCTCATGGCAACCTTTTCTTATGGCAATAATAAGGGGAAACCAAGGCTCAATAGATTGAGTAACTGGTCCACTGTCATAGCTGGTAAGTGGAAGAGGCAGGAATTTTGAACCCTGTCCTCCACCACGTTGTGTTCTGTGATGCTCCTTGTCTCCCCAGTAGAAATGATTAGTAGCGACATGCTTTGTTTTTTCTGATGATGCAAAAGAAGGAATATAATCTCTAGTATTAAGATATGGCATCGAAGAGATTCACCTGAGAATTGTAAATGATAAAAGGGACCGAAAGTGCGAATAGCCCAAATGAGGTGTGTGACCCAGAAAGCAAAGAAGTTGCGTCAACAGTGACAAAGAGGACAGGCTTCCCTGTAGGAAGTGACTGCAGGGTGGGAGTTTCATGAGCATGAGACATGTAGAAAGGGGCCAGATGGAAAAAAGTAGGTAAGATAAAACGTATGAAATACGTGAGCATGTTCCAAAGCTATGCATAGGCTGAAGAAATAGAAATTATTATTGTTAAATTAGATATGTTTGTCACAGAAACATATTTCCATGACAGCATTTTATCACCGAGTAGAGAAGTGGCGGAGTTTTGGAGATGTGTGAACTTGGCTGCTGTGTTGTTGATTTGGGTTCAGAACACTAGAAGGATATGGCTCGATGCAGTCAAATAATATCCTCATCAAGAAGAAGAAGAAAAAGGGAAACTTACAAATGAAGCACAACGGTATCAGGTGCAAATACATTTATATGGGAAAAGAGAACGTTAGGGTATATAGCATGCTTCGTGGAGAAAAGTAATGGCTTGAACTCACAGGAATGGAATTACCTAAGACAGGGTCAGTTCTTCTGACATTTAGAATAAGGAAGAGTTGTTTGGATCGTGGGTCAAAAGGAGGGCTCCAGCTCTCTGAGTCTCTGTCGGATGCCCCCCAACTCACTGCCGAATACCGCGTGGAGTCGGGGAGCACCACCAGGTTGCGTGGCCCCAGCGAGTCTCCTCTTGCGCATGGGAACCAGCGAGTTGCTGTCCTCAGGCTCCCGTCTGCTGCCGAGCACAGCCCGTGCCTGTGATGTCTGCCAGTGGACAAGGTGATTCAGAGCCACGGGGGAGCGTGTAAGGCTTTGGCGAGTGCCCAGATATACGTGGTAGGCCCCACTCATCGTTAGTGCTTTGGTGGGAGCTGAGCGCGTCCTCTCCCACTGATGCTCTAATGAAGCCATTATAGAATATCTGCTAGAGTAGCTCCTTTGTCATCTTTCCTGGGAATCAACTCCATTGCCCAGTTGCACTGATCATTAAAAGCTTCCTGAAGCGTGTAGCCCAAACTCTTCTCTCCTTGGCTGCAGGCAGTTGTGGCTGCCCTATTTGGCAGTCGCCGTGAGTAGCTGTGAGCCCTAGTGATGTTATTGGCCGAGTTGTTAAACAGAAGCTGAAGAAAGTTTGGCTCCCTGCATCCTTCAGGGCAGAGCTCCTGGTCCCCGGGTGAAAAACAACAGAAACAGCCACTGAAAGTGTCATTGAGTGGCACACCGTGAATGGCCTTCAGTGCCCAACGGGGGGATCCATGCCCGTAGAAGATGCTGTTGCAGACTTTCAGTTGCTCCAAATCTGTGCTCCTGTCTCTTTAGTCTCCAAATCTTAGCGTGAAATATTTAGTACCCTAGGAAAGCTAAATTAATGGTGAGTCAAAGTAATTAAGGCAAAGTAAATAATCTCCAAGGTTCTCATTCCCCGTGAAACTAATTTCATATCTTATCCTTCATGTGTTAAAAATAGTTCTCTGCTAATTCAAGATGCCTGTGCTCTGTGTTGGTGAAGTGCACTTCAGATCTATTGAAAGGATGCAGATTAGAGAGTTATTTTCAATTGGGCAATTTTTTTTTTAAGAGAGACATTTATTTTGGCACCAGGAGAGCATGAATCTCTTTGGGTGAGCAGAGCGGGGGATACAGCTGTGGCTGGGCAGTTGATGGGCCAATTCGCTTATGATCGCTTTCAGCTGGGATAGGCTTTTTCCTCCTTAGAGTGAGGACTTTCCGTTCCCAGCCGTCTAGCCAACGATCAGGTTCGTTTGACTCTTTTGCAGGATTTTGACTAGTCATAGCTTGACCTTGAATATGTCTACACGTTCAGAAACTACATGTGTTTAGTTCTTCTGAGCGAGGGGAACGTTGGGACATGAATGTCATTTTAGAGTCTTTTCTCACCTTGAAATAATCATGACCTATAACTGAGGGAACAGTTGTGAGCGTATGGGTTTTGAGGCATCAGTGTACCCAAGCGGATCCTTCTACAGCTGAGCTATAGCAGTGACAATGCCCCATTGTCCCAGGCCCGCAGGGGACATGGTGCTTTGGCTTGAGTGAGGAGAGGACACTGTGCTTCCTCAAGCCAGTGGAACAGCTTTCGGATTTCTTACTGTTACAGCAGCCGGTCTTAATCAAGTGAGAGAATTCCTTCTCTTTTTGTGACAAGAGAGTATTTTGGTTAGGAAGAACAGAGGTATTTGAAGAGAAACGTTGAGCTATAGTCCTCAGTTACCTACAGCTGAAGTGTGAGATCGTCATTCTGCTGTTGGCCCCTCCCAAGATCCTTCAGTTCCGTTTGCGGTTTTGCATTTGAGGTGACAGCATGCGGGTGCAATCTGCAGTATTCAGTGGCCGTCACAGAGTGGAGTCTAGTCGCACATCCGTGCAGAAAACTGTGGTTAATTAATGGAAGGAGAAGCACATGTAAAGAGACTTTAATGATTCTCTGACTTTTAGATATTTAGTTTTAGTGTCAGGAGAACATTTTTTTGGGGGGGCAGTGAAGTGTCCTCTTTTGCTAAAGTTTAAATTTCTCTCCCTGAGAAAAGAATATTGAAGTTGAGTTGAGTGTAGGCATGTGGTAGGTATGGGGAATAATAACTTTTTTTTTTTTTTACTGTATGTAAAGATATACTGTATTTGTACACTGTGGTGTTTGTTTGAATATTACCATCTTTATCATCATTATTACGTACATTTGTACAGCACCTAACAATGTGCAAAGCACCATCTCATCTTTTGACCATCATGACTTCTGAATGGACTGGGTAACGACTATTATCCCTTCTTTAAAGGTGATGAAACTGAAATTTGGTAACGTCAGTTCATTATTCATTCCTTCATTGAGCCAGTCTTTATTTCACAAACTTTTACTGCACGTTCTCTAGTGTTCTGACAGTTCTGAATGTACAGAGGTGAGATGATCCCTGCCCCGAGGAGCACGGAGGCTACAGGAGGAAGCGGGCAGGCATAGATAACTAATCCTGTGTCGTAGGCATAATGATGCAGATAGTGTTAGAGGTGCCTACAGTGAGGTACCATCCCTTGCGACCAGGGAGTGGGGGTACCATTCACACAGGTGAGAATTAAGCTGGGCTCCAGAGCGGTTCTCCAGGTAGAGGAGGTCATTCAAAAGGGAGACGCAGAGGCACAGCAGAACACAGTTATGTCCAGGGAGAGTAGTGTGAAGTGGCTGGAGCACTGGGGACACATGGCAAGTGCAAGAACGGGGAGATGAGGCTTGGAGTGTCACATAGCTTGTCTGTGACAGAGTCCAGAAGGTACAGGGCTTTCTGCTTCCTGGTTTGACATTTCTCCTTTACACTAGGTTCTTTGTTGCCTATTTACGTTTTCTTTTTTCTTTTTTTTCTAAGTAAATCGTTAGCACCCTCTACACAAGCCATGTTAAAGAAAATGACAAGTGGGGATTTCACCTGACAGGGTTATCTCAGGTAGCTAGAGATGGTGGCTTCTTGCATTTTGGTCGGCGTGTGAATCTGTGCGTGTTCCTCTGTATGAGCTGAGGTGAAGTGACAGTGGGGGGGGGGGTGCGAGGCCCAGGTATGCTCAGTTAAATGTTCTGACAGGTGAAGCAAATGCTACTTCGTCAACCCAACAGGCATGCTTTTTCTGCCTGACCCTGGCCCTAGTTTAGAGGTCTTCCAGGTTATGTATAGTTGGCACTCGGAAATCTAAAAGCTTTTAGTAATTATCCTGAAGCGGATTTTTTAAAGCTGTTTCTCTGGTTGAAATGACGTTTTGTTCACAGAGCTGAGTGAGTGCTGGAAATAATTGAAAATGACTTGAAGAAGGGGAGGGTAAAGTGGAGGTAGGCATATTAGCTGCTGGCTGAGATTATTGCTTGAAAGCAGGCGGTTTTGTTAGATTCCATACACTGTATGTGGTGTAAAGAACAAACCTTTCCATTTTTTTTTCTGAGAACCATGATGCTATCTCAGTAATTGAAAATAATCTTCTAAAGTTGCTCTTTAACTAGATTTACACAATCCCCTTTCAAATCAGCTGTTATCTGCCCTTACGTTTCACAGTTAATGTTGCTGTCTGCACAGCCCCTGCTAACAAGAAGATCAAGTGTAACTCTTTTCATGATTTGAACTAAAGTGTTTCTATTGTAATTATCCCGGCTCCTGGTTGTGCTGTTTTAAAAGTGGGCTCATTTCTCAGCTGGGTTTATGAGGATGTTTCCTTGTGGAATATAAGGCCTTCTGTTCCAGCAGTGTTTTCTTTCACAAACATCTCAAGGATTTCTCTAACTCTCTCATTTTCATTTTTCTTTTCTTAACATTTAAAAACATTTTCATAGATATTTCAGGGCAGGGGCTGGGATTAGGGAGAGGTAGGGCCTGGGCCGTTTTTTCTTCTGCGATGCTGAGTGACACTGGTGAGGCATCACATCCCCTGTTTATGTTTTTGCCAACCTCATTTTGGCAAAATGAGAAAAAAACCCACTAGGCCTATTAAACTGCAGTAGGCAGGTTTTAAATTGGTGTTTTTCGTGGTGGTGAGAGGGTAAACATTGACGTGTCCTGCCAGGGAAGGTTGTGCAAAGCTGTGGAGCCTCCTTTGGAATTCTCCTGGAACAGGATACATTCTCATATGTTTAAGATAACAGATTCTCTACAGGTCTTCCGCGTCTGTGCCGATGCGCGTAACTCTCTATTTCCAGGCTGCGCTCACATTTTATTTTTAAGTTGCTATGTTATCCCTCTTGCATAATTGATCTACAAAAGCCTTTTGCTTATTCCAGGCTAGCAAAAATTTCAGTGACGCATTTTTTAAAATCAAAATTGCTAATTGCTTACTTCCTCAAGGAAGACATCAATCAACGGCCCTGGAAAGACGAAAGGACATTAAGTCCTATGTACGTTGGAGTACTGAATTCATTGGAGACTTGTACTGAGGAGCGTCTCAGTGGTTAGTATTTGTTACTGGTATTTGGGGAAGTGAACTAAGAATAGGGCCGGGGATGGAAGACACTAACCGAAGCAACTAGTTGCTTTTCAGACTTCTTCTAAATATAGTCCACAGGGCTCCACTTCACCATGTCCGTTGCAGTGGTCACACTGATACCTGACTCTTCCAGTTAACAACAGTGGTCCCTTAAACATTTTAAGCCAAATTTCCCTTGGGTGCAAAGGAAGAGGATTGGACAGGATGACCCTCTAAGATTCTCAACTGCTTTGAATTGATGAATTCTATTAAATCTGAAGACTATTCTGTGCACCTGTATACCAGTAATAAAGGGTGTAGACTTAGGAGCCATCGTGAAGCTACTGGGCTGCCATTTTAGGTTCTCCACTGTGTTGATCAGCTCCATTAGTAGCAATAATTGAGGATTGACTGAATCATTTAGAGTCCCTCCTAATTACATTAACTAAAATATAAATAGTCCATAAATACTTCAGGCTTCATACAACGTGACACTTTTTTTTTTCTTAAAATATCTTCTGACTTTAGGTACAGTAAATATGTGTTGCCTCGTGAATAGTAAGAGAGTAAATACCTTGCCTAATTCCCACAGTTGGCTACCCACAGTGCCTTTTCTTTGGATGGTAGGATTCCAAGTGAGTGTGCTTGTCCCAGATTATTAACTTCCTTCTGGTGAGAATGGATACCACTGGCTTACTCTGGTTGGAGGCAAGAGATCCAGCTTCTACTCTTCTTTCTATATTGTGTTTTGTCCGGTTCAATACTTAACTAGTAGCGCTACCACTTAAAAGGACATACAGGAACAGTTGTAGGGAGTTAAATTCAAATTTTATCCCCTGGTTAACTAAACAACTGAGGAAGTTGATAAGGAAGAAACTCAAACCTGAGAGTTAAAAGGAAGCTAACTTCTCACCTCCAGTTATCTCAGAGAACTGAGACTTGGCTTCCCTGTAGAATAAATAATCTCTCCTGACCTGCACACCTTTTCCTCTTTCTTCTCAAGGGTAGACTGTCGACAGCCCAGGGAGTCAAGGGAAAATTGGAGGGAGGTATGCATGGAAGAAACGGAAGCGGCTGCATCTGCAGCTCACATTTATCTGAGAGCTCCAAACAGAAAGCACGCAGTGGAAGGAGAGACCGAATTGGTAACAAAGTTTAAATTGCCCCAGAGCTGCTTTCATTTATGAGCTTCTCAGAGCAATGGAGATGTTGCCAGAAGAATTCTGCATACTTTTGCCAACAGTGGGCTATCCCTCCAGACGGATCTCAGCAGTCCTGGCCATGTCACGTGCAGCCAGGCACTTTAAACATCATTCTCCTACCTGTACTAGTACGTCCACCTTTATTTGACATCTGGTGTAGAAAAAGAAGGAGGATGTGCAGTAATTCGATTTGCAGGAGGCGGCAGCATGACCTAAAGAAGGACACAGACGCCTGCTTTTATTTTTATTGTTTTCATCTCGCTTCCTGTTCTCCTGCTGACTACTTGGAATGCTGTTTCCAGCTCCTCTTCTGTAAAAGTTTGTAGTATTTTACTCACTGAGGCTGGGAAGTGACACAGATTTGGCTTAAAGCAGTGAGAACATTGTGAACACTTAAAATATCATATAACAGGAATCCTGGGAGATTCAGCAGGCACAAAGGAGGAGAAAGAATGACGCCACGGGCTCTTCGGTTGATTAGCGAGTTGAGGCGGGTCGCAACAGTGAAATTCATCAGAAAACAATCCGGTCTAGTCCAAAAATAGTGGGCGGGGAGTGGATATTTGTAACTTGCTAACGCAAAGTCCTTTCTGCGAAAATGTGTGGATAGTTTTATATACTGTCAGAGAATGATGTGACTTTTTTCACTGTATGAAAAGTACTTTGAGAGTTATTGCACTTATCTCAGCAATTTCAAGGTGACAGGTCCATCTGATGGTGTAGAAAGATGAGAGTATTTTCCTGTAAGTTTGAAGTACTTTCCGTAAGTTTTCGTATGAAATAGGGTGGTTTCTTAAGACTGAAAACATCTATTAAAAGATTTTTACTGATCTTAGTTTTGAGGAACTTGCTTTTTCTTACCTCTGTTTCTCTATATCTGAGAGGACGATCAGGTACCTTGTGGGCAGTTTTGCTCTGGAATGCTTGGGAAGCATTGTTTCCTGAAAACAAAATGAGGAGGGTGGGGCGGGCCGGAAGACCCTCAGGCCTCTTTCTTTACTTTTTTTTTTTTTACATCTTTATTGGAGTATAATTGCTTTACAATGGTGTGTCAGTTTCTGCTTTATTACAAAGTGAATCAGTTATACATATACATATGTTCCCATATCTCTTCCCTCTTGCTCTCCCTCCCTCCCACCCTCCCTATCCCACCCCTCCAGGCGGTCACAAAGCACCAAGCTGATCTCCCTGTGCTATGCGGCTGCTTCCCACTAGCTACCTGCCTTACGTTTGGTAGTGTATATATGTCCATGCCTCTCTCTCGCTTTGTCACAGCTTACCCTTCCCCCTCCCCATATCCTCAAGTCCATTCTCTAGTAGGTCTGTGTCTTTATTCCTGTCTTAACCCTAGGTTCTTCATGACATTTTTTTCCTTAAATTCCATATATATGTGTTAACATACGGTATTTGTCTTTCTCTTTCTGACTTACTTCACTCTGTATGACAGACTCTAGGTCTATCCACCTCATTACAAATAGCTCAATTTCGTTTCTTTTTACGGCTGAGTAATATTCCATTGTGTATATGTGCCACATCTTCTTTATCCATTCATCCGATGATGGACACTTAGGTTGTTTCCATCTCCGGGCTATTGTGAATAGAGCTGCAATGAACATTTTGGTACATGACTCTTTTTGAATTATGGTTTTCTCAGGGTATATGCCCAGTAGTGGGATTGCTGGGTCATATGGTAGTTCTATTTGTACTTTTATAAGGAACCTCCATACTGTTCTCCACAGTGGCTGTATCAATTTACATTCCCACCAACAGTGCAAGAGGGTTCCCTTTTCTCCACACCCTCTCCAGCATTTATTGTTTCTAGATTTTTTGTTGATGGCCATTCTGACTGGTGTGAGATGATATCTCATTGTAGTTTTGATTTGCATTTCTCTAATGATTAGTGATGCTGAGCATACTTTCATGTGTTTGTTGGCAATCTGTATATCTTCTTTGGAGAAATGTCTATTTAGGTCTTCTGCCCATCTTTGGATTGGGTTGTTTGTTTTTTTGTTATTGAGCTGCATGAGCTGCTTATAAATTTTGGAGATTAATCCTTTGTTGGTTGCTTCATTTGCAAATATTTTCTCCCATTTTGAGGGTTGTCTTTTGGTCTTGTTTATGGTTTCCTTTGCTGTGCAAAAGCTTTGAAGTTTCATTAGGTGCTATTTATTTATTTTTGTTTTTATTTCCATTTCCCTAGGAGGTGGGTACAAAAGGATCTTGCTGTGATTTATGTCATAGTGTTCTGCTTATGTTTTCCTCTAAGAGTTTGATAGTTTCTGGCCTTACATTTAGGTCTTTAATAATCCATTTTCACCTTTTTTTGTGTGTATGGTGTTAGGGAGTGATCTAATCTCATAATTTTACATGTACCAGTCCAGTTTTCCCAGCACCACTTAATGAAGAGGCTGTCTTTTCTCCACTGTATATTCCTGCCTCCTTTATCAAAGGTAAGGTGACCATATGTGCGTGGGTTTATCTCTGGGCTTTCTATCCTGTTCCATTGATCTATCTGTTTTTGTGCCAGTACCATACTGTCTTGATTACTGTAGGTTTGTAGTATAGTCTGAAGTCAGGGAGCCTGATTCCTCCAGCTCCGTTTTTCGTTCTCAAGATTGCTTTGGCTATTCGGGGTCTTTGGTGTTTCCATACAAATTGTGAAAGTTTTTGTTCTAGTTCTGTGAAAAAGGCCAGTGGTAGTTTGATAGGGATTGCATTGAATCTGTAGACTGCTTTGGGTAGTAGAGTCATTTTCACAATGTTGATTCTTCCAGTCCAAGAACATGGTATATCTCTCCATCTATTTGTACCATCTTTAATTTCTTTCATCAGTGTCTTATAATTTTCTGCATACAGGTCTTTTGTCTCCTTAGGTAGGTTTATTCCTAGATATTTTATTCTTCTTGTTGCAATGGTAAATGGGAGTGTTTTCTTGATTTCACTTTCAGATTTTTCATTATTAGTGTATGGGAATGCCAGAGATTTCTGTGCATTAATTTTGTATCCTGCTACTTTACCAAATTCATTGATGAGCTCTAGTAGTTTTCTGGTAGCATCTTTAGGATTCTCTATGTATAGTATCATGTCATCTGCAAACAGTGAAAGCTTTACTTCTTCTTTTCCAATTTGGATTCCTTTTATTTCCTTTTCTTCTTTGATTGCTGTGGCTAAAACTTCCAAAACTATGTTGAATAAGAGTGGTGAGAGTGGGCAACCTTGTCTTGTTACTGATCTTAGTGGAAATGGTTTCAGTTTTTCACTGTTGAGGACGATGTTGGCTGTGGGTTTGTCATATATGGCTGTTATTATGTTGAGGAAAGTTCCCTCTATGCCTACTTTCTGCAGGGTTTTTATCATAAATGGGTGTTGAATTTTGTCGAAAGCTTTCTGTGCATCTATTGAGATGATCATATGGTTTTTCTCCTTCAATTTGTTAATATGGTGTATCACGTTGGTTGATTTGCATATACTGAAGAATCCTTGCATTTCTGGAATAAACCGTAGTTGACCATGATGTATGATCCGTTTAATGTGCTGTTGGATTCTGTTTGCTAGTATTTTGTTGAGGATATTTGCATCTATGTTCATTAGTGATATTGGCCTGTAGTTTTCTTTCTTTGTGACATCCTTGTCTGGTTTTGGTATCATAGAAAGAGTTTGGGAGTGTTCCTCCCTCTGCTATATTTTGGAAGAGTTTGAGAAGGATAGGTGTTAGCTCTTCTCTAAATGTTTGATGGAATTTGCCTGTGAAGCCATCTGGTCCTGGGCTTTTGTTTGTTGGAAGTTTTTTTTTTTTTTTTTTTTTGGCGGTACGCGGGCCACTCACTGTTGTGGCCTCTCCCATTGTGGAGCACAGGCTCCAGACGCGCAGGCTCAGCGACCATGGCTCACGGGCCCAGCCGCTCCACGGCACGTTGGATCTTCCCAGACTGGGGCATGAACGCGTGTCCCCTGCATCGGCACGCAGACTCTCAACCACTGCGCCACCAGGGAAGCCCTGTTGGAAGATTTTTAATCATAGTTTCAATTTCAGTGCTTGTGATTGGTCTGTTTATATTTTCTATTTCTTCCTGATTCAGTCTTGGCAGGTTGTGCATTTCTAAGAATTTGTCCATTTCTTCCAGGTTGTCCATTTTATTGACATAGAGTTGCTTGTGGTAATCTATCATGATATTTTGTATTTCTGCAGTGTCAGTTGTTACTTCTCCTCTTTCACTTCTAATTCTATTGATTTGAGTCTTCTCCGTTTTTTTCTTGGTGAGTCTGGCTAATGGTTTATCAATTTTGTTTATCTTCTCAAAGAACCAGCTTTTAGTTTTATTGATCTTTGTTATTGTTTCCTTCATTTCATTTTCATTTATTTCTGATCTGATTTTTATGATTTCTTTCCTTCTGCTAACTTGGGGTTTTTTTTTGTTCTTCTTTCTCTAATTGCTTTAGGTGCAAGGTTAGGTTGTTTATTCGAGATGTTTTCTGTTTAAGATAGGATTGTATTGCTGTAAACTTCCCTCTTAGAACTGCTTTTGCTGCATCCCATAGATTTTGGGTCGTCGTGTGTCCATTGTCATTTGTTTCTAGGTATTTTTTTTTATTTCCTCTTTGATTTCTTCAGTGATCACTTCATCATTAAGTAGTGTATTGTTTAACGTCCATGTGTTTGTATTTTTTACAGATCGTTTTCTGTAATTGATATCTAGTCTCATAGTGTTGTGGTCAGAAGAGATACTTGATACAATTTCAATTTTCTTAAATTTACCAAGGCTTGATTTGTGACCCAAGGTATGATCTATCCTGGAGAATGTTCCATGAGCACTTGAGAAAAATGTATATTCTGTTGTTTTTGGATGGAGTGTCCTATAAATATCAATTAAGTCCATCTTGTTTAATGTATCATTTAAAGCTTGTGTTTCCTTATTTATTTTCATTTTGGATGATCTGTCCATGGGTGAAAGTGGGGTGTTTAAGTCCCCTACTATGAATGTGTTACTGTCGATTTCCCCTTTTATGGCTGTTAGTATTTGCCTTATGTATTGGGGTGCTCCTATGTTGGGTGCATAAATGTTTACAATTGTTATATCTTCTTCTTGGATTGATCCCTTGATCATTATGTAGTATCCTTCTTTGTTTCTTCTAATAGTCTTTATTTTAAAGTCTATTTTGTCTGATATGAGAATTGCTACTCCAGCTTTCTTTTGGTTTCCATTTGCATGAAATATCTTTTTCCATCCCCTTACTTTCAGTCTGTATGTGTCTCTAGGTCTGAAATGGGTCTCTTGTAGACAGCAAATATATGGGTCTTGTTTTTGTATCCATTCAGCCAGTCTGTGTCTTTTGGTGGGAGCATTTAATGCATTTACATTTAAGGTTATTATCGATATGTACGTTCCTATTCCCATTTTCTTAATTGTTTTGGGTTCGTTATTGTAGGTCTTTTCCTTCTCTTGTGTTTCTTGCCTAGAGAAGTTCCTTTAGCAGTTGTTGTAAAGCTGGTTTGGTGGTGCTGAACTCTCTCAGCTTTTGCTTGTCTGTAAAGGTTTTAATTTCTCCATCAAATCTGAATGAGATCCTTGCTGGGTACAGTAATCTTGGTTGCAGGTTTTTCTCCTTCATCACTTTAAATATGTCCTGCCAGTCCCTTCTGGCTTGCAGAGTTTCTGCTGAAAGATCAGCTGTTAACCTTATGGGGCTTTCTTTGTGTGTTATTTGTTGTTTTTCCCTTGCTGCTTTTAATATGTTTTCTTTGTATTTAATTTTTGATAGATTAATATGTGTATTGGCGTGTTTCTCCTTGGATTTATCCTGTATGGGACTCTCTGTGCTTCCTGGACTTGATTAACTACTTCCTTTCCCATATTAGGGAAGTTTTCAACTATAATCGCTTCAAATGTTTTCTGAGTCCCTTTCTTTTTCTCTTCTTCTTCTGGAACCCCTATAATTCGAATGTTGGTGCGTTTAATGTTGTCCCAGAGGTCTCTGAGACTGTCCTCAGTTCTTTTCATTCTTTTTTCTTTATTCTGCTCTGCAGTAGTTATTTCCACTATTTTATCTTCCAGGTCACTTATCCGTTCTTCTGCCTCAGTTATTTTCTATTGATCCCTTCTAGAGTATTTTTAATTTCATTTATTGTGTTGTTCATCGTTGTTTGTTTCATCTTTAGTTCTTCTAGGTCCTTGTTAAATGTTTCTTGCATTTTGTCTATTCTATTTCCAAGATTTTGGATCATCTTTACTATCATTATTCTGAATTCTTTTGCAGGTAGGCTGCCTATTTCCTCTTCATTTGTTAGGTCTGGTGGTTTTTTATCTTGCTCCTTCATCTGCTGTGTGTTTTTCTGTCTTCTCATTTTGCTTATCTTACTGTGTTTGGGGTCTCCTTTTTGCAGGCTGCAGGTTCGTAGTTCCCGTTGTTTTTGGTGTCTATCTCCAGTGGCTAAGGTTTGTTCAGTGGGTTGTGTAGGCTTCCTGGTGGAGGGGTCTAGTGCCTGTCCCCCCCAATGGATGAGGCTGGATCTTATCTTTCTGGTGGGCAGGTCCACGTCTGGTGGTGTGTTTTGGGGCGTCTGTGGACTTCTTATGATTTTAGGCAGCCTCTCTGCTAATGGTGGGGTTGTGTTCCTGTCTTGCTAGTTGTTTGGCATAGGGTGTCCAGCAGTGTAACTTGCTGGTTGTTGAGTGAAGCTGGGTGTTGGTGTTGAGATGGAGATCTCTGGGAGATTTTCGCCGTTTGCTATTATGTGGAGCTGGGAGGTCTCTTGTGGACCAGTGTCCTGAAGTTGGCTCTCCCACCTCAGAGGCACAGCACTGACTCCTGGCTGCAGCACCAAGAGCCTTTCATCTACACAGCTCAGAATAAAAGGGAGAAAAACTAGAAAGAAAGAATTAGTAGAAGAAAGAAAGAAAGTAGGGAGGCAGGGAGGGAGGAAGGAAGGAAGGAGGGAATGAAGGAAAAACAGAAAGGAAGATGATAAAGTAAAATAAAATGAAGTAAGATAAAATATAAAGTTATTAAAATAAAATAATTATTAAGAGAAAAAAAAAGAAGAAAAAAATTTTTAAAAAAAGGACGGATAGAACCCTAGGGTAAATGGTGGAAGCAAAGCTATACAGACAAATTCTCACACAGAAGCATACACATACACACTCACAAAAAGAGGAAAAGGGGAAAAAATCATAAATCTTGCTCTCAAAGTCCACCTCCTCAATTTGGGATGATTTGTTGTCTAAAGGAGGGAAGGAGGGAAAGAAAGAAAGAAAGAAAGAAAAAAGATGAAATAAAATAAATTTATTAAAATAAAAAATAATTATTAAGAAAAAATAATTAAAAAAAACACAAAAAACGGATGGGTAGAACCCTAGGACAAGTGGTGGAAGCAAAGCTATACAGACAAAATCTCACACAGAAGCATACACATACACACAAAAAGAGGAAAAGGGGAAAAAATCATAAATCTTCCTTTCAAAGTCCACTTCCTCAATTTGGGATGATTGGTTGTGTATTCATGTATTCCACAGATGCAGGGTACATCAAGTTGATTGTGGAGCTTTAATCCTCTGCTTCTGAGGCTGCTGGGAGAGATTTCACTTTCTCTTCTTTGTCCTCACAGCTCCCAGGGGCTCAGCTTTGGCTTTGGCCCCGCCTCTGCGTGTAGGTCGCCAGAGGGCGTCTGTTCTTCGCTCAGACAGGACGAGGTTAAAGGAGTCGCTGATTCGGGGGCTCTGGCTCACTGAGGCCGGGGAGGGGGGGGAGGGAGGGACACGGAGTGCGGGGCGAGCCCGCGGCGGCAGAGGCCGGTGTGACGTTGCACCAGCCTGAGTCGCGCCGTGCGTTCTCCCGGGGAAGTTGTCCCTGGATCCCGGGACCCTGGCAGTGGCGGGTGCACAGGCTCCCCGGAATGGGGGTGTGGATAGTGACCTGTGCTCGCACACAGGCCCCTTGGTGGCGGCAGCAGCGGCCTTAGCGTCTCATACCCGTCTCTGGGGTCCGCGCTGTTAGCCGCGGCTCGCGCCCGTCTCTGGAGCCCCTTTAAGCAGCGCTCTTAATCCCCTCTCCTCGCGCACCCTTAAACAATGGTCTCTTGCCTCTTCGGCAGCTCCAGACTTTTCCCGGACTCCCTCCCGGCTAGCCGTGGCGCACTAACCCCCTTCGGGCTGTGTTCACGCCGCCAACCCCAGTCCTCTCCTGGCGCTCCGACTGTAGCCCGAGCCTCAACTCTCAGCCCTGCCCGTCCTGGCAGGTGAGCAGACAAGCCTCTTGGGCTGGTGAGTGCCGGTCGGCACCTATCCTCTGTGCGGGAATCTCTCCCCTTTGCCCTCCGCACACCTGTTGCTGTGCTCTCCTCTGCGGCTCCGAAGCTTTCCACCTCCGCCACCCGCAGTCTCTGCCCGCGAAGTGGCTTCCTAGTGTGTGGAAACCTTTCTTCCTTCACAGCTCCCTCCCACTGGTGCAGGTCCTGTCCCTATTCTTTTGTCTCTGTTTATTCTTTTTTCTTTTGCCCTACCCAGGTACGTGGGGGGTTTCTTGCCTTTTGGGAGGTCTGAGGTCTTCTGCCAGCGTTCAGTAGGTGTTCTGTAGGAGTTGCTCCACGTGTAGATGTATTTCTGGTGTATCTGTGGGGAGGAAGGTGATCTCCGCGTCTTACTCTTCCGCCATCTTCCCAGAAGCCTCTCAGGCCTCTTTCTGTGACTTTGGGCAACTCACTTAGAATCTTGGTCGTCACAGCTTCCCTCTCAAAGTATTAATAATTATACTTGCTTTTTGTTTTGTTTTCTTCTGTATCTCAGGAATTTGGGGAAAATGAACAATGGTACAAATGTTTGAGCTCTTCATAGGGAAAAATGCAATATAATATTAATTACATAATGCGCCAGGTTGGTGGTATTTATTTCTTTGTTTTTTCTACTTTAATGCTCTGGAAGTAAAGTCAGGAAAGCACAGTACCCCTCGGCCCCCTGAAAAGATTTTTTACAAATGCCATGCATCGGAATTTTGTTTTAAGCAAAAGGTCTTTTTACTTTATTTGTTTGTTTACTTATTTATTTAAATTTTTTGGCTGTACCACAGGCACGAGGGATCTTAGTTCCCCGACCAGGGATCAAACCCGCAGTGAAAGTGCAGAGTGTTGGGTTCCCTTGGAAATTTTCATTTTTGATCTTGCTTAGAAACTACAGGAAGAGAAGACATAGCTGAAGAAAGCAGGTTAGAACGGAGGAGTGGTGGTGCAGGCAGGCAGTAGGGACTCGTGCCCCAGGAGTCAGGGGGCACTAAAGGAGACAGACTGTGTCCCTGCGCTGGGGTGTGTGATGTGGCTCAAACAAGTGGATGTCCCCCGGTTTACCGGGAGAGGTGGGGGAGGGCACGGATGGACAGCAAGCTACAGCAGGCTGCCAGAGTTCTGGTCCTCTACCTACCGGGGCAGCGTTCAAAGTGAATAGGTGGTACTGACATTCTCAGAGATCACCAGGGACCGTTGAAGAGAGACTAAATCCCAATCATCCGTCCGTTTTAGTGATGCAGAGGAGTGTACAGCTTGTTGCATTTTAGGAGGATTTAGTGTTTTGAAATTTTAAATAAAAATTTTAGCACCGGGTGATGCTTTCCAGCTTTCTAGAAAATACACTTAGCCGGGCCAGAATACTCTTTGATGATGGCAGGTAAATGAAGTGTTTGTTTCATGATCTAAATGGGGGAAAAAAAAATTGAGCTGTTTTCACATTGTATGGAAGAGATTAACTTACTGTTGATGATAACCGTTCAGATGAGTAGATGCTTCTGCATCCAGTGAGGTCTTCCCAAAGCCCTTCTGTAATTCCCATGACCGAACATTCTGTGGTCAATAAGCAATTATGTTACTCTCCTGAAAGAATATGCCTCATGAAGGCAGAGATCGTGTCACTCTTGCTCACAGTTGTAGCTGCAACATCTGATATGGTACCAAACACAAAGGAGATGCTCAGTAATTATCTGTTGAATGAACGAATGGATGGATGGATGGACACACTTCAGTATAGTGCAGCTTGATGTGCTTGTACGCTGGCTGCATTCAGATGCCATCAAAGAAGTAAGTATCTTAAAATGTTGCTTATATCTACACACTGAAGCGACATCACTCTTTATCATTCCAAGGTGATATAAAATGGAAACCATTAAGCCTTATTTTCAAAATGCTTATCCCGCTGACTCTGATGTGCAGCCTGTAATGTCTGCACCGAGCTCTGATTTAGCGTTTTACAATTACGTTTAAGTCTGAAAGATAGTGGCCTCTCTATCAGCTCCCTCTCCATCCCTTTTTTTTTTTTTAAAGGGAGACATTTCCTTATTAGGCATTGTGGAGCATAGCCTGAGGGGTTGCAAAGTTAAATGGGGATAAGTTTAATTTAACTCTTGGGTTATATGTTTAATTAGATATCTTTAGGTGTATCGTAGAGACTAATCAATTTCCAGCCCAGGTTTTCATTTACTTATCTTTCTGACACATGTTTTCTTTGTTCCATTCTACAGCTTTTTCTAAAATAGAGCTGTCTTTCTCAGTTTCCTTGTCCTTGAGCAAATAACATCTCCTTTCCCTTGCTTTAGGTCTCTTTTCTAGTAAGCAACTTGACCACATGAATTGCTACTGTCTACCTTGCTGTCATGCCCTGCCCTGTGCCCCAAAATCTGGCTGGACTTTAAACAAACAAAAATACTTGTTTATATGTGACTGTGTTTATTTATTACTATTTGTTACTATATGCATTGTTACTACTGCGATTACTATTATCAATAATAACATTTATTGAATACTAACTGTCCTCTAAGAGCATTATAAATATCATTTCACTTAACCATTTAATTTAGGCCCTGTTAGCTAAGTACTGTTCTGTCCCTGTTTCACAGATAAGGAACCCAGGGCTTATAAGTCAACTCGGTAACTTGCCCAAAGCCATTCAGGTAGTTTTAAACTAAAATTTTTATTTTGAGATGATTGTAGGTATGTGTTCAGTTATAAGAAATAGATACTTTGTATCTTTTATTTAGTTTCTTCAAATGATAATATCCTGCAAAACTATGACACAGTATCATAACCAGTGTACTGACAATGAGGCCGTCAAGGTATAGAATATTTCCACCACCACGAGGATCCTCCACGTTGCCCTTTTTGTTATTCCCATACCCGTATCCTCTCCTCTTGCCCCCACCCCATAGCTGTGACCCCAGCCACCACTCATCTGTTTTCCAGATTCTATAATTTTGTCATTTCCCTAGTAAATATATAAATATAAATATAGTGTGTGGCCCTTGGGGAGTGGCTTCTTCTCACTCAGTGTAACTCTCTGAAGACTCATCTAAGCTGTGGTGTGTCCCAGTAATTTGTTCCCTTTTATTGCTGAGGAGTAGTCCACTTTTTAAACCATTTTCTGTTGAAGCACTTCTGGGTTGTTTCCAGTCTTTGACTACTGTGAATAAAGTGTCTATGGACGTTCATGTATAGGTTTTTTGTTTGAACGTATCCCAGGTCTTTCCTGGGATAAATGCAGTTGCAAGAGTGCAGTTGGTGGTAGTTTCACGTTTGGTTTTATAACAAACCGTTTTCCACGGCGGCTGTCCCCTTTCACATTCCCAGCAGCAGTGTCTGGTTTCTCTGCGTCCTCCCCAGCATTCGGTGTTACTATTATTTTTTGCTTAGCCACCTTGATGGGTATTTAGTGGTATCTCGATGGTGGTTTTAATTTACTTTCCCCTAATTCTTTGGTGAAACGGTCTGCATCTGGGTGCACATGGCAGCATGGCTCAGGGCTGGCTGCCCCCAAGTCTGGTGGTTGACTGACTGTCAGCTGGAGTGATGAGGACGGTGGAACCACATGGCCTCCTCTTGTTTCCCTTCATCCAACAGCCCACCCTGGTGACCGGGCAGGGTTCTGAGAGAGTAGAAGTTCACAAGGCCTTTTGAGGCCTAGTTTTGGAACTGGCACACTTTTACTTCCCCTGTATTCTGTTACTCAGAGCAAGTCACAAGGCCAATCCTGATTCAAGGAGTGGGGACATAGAATATCTACCTCTTGAAGGGAGAAATTGCAAAGTCAGATATCCGAGAGTATAGATACTGGGAGGAGCAGAGAATTGGGCGCTGTTTTGCAATTAATATACCACATCAGGTATCTTGTATAATTATCTTCCACCCATTTTTCCCTTCATAACACACATTAACCTTGTACACTAGTGTACCTAAGTACACTATTTAGTGTACTTAGTGAAAATATATTTGACTAGGAGTTGGAAAGTCAGTTGTGTGTGTGTGTGTGTTAAGATATTGGATTAAGGGTTCTTAGTGTTATCCAGCTTATTTACAAACATTTACCTTTAACACATGCACAGTTGACTTCTGCCTAAATCTCAATGGGACAGTTAGAATTAGAGAAGATTATATTTTCATCTTTTTTGTAGTGTGTTACATAAGCTAATTTCCGCCCAACCACTTTCAACTCAGCTGCCTCTGGGACAGCCCCTAAATCCATCCAGCAAATCCTCACTAAGTGCCAGGTGCTGGGGGTAAAAAAGAGGAATAAGATACCTGCTGAGGACTTCCAGCCCAGTGAGAGACGTGAGTGCACAGAACAATGCCGAGTGGTGGGTTGTATCTCCCATCTCATATACTTCTTTTTCCCTGGACCTCTTGCACTTATTAACTTTTTTTTTCCTTCCCAGCAGAAACGACATGGCCTTATCTTTTTCCCACTTTCCCACCCGCGGTGTGTGGTCATATATACCTCTAGGATGCTTAGAGCTCTGTCTGTGGATGGGGTGTCTCATGCCACCTGGCTGAGTGACAGTGTTCCGGCTATGGTTTTCTAATTAGTAAGGGATTTCTCCATTTGCTAGTTAATTCTCCTCATTTTAGTAATAAACCACGGGCAGCTGGAGGGAGTGCAGGTCTCACACCATAATTATCATGGCTTTTGTTGAAGGTCTAACGCTCTCTGTAACGTTCTTACTTCTTTTGCTAAAATCGCACCAGAAAATAATCGACATGTGTTCCTGCCATTTTTACCTACTTGACAGTTTAGAAAACAACTGTGGATAACTTTCTAATTTCATTTTGGTTGAAAATGTCGTACAGGGGAGGAGAGTCTGGGTGAATGTATACCAGATGTTAGGAGCGGTGATCTCTGGCTGGCAAGTTTAATGATGATTTGTTATCTTATTTTGGCTTTGTTGTGTTTTCTAATGTTATACTGTAAAATGTATTATGGCTGTAAAAATTACCTTTAGTATGGAAGAAATTTACGGCCCACACGTAACGTTTTATGACCAGAGAGAGTGTGTGAGAGTGAGAGGGATGAGAGCTTCCCAGGTATGCAAGGCCCTGACTAAGGCAGTGACAGAGGCCTCCTGAATGACTGGATGTCAACGTAGAGAAATAGGAAGCAGGTTTAGGGAGCTCTGACCAGATTTCATTCTTTGATGTTAATTCCCTATGTTTCTCGCGTGGTGTCTCCTTTTCGCTGTGCCCTTCACACGGTGCGTCATCCATGCTAAAGGACGATGCTCCTGACACTGATGGTCAGCTGGAGACGTGGGTATAGCTGAAAATGCTCACGTTCTACCCCAGATCCTTTCAATTAGAAACACGCTTTGAGGTTTTCTGGGCAGTGTGGAAGAGAGAACTGGTTTTGTGTTCTGGGGTTCGTAACAATGGTACCCTTTCTTTTATGTCCTGAGCAGATAGAGTTCTGGGGTTGTGAAGGATGGAGGAACATGTGACCTCGGAGTTTTCTATTGCAGAGAATCAGTGGAGCAAACAGGGTGTGCTGCACTGTGGAGCAAGCATCGTATTTATGGTTGTGGGGTGAACAAGAACGTAAGCAGATTCAGTTATACAGGCAGTCCACATGATGTCATATGTAGAATTCAGAGTCAGGAACCCGAGACTCATCATTCAAAATACAAGTAGATACAGAGAGGACACACTCCAGTTGAAGTCCCTGTTCTGAATTGTAAGGGCTAGATTCCTATTAAGGAAACCTGGTTATAAAAGGATGAGGAAGCAGAAACCATCCTAAAGGAATCAAGGCCAAAAGGAAGGTGAAGCATTACTGTTATGGGCTCCCGGAGTTGCTCTTCTGTGCTGAGGGATTATACTGTTTCCCATTGCAGAAACTGTTTTAGGAAGGACCGTATTCATTAAATCTTAGAATTTTTCCCAAACCACTTGGCTGATGAGCTCAAGGACTCACTCGAACCATCTAGGCCAAAGATATAGAAACAGGAATGCAGAGGAGAGATCTATATTTCCTCTTTTTCCCCTAGAAAATGTACCCCCACAGCATACATTTTCCTGTATGTCATTGTGATCAGCTTCCTTTGGCCCCCGAGGAATTGAGATGGTAACTTAATTCTTTTTTTTTTTCCCACGGTACACGGGCCTTTCACTGTTCTGTCCTCTCCCGCTGCGGAGCACAGGCTCTGGACACGCAGACTCAGCGGCCATGGCTCACTGGCCCAGCCACTCCGTGGCATGTGGGATCTTTCCGGACCGGGGCACGAACCCGTGTCCCCTGCATCGGCAGGCGGACTCCCAACCACTGCGCCACCAGGGAAGCCCAAGATGGTTACTTAATTCTTAATTCCAGTGAC
This sequence comes from Delphinus delphis, assembly GCF_949987515.2. Classification (NCBI taxonomy): domain Eukaryota; kingdom Metazoa; phylum Chordata; class Mammalia; order Artiodactyla; family Delphinidae; genus Delphinus; species Delphinus delphis. The sequence goes on from NC_082700.1 coordinate 22,663,668, forward strand.
CTCTGGCAAGATTCCAGGATACAATATCAATATATAAAAATCAGTTGTTTAGAGATTGGTTCAAGATGGTGGAGTAGAAGGACGTGCTCTCACTCTCTCTTGCAAGAGCATCAGAATCACAACTAACTGCTGAACAATCGACAGGAAGACACTGGAACTCACCAAAAAAGATAGCCCACATACAAAGACAAAGGAGAAGCCACAATGAGACAGTAGGAGGGGCGCAATCACAATAAAATCAAATCCCGTAACTGCTGGGTGGGTGACTCACAAAATGGAGAACACTTATGCCACAGAAGTCCACCCACTGGAGTGAAGGTTCTGAGCCCCACGTCAGGCTTCCCAACTTGGCAACGGAAGGAGGAATTCCTAGAGAATCAGACTTTGAAGCCTAGCGGGATGTGACTGCAGGACTTCGACAGGACTGGGGGAAACAGAGTTTCCACTCTTGGAAAAGTAGTGTGTGCATCGGGACCCAGGGGAAGGAGCAGTGACCCCATAGGAGACTGAACCAGACCTACCTGCTAGTGTTGGAGGGTCTCCTGCAGAGGCAGGGGTTGGCTGTGTCTCACCGTGAGGACAAGGACACTGGCAGCAGAAGTTCTGGGAAGTACTCCTTGGCGTAAGCCCTCTCAGAGTCCACCGTGAGCCCCACCAAAGAGCCCAGGTAGGCTCCAGTGTTGGGTCGCCTCAGGCTAAACAACCAACAGGGAGAGAACCCAGCCCCACCCATCAGCAGACAGCAGATTAGTTTTACTGAGCTCTGCCCACCAGAGAAACAGCCAGTTCTGCCCACCACCAGTCCCTCCCATCAGGAAACTTGCACAAGCCACTTAGATAGCCTAATCCACCAGAGGGCAGACAGCAGAAGCAAGAAGAACTACAATCCTGCAGCCTGTGGAACAAAAACCACATTCACAGAAAGATAGACAAGATGAATAGGCAGAGGGCTCTGTACCAGATGAAGGAACAAGATAAAACCCCAGAAAAACAACTAAATGAAGAGGAGATAGGCAACCTTCCAGAAAAAGAATTCAGAATAATGATAGTGAAGATGATCCAGGACCTCAGAAAAAGAATGGAGGCAAAGATTGAGAAGCTGCAAGAAGTGTTTAACAAAGACCTAGAAGAATTAAAGAACAAACAAACAGAGATGAACAATACAATAACTGAAGTGAAAAATACACTAGAAGGAATCAATAGCAGAATAACTGAGGCACAAGAACGGATAAGTGACCTGGATGACAGCATGGTGGAATTCACTGCTGTGGAACAGAATAAAGAAAAAAGAATGAAAAGAAATGAAGACAGCCTAAGAGACCTCTAGGACAACACTAAACACAAAAACATTCGCATTATAGGGGTCCCAGAAGGAGAAGAGAGAGAGAAAGGACCCGAGAAAATATTTGAAGAGATTATAGTCGAAACTTCCCTAACATGGGAAAGAAAATAGCCACCTAAGTCCAGGAAGCGCAGAGAGTCCCATACAGGATAAACCCAAGGAGAAACACGCCGAGACACATAGTAATCAAATTGCCAAATATTAAAGACAAAGAAAAATTATTGAAAGCAGCAAGGGGAAAATGACAAATAACATACAGGGGAACTCCTGTAAGGTTAACAGCTGATTTCTCAGCAGAAACTCTACAAGCCAGAAGGGAATGGCATGACATATTTAAAGTGATGAAAGGGAAGAACGTACAACCAAGATTATTCTACCCAGGAAGGATCTCATTCAGATTTGAGGGAGAAATCAAAAGCTTTACAGACAAGCAAAAGCTAAGAGAACTCAGAACCACCAAAACAGCTCTACAACAAATGCTAAAGAAACTTCTCTAAGTGGGAAACACAAGAGAAGAAAAGGACCTGCAAAAACAAACCCATAACAATTAAGAAAATGGTCATAGGAACATACATATCAATAATTACCTTAAACGTGAATGGATTAAATGCTCCAACCAAAAGACACACGGTCACTGAATGGATACAAAAACAAGACCCATCTATATGCTGTCTACAAGAGACCCACTTCAGACCTAGGGACATGTACATACTGAAAGTGAGGGGATGGAAAAAGATATTCCATGCAAATGGAAATCAAAAGAAAGCTGGAGTGGCAATACTCATATCAGATAAAATAGACTTTAAAATGAAGAATGTTACAAGAGACAAGGAAGGACACTGCATAATGATCAAGGGATCAATCCAAGAAGAAGATATAACAATACAAATATATAGGCACCCAACATAAGAGCACCTCAATACATAAGGCAACTGCTAACAGCTATAAAAGAGGAAATCAAAAGTAACACAAAAATAGTGGGGGACTTTTAACACCTCAGTTACACCAATGGACAGATCATCCAAACAGAAAATTAATAAGGAAACACAAGCTTTAAATGACACAATAGACCAGATAGATTTAATTGATATTTATAGGACATTCCATCAAAAAATAGCAGATTACACTTTCTTGTGAAGTGCGCACAGAACATTCTCCAGGGTAGATCACATCTTGGGTTATAAATCAAGTCTCAGTAAATTTAAGAAAATGGAAATCATATCAAGCATCTTTTCTGACCACAACGCTATGAGATTAGAAATCAATTACAGGGGAAAAAACGTAAAAAACACAAGCACATGGAGGCTAAACAATACATTACTAAATGACCAAGAGATCACTGAAGAAATAAAAGAGAAGTCAAAAAATACCTAGAGACAAATGACATGAAAACACGAAGATCCAAAACCTATTAGATGCAGCAAAAGCAGTTCTAAGAGGGAAGTTTATAGCAGTACAATCCTACCTCAAGAAACAAGAAAAATCCCAAATAAACAATCTAACCTTTCACCTAAAGGAACTAGAGAAAGAAGAACAAACAAAACCCAAAGTTAGGAGAAGGAAAGAAATCATAAAGATCAGAGCAGAAATAAATGAAATAGAAACAAAGAAAACAATAGCAAAGATCAATAAAACTAAAAGCTGTTTCTTTGAGAAGATAAACAAAATTGATAAACCATTAGCCAGACTCATCAAGAAAAAGAGGGAGAGGACTCAACTCATTAAAGTTAGAAGTGAAAAAGGAGAAGTTACAACAGACACTGCAGAAACACAAAGCATCCAAGAGACTACTACAAGCAACTCTATGCCAATAAAATGGCAGCCTGGAAGCAGTGGACAAATTCCTAGAAAGGTATAACCTTCCAAGACTGAACCAGGAAGAAACAGAAAATATTAACAGAACAATCACAAGTAAAGAAATTGAACCTGTGATTAAAAATCTTCCAACAAACAAAAGTCCAGGACCAGATGGCTTCACAGGTGAATTCTGTCAAACATTTAGAGAAGAGCTAACACGCATCCTTTTCAAACTCTTCCAAAAAATTACAGAGGAAGGAACACTCCCAAATCATTCTGTGAGGCCACCATCACTCTGACACCAGAAGCAGACTAAGATACTACAAAAAAAGAAAATTACAGACCAATATCACTGATGAACAGAGATGCAAAAATCCTCAAGAAAATACTAGCAAACAGAATCCAACAACATATTAAAAGGATCACCAAGTGGGATTTATCCCAGGGATGCAGTGATTCTTTAATATACTCAAATCAATCAATGTGATACACCGTATTAACAAATTGAAGAATAAAAACAATATGATCATCTTAATAGATGCAGAAAAGGCTTTTGACAAAATTCAACATCCATTTATGATAAAAACTCTCCAGAAAATGGGCATAGAGAGAACCTACCTCAACATAATGAAGGCCATATATGACAAACCCACAGCAAACATCATTCTCAATGGTGAAAAATTGAAACCATTTCCTCTAAGATCAGGAAAAAGACAAGGATGTCCACTCTCACCACTGTTATTCAACATATTTTGGAAGTCTTAGCCATGGCAATCAGAGAAGAAAAAGGAATACAAATTGGAAAAGAAGAAGTAAAACTGTCACTGTTTGCAGATGACATGATACTATACATAGAGAATCCTAAAAATGCCACCAGAAAACTACTAGAGCTAATCAATGAATGTGGTAAAGTTGCAGGATACAAAATGAATGCACAGAAATCTCTGGCATTCCTATATACTAATGATAAAAAATCTGAAAGAGAAATTAAGGAAACACTCCCATTTACCATTGCAACAGAACGAATAAAATACCTAGGAATAAACTTACCTAGGGAGACAAAAGACCTGTATGCAGAAAATTATAAGACACTGATGAAAGAAATTAAAGATGATTCAAACACATGGAGACATATACCATGTTCTTGGTTTGGAAGAATCAATATTGTGAAAATGACTATACTACCCAAAGCAATCTACAGATTCAATGCAATCCCTATCAAATTACCAATGGCATTTTTCACAGAACTAGAAGAAAAAATCATAAAATTTGTATGGGGACACAAAAGACCCCGAATAGCCAAAGGAGTCTTGAGGGAAAAAAACGGAACTGGAGGAATCAGACTCCCTGACTTCTGACTATACTACAAAGCTACAGTAATCAAGACAGTGTGGTACTGGCACAAAAATAGAAATACAGATCAATGGAACAGGATAGAAAGTCCAGAGATAAACCCATGCACCTATGGTCAACTAATATATGATAAAGGAGGCAAGGATATACAGTGGAGAAAAGACAGTCTCTTCAATAAGTGGTGCTGGGAAAACTGGACAGCTACATGTAAAACAATGAGATTAGAACACTCCCTAACACCATACACAAAAATAAACTGAACATGGATTAGTGACCTAAATGTAAGACTGGACACTATAAAACTCTTAGAGGAAAACATAGGAAGGAAACTCTTTGACATAAATCACAGCAAGATCTTTTCTGATCTACCTCCTAGCGTAATGGAAATAAAAACAAAAATAAACAAATGGGACCTAATGAAAGTTAAAAGCTTTTGCACGGCAAAGGAAACCATAAACAACACAAAAAGACTACTCTCAGAATGGGAGAAAATATTTGCTAATGAATCAATGGACAAAGGATTAATCTCCAAAATATATAAACAGCTCATGCAGCTCAATATTAAAAAAACAACCACCCAATCCAAAAATGGGCAGAAGACCTAAATAGACATTTCTCCAAAGAATACATACAGATGGCCAAGAAGCACATGAAAAGCTGCTCACCATCACTAATTATTAGAGAAATGCAAATGAAAACTGCAATGAGGTATCACCTCACACCTGTTATAATGGGCATCATCAGAAAATCTACGAACAACAAATGCTGGAGAGGGTGTGGAGAAAAGGGAACCCTCTTGCTCTTTTGATGGGAATGTAAATTGATACAGCCACTATGGAGAACAGTATGGAGGTTCCTTAAAAAACTAAAAATAGAATTACCATATGACCCAGAAATCCCACTACTGGGCATATACTTAGAGAAAACCATAATTCAAAAAGACACATGCACCCCAGTGTTCATTCCAGCACTGTTTACAATAACCAGGTTATGGAAGCAACCTAAATGCCCATCAATAGACGAATGGATAAAGAAGATGTGGTACATATATACAGTGGTGTATTTTCAGCCATAAAAAGGAACGCAGTTGTGTCATTTGTAGAGATGTAGATGAATCTCTAGACTGTCATACAGAGTGAAGTAAGGCAGAAAGAGAAAAACAAATATTGTATATTAACGCATATATATGGAACCTAGAAAAATGGTACAGATGAATCGGTTTGCAGGGCAGAAATTGAGACACAGATGTAGAGAACAAACGTATGGACGCCAAGGGCGGAAAGTGGCAGGGAGGGGGGTGTTGGTGTGATGAATTGGGAGATTAGGATTGACATATATACACTAATATGTATAAAATGGATAACTAATAAGAACCTGGTATATAAAAAATAAATAAAATTCAAAAATTCAAAAATAAATCAGTTTTATGGTATACTAACAGTGAACAATCAGAAATTGATATAAAAAATGCCGTTTACGGTGGCATCAAAGATAGAAATACTTAGGGATAAATCTGACAAAAGATGTGCAAAACCTATACACTGAAAACCCATAAAATATTACTGAGAAAAACTAAAGAAGACCTAAATAAATTGAGAGATGTATTTTGTACATTGTCAGAAGTCTCAGTATTGTTATGATGTCTGTTTTCCCCAAACTGATCTATAGATTCAATGCAATCACAATCAAAATGCTAGCACTCTTTGAAATTGCAGTGGTGAATCTAAGAAGTCCCATAGATACGCAAAGTTCCCAGACTAGGTAGCCAAAACAACTTTGGAAGAGAAGAACTAAGTTGCAAGACTAAAACTACCTGATTTCATGACTTCTAAAGCTCAGTAACCAAGAGTGTGGTGTTGGTGTCACAGTAGACAAATAGATTACTGTGGAAGAGCAGAGAGTCAGAAATAGATCCACACACATATATATACAACCGGTTTTAGACAAAGGTGCAAAGGCAATTCAGTGGCGTAAGACTGTTCCGTCAAGAAATGACTCTGGAACAATTGGATATCCATAAGCAAAAAGAACATTGAACCATGCCTTATAGTGTATATTAAAATGAACACAAAATAGATTATAAAATAATGAGAACCTAAAACAATAAATCTTGTAGAAGAAAACATAGGAAAAAAATCTTTGTGACATTGGGTTGGAAGAGATTTCTTAGATATGATACAGAAACCACAATCTATAAAAGAACAAATTGATAAGTTAGACTTCATCTAAAATTAAAAATTCCTGCTCTTCAAAAGATACTGTTAAGAAAATGCAAAGATGGGGGCTTCCCTGGTGGCACAGTGGTTGAGAATATGCCTGCCATTGCAGAGGACATGGGTTTGAGCCCTGGTCCAGGAAGATCCCTCGTGCCACGGAGCAAATAAGCCCATGCACCACAACTACTGAGCCTGTGATCTACAGCCCGAGTGCCACAACTACTGAGTCGATGCACCACAGCTACTGAAGCCCTCGCGCCTAGAGCCTGTGCTCTGCAACAAGAGAAGCCACTGCAATGAGAAGCCTGTGCACCGCAACGAAGAGTAGCCCCCCACTCGCCACAACTAGAGAAAGCCCACGCGCAGCAACAAAGACCCAGTGCAGCCAAAAATAAATAAATTTTTAAAAAAGAAAGAAAATGCAAAGATAGACCACAGATTGGGAGAAATATTTCCAAATACATATGATAATGGACTTGCATCCAGAATATATAAATTATTCTCAAAACTTAATAAGAACACAAGCAACCCACTAAAATAACAGGTATTTGATATGAACAGATATTTTACCGAAGAAGAAATAAACAAGAAAAGATGCTCAACGTCGTGAATCATTAGGGAAATGCAAATTAAAACTCCAGTGAAATAACCCAATAGGCATATTAGAATGGCTATAATTAAGACAACTCACTGTATCAAATGTCGATGACGTTATGGAGGAAATGAACTTTCATACTTTGTTCTTGGGAACGGGAAATGGTACAGCCACTTCGGAAAACACTTTGACAGTTCCCTAAAAAAAATTAAACATCTTCCACATGATTCATCCATTCCCACTTCTAAATATTTACCCAAGAGGAAACAAATAGAAACATGCGTCTGCTCAAAGAATTACATGTGAATGTGCATAGTAGTGGACTTAGTAATAGCCAAAAAGTTGAAACAATTCAAATGCTCATCCACAGGTGAGAGGGCAAACTCATTGTACAATAGCATAGCTCAGCCCATGCTGAAACGACTCAGGAATAAAAGGTAAATGAAGTGTTGATTCATGCGACAGCATGGACGAAGCTCAGGGTAATTGGGCTGAGTGAAAGAAACAAGTCCCCCTCCATCCCCACCAAAAGAATACATGCTGTGTAGTTCCATATATTTAAAATTATTAAAAATGCTAATAAATTTAGTATCCAAAAGCAAAACAGTGTTGCCTCGGGATGGGGAAAGGCAGGGAGGGGGTGACAGGGAGAGATGGCAAAAGGACATGAAAAACTTTTGGAGCTAGTGGGCTATGTTCACGATCTTGATTGAGGTGATGGCTTCATAGCTGTATGCGAAAACTTATGAAATTGTACGCTTAAAATGTGCAGTGTCTTGAATTTGAATTACTCTTCCATAAAGCTCTTAAGAAACAGTGTAGTAAAGGGCTGTAGCAGGCAGGAGTGGTACAGGGTCTGTCGGGGGCACAAAGAAAGGAGTGGTCAGTCTTTCCTGGGAGGTGATCTTCGCTGAGCTGTAAGAGGTGAGTAAGCATTTGTCAGAACTGCTGCAAAGACAAAACACTCCAAGCCTCATGGAGGCTCAGTGAGGGCTGAGAGGTGTGAAGGAGCGTGGCAAAAAATTTGAGGACTCACAGAGAGATTTAGCATCCTGGCAGCTGTGGAAGTTGAGGCACCTAGAGGGGGCCAGACCGTAGAGGACTTGCTTATCATCCTGAAGAGTTAGGATTTTAGCTCATAGGCACATCTGGGCAGTAACAGGCTGTATTTGTTTTAAGGAAGAATATTTTCACCCTAGAATGAATGCTTAACTCTGATAATTAAGGATATATAGGATTTTAGTTAAGTAAGAAGAGAATTTTCCATTGATAAAGGTTCCATATGATCACTTCCTGTGAAAGTATTTTATCTTGTATGTGCCCCCCGCCCCAAATGTGATCACGTGGAAAATTTGGCACCTAATGTCAACTGTGCAGATGCGTACCCGTGGATATCCATTCCTGGATTTCTCTCCTGTCTTCTCCTTACCCCACCTGTTGACAGAGAGGGAACTTTTGCCAATCTTGTTCCAAGGCTCTTTTGTCAAAATGTTCCAGGTCAGAGATTCACCTTAATCTAAATAGCGAAACTGCTCCACTGCAGAATCACATCAGCCTGGAGTTGAGAACCAAGCTCAGCAGCCTGGAGATTAGGAAGGCATCTCAATGTGGTTGAGCTCCAGTGGTCCAACCACTAAAGACCAGGTCCACCTCTCGCTGGGTGCTTTGCAAAGCGCCCGCAGTGTTGAAAGCCAGCATTGCAAAGGCACCGTGAATCCCTCAGCTGAAATGTTTTACTTTGGCCACCATTAAGGGATGTTGGCAATAATAATACTAGCACGAGTTGAGCACCGAAGAGGAGAGTCCTCTAATTATGAATCTGCCTCGGTTCCACTGTAAATATTTCTACTACCTGATAATCTTTGGCCACTAAGCCCAGATTATGCCAAATTTTGCGTTCTTGGTACAAAAAGCTTCTTGTTTTCCTTCCTCCTGGGAATGAACCTTTAGCTATATGTGTTGGAAAACTAAATCTCCATGGAATACCTCTGTGTGCATATGGGGAAAACCTAAAGATTTATTGCTTCTGACTTTTAAAACTAGTGATTTAGCAATCTTTTAATTGTTATTTTAAAAAAAGCAGATCTGGTACTTGCATTTTTGTTGAGTACCAGGAATAGTGATGAGCATTGATTTTATAGTATATTAGAATTATTGGGGTATGTGTCATCATTTTATTTATTTATTTATTTATTTATTTTTGCGGTACGTGGGCCTCTCACTGTTGTGGCCTCTCCCATTGCGGAACGCGGGCTCCAGACGCGCAGGCTCAGCGGCCATGGCTCACGGGCCCAGCCGCTCCGCGGCATGTGAGATCTTCCCGGACCGGGGCACGAACCCGTGTTCCCTGCATCAGCAGGCGGACTCTGAACCACTGCGCCACCAGGGAAGACCCATTTTATTTATTTTTTTAAAATAAATTTATTTATTTATTTATGGCTGCATTGGGTCTTCGTTTTTGTGCATGGGCTTTTTCTTTAGTTGGGGCGAGCGGGGGCTACTCTTTTTTGCGGTGCGCGGGCTTCTCATTGCAGTGACTTCTCTTGTTGCAGAGCATAGGCTCTAGGCACGCAGGCTTCAGTAGTTGTGGCTCGCAGGCTCTAGAGCTCAGGCTCAGTAGTTGTGGCGCACGGGCTTAGTTTGTTTGTGGCATGTGGCATCTTCCCGGACCTGGGCTCGAACCCGTGTCCCCTGCATTGGCAGGCGGATTCTTAACCACTGCACCACCAGGGAAGTCCCTCATCATTTGATTTTAATATTCATTGTCTTACTGGGAGGGTTAATAATATATTCGGCAAAGAACCCTGAATTCTTAAAGCTCAGAGGTAAAAATCAATAAAATAAAATGATGGTGAGAATAGTTTCACTTGTTACATAATTTTGCTGTGATTAATTACTGAATTACTAATTACTCAGCTACCGTAAAAGATGGGGAGAAGTGAGTGTGTTTGTTGTTATCATGATTATTGTTTTTACTGTTACTCTTAGTTAAAAAAATAACGTCAGTCACATTCTCAGAGATCAGTGGTTTGTGTAGGTTTTAAATTAAGCCAAACCCTACTAATTGCCAGGTGAGGAGCCAGGCCGGTCCCCTGCTGGGAAACAGGTGCGTCTCTGCTCCCGTGATGCTGACGTGGCCCTTGCTGTTATCACCGAGCCCAGCATTTCCATGGCTCCTTTCTCCAAGGTGAGCTCCAGCCTGGGCCACAGAGGCCACTCTCTGCACCTGTTTAAAGGTACAAAAACATAGTTGTGTTTGTCCGTATATGACACAGATCGGTTGTCATGAAAGAAGCATTTCTTTCAAAATGTAAAGAATCTGTCTTGTGTAAGCTTTGACTTGGTTGCAAAGCCATGGGAAGTGGGGTCTTTCTAATCCCTCCTAGGAAATTATTGTAGCTGACTTTCCTCCCTGCCTTGTTCTTACTAATGTCCAAATATATTCATGTAAATAATCTCGTTTAAACGGGACTGACTCCACTTCATTTATGATAAGTCATCACTAAAATTCACATGAAAGGAAGAAGAAAGAGTTCTATGTAACCCGATGAGAAACCATTATATAATAACTATTGATGATGTTGATAATAATAGCTGATGATTACCAAGTATTTACTGTTTGCCTGGCACTTTTTAGTGTGCTTCGCATATGGCTATAACTTGACCCTTGTAACAACCCCATGAGGTAGATATGATTATTTTCCCTATGTTACAGATCTAGAAACTCAATCTCAAAAAACTGAGGAATTTACTCAGAGTTACACAGATTGTAAGTGGTGGAGGAAAATTCAAACCCAGGCCGTCTGTCTTTAGAGTCTGTGTTCTGAGGCAGTGCATTATGTTGCCTCTTGATTATATAACCTTTTAAAGAAATCATCTTAAAGACTCAATGTAAGTTATAATTCAAATGCCATTAATGACTAAAGTAAAGAAATGATAGTGCTACAATTTACTGAGTACTTACTATATCAAGTGCTGTGCTAAGTACTTTGCATGTATTATTTAGTGTTTTGCATTATTTAATCCTCTTAGTAATGCTTTGAGGCAGGTATTATCATTCACATTTTATAGATGAGGAAAAAAATTGAAGCTTAGAGAGGTTTACTGGCTTGCCCAAGGCCAGACAGTAAATTTGAGATAGGATTCAAAGCCAAGTTCTTGACTCAGATGCTTGTGTTTTTAACCCAATGGGAAAAGATTATAAAAACTCAAATTGGACTGTCTCATGCATAGGCTGCTCTATTATGTAAGTCATGTTATTAATTTTGAACTTTTTGGTTAATATAAGCAACTCGTACATCTCAGGATAATTGCAGATTCTCAGATATTTTCACCTTCACATTTAAAAGTGTTTCAAGCCTGCACAGTGCTTTCAGTTGTTGGACAGTATAATCTAGAGCAGGGCTTCTTAACCTTTTTTAGTGTCATGGACATCTTTGTTTTTTTTTTACATATTTATTGGGGTATAATTGCTTTACAATGGTGTGTTAGTTTCTGCTTTATTACAAAGTGAATCAGTTATACATATACATATGTTCCCATATCTCTTCCCTCTTGCATCTCCCTCCCTCCCACCCTCTCTATCCCACCCCTCCAGGCAATCACAAAGCACTGAGCTGATCCCTCTGTGCTATGCGGCTGCTTCCCACTAGCTAGCTACCTTACGTTTGGTAGTGTATATATGTCCATGCCTCTCTCTCGCTTTGTCACAGCTTACCCTTCCCCCTCCCCATATCCTCAAGTCCATTCTCTAGTAGGTCTGTGTCTTTATTCCTGTCTTACCCCTAGGTTCTTCATGACATTTTTTCCCTTAAATTCCATATATATGTGTTAACATACGGTATTTGTCTTTCTCTTTCTGACTTACTTCACTCTGTATGACAGACTCTAGGTCTATCCACCTCATTACAAATAGCTCAATTTCGTTTCTTTTTACGGCTGAGTAATATTCCATTGTGTATATGTGCCACATCTTCTTTATCCATTCATCCGATGATGGACACTTAGGTTGTTTCCATCTCCGGGCTATTGTAAATAGAGCTGCAATGAACATTTTGGTACATGACTCTTTTTGAATTATGGTTTTCTCAGGGTATATGCCCAGTAGTGGGATTGCTGGGTCATATGGTAATTCTATTTGTAGTTTTTTAAGAAACCTCCATACTGTTCTCCATAGTGGCTGTACCAATTCACATTCCCACCAGCAGTACAAGAGGGTTCCCGTTTCTCCACACCTTCTCCAGCATTTGTTGTTTCTAGATTTTTTGATGATGGCCATTCTGACTGGTGTGAAATGATATCTCATTGTAGTTTTGATTTGCATTTCTCTAATGATTAATGATGTTGAGCATTCTTTCATGTGTTTGTTGGCAGTCTGTATATCTTCTTTGGAGAAATGTCTATTTACGTCTTCTGCCCATTTTTGGATTGGGTTGTTTGTTTTTTTTGTTATTGAGCTGCATGAGCTGCTTATAAATTTTGGAGATTAATCCTTTGTGAGTTGCTTCATTTGCAAATCTTTTCTCCCATTTTGAGGGTTGTCTTTTGGTGTTGTTTATGGTTTCCTTTGCTGTGCAAAAGCTTTGAAGTTTCATTAGGTCCCATTTTTTAATTTTTGTTTTTATTTCCATTTCTCTAGGAGGTGGGTCCAAAAGAATCTTGCTGTGATTTATGTCATAGAGTGTTCTGCCTATGTTTTCCTCTAAGAATTTGATAGTTTCTGGCGTTACATTTAGGTCTTTAATCCATTTTGAGCTTATTTTTGTGTATGGTGTTAGGGAGTGATCTAATCTCATACTTTTACATGTGCCTGTCCAGTTTTCCCAGCACCACTTATTGAAGAGGCTGTCCTTTCTCCACTGTACATTCCTGCCTCCTTTATCAAAGATAAGGTGACTGTATGTGCTTGGGTTTATCTCTGGGCTTTCTATCCTGTTCCATTGATCTATCTTTCTGTTTTTGTGCCAGTACCATACTGTCTTGATTACTGTAGGTTTGTAGAATAGTCTGAAGTCAGGGAGCCTGATTCCTCCAGCTCCATTTTTCATTCTCAAGATTGCTTTGGCTATTCAGGGTCTTTGGTGTTTCCATACAAATTGTGAAATTTTTTGTTCTAGTTCTGTGAACATGGACATCTTTGATAGTCTGATAGAGTTCGTGTCCTGCTTCTCAGAGCAAAGTATGTGAATGCATAAGATAAAATACATAGAATTATAAGGAACCAATTATATTAATTATAATTATCAAAGTATTAAATCAAATTTGTTTTGTAGTAATACATGTGCTCCTTAATTAAGGATCTGGGAAAGGGTATAATATTTGATCTGGCAACGGGTATAATAACCACTGTAATTTCAAGCTGGTTATAAACATACATGATATTTTGAAATATTAGCATCAATTACAATGAGATATGAAAATACCTGTGGCTTCTGTTGGTGACAAATGTGTAAGTACTGCTAATGCTACCATGATTTGTTGCCTAAATTCATAATTGAAGCAAATGCTAAATTTCAGTTAGATATTGGTAAAAATAAAGATCTAACTTTTTTCCCATCTGAGTGTAAGTACCTCCATAAATTCCATCCATGGTTCCCTTTGGTATTCGAGGACCTAGATTAACATACTCTAGCCAAGAGGGTATTGCTTCATCTTAATGTGCTTCAAGTAAGAGGTATCCCATTCGATATGCTGTGCACATCTAGACGCTCAAAACTGTTTTACCTCACCAAAGGATCTGGGATCCCCTTCACTACCACCACATAGAGGTTGGCCCCAGAATGTTCTCTCTGCGTGGCTTTGTAGTGTTAGTTGGTTATTTGCCTGCTCATGAAGTCTGAAGTCAAGATCCCTCACCATCTTAGATCTTATAGTTCTAAAGAGAAAAGGCAAAAAGCATGGAAATACACTTTCAACATTGAGGATGTGTTACAGATGCCCAGGAAGGGCAATAACGGTAGTATAAGCAGTAAATGGGAGACTTTGATGTTAGAAGGAAGTTACCTGCTCTTACTACAGTAAGATAGAATTCACTAGAATTTTACCCTTTCCCATACCTTTGTTTCGTGCACAATAATAGTACATATAGGGGCTTCCCTGGTGGTGCAGTGGTTAAGAATCCGCCTGCCAATGCAGGGGACACGGGTTCGATCCCTGGTCCAGGAAGATCTCACATGCCACGGAGCAACTAAGCCCGTGCACCACAGCTACTGAGCCTGCGTGCCACAGCTACTGAAGCCCTCGTGCCTAGAGCCTGTGCTCCACAACAAGAGAAGCCACCAAAATGAGACGCCCGTGGTTCATTTGTTCATTCAGAAACATTTACGTGTTGTGCTATGTCCAAGGCACTGAGTTATCATTTGTCTGTCATTTGAATCTCACAATTCTTTGAAATTGTACCCATTTTTCAGACTAGGGACCTGAGGCATGTAGTGGTTTAGATGTGCCTGTGAGTGGTAGAGCCAGTGGTTTTACTATTTATACTGAGAGGTACCATTTACTCTTGGCGGCTCTCCTGGCCTGCTGAACTGGACGGCAGGGCTTGGTAACTGAACAAATTAGCTGTTCCAGTTCCCAGGAACATCTGGGACATGGTGACACAGACTAACAGGATATATAGGAACAGCGATTTTCAACTGAAATTTGCTGGACTTGTTAAGGGAAGACAAACTGCATTTTGAAGTTCTGATTGCCTTTTGGAAGCAAGAAAGTCGATTTCAGGTTAATGGGTTTGGAGGCAGCTTACTTTGTGCTGGACTGGCTTTTGGTAAACAGCCATATGTTATGAGTCCCCTCATAAATTCTGCTTACTTGCCTCTTATTTTTCTTTTGTGCTGTTTTAGTCACTGTTGCCCATTCATTCTCAACCTTGTTTTTCCATGTTTTTGCCACCTCCTCTCTTCTGCCTTTCAGAAATTCCCTGTCACTTTTTCTCAGAATTCTGTGGATGGACAGTGGTCCTTTGTACCCTGTGAAATACCTTCTCCTTTGAGGTTCAGATTGTTTTCTCATTCCTACTGCCCTTCGGCTCAGGGTGATTGGTTAGCTGCTGTCCAGGTTAGAGCTCAGCATGACTGTGCTTTTCATTCCCTTAGTTACACTGCCTGTCTGTACCCTGCCCTGCCCTAGCCCTATACACCTTCTGTTTTTCAGAGCCCCTCTTACGTTTTACCCCTGTTACCCTAGGATACACTTCTAAAGTTTGTTCACATATACTAGTTGCTTTAAAATTTTTTGATTCAGTTTTCACTCTTTAAGAAGTTTTTCCAGTGACACATGTAATATAAGTTTATATTGTACAAAATTCAAGCATTACAGAAATACATTAATGTGGGAACTGAAAGCATCCAATCCCATAATTTCCCCTCCATTTGTCTATTACTCCATACTGTTTCTTTCCTGTGTATATACCAGCAAATACTGTTGTAGCTATTTATTTTCATAAAAATACTTTTATACCATGCGTGTTTTTCTGTATCTTGCCTTTTAAAAATTTTACTTGGCCATGTCTCATAGACATAGTTTCATGTCAGTACAAATAGATATACCTCAATTTTTAAAGTGATATAGGAAGTCATTTTCTATATATGCCCAGAATTTATTTGCTCTGTCCCTTGTAGACAGATATTTGAATTGTTTCCCATTTGTTAAACCATCGCAGAGCTGCAGTGAATATTTACATATACTCTAATTGCCTATAAAAATACGGTGTGGGCTTCCCTGGTGGCGGAGTGGTTGAGAGTCCGCCTGCCGATTCAGGGGACACGGGTTCGTGCCCCGGTCCGGGAAGATCCCACGTGCCGCGGAGCGGCTGGGCCCGTGAGCCATGGCCGCTGAGCCTGTGCGTCCGGAGCCTGGGCTCGGCAACGGGAGAGGCTGCAGCAGTGGGAGGCCCGCGTACCAAAAGAAAAAAAAAATGGTGTGTGTGTACACTTGTCTTTACCATAAGATTAAAGGAAATTTTGAAAGAAAACTGATCTGTCCATAATTCTGCCACGCTCATCTGGTGGTTTTGAGTTTTCTACATTCCCCTGCAGATTTCAGCCTTTTGTGTACGTGATTTTATGTCTTGCATTCATCGTTTGATATCTTGCGTTTTTCATTTAACATGTTATAAAACTTCTCCATGTTGATACGTTTTCTTGGTGGTTCTAATGGAAGTGCCATTTCCCATGATACTGACATTCTGGTTGATGCTTTTGTCTTCTACTCCTGCTTTCTGTTACCTGTCTCATGATGCTTCACCACTTTGAGCTTTCTATTGCAGTTGTCTCTTTTTCTTGCATGTCCTTTGTTAAGCAGCTTCTTCTTCCTCTCCCCTTGTGAAACCTTCTGACCAGAGGCTGCTGCAGCCTTGCCACCTCCTTTGTGGGACTCAAGCCCCAGCACACTCTTAGTGCTCAATAAACACATGGTCATCGTCTGCCAGGGAGTACCTTCCCAGTTATCTCCCTAAGAATTTTGCCTACATCAAGGTGCCTCTACAAACACTGCCTTCTGGAAAAACGCGTACCCTCTTGGTAATCCACGGATGCTAAGATGCATTGTAGATGTAATTTATATTCATAGCCATTTATGCAGTGCATTATTTAGGCAGTTCAGCACCAAGGAGAATGACTCCTTTAGCTTGGGTTCAAGGTCAGTGGAGGATTTATTATGTTTAGGCCTCTGTAGTGCTGTTGGCAAGATGTAATTTTTCTATAACAGATGAAAGGCCAAACCCGATATAAACACACTTTAATAATGGTGAAAGCACTGGCAGAGCTGTACACCGAGGAGACATGAAAGTTCACACTCCTGTAGCTTAGACTTAATTGAAGCAAATAGTCTTCATGTTTACATTTGGGTTGTTTTTTTGTTTTAAAATGTATTTATTTTTGGCTGTGTTGGGTCTTCGCTGCTGTGTGCGGGCTTTCTCTAGTTGCAGCGAGCGGGCGATACTCTTCCTTTTGGTGCGCAGGCTTCTCATTGAGGTGGCTTCCGTCGTTGTGGCGCACAGGCTCTAGGCACGCGGGCTTCAGTACTTGTGACACGCGGGCTCAGTAGTTGTGGCTCATGGGCTCTAGAGCGCAGGCTCAGTCGTTGTGGTGCACGGGCTTATTTGCTCCGCGGCATGTGGGATCTTCCCGCACCATGGCTCAATCCCGTGTCCCCTGCATTGTCAGGCGGATTCTTAACCACTGAGCCACCAGGGAAGCCCTGCGTTGTGTATTTTAATGTCAGTCTTAGAGTGGTTCATCAGAAGATGCCTTCCATTCCTCTACACATAACAGCTTAACAACCTACTGTAGGATTCCATTTGGTCTTTGTCTTGTCTCCAGGCCCCGGGGACAGATTTACATTTTCCGCTGTGTGCCTTGGAAGTCCTTGACATGGTACCCTGGCCTCCTTTCCTCTGAATATCTCTAGTGCTGAGAGGCACTGCTTCCTCATTAGCTGTTGCTTCACTGACAAAAAATGACTCGAGAGGCGTATTAGGGTCTTGAACTGAGACTTCTTTTGTCTGTCTGTATACCGAGTTCTCAGAACTAGTTCAAGGTTGCCTAGAGCCAGTTTTCGGAGAAGACTCCAAGCCTCCTGCTTTCTCTTGAAAGGAACACTAGCTATTCCTTGTGCCCTGTTGACTCAGTAGATTTTCACTGAAACGGAAATCTTGTCTAGGATAGAAGGTAGTGGAAAGTTGCTAAATCCAGAAGAAAATCACCTTTTTTTATGAAGAATGAGACGGCTTAAATGCTTCTGTTCCCTCCCTGCGTGCTACAGTCCTTATCCTGCTTCACCTGCCCCTTCTGAGGCCAGGGGAGGGAGATTAAGTCTCTTTAAGGAACACTAGAGGTGCAGTGCCTCTTTCCAGTGCAGTGGTATGAGCTATTTGAGTTGTGCCCTGACCATCTTCTCAAGGGTTTTCATAGAACTTGAAGATTTATGCCTGAGAACCCCCTGGGCTGGACCTATTAGAAAGTCTGCTACAAGAGCTGCTTGAAAGACTTTCTGAGTTAATAGGAAATGAGATTCTCTTGTCTTCCAGTGAATACCCTCTGGAGGAGTATGATTTGAAGGATGTCTAAAATCCCATCTAGCCTGTAATATCTTCTCGATTGACCTGTGGTGAGATTTGTAGTTTTCACAATTAATTTGTTAGAGGTTAGTCATCGTGTTTCTAAGAAGGAGTAATGACAATTCAGATAAATCCCCAAAGAGGGATTATCACAGTAGGCTTCTGAATGGTCCCTCTGCCCTCATCCTCATTCCCCTACCATCTGTTTTTAATACAGTAGCCCAGGTGATGATGTCACTCTTCTCCAAGCCAAAATTGTAGTCTGTGACATCAAGACCAAAAACATTGAAGTCAACTTTAAGTCCTCTCTTCCTCTCACACCCATATCCAATCTCTAAGCAGGTCTCTTCAGCTCAATTTTCAAAGCATATCCAGAATTTGACCACTTCTTAGCATTTCCATTGTCACCCTCCTGGTTGAGCCACCAGCATCTCTTTCCTGATTTATGATAGTGGCCTCCTAACTGGTCTCTGTGCTTTTAAGGGCAACAGACAAAGCCTGTTAGACAAATCCTGTTAAAATGCAATTTAGTTTGACAAGGGAGCCAATAGTTCAGTGGAGAAAGAATAGTCCTTTCCAAGTAGATGCTGAAACAACTTGATTTCTACATGTAAAAGAATAAAGTTAGACCCTCTTCTCTCACACCATGTACAAAAGTTATTTCACAGTGGATTAAAGACCTAAGTATAAGAGCTAAAAGTATAAAACTCTGAGAAGGAGACATGGCTATAAAACTTCATGATCTTGGATTAAGCAAGAGTTTCTGAGATACACCACCAAAAGCACAAGAAAGCAAAAGAAAAGATAACTTGGACTTCATCAAAATTAAAAACTTTAGTGTTTTACAGCAAATCATAAAATAGTGAAACAACCACCCACAAAATGGTAGAAAATATTTGCAAACCGTATATCTGATAAGGGACTTGTATCTAGGATATGTAGTGAACTCTTACAACTCAGTAATAAAAACACATGCCCTATTAAAAAACGAGCAGAGGATCTGAACAGGCATTTCTCCAAAGAAGCTGTACAAATGATCAATAAGAACAAAAAGATGCTCAATAATATTAGCCGTCTATGAAATGCAAATCCAAACCACAATGAGGTGCTGCTTCATACCAGCTTAGATGGCTATGATCAGAAAGACAGATAAAATTACAAGTGTTGAGGATATGGAGAAGTTGGAACCCTTATGCACTGCTGATAGAATGTAAAAAGATTGAACCGCTTTGGAAAACAGCTTGGCAGTTCCTCAGAAGGTTAAGCATAGAGTTACCATATGACCCAGCAAGCATACTTCTAGGTATTTACCCAAGATAATTGAAAATGCATGTCTGTACAAAAACTGGTATACAGATGTTCATAAAAGCATTGTTTATGACAGCTAACAAGTGGAAGCAACCCAAATGCCCATCAACTGATAACTGGATAAACCAAGTGTGCTTTATCCATACAATGGAATGTTATTCAGCAGTAGAAAGAAATGACGTACTAGTACCTGATACACGAGAATGAACCTTGAAAACATACCAAGTGTAAGAAGCCAGTCACAGAAGACCACGTATTGCATGATGCAGTTTATATGAAATGTCCTGAAAAGGCAAATCTATGGAGACACAGAGTATATTAGTGGTTGCCTAGGGCTAGGAGTTTGGGGGGTGGGGAGTGATTGCTGAGGGCTGTGGGGTTTCTCTTTGGAGTGATAAAAATGTTCTAAAGTTGATTGTGGTGACGGTTTCACAATTCTGTGAATATACTAAAGACCATTGAATCGTACACTTTGTAAGTGGATGAATGTATGGTGTGTCAATTGTATCTCAGTACAGATGTTTTAAAAATAAAAAGGGATATTACTCCGTTGTTCAAAACCCTCCAGTAGCTTCCCTTCTCATTCAGAGTAAAAGCAAAGTCTTTACGGTGGTCCTTGGTGCCTCGAATACTCACTACACTTTGCCTCATTTACCCCACTCTAGACACATTGGCCTTGTTTCTGTGTCTCAGAAATGTTAGACTCACTACTTAGGAATCTTCTGTGTCCTCTGCCCGGAACGCTTTCCCCCATATCTATCCACAGGACTTTCTCACTTTCTTCAGGGCTTTATCCAGCTATCACCCATCTAACCATCTTATTTAAAATGCAACCCCACCACAGCAGCTCTCCTCTTATGTTATTTTTCTTTATTTCTCTTAGAACTAACAGAATATATACATGCACATATATACATACATATATATTTATTATCAATTAATTCGTTTATGTATTGTGTTAGCCTCTCATGAAGGCAAGAATTTTGGTCTGATATTGTCTACAAATACATCCTCAGCACCTAGAAGAGTGCTGAAATATAGCTGGTGCTCAGTGGGTATTTGTTGAATGAACGAATCCATATAAGATTGTTAGTGAACAATTGGTATCAATCTGATTAGATGGTTGGAACCTAGGAAACAGTAGCAGAAGAAAGGGGAGAAAGGATAGATTAAAAAAAAAAATGTACCTTTGCAGATTGGTCAAAGTTGGGGATACCATCCATAAAGAGGCAACCCTGGGACTTCCCTGGCGGTCCAGTGGTTTAAGACTCTGTGCTTCCACCACAGAGGGCGTGGGTTCAATCCCTGGTGGGGAACAAAGATCCCACAAGCCTTTCGGCATGGCCAAAATGTAAAAAAAAAAAAAAAAAGAGGCAACCCCATTAAGTCATGAACGGTGGAGGGTTAAGTTCTTGGGTGCTAGTTGAGAAGGTTCGGAGAGGAAATGGCATGGAAGGGCTCCCAAAGCAGAAAAGGGTTGGGTTAAAGGCAGTGCCTCTTCTTTTGCAGCTGTAATTAGGGGGGAATATTGGGCCTTCATAAGAATTGAGTTACTGATTAGCAAATCCAGTATGAATAAATGAGATGATTTCAGAGTTTTTGAGGCAAAAATCATTCATCTATGCTTCAGATGCTTGTTACGGTCAGGTATCATGAAAAGGAACTGAGCAAACATAACGCAAGAGGGATCAATTGTCATCTTGGTAAGCCTGTTCGATATTAACTCTCATTATTTCTTTAAACATTTCTAATGATATGCAATTAAAGGATTATTATTTGGAAGGCACTTCACTTTGAAAAGTGGCAAATGCAAGCATTGTTTCTATTTAAATGTGGATGAGAGATGGACCATATAAATACAGCAGACGAATGTATCTTTACCAATTCATCTTTTTAATTGATAACTTAAGAACTACTAATTCCATTGTAATTCTATACATGACACTAGAGAAAGGCAGTTAACCATAGAATCAATGTTTTTGGTATCAGATATTTTTTTCTTTTTCACTTACTGTCACACAGAGCTTTTCCTTAAATTACTGGATTGTTTGCCTTATACTTGACTGTCTAACTACATTTTGTTATGTTGAAAAGCTGATCAAAGACCCTTATATCTAAAGAACTATGGCCTAATTTATAAAATTATTTTCCTCTAGGTTGTATCATATACTGTGTGCTCTTTGAGCCTGGGTAAAAGGGCTTTTGAAAGTATTCATGTTGTAAGATAAATAATATGGCATGCCCAATGCTTTATAATAATATTTGGAAAACACCATCTTATTAATAATATTTTCCTACACATGTTCAGTTAAAATACTGAAGATTTTCGAGGAAACTAATTATGGTCATGAATTTAGGTTTAATTTAAAGTAAGAATTCTACAGAAAAAAAATAAAGAGAGAAAAATGGCTTAAAATCATAGCCCCTGTTCTCCTATCAGAATTGGTTCAAGTGAGGCTGGTCCCCTGTGTGGGAAGTGGAGGAGCATAAGAATTAGATCCCACAGTTTTAGTTACGTTTGCTGTGTAAGGGCCCATTGTGTGTTCTGTGTGATCGGCAGATTAGCCATACGTGAATTTTAAATAATAAAAGTCAAGGTGTATTCATGATATTCACAAATTATGATTCCCTTGATAACATTTATGTTTGTGGATACCAGACCTTAAATCAGGTGGTCCTTTCTGGAAGGTCAGGCCCCGTCTACTTCCTTCTTGAGTATGTTATCCTGCTTTGCACTCACGGTATGTAAATGTATTAACTGTGCTTTCTGGGTGAGGCATATAACTTGTGTAGTTGGGTCATTAAGATTAATAGAGGGGCTACATATCTTGAAGTATTTCTAGTAATTACCAGGCAGCCTGGGCACCGGCCTAGTGACTGATGCAGGTTTCCTCAAGCAAACGTTGGTCCGGATCTCCGGGAAACCTTTGCATTTGCCAGCAGCAGTGAAGGCCTGAATAGGCTGACAGGTACCCCTCTCTTCCATGCCTCCTTCCCGTTTCTGAGCATGCAAGGCTCTTCCATTTGCTTCAGAGCTTTCCTGAACTATTCCAGATAGGTGGGAGCTCTTCCCCAGCACCGATCTTACTGGCCAAGGACATCACCCAAAATTACAGTTTGTAAACAACATTAGCACAGGCTCTTAACCTTGTGGCAACTTTGGCAGAAAGCTTGCTCACCTGACGAGCTCGGTGTAATCTGAATACGGCCACACTGAAAGGAAACACTTGCTTGCCATTCCCAGGGCTAAATTAAGGGTACGTCAGGAATATTTCTAGAAACTGAAAACATAAAAGACATTTTAATCCAAATGAGTCGTTCAGTCCGATGTAATCCTGACTTTAGAAAAAAAATTCTTACTGACAGCACCTCTGAAACATAACCCGTTGACTAGAGGGAATAAGCAAAGCACGATGCTTCATCTGCTGAACGTTTTTGATACTTTTCTTGCCGTAAGTTGAGAAAATAAAAAATATTTACGATAAAGCTCTTCAGGTTTTCTGGCCTCCATTAATAATTAAAAGATCAATAAACGCACTGTAGCAAAAGTTTCTACACAAGTATAAATGTGTACGATTGAATCAATAAGGTACATTAAACGATGTGCCCTGCAACCCTGCTGCCTGAGAGAGTGCAAAGTAGGTTTAAAAAAAAAAAATCAATAAAAGGAGGAAAATGGAAGTAGTTAGTTCTGAAAATGGCTTTTGATCATCATTCTCTATTGTTCACTTTACCTTCTCTAATGCTGCACTTTTGTGGGAAGTCTGAGAAAGCAAGGATTCCTGCCACCATTGTCCATGCTGTGGTCAGTACTGAATGGAAGACCTGTGTTGTTTGAAGCCTGAACCTTGAACAGCCTTCTGGAGTGATGAGATCTATGTGTGTTAACTGTCCTTAGGTTTTGAAGTGTTTTTCTCTGTGGCCTTTAACCTTTCACATTTCATTTTTGCTCCACGTTTGCCTTCTTCTTTCATACTTCCCGATTCTACAAGTACTTGGTGTGGTTGAGAATGAGTGGGAATAAATTTCATTGCTTGTTTCAGTTTGGTACATACTATAATGTGTTTTATCGATTCCATTATTGTTTTGTTTTTATATGTAGCAGAGAGGAATTTTTTTATGTCTCTTCAGAAAAGCCAAGTTGTAATTGTGATCTTTAAAGGCCCAGCTTCCTAGATTGTTACCTTAAATGTCATGCTTTCTGATATGTTTAAACACTGAGAATTTTGATTAACATTTTATGGCATAGGAATGTGTCCCCCATTTTCCCAAACCCATTTTCCGTTTTAAAACATTAGGGTTTTTTGTTTGGTTGTTTCTGTGCTGGCACAAAATTGGCTTTAGCTGGGGCGTCTGAAAGCACGTTATAAACGGGCACCATCACCCCCCTCTTTGGAGACTGAGAAGCAGACAGACAGCAGTCTGGTAGAAGGCCTGCCTAGGTCAGGGTTGGCAGTGAAGTCCTAAAGATGTATCTTGAGCCTGGTTTTTCTCATCTGTAAAATTATGGTATGCGATCTCTAAAAATATGACTGGTTCTCATAGTAAGTTCTCTGATTCTGTGTCTCCAGAGCTGTCCTCTGTCCTTGGGAGTATATCCCACATACCTTTGTTCCAAACAAAGCAAGCTGGATTCTCCTTTACATCCCTCTTTATTACCATCTCTTCAACAGGAATGCTCAGTTTTCTCAGTTGCTAGCAGTACATGCTGTGACCTCATTAAATAATCCAGAGCTGTCATCCTCTATGCACCCATACCTACAGACGTTAAAACATCAAGTTGCTAAAGGCTCTTCACATCTGGGTGTTCTGCAAGGCAAATGCCAGGTCAGAAGTTGATTGCTGGCATTTCTGGATCTGCCTTATTGCCTTCTTCAGGATGAGTCCCTTAGGGAAAGGAAGGCAGGGTGACCTCAGCAGTCTCCAAAGATACTTTCAAGTTTGAAGGTGGCAGACGGCAGCAACACTTTTGTTTCTCTTTTGGTTACAGATAAGAACTTCTGCTGTCAGGGGATCTTATCTATTTGCATGGGTTATGGAGGGGGCTTCTATGGGCTTGACTTAGCCCCCATCCAAACAATCAGGGGAGTTTTCCTGAAGTGCTGCTGCAAAGTAAAAGGATGGAAGAGGTGCCCCTTGTCTTTGTATCCAAGGGCTGCCATAATAAAGTACCACAAACAGGGTAGCTTAAGTCAACATAAATTTGTTGTCTCATAGTTCTGGAGGCCAGAAGTCTGAAGTTGAGGTATTGGCAGGGCCGTGCTCCCCCTGACGCCTCTACGGGGGAATCCTTCCTTGCCTCTCCCTGGTTTCTGGTGGTTTGCTGGCAACGGTGGGAGGCAGTCCTTGGCCTCCTTGGCTCGTGCTATGGCACTTCAGTCTCTGCCTTGCTCGTCACATGGCCCTTGTGTGTCAGCATCTGTACTCTTCTTCCTATAAAGATGCCAGTCACATTGCATTCGGGCTCACCGTAATGGTCTCATCTTAACTTGATTACATCTTCAAAGACTCTATTTCCAAATAAGGTTGGATCCACAAATGCCAGATATTAGGCTTCAACATACCATTTTGGGGGACATAGTTCACCCCAGAATAACGCTGAAGCTTTTTTCCATGTCTAAGATGCAGAGAGCCTCTCGGTGAGGCGTTGAACCTGCAGATCAGCAATCTGAACAATGTATTTGAAAACAAGTCTCTGGTACAAAGAAAGATGAAAAAAGCTTTTTTAAAGGACAGTGCTTTCGGTGTATTGAAAGACTGGGTCTCTGTTTTGCTTCGGAACATTCAGACAAAGTCCAAGGATAAATCACCACGTTGGAGGTGGCTTACGCTAATGCCTTTTGATGCTTCTGACATGTTTGTAAAGGCCAAGATTCATTTGTGCATAGAGGTTATTATCTTTCAGTTCTTTGTGTGGGAAGTAACTGAGCCGATAGTGTTCTTCAAAAACAGTTACTGGACCTTTCACATAGCAATTACTATCTGGTCTTTTATTTTGCTACAGAAGAGAAAATGTACCATTATATAAAATACAGTGTTATATAATACACACACGCATATATATATATCTGTGTGTGTGTGTGTGTATATATATATATATATATATATATATATATATATATATATATATATATATATTCCCCTGTAAGAATGGTATAAGATTATTTAGGGTACATGAAATCCTTATATTTTTGTTCCCCATTCCCCCGTGATACATATACTTTTTGTGGGGAGTGGGGTCTAATCATCCAGGTCTGAAGGTATATCCGGGAGAGAGGTTTACCCTCTACCACTAGGTATGGAGGGAGGTTCCAGGAAGGACTGGCTAATAGTGAGGTGTCTCTTGTGACTGGCCTAGTCTCTTGGATGTGGGCTGTCTTTTATGCTGTGCTTGGGCCCTGTGCAATTAGCTGTAATTTGTGTCAGTGATGTGAGCTGTCACCATGTGCGGCCTGGCCTCTGGCACATCCAGAGCAGTCTGCTGGACAGGTGGAGAACTTGCTTTGTCTGGCTTTCATGGGGTGGACCGAAAGGCCAGAGAGAATCCAGTGAGTGCTGAGGGACAGTAAACGAAAAACATCAATAGACAGTGCTGCCTGAACCATGCTGAACTTTTGGAATTTACCAACTTAATTCTTGTGGGGATTTTCATTTAAGAAAATCTTGGAGCAAGATTTGAGAGGAATATATATCTTATTATTCTTTCAGCTAATAGCCCATTGTCTTTTTTTTTTTTAAGGGTACTGTTTTTGGTATTGGTTCTTGAGTACTGAGCAGTTGGAAACTAATTCGCTTAAAATATTTTTTTAAGTGGTAGGGGGCTGATTGGGCCTTAATCCTTATTTGGCATGTGTGTTTCAGTGACTTGGTAGAAGATATAATTAATTTTATGAGAATGGAAGTGTATTCTAGAAGCTTAAATTGTTTATACATCAGTTTCAAATAGTCTTTGGTTAAAAGGATTTGAGGGAGTCCCCACTTTCACCAATGGACAGATCATCCAAAATGAAAATAAATAAGGAAACACAAGCTTTAAATGATACATTAAACAAGATGGACTTAATTGATATTTATAGGACATTCCATCCAAAAACAACAGAATACACATTTTTCTCAAGTGCTCATAGAACATTCTCCTGGATAGATCATATCTTGGGTCACAAATCAAGCCTCGGTAAATTTAAGAAAATTGAAATCATATCAAGTATCTTTACTGACCACAACGTTAAGAGACTAGATATCAATTACAGGAAAATATCTGTAAAAAATACAAACACATGGAGGCTAAACAATACACTACTTAATAACCAAGAGATCACTGAAGAAATCAAAGAGAAAATCAAAAAATACCTAGAAACAAATGACAATGGAGACACAACGACCCAAAACCTATGGAATACAGCAAAAGCAGTTCTAAGAGGGAAGTTTATAGCAATACAATCCTACCTTAAGAAACAGGAAACATCTCAAATAAACAACCTAACCTTGCACCTAAAGCAATTAGAGAAAGAACAAAAAAACCCCAAAGTTAGCAGAAGGAAAGAAATCATAAAGATCAGATCAGAAGTAAATGAAAAAGAAATGAAGGAAACAATAGCAAAGATCAATAAAACTAAAGGCTGGTTCTTTGAGAAGATAAACAAAATTGATAAACCATTAGCCAGACTCATCAAGAAAACAAGGGAGAAGACTCAAATCAACAGAATTAGAAATGAAAAAGGACAAGTAACAATTGACACTGCAGAAATACAAAGGATCATGAGAGATTACTACAAGCAACTCTATGCCAATAAAATGGACAGCCTGGAAGAAATGGACAAATTCTTAGAAAGACACAACTGCTGAGACTGAATCAGGAAGAAATAGAAAATAAGAACAGACCAATCACAAGCACTGAAATTGAAACTGTGATTAAATGTTTTCCAACAGACAAAAGCCCAGGACCAGATGGCTTCACAGGCAAATTCTATCAAACATTTAGAGAAGAGCTAACACCTAACCTTCTCAAACCCTTCCAAAATGTAGCAGAGGGTGGAACACTCCCAAACTCATTCTACGAGGCCACCATCACCCTGATACCAAAACCAGACAAAGATGTCACAAAGAAAGAAAATTACAGGCCAATATCACTGATGAACATAGATGCAAAAATGCTCAACAAAATACTAGCAAACAGAATCCAATAGCACGTTAAAAGGATCATACACCACGATCAAGTGGGGTTTATTCCAGGAATGCAGGGAATCCTCAATATATGCAAATCAATCAATGTGATACACCATATTAACAAATTGAAGGAGAAAAAACATATCATCTCCATAGATGCAGAGACAGCTTTTGACAAAATTCAATGCCCATTTATGATTAAAACCCTGCAGAAAGTAGGCATAGAGGGAACTTTCCTCAACATACTAAAGGCCATATATGACAAACCCACAGCCAACATTATGCTCAATGGTAAAAAAATGAAACCATTTCCCCTAAGATCAGGAACAAGACAAGGCTGCTCACTCTCACCACTGTTATTCAACATAGTTTTGGAAGTTTTAGCCACAGCAATCAGAGAAGAAAAAGAAATAAAAGGAATCAAAATCAGCAAAGAAGTAAAGCTGTCACTGTTTGCAGATGACATGATACTATACATAGAGAATCCTAAAAATGCTACCAGAAAACTACTAGAGCTAATCAATGAATTTGGTAAAGTAGCAGGATACAAAATTAATACACAGAAATCTCTGGCATTCCTATACACTAATAATGAAAAATCTGAAAGTGAAATCAAGAAAACACTCCCATTTACCATTGCAACAAAAAGAATAAAATATCGAGGAATAAACCTACCTAAGGAGACAAAAGACCTGTATGCAGAAAATTATAAGACACTGATGAAAGAAATCAAAGATGATAGAAATAGATGGAGAGATATACCATGTTCTTGGATTGGAGGAATCAACATTGTGAAAATGACTCTACTACCCAAAGCAATCTACAGATTCAGTGCAATCCCTATCAAAGTACCAATACCATTTTTTTTTTTTTTTTTGCGGTACATGGGCCTCTCACTGTTGTGGCCTTTCCCATTGCAGAGCACAGGCTCTGGACGCGCAGGCTCAGCGGCCATGGTTTACGGGCCCAGCTGTTCTGCGGCACGTGCGATCTTCCCAGACTGGGGCATGAACCCGTGTCCCCTACATTGGCAGGCAGACTCTCAACCACTGCGCCACCAGGGAAGCCCACCAGTAGTATTTTTTACAGAAGTAGAACAAAAAATTTCACAATTCATATGGAAACACAAAAGACCCCGAACAGCCAAAGCAATCTTGAGAAAGGAAAAATGACACTGGAGGAATCAGGCTCCCTGAGTTCAGACTATACTACAAAGCTACAGTAATCAAGACAGTATGGTACTGGCACCAAAACAGAAATATAGATCAATGGAACAGGATAGAAAGCCCAGAGATAAACCCACGCACATATGGTCACCTTATCTTTGATAAAGGAGGCAGTAATATACAGTGGAGAAAAGACAGCCTCTTCAGTAAGTGGTGCTGGGAAAACTGGACAGGTACATGTAAAAGTATGAAATTAGAATACTCCCTAACACCATACACAAAAATAAACTCAAAATGGATTAAGGACCTAAATGTAAGGCCAGACATTACCAAACTCTTAGAGGAAAATATAGGCAGAATGCTCTATGACATAAATCACAGCAAGATCCTTTTGGACCCACCTCCTAGAGAAATGGAAATAAAAACAAAAATAAACAAATGGGACCTAATGAAACTGCAAAGCTTTTGCACAGCAAAGGAAACCATAAACAAGATGAAAAGACAGCCCTCAGAATGGGAGAAAATATTTTCAAATGAAGCAACTGACAAAGGATTAATCTCCAAAATTTACAAGCAGCTCAATAACAAAAAAACAAACAACCCAATCCAAAAATGGGCAGATGACCTAAATAGACATTTCTCCAAAGAAGATATACAGATTGCCAACAAACACTTGAAAGAATGCTCAACATCATTAATCATTAGAGAAATGCAAATCAAAACTACAATGAGATATCATCTCACACCAGTCAGAATGGCCATCAACAAAAAATCTAGAAACAATAAATGCTGGAGAGGGTGTGGAGAAAAGGCTACCCTCTGTACTGTTGGTGGGAATGTAAATTGATACAGCCACTGTGGAGAACAGTATGGAGGTTCCTTAAAAAACTAAAAATAGGGGCTTCCCTGGTGGCGCAGTGGTTGAGAGTCCGCCTGTCGATGCAGGGGAGACGGGTTTGTGCCCCAGTCCGGAAGATCCCACATGCAGTGGAGTGGCTAGGCCCATGAGCCATGGCTGTTGAGCCTGCGCGTCCGGAGCCTGTGCTCCGCAACGGGAGAGGCCACAACAGTGAGAGGCCCGGGTACCACAAAAAACCCCCACAAAAAACTAAAAATAGAACTACCATATGACCCAGCAGTCCCACTACTACACATATACCCTGAGAAGACCATAATTCAGAAAGAGTCTTGTCTACCAAAATTCTCATTGCAGCACTATTTACAATAGCCAGGACATGGAAGCAACCTAAGTGTCCATCAACAGATGAATGAATAAAGATGATGTGGCACATATTTACAATGGAATATTAGCCATAAAAAACAATGAAATTGAGTTATTTGTAGTGAGGTGGATGGACCTAGAGTCTGTCATACAGAGTGAAGTAAGTCAGAAAGAGAAAGACAAATACCGTATGCTAACACATATATATGGAATCTACGAAAAAACCAAAAGGTCATGAAGAACCTAGGGGTAAGATGGGAATAAAGACACAGAGCTACTAGAGAATGGACTTGAGGATATGGGGAGGGGGAAGGGTAAGCTGTGACAAAGTGAGAGAGTGGCATGGACATATATACACTGCCAAACATGAAATAGTTAGTGGGAAGCAGCCGGATAGCACAGGGAGATCAGCTTGGTGTTTTTTGACCCCCTAGAGTGGTGGGATAGGGAGGGTGGGAGGGAGGGAGACGCAAGAGGGAAGAGATATGGGAACATATGTATATGTGTAACTGATTCACTTCGTTATAAAGCAGAAACTGACACACCATTGTAAAGCAATTATACTCCAATAAAGGTGTTAAAAAATAAAATAAAAATGGGCAAAGGACTTGAACAGACGTTTCTCCAGAGAAGACATACAAATGCCAAAAAGCATATGAAAAAATGCTCAACATCCTAATCCTTAGGAAAATGCAAATCAAAACCACAATGAGATACCAGTTCACATACACTAAGACAGCTATATATAGAAAAAATGCAGAAAATAATGTGTCAGTGAGGATGTAGAAAAATTGGAACACTTGTACAATGCTGGTGGAAATGTAAAACTGATCAGTCACTGTGGGAAACAGTTTGGTGATTCCTCTAAAGTTAAACATAGAATTATCCCATGATGCAGCAATTCCACTCCTAGATATCTAGCCAAAAGAATTAGAAACCTGTATTCAAACAAAAACTTGTACATAAATTTTCATAGTAGCACTATTTACTATAGCCAAAGGTGAAAACATCACAAATTTCATCCAAAGAGGAATGGTAAGAATGTGTGGTATATCCATATTTAGCTGTAAAGAATATTTAGCCATAAATAGATTGAAATACTGATACATGATATACAACATAGATGAACCTTGAAAACTTCAACCTAATAGAAGCCAAGCACAAAAGGCTACGTATCAAATGATTCCGTTTGTATAAAATATCCAGAAAGGCAAATCCATAATACAGAAAAGTGATCAGTGGTTGCCAAGAGTTGGGGGGAGAGGGAAATGGGGTGTGACAAAGGGTTTTCTTTTGTGTCAATGACAATGTTCTGGAAATTCATAGTGGTAATGGTTGCACAACATTATGAATGAACTAAATTGCACTACAATTTTCACTTTAAAATGGTTCGTTTTCTGTTATGTGAATATCACGTCAATTTTTAAAATGTAAATTAGAAGAGAGTAGGCCAGTAGTTCAAGAAAATTGTGTTGTTTTAGCAGAAAGAAAACAAAACTTTAGATTTGTATTACTACAATATTTGATGCTAAAATTCTTTTTGAAAATATTTTAAATAAACGTATCTAATGTTAGCCAACTTTGACACTGACAAATAAAATTCCCTTCCCGTGAACTTTCTGTAGTACTCTATATCCGTAAAGCATCTTTCTAGTACATCATCTACAAGTGGCAAAAATGGATATTTTCATTAAGAAGTGTGTATATATATATATATATATATATACATATAAAAAGGTATATTACATAGGATATCCTCTACCATATGAATACAGGGGCAAAAAGTAAATGAACCTAAAATTAAGCCTAGTAATTGAAGTTTCAGTATTTATTTTTCTTAAAAATTATCTTAGTGTCTAAAAAATATACATTATTTAGATAAATTTAGCATCAGTTTAAAGTCTTAAGTTACCTGAATATTTTGGAGATCATCTTCAAGCTGACATACTATAAAATATAATTACTTTTGAAATAATATTTGTCAGAATAATGATTCAATTTTGTTATTACAGATCTACATATTTTATAATCTTAAACATTAAGCAGAAGCAGTGCTAGATCATTCAGTCAGTAAACCCAAATTAGTTTAGAAAGAATGTGGCCAAGTAGGATAAAAATGTATGAAAAAGTATTCTTTTTTTAAAAATTGAGATACACGAAACAGAATAGAGAGGCCAGAAATAAACCCACACAATTATGATCAATTAGTTTATGACAGAGGAGCCAAGAATATACAATCAGGAAAGGACCGTCCCTTCAATAAATGGTGTTGGGAAAACTGGACAACCACATGCAGAAAATGAAACTTACACTCTACACAACATGCAACAATATGGTTGGTCCTTGTGGGCATTATGCTAAGTGATATAAGTCAGACAGGAAAAGACAAATACCATGTGATCTCACTTAAATGTGGAATTAAACACATATATAACAACAAGCAAAACTCATAGATACAGAGAAAAGATTGATGGTTGTTAGAGGTGGGGGCTGGGGGGGGTAGGAGAAATGGATGAAGGGGATCAAAATGTACAAATTTCCCAAATTTCATGGGTATGTAATGTGCAGCATGGTGACTACAGTTAATAATATGGTATTGCATTTTTGAAAGTTGCTAAGAGTGTAGATCTTAAAAGTCCTCATCACAAGACAAAAAATTTGTAACTATGTATGGTGATGGATGCTAACAAGACATTTTGGTGATCATTTCACAACATATATAAATATCAAATCATGTCACATACCTGAAACTAATATCATGTTATATGTCAGTTATATCTCAATTAAAAATTGGTGCAAGAAAATCTTAAAAAAAAAAGGATTTGAGGGTGTATACTTAAAAATAACCACAGTGTATCTCTTAATCTCATATCCCAATCTTTCCTCTTCCCGCTTCCCTCTCGCCATTGGTAACCACTAGTTTGTCTTCTATGTCTGTGAGTCTGTTTGTTCTATTTTGATATATACATTCATTTGTTTTATTTTTTAGATTCCATATGTAAGTGCTAATGTGGAGTATTTGTCTTTTCTGACTTACTTCCCTAAGCATAATATTCTTTGGGTCCATCCATATTGTTGCAAATGGCAAAATTTCACTCTTCTTATGGCTGAGTAATATTCCATGTGCATATATCCCACATCTTCTTCATCCATTTCTCTGTCGGTGGACACTTAGGTTGCTTCCATCTCTTGGCTATTGTAAATGGTGCTGCTGTGAACATTGGGGTGCATGTGTGGAATAGATATGCAGCAAGGATATACTGTATAGCACAAGGAACTATAGACATTATTTTGTAATAACTTTAAATGGAGTATAATCGATCTATAAAAATATTCAGTCACTATGTTGTACACCTGAAGCTAATATATTATAAATCAACTATACTTCAATTTAAAAAAGGATACGTACAGTAGGAGATAAATCTAGGTTCAATGTATTTTCTGTTATTGGATACTTACTCATAAGGAGTGGGGGAAGAAAAAAGAGAGGAAATTGAGTCATACAACAGGGGTGGGTCCCTGGAGTTCAGTTAATGTGTCCTATGTCTCTTGGCAGGTCTGCCATTGGCTGTGTAAGGCTGTATAAGAATCAACCATGCAAATCCGCTGTTTTTAAGGGTTAGCTGAGTAGGCAGGAGCAAGGGACATCAGTCTGGACTTGGTGATGTTGTAAGTCTCTTAAGTTATATTCACATTACAGGTGACTCCTATAAGGTTTGAAGTGAATTCTGATGCTGTTAATATTGATTTTAATTTTCTTTCCCTTTTCTCTGCTTGGGATAAAATGTTAATTAACTCTACCCTGTGAAACTTGTGTGCCCATATTGCTTGTTTAATTTACATTAGAAGTCCATGGGGCAAGCTCCTTTCTGTTCTCTGCAGTGCCAAAGACCCTGATGGCAGAAATGTTTATTATTATTAGGTATTATAATAATCACAATGTTCTGCTAAAATACTATGCTGATTGCATTTAGTCAGAAGTGATAGCTTTAGTCCTTTTTAACTTGAACTACTTTATTTTGCTTTAAGCTGATGAGACAGTGATTTCATCAGGAAGACTAAGCTAGATACTAAATTGAAATGTAGTTTGAATGCATTTTTGAATTATGCTGGTTATTCTGAGCCAAAAGCAGTTGCACCTTCATTGTAAAGTATGTTTTAATAATTTTAAATCTCCTCTCACTCCAGAATGGCTCAGTGGATTTTTTTTCTTTTCTCAAATTATTCCCAAACAAAGAAAAAAATAGGACGGGGACCAAGCCTAAGTAAGTTTGGCTCAGGAAGGGCATTATGATTGAGTGAAAACACGTGGCTCTAATATTCTGCTTAGAAATGTCTTCAATAGGAACTTTTAAAACACTGTAAACTCTGTCAATTACTGTAGAAGGCTCCATCCACAGAGAGTGACCGAGAACTGAGGCACACATCAGAATAATGCAGTCCAGGAAACACTCTATGGGAAACATCTTAACAGAGAAAACCTTGTTAATTAAAACTGGCTTGGAAAGGCCAGCCGAACGAGTGAAGTTTACATGGGAGTAATCTCTAGCGTATGGCAAATTGATGTGATTACCCATGGCCATTACCTGGAACTTGGCAGGGGTTCTGGGAAGTGGGGAGGAACTCAGAGACATGGTGGGATGAGTGGGTTTGTGCTTGCCATAGCTCGTTACTCGTTTTATTCATTCAGTAGACATTTATTGGGTACCTCTTATGTAATTGGCACTGTGCTAGGAGCTGGGCATCTGGAGTGGAGGAAGACATTGTTTCTGCCCTCAGGGATGAGACACACCATCAAGAAGACTGAGGAAGCCCTATGAGAGAGCAGTTGCAGGTTACAGGGTATCACAGAAGTACTGAGAATGGA
Source organism: Delphinus delphis (assembly GCF_949987515.2). NCBI lineage: Eukaryota > Metazoa > Chordata > Mammalia > Artiodactyla > Delphinidae > Delphinus > Delphinus delphis. The sequence goes on from NC_082700.1 coordinate 22,698,756, forward strand.
TAGCTAGACTAGCCCAAGCCAGGGAAAGCTTCCTGGAGGAGAGGGTGCCTGAGTTGAATCCTGCAGAATCGAGGTGAGGATGCGGGAACAGCGTTAACAAGCACTGAGGTCAGAAATAACGCAGGCACAGCAGGAAGCCATGAGCAGTTCCCGGACCACACAGAGTACGGGGCCGTGATGGTGAGGCTAGCTGTTGGACAGAGGTACATGGGAGCCTATGTTAGGGAATTAGGGCTGTAAGCGATACAGTGCTGATGAAGGGTTTTGAGCACAGATGAGATGGAGTCAGTTTTGTGTTTTACAAGGATCTCTGGGGAATGGTTTCTTGAATAGAGAATGGACTTGAGGGTGGGAATAAGACCAGAGGCATGCAAACTAGCTGGGGTGGGGGGGAGACTTTTTGAGTTATCCAAGCTAAAAGGGAGAATTGGAATCTTATTGGTAAAAGCAGTCAGCCCTGGAGTTTAATTGGATGTAAGTTCTGAGGGCAATGGAGTAATATAGAATGAATCCCAGATTTCTTGTTTGGGCATCTAGAGGACTGCTGGCGCTAACGGTTGAAACTGGGAGCAAAAGCGAAGGATCAAGTTTATGGACGAAAATGAGGCTGTGCCTAATTTGATGCGCCATGGGAAAGAAACAGTTTCTCTGCTGCAAGGCCAGCCCTGGGGAGTCCACCTTTTCTCTCCTTCCTTTCTTTCCCTTCTTTGCTTCTCTTCTCTTTGCTGCTTTACTGCAGAAGTATTTAGGGTGGCTAACTACAGTTATGCATTTGGGAGCTATTAGCATATGTGGGGTGGGTAAAATTGTGAGAGTGGAAAAGATTCCCCACCCCAATGGGTAGCGGGGAAGAGGGGAACCCAAATTTAGGGTAGGGGAGATTTTCCAGAGATTCCCCCAGAGGAGGGAATCCTACCCAGAAATGAGGGGGGGTGGTCTCCCAGAGTAGAAGCCGAGGGGATTCCACCATTTCCAGTGTGAATCATATTTACATGAGACGGCTGCCTTCTCCATAAATAATGCAAGAGAGAATGTTTACCTAGGCCTAGCTGAGTTAGCCCCAAAGCCAAATTTTACTGTAATCAAGAGTGGTGTTTTAATCTGAGTTAAATAAATACTGATGTAGATTTTCTCCTTTATCTTAGCCTATATTAGATCTGGAGTACATATTGAGTAAATACAATTTTAGGGAACGTTGGATATTTGAAATATTGGATTTTCTGTTCTATCTTCTGCCACTTTTTCACTAAATGACCTCGGGCAAAGTAGATACCTATTTTGGGGCCTCTCTTTTCTCACGTATGGAACAAAAGGACTGGTCTAAGTGGTTATTATGATTATTACTCTTGATTGAATGAATAAAGCAGAGAGAGAGGCTCAGGTTTGAGTTGGAAGGTAACTGGGTGCCCAGGAGCTCGTTAGGAGCTTAACTGACCAAAGAAAGGGCAGACACTTTCTCTCCACCCTCCTCTCCCAGTCACTTACGTTCTGATGATGCTCCACACACCTCCATCTGCCATTTAAAAATAATTCAGACAAAATATTTTATAAATATGCATGATTGGATTGTAAAGATGTGGCCCATTTTTTCCTCTCCAACTTGTGTTTCATAGAACGTTGACTAGTGACATGTAACACCAAGGAGTTAGTGGTCAGATAAGTCTTGGGAAATACGACTCACCATACCCCTCTCTTAGAAATTCCCAGCGCATCTCACATTCTGCAAGAATTTCTGCTGTGTAGAAATGTTTTTTTCTTTTTCCTTAATCCAGCATTCATTTTCTCAAATGAATATATTAAATTCTTATTTTACTCAGACTCTGTTGCCATCCCAGAGAGTCCTTGATCTCAGTGCACTTTATGGGAAACAATAATGTATTTGCCCAAGCTCTCCAGATGTTCACTGAATGGGTGGAGTATCGAATGCCAGAGACATGAGCACTGTGCTAGACTCAGATGGATATCACCACCCCGCGAAATCCTGCAATCTAAGGAGGCCTGGAAAATAGATGTGGAAAGAAAAAAATGCTTTTTACCCCTTTTAAATTGACAAGTGATGCTATTTTGTTCAGACTGTCTTTAATTCCACATTTAAGCAATGGCATTGAACTAAAACTTATGAATTTGAGGTTTCCACTCCTTTCTTTTATTCTGAGGACCATTCCAGGAAATGAACGTGCTCTGACTTGTGAAAATCTGGCCGGTTTGATTCATAGGTCACTTGCCCTCTCCCCACCTTAGTTTTGTCCCTTCATCCCTCTTCAGGGAAGAAGAACAAGAAAGATGACAAGAAAAGAAAAAAGCAAAGGAAAATAAAAGGAGGGGAAATTGGATTCATAAAAGCCCAAGAGGTATTAAATTCCCACAGCTGGCACCCCAGCTTTGAGTACTTTAGGCTATGGGACATTTCCTGTAATAAAAAGTAGGGTAAGTGGGGGCCTTTGTTTTACATGTAGAATGAGTTCTTGTTGTGGATTGGTGATATTAGTGTTCCTATCAGATGTGCTATTAATAATACGGCTATTTGGGATCTACAAGTAACCTTAAAATTTGACTTCTTTAAAATGAAAGCATCAATAAGCAAATGCCTAATAATAAGGGCGATGATTTTAGCATTAACCCCACCCCCCAAAGCTGATAATATTTTTCAGATGGCTTCATACATTTGATTAAAGGTGGGGTTAGTGGGGAGGGTGGGATGGGAAGGAGAGTGGAGGGAGGCTGTCGAATCCTGTCTGTCCCTTGGCCATCTGACACAAGGTTTAATTCAGAACACGAGCCTCTCTACACTCCTGCCTCTGCTCCGTCCCCTCTTCTTCCACAGCAGCTGCCTGTGGACTCCATCACCATCTCTTGCCATCCCCGTTCTCCTCGTGGTGAGCCCCCGACCACGTCTAAAATAGACTTTCTAGAACCACTTTGTGATGATAGTCTACTTAGGTTGTCTGCCAGCCAAGTAGAAAAGAACGTGGATTGAATTCATTTTAATCTGTGTCTGCGCTGTGAGGGACAGCACAATTCTGATTATCCTTGCAAAGCGGAACCTCAACTGGGTGGTACGGATAATTGCTGCATCTGGAGGTGGGTGTTGCTCTTTTCTTTCCATCCGGTTGAACACATGTAGTGAGGAATTAGCCACAGAATGATCATAAAGAAGGATGTAACTTGAGTTCATTAAAATGATTTGGAGGACATGGGCCTTTACTCTGGAGTCTGAGATGGCAAGAAGGGCTCCAGGAAAGAGCTGGAGTGTCAGTAACCAACACTTGCATGGGGGAAAGAAAAGATAGAGACAGATGTTCAGGGTGTTCCTTGGTGCAGGACTTTGGCCTTGAGGCCAAAGTTCAAGTGCTTTTGCCTAAAAGAAGCAATATGTTTTCTTTAGTCTATTTAGGGCTGAATTCTGATCAAAGGAGAATTTCTACTTCCTCCTTTAAGCCTGTTCTTCTCTTTGTCCTTGATTGGCTAAAGCATTGGTTAAAGTGTATATTTTTGAGGTGATCCAGGTGTTCGCTAGTAGTTCATTTTTTAATCTCATGCAGATGATAGGATGGTCAGTGAATGACTAAAGTTGAGATATGAAATTGCATAACAAAAGTCAGAGCTTAAAAACTTAAGATTTTCTTTGTCCTTTCATGTGTGTTTTTCTGTGGGTTTACATTTTTTCAATTGCACGACCATACTTAGTTTCATTCCTTTGTTGTCTGAATATGTGGTTTGCTTTGAAAAATAATATTGTCATCATGCGCTCCTTGGATCATATCTGGTTACCAAGAAAGTTAGGAGCATCAAAACTATTTTAAGTGGCTCATAGCTGGCCAGGAGCAGAAGGTGGCTGTAGAAATAACAACGGCAGTGACCAGCAGTTACTGCTCCTGCAGAAATTTATTACTGGTGGAAGATAAACTTGACACAGGAGACAAAAGATATGCTTTTATTAATATTTGTAAAATTCTTGCTGTCCAATTCCTGGCCTAGTCTCAGGGAGAGGAGCATGACTTCGGCTGATAAATGTGTTAGCTCTTTTGAGCCTTCTCTTTGGGACACCTCGTAGCAAGAGAATAACATCACTAGTTGGTGAACCTGAGCTCCATATTCTGTATAATATTATTATTATTAATAATATTATTATTTATTATATGTTTCGGATATACAGCATTGTAATTTGACACCTGTATATACTACAAAGTGATCACCATCCCAAGTCTAGTTACTATCCATCACCGTGCAGTTGACCCCCTTCACCCATTTTGCCCATGCCCCAACCCCTTCCCCTCTGGTAACCAGTAATTTAATCTCAGTATCTATGAGGTTTTTTTTTTAAATTTTGTTTGTTAATTTGTTTTTTTAGATTCCACATATGAATGAAATCATATGTTAGTATGTTTGTCTTTCTCTGTCTGACTTATTTCACATAGCATAATGACTTTATCCGTGTTGTCGCAAATGGCAGGATTTCATTCTTTTTTTATGGCTGAGTACTATTCCATTGCCTCTGTGTGTGTGTGTGTGTGTGTGTGTGTGTGTGTGTGTGTGTGTGTGTATGTATATGCATTTGTGTATGTATATATACACAAATACATATACATACTGCATCTTCTTTATCCATTTATCTATTGATGGACACTTAGGTTGTTTCCATATCTTGGCTATTGTAAATAATGCTGCAATGAACATAGGGGTGCAGATATCTTTCCGAATTACTGTTTTTGTATTCTTTGGGTAAACACCTTAGTCATGTGGTAGTTCTAGTCTTAATTTTTTTGATGACCCTCCATACTGTTTTCCGTAGTGTCTGTACCAATATACAGTCCCCACCAGCAGTGTGTGATGGCTCCCCTTTCTCCACATTGTCTTCCACATCCGTTATTTCTTGTCTTCTCAATAACAGCCAGTCTAAAAGCTGTGAGATGGTATCTCATTGTGGTTTTGATTTGCATTTCCCTGGTAATTAGTGATGCTGACGATCTTTTCACATGCCTGTTGGCCATCTGTATGAAATTTCTTTGGAAAAATGTCTATTCAGAGCTTCTGCCTGTTTTTAACAGGGTTTCTGGTTTTGTTTTTAATTGTTGAGTTGTATCAGTTCTTTATATACTTTGAATATTAACCCCATATTGGACATACGATTCATAAATATCTTTGCCCATTCTGTAGTTTGCCTTTTCATTTTGATAATATTTTCCTTCACTGTGCAGAAGCTTTTTAGTTTGAAGTAGTACCATTTGTTTATTTTGCTTTTGTTTCTCTTGCCTTCAGAGTCAGATCCACAGAAACATCCCTAACATTGATGTCACTGGGGTTCCCACCTATGTTTTCTTCTAGGAATCTTATGGTTTCAGGTCTTACATTGAAGCCTTTAATACATTTTTTTTTTTTTTTTTTTTTTGCGGTACACGGGCCTCTCACTGTTGTGGCCTCTCCCACTTCGGAGCACAGGCTCCGGACGCGCAGGTTCAGCGGCCATGGCTCATGGGCCCAGCCGCTCCGCAGCATGTGGGATCTTCCCGGACCGGGGCACGAACCCGTGTCCCCTGCATCGGCAGGCGGACTCTCAACCACTGTGCCACCAGGGAAGCCCCTGAAGTCTTTAATACATTTTAAATTTTTATGTATGGTGTATGATAATGGTCTAGTTTCATTCTTTTGCATGTGGCTGTCCTGTTTTCTCAGCACCATTTATTGAAAAAACTATCCTTTCTCCATTATATGTTCTTTGCTCCTTTGTCATAAATTTGTTGTCCATATATGTATACGTTTATTTCTGGGCCCTCAATTCTGTTCCATTGATATGTGTGTCTGTTTTTGTACTAGTACTATCTTGTTTTTATTACCATAGCTTTGTATTATAGTTTGAAATCAGGCAATGTGATACTGCCAGCTTTTTTCTTCTGTTTTAAGATTGTCTTTGCTATTTAGGGTCTTTTGTGTTTCCATACAAATTTTAGAATTAATGTTCCAGTTCTGTGAAATATGCCATTGGAATTTAGATAGGGATGGCATTGAATCTATAGATTGCTTTGGGTAATAGGGAAATTTTAACAAATTTTAGCAATATTAATTTTTTCACTACCTTGGTTAAATTTATTCCTAGGTATTTTATTCTATTTGATGTGATTGTGAGATTGTTTTCTTAATATCTCTTTGTACTAGTTTGTTATTAGTGTATAGAAATATCACAGATGATTGTATACTGATTTTTGTATCCTGTGACTTTACTGAATTCATTTACTAGTTCTAACAGTTTTTGGTGGAGTCTTTAGGGTTTTATATGTACAATATCATGTCATCTGCAAATAGTGACAGTTTTACTTTTTTTTTCCAATTTGGATTTTTTTTTGGTCTAATTGCTGTGGCTAGGAACTCCAATACTGTGTTGAATGAAAGTGTTGAGAACGGGCATCCTTGTCATCTTCCTGATCTTAGAGGAAAAGCTTTCAGGTTTTCACTGTTCAGTATGATGTTAGCTGTGGGCTTTTCACATATGACCTTTATTATGTTGAAGTATATTCTGTTTTATACCTGAATTGTTGAGAGTTTTTACCTCAGATGGATGTTGAAATTTGTTAAAAGCTTTTTCTGCATCTCTTGAGATGACCTTATGATTTTTATATTTCTTTTTGTTAAGTGATATATTGACTGCTTTTATGGATGTCAAACCATCCTTGCGTCCCTCTAATAGATTCCACTTGATCATGATATATGATCCTTTTAAAGTATTGTTGGATTCAGTTTACTAATATTTTGTTGAGGATTTTTGTATCTATGTTCATCAGGGATATTGCCTGTAATTTTCCTTTCTTGTGGTGTCCTTGTCTGGTTTTGTTGTCAGGGTAAGGTAATGTCAATTCATACAATGTTTGGAAGGTTTACCTCCACTTCAGTTTTTTGAAGAGTTTGAAAAGTGTAGGTATTAAATCTTTGACTGTTTTATAGGATTCACCAGTGAATCCACCTGGTCCTGGGCTTTTTGTTTGTTGGGAGATTTTTGGTTACTGTCTTACTCTCCTATTCAGTCTATTCAGATTTTCTATTTCTTCCTGATTCATTCGTGGAAGATTGCACATTTTTAGGTCTTTAAACATTTCTTATAGGTTTTCTAATTAGTTGGTGTGTAATCGTAGTAGTCTCTTATGATCCTTTGTATTTCTGTGGTATCTGTTGTAACTTTTCCTCTTTCATTTTTATTTGAGTCCTTTCTCTTTTTTCTTGGTTAGTCTAGCTAAAGGTTTGTTGATTTAGTTTATCTTTTCAAAGAATCAGCTCTTAGTTTCATTGATATTTTCTATTGGTTTTTTAATCTATTTCTTCTCTAATATTCTTTCATTTCACTAATTTTGGACTTCATTTGTTCTTCTATTTCTAGGTTTTTTTAGGTATGAAGGTAGATTGTTTATTGGGGATTTTTCTTGTTTCTTGAGGTAGACCTGTATTGTTATGAACTTTTCTCTTAGAAATGCTTCTGCTGCATCCTTTAATTTTTGGTGTGTTGTATTTCTGTTTTCATTTCTCACTAGGTATTTTTAAATTTCTCTTTGATTTTTTTTAGATGACCCATTGGTTGCTAAGTGGCATGTTGTTTAATATCCATGTTTTTGTGTTTTTATCTATTTTTTTTCTTGTGGATGACTTTTAGTTTTGTACCATTTTGGTTGGAGAAGATGGTATTGTTTCTTTTTTTTTTAAAATTTACTGAGGCTTCTTTTGTGACCCAGCATGCAGTGTATCCTGGAGAATGTTCCATGTGCACTTGAGAAGAATGTCTGTTCTAGTGCTTTTGGATGGAATGTTCTGTATATATCTATTAAATTTATCTAGTCGAGTATGTCATTTAAGGCCAGTGTTGCCTTATTGATTTTCTGTGTGGATGATCTATCCATTGATGTAAATGGGGTGTTGAATTCCCCTACTATTATTGTATTGCTTTCAGTTTCTCCCTTTAAGTTCATTAATATTTGCTATGTGTCTTGGTGCCCCTATGTTTGGTGCATGTACATTTATAAATGTTATATCCTCTTCATGGATTGACTTATTTATCATTATATAACACCCTTCTTTGTCTTTTATACAGTCTTTGCTTTAAAGTCTATTTTCTCTGATATGAATATATCTACCCCAGCTTTCTTTTCATTTCCATTTGCATGGAATATCTTTTTTTATCCCTTCACATTCAGTCTGTGTATGTCCTTTCTTCTAAAGTAAGACTCTTATAGGCAGATATATAAAATGGGTCTTCTTTTTGTATCCATTCAGCCACTTGATGTCTTTGGTGAATTTAGTCTGCTTACATTTAAATTAATTATAGATAGGTATGTACTTATTGCCATTTTGTTCATTGTTTTCTGGGTGTTTTATTTTTAATTTTTGAATTTTATTTCATTTATTTTTTTATACAGCAGGTTCTTATTAGTCATCAATTTTATACACATCAGTGTATACATGTCAATCCCAATCGCCCAATTCATCACACCCCCACCCCCACCCCCTGCCGCTTTCCATACGTTTGTCCTCTACATCTGTGTTGCAGTTTCTTCCTTGCAAACCAGTTCATCTGTACAGTTTTTCTAGGTTCCACGTATATGTGTTTATAATAGACAGTATTTGTTCTTCTCTTTCTGACTTACTTCACTCTATATGACGGTCTCTAGATCCATCCACGTCTCAACAAATGACCCAATTTCATGCCTTTTTATGGCTGAGTAATATTCCATTGTATATATGTACCACATCTTCTTTATCCATTCGTCTGTCGATGGGCATTTAGGTTGCTTCTGTGACGTGGCTATTGTAAATAGTGCTGCAATGAACATTGGGGTGAATGTGTCTTTTTGAATTATGGTTTTCTTTGGGTATATGCCCAGTAGTGGGATTGCTGGATCAAATGGTAATTTTATTTTTAGCTTTTTAAGGAACCACCATACTGTTCTCCATAGTGGCTGTTTCAGTAAACACTACCACCAACAGTGCAAGAGGGTTCCATTTTCTCCACACCCTCTCCAGCATTTGTTGTTTGTAGATTTTCTGATGACTCCCATTCTAACTGGTGTGAGGTGGTACCTCACTGTAGTTTTGATTTGCATTTATCTAATAATTAGTGATGTTGAGCAGCCTTTCATGTGCTTCTTGGCCATCTGTATGTCTTCTTTGGAGAAATGTCTATTTAGCTCTGACCATTTTTGGATTGGGTTTTTTATTTTTTTAATATGGAGCTGCATGAGCTGTTTATATATTTTGGAAATTAATCCTTTGTCCGTTTAATTGTTTGCAAATATTTTCTCCCATTCTGAGGGTTGTCTTTTCGTTTTGTTTATGGTTTCCTTTGCTGTGCAAAAGCTTTCAAGTTTCATTAGGTCCCATCTGTTTATTTTTGTTTTTATTTCTGTTACTATAGGTGGTGTATCAAAAAAGATCTTGCTGTGATTTATGTCAAAGAGTGTTCTTCCTATGTTTTCCTCCAAGAGTTTTATAGTGTCCAGTCTTACATTTAGGTCTTTAATCCATTTTGAGTTTATTTTTGTGTATGGTTTTAGGGAGTGTTCGAATTTCATTCCTTTACATGTAGCTGTCCAGTTTTCCCAGCACCACTTATTGAAGAGACTGTCTTTTCTCCATTGTATATCCTTGCCTCCTTTGTTATAGATCAGTTGACCATAGGTGTGTGGATTTATCTCTGGGCTTTCTATCTTGTTCCACTGATCTATGTTCCTCTTTTTCTGACAGTACCATACTCTCTTGATGATTGTAGCTTTGTAGTATGGTCTGAATTCAGGGAGTGTGATTCCTCCAGCTCCGATTTTTTCCTGTAAGACTGCTTTGGCTATTTGGGGTCTTTTGTGTCCCCATACAAATTAAAAATTCTTTTCTAGTTCTATATAAAATGCCATTGGTAATTGGATAGGGATTGCATTGAATCTGTAGATTGCTTTGGGTAGTATAGTCATTTTCATAATATTGATTCATCCAATCCAAGAACATGGTCTATCTCTCCATCTGTTGGCATCATCTTTAATTTCTTTCATCAGTGTCTTATAGTTTTCTGCATAAAGGTGTTTTGTCTCCCTAGGTAGGTTTATTCCTAGGTATTTTATTCTTTTTGTTGCAATGGTAAATGGGAGTGTTTCCTTAATTTCTCTTTCAGATTTTTTATCATTAGTGTATCGGAATGCAAAAGATTTCTGTGCATTAATTTTGTATCCTGCAACTTTACGACATTCATTGATTAGCTCTAGTAGTTTTCTGGTGGCATCTTTAGGATTCTCTATGTATAGTATCATGTCATCTGCAAAGAGTGACAGTTTTACTTCTTCTTTTCCAATTTGTATTCCTTTTATGTCTTTTTCTTCTCTGATTGCCATGACTAGGACTTCCAAAACTATGTTGAATAATAGTGGTCAGAGTGGACATCCTTATCTCGTTCCTGATCTTAGAGGAAATGCTTTCAGTTTTTCATCATTGAGAATGATGTTTGCTGTGGGTTTGTCGTATATGGCCTTTATTTTGTTGAGGTAGGTTCCCTCTATGCCCACTTTCTGGAGAGTTTTTATCATGGAGCGTTTTTATCATCAGTGGGTGTTGAATTTTGTCAAAAGGCTTCTTCTGCATCTATTAAGATGATCATATGGATTTTATTCTTCAATTTGTTAATATGGTGTATCACATTGATTGATTTGCGTATACTGAAGAATTCTTGCATCCCTGGGATAAATCCCACTTGATCATGGTGTATGATCCTTTTAATGTGTTGTTGGATTCTGTTTGCTAGTATTTTGTTGAGGATTTTTGCATCTCTATACATCAGTGATATTGGTCTGTAATTTTCTTTTTTTTGTAGTATCTTTGGTTTTGATATCATGGTGATGGTGGCCTCATAGAATGAGTTTGGGAGTGTTCCTTCCTCCACAATTTTTTGGAAGAGTTTGAGGAGGATAGGTGTTAGCTCTTCTCTAAATGTTTGATAGAATTCATCTGTGAAGCCTTCTGGTCCTGGACTTTTGTTTGCTGAAAGATTTTTAATCACAGTTTCAATTTCATTACTTGTGATTGGTGTGTTCATATTTTCTGTTTCTTCCTGGTTTAGTCTTGGAAGGTTATACCTCTCTAAGAATTTGTCCATTTCTTCTAGATTATCCATTTTACTGTCATAGAGTTGCTTGTAGTAGTCTCTTAGGATGGTTTGTATTTCTGCGGTGTCTGTTGTGACTTCTCCTTTTTCATTTCTAATTTTATTGATTTGAGTCCTCTCCCTCTTTTTCTTGATGAGTCTGGCTAATGGTTTGTCAATTTTGTTTATCTTCTCAAAGAACCAGCTTTTAGTTTTATTGATCTTTGCTATTGTTTTCTTTGTTTCTATTTCATTTTTTTTCTGCTCTGATCTTTATGATTTCTTTCCTTCTCCTAACTTTGGGTTTTCTTTGTTTTTCTTTCTCTAGTATCTTTAGGTGCAAGGTTAGATTGTTTAATTGAGATTTTTCTTGTTTCTTGAGGTAGGCTTCTTGAGGTAGCTATAAAATTCCCGCTTAGAACTGCTTTTGCTACATCCCATAAGTTTTGGATTGTCGTGGTTTCATTGTCATTTGTCTCTAGGTATTTTTTGATTTCCTTTTTGATTTCTTCCATGATCTCTTGGTTATTTAGTAACGTATTGTTTAGCCTCCATGTATTTGTGTCTTTTACGTTTTTTTCCTTGTAATACATTTCTAATGTCATAGCATTGTTGTCAGAAAAGATGCTTGATATGATTTTAACTTTCTAAATTTACTGAGGCTTGATTTGTGACCCAAGATGTGATCTATCCTGGAGAAGGTTCCGTGCACACTTGAGAAGAAAGTGTAATCTGCTGTTTTTGGATGGAATGTCCTATAAATATTAATTAATTCTATCTGGTCTGTTGTGTCATTTATAGCTTTTGTTTCCTTATTTATTTTCATTTTGGATTATCAGTCCATTGGTGGAAGTGAGGTGTTAAAGTCCCTCACTATTATTGTGTTACTGTTGATTTCCTCTTTTAGAGCTGTTAGCAGTTGCCTTATGTATTGAGGTGCTCCTATCTTGGGTGCATATATATATTTATAATTGTTAAATCTTCTTCTTGGATTGATCCCTTGATCATTATGTAGTGTTCTTCCTTGTCTCTTGTAACATTCTTTATTTTAAAGTCTGTTTTATCTGATATGAGTATTGCTACTCCAGCTTTCTTTTGATTTCCATTTGCATGGAATATCTTTTTCCATCCTCTCATTTTCAGTCTGTATGTGCCCCTAGCTCTGAAGTGGGTCTCTTGTGGACAGCATATATATGGGTCTTGTATTTGTATCCTTTCAGCAAGCCTGTGTCTTTTGGTTGGAGTATTTAATCCATTCACGTTTAATGTAATTATCGATATGTATGTTCCTGTGACCATTTTCTTAATTGTTTTGGGTTTGTTTTTGTAGGTCCTTTTCTTCTCTTGTGTTTCCCACTTAGAAAAGTTCCTTTAGCATTTGTTGTAGAGCTGGTTTGGTGGTGCTGAATTCTGTTAGCTTTTGCTTGTCTGTAAAGCTTTTGATTTCTCCATCAAATCTGAATGAGATCCTTGCCAGGTAGAGTAATCTTGGTTGTACGTTCTTCCCTATCATCACTTTAAGTATATCACGCCACTCCATTCTGGCTTGTAGAGTTTCTGCTGAGAAATCAGCTGTTAACCTTATGGGAGTTGCCTTGTATGTTATTTGTCGTTTTTCCCTTGCTGCTTACAATGATTTTTCTTTGTCTTTCATTTTTGCCCATTTGATTACTATGTGTCTCAGCATGTCTCTCTTGTATTTATCCTGTATGGAACTCTCTGCGCTTCCTGGACTTTGGTGTCTATTTCCTTTCCCATGTTAGGCAGGTTTTCTACTATAATCTCTTCAAATACTTTCTCACATCCTCTCTCTGTTCTCTTTCTGGGACCCCTATGATGCGAATGTTGTTGCATTTAATGTTGTCCCAGAAGTGTCTTAGGCTGTCTTCAGTTCTTTTCATCCTTTTTTCTTCATTCTGCTCCGCAGCAGTGAATTCTACCATTCTGTTCCAGGTCACTTAGCCGTTCTTCTTGCTCAGTTATTATGCTATTGATTCCTTTTAATGTAGTTTTCATTTCAGCTATTGTATTGTTCATCTCTGTTTGTTTGTTCTTTAATTCTTCTAGGTATTTGTTAAACATTTCTTGCATCTTCTGGATCTTTGCCTCCATTCTTTTTCCGAGGTCCTGGATCATCTTCACTATCATTATTCTGAATTTTTTTCCTGGAAGGTTGCCTATCTCCACTTCATTTAGTTGTTTTTCTGGGGTTTTATCTTGTTCCTTCATCTGGTACATAGCCCTCTGCCTTTTCATCCTGTCTCTCTCTCTGTGAATGTGGTTTTTGTTCCACAGGCTGCAGGATTGTAGTTCTTCTTGTTTCTGCTGTCTGCCCTCTGGTGGATGAGGCTATCTAACAGGCTTGTGCAGGTTTCCTGATGGGAGGGAGTGGTGGTGGGTAGAGCTGGGTGTTGCTCTGGTGGGGAGAGTTCAGTAAAACTTTAATCTGCTTGACTGCTGATGGGTGGGGCTGGGTTCCCTCCCTGTTGGTTGTTTGGCCTGAGGCAACCCAACACTGGAGCCTACCTGGGGTCTTTCTGGGGCTAATGGCAGACTCTGGGGGGGCTCATGCCAAGGAGTACTTCCCGGAACTTCTGCTGCCAGTGTCCTTGTCCCCAGAGTTAGCCACAGCCACCCCCCACCTCTGCAGGAGACCCTCCAACACTAGCAGGTAGGTCTGGTTCAGTCTCCCCTGGGGTCACTCTTCCTTCCCCTGGGTCCTGATGGTCACACTACTTTGTGTGTGCCCTCCAAGTGTGGAGTGTCTGTTTCCCCCAGTCCTGTTGAAGTCCTGCAGTCAAATCCCACTATCCTTCAAAGTCTGCTTCTCTAGGAATTCCGCCTCCCTTTGCTGGACCCCCAGGTTGTGAAGCCTGACGTGGGGCTCAGAACCTTCACTCCAGTGTGTGGACATCTCTGGTATAAGTGTTCTTCAGTCTGTGAGTCACCCACACAGCATTTATGGGATTTGATTTTACTGTGATTGCACCCCTCCTACCATCTCATTGTGGCTTCTCCTTTGTCTTTAGATGTGGGGTATTTTTTTGGTGAGTTCCTGTGTCCTCCTGTCGATGGTTGTCCAGCAGCCAGTTGTGATTCTGGTGCTCTCGCTAGAGGGAGTGAGAGCACGTCCTTCTATCCGCCATCTTGGTTCAGGGCTCCTGTTTTGTTTTTTGTTCTCGGTGATTTTTGTAATTTCTGTTTTCTTCTCTTTCTGTCTTGTGTTTTGGCAGTTTTCTTTAGTGTTGTTTTATTTAGTGGTTACATTCCTTTCTCATTTTCTTTTGTGTATTTACTATACGATTTTTCCTTGTGGTTATTATGATGTTCAAATATAACATCTTATGTAAATAGTAGCCTGTTTTAAGTTGGTAGCCAGTGAAATCTGAACGTATTCCAAAGCTTTATCTTTTTACTCCCTCCCCCCATGTTTTATACTTTTTATGACACGTTTTACATTTTAAAACTTTATGTATCCCTTAACTAATCACTGTAATTTTAGTTACTTTTGCTACTTCTGTCTTTTAACCTTCATACTTGCTTTATAAGTGGTTGATTCACTACCTTTATTTTATATTTTCCTTTTCCAGGGAGATTTTTACTTTTTAAGTTTTATTATTATTAATTAGTGCCATTTTTCAGCTTAAAGAAGTTCCTTTAATATTTCTTATAGAGGCAGTTTAGTGGTGATGAACTTCTCTAGATTTTGCTTATCTGGGAAACTCTTGATCTCTCCTCCTATTCAGAGTGATAAGCTTTGCTGTGTAGAGAATTAGTTGGAAGTGTTTTTGTTTTTCTTTTTTAGCACTTTGATTATGTCATGATACTGCCTCTGGCTCATAAAGTTTCTGCTGATAACTTTATGGGATTTCCCTGTACCTTTTTGATTGCTCTTAATTGTGGATCATCATGGCTGGTGTGTGGTTTTTTCCTTGGTGAGACCATATTTCTTCCTCTCCTCCCCATGTCAAGGCTGTCCTTTTACCCTTTGTTTGGAGGCTCTGTTCATCCAGTTTTCAGGTCCCTTTCCATGGGAATTATTCCATTTATATTTGTAGATTTCTTGTGTCCATTGGCGGAGGTAAGTTCAGGATCTTCCTACACCAGCATTTTCTCCATACTTTTTAGATTGGTGGTGATTATAAAGGCCCTGTTCACCATATCATGATCCCTTAACACTGAAGCATTTTAGGGAAGCAGGGTCCTTTACAGTCATCCTTCCAGGCTCAGAGTGATTGGATGATGGTAGCTTAATCCGTGGGAAAGGAGCTCCTCATAAAAGCAGAATTAAAAAAGAAAATGCACTCATCACTTCTTCTAGATACCAGTCAGGAAAATCTTAGGTTATCCTTTCCTGCCAAGGTGAAATGCTTTAGAATTACAACTTAATAATCAAGGAAGTTGGGACATACATGCCATGTGATAATGTTTGAATTCCTGATATGCAATAAAATGTTACCTCAGCTTTGTGTTGCCAAACAGCAGAGCGTTCAGTGCTGGCTGTCATGCTCTGTCCTTCCCCTTCTCTCAGTGGGCCTATGCTCTCATGACGAGAATAATAGAGTCAGATAATTTTTCCTTTGTCATTATCTCATATGTGCTTACTTCATAGCAAGATGAAGCAGGGTAACTGAATAATGTAAAAGTGTATTTCTTGCATAGATTTAAATAAAAGCTGGCTGTGTGAAAGAGAGAGATGGTGAAGGGGAAGGACAGAAAAGGGGGGATGGAAAGAAAGGAAAGTGTATTCTTTTGAGGAAGGATGAATTATATAAATATGAATTGGAAACAATCCAGAATCTTTAAGTTCATTTCAGTTTTTAGTTGAATTTCCTCCAAAACCTATTACCAGGGTTATAATACAAAGGCAAACTTGACTCGTTTGTGTTTAATCTTTACATATGCATTTGGTGTTTATTGAGTTGCTACTATTGTGCTAGTCAGGGGAGACACACAAATGAATAAAATTGTCCTTGTGCCTAGGTTCAGACAAGTAGATTGCTTCCCTCTCTCCACATGTTGCCAAGGAGAGATGGAAGCATGGGTGCTATGGGAATTCCCTCTTCTGTCCTTTCCATCCATGGGTTGGAGGTATTGATAAAACAGAGATGTCAAAAGGAGGACAAATCAGGGGAGGTATCAGACATATCAGGGGAGTATACAGAGGTTATACCAGGTGTGTTTGAATTTAGCATTCTGGGTCCTGAGGAGGATAGATATGGCATTCCTATTTGTACAGAAGCATTTGGGACCTTTCATGCATGAAAAGTCCTTTGTACACATTTGATTTATTTAATTGAAAGGAACTGGTAGAGAGGCAAAGTAAGCACTTCCATTTGGACAGTAGCAAAAAGAACATGAAAAATGGACCCCCAGAATCTTCCTGGTGTTCACAGCATTATTTAAAAGACCTAGTGTGATGTCATGTATGATTTATGCTGTGTAGGTATTTTTCTACTATGTTTGAAGCAGATAGGTATTAAAGTGTACTAGATCATGTAGTTTCACATATAAAAACAGCCTAGTGATATGAAGAGATAAGGTGTTGTACTGCTGATCAGATAGCACAGAATAATTGTTTTCAGTGGCAGAGCTTATATTTGGACATTTTTATCCTAATGAAACATTCAGGAGTCTAATTTCCTTTTTTCCTACTTGTAGCTTGAGGGTTTGGTCCAGTTCTTCTTTCTTTCATATATTTTTTCTTTCTTTCTTCCTTTTTTTTTTTGTCTTTTTATCTTTTCCTCCAGGCATTTGTATAGATTCTTGAAATGCTACCACCAATCTGATGGAGAGTAACATGTGGTCAGAAGGAGTCTTGGATCCCGTTTCTAGCTATGATATCAACTCAATTCTAAATCTGAGTGCTTTCAGTGACTCTCCTGTCTTGGGCTTTCCCTTTTGCAAAAGTGTGCTAAAAAATACATCTGGACTCACAGAGTGCTTTGTTTCCTACTTGAAATGAACAGAAGAAGTTTAAGAGTTTGAAGTGCTTTTAGGAATAGCAGATAGAGTTGGCTGTCTTCTAATTCTGAATTTTCAGTTGAAATTTGTGGTGATGTCATTTCAAAACAATCCTAACGGGTAGAATATAGAACGCTTATACGGCTCCTGAGTAACTTTTTGAAAATGGAAGCATTTAAATGAGCATCCCAGTTTTGCTTTTACAGATGTTGGTTTCAATCACGTCCTGGGCTTAAGTGGTAGGAAACAAGCAAGGGGAAATGAATACTGTCCCACCAAGAGGTAATTTCACACCTGCCAAACTTCCAAGAGCCCAAATATGGCTTTCCTAGGGTGATTTTCAGGATGTGTTAAGTATAAAAAGCTGCAATATCTGTATTAAAATGGGACAAAACTACTGAGAGGCAGGCCCAGGCCCTCACTTGCCCTGCAAGGTGGAAGGTGAGGGCAATGTTTAGGGATTGTCTGTGAAGTGATAGAGCTCCGGAACCTCGAATGTTTCTTCAGATGGCAGAACAGTATGGGGAAGGCTGGAAGCTCAGTAACTGTGTGGATAGTCTAGGAAAGAAAACGTCTTTTGTCTCCTGGATTTTTTAAAGGTCTGCTTGATAATGTAATGATGTAATTCTCCTTGACAGTTCATTGCATTTTTTTAGGTTCCCTCATAATGATTCAGATGGAGATTGTCACATTTGTGTGAAGTTGAGGGGACTGTCTTGGGAGTCTTTCACATTCAGACATGGGATTTGTAATCATTCTTATTTCATTTAGCATTTGTCCGATATTTCTGAATCTCAGAGTTTGAAGAAAATTCAGTGGAAGGTGGCTGTCTTCATAACAAACTAGCTTTGTGATCATGAATAAATTAATTTACACTTTCTTCTTTATCCTCAGAGTAAGAATAAAAGTAATAAGAGAAATATTGCCCACCTTGTGGATTGGTTGTTATGATTTAATAAGATAGTATATGGTAAAGTGGCTCTCATAGTGTCTGGCATTTAGGACGTACCAGGAAACCATATCTACCCCGATCATTGTTATGATTTTATGTCCTAATCTTTAACTGATATTACATGTTTCTTAAAACTTTGTCAAGTACTCCTCTACTCTCTCAAGAGATAATTTATTGTATCCCCAGGCAGGCCCATGTTTGCCTCTTCAGAAATTCTTCTTCATACTGTTTTTCTGCCTTCTCAGAAGTTTCCTCCCGTTGGTTTCTACGTGTCGCTCTTAACCCTTCTGTTTTCTCTGTGACAGACATTCAACAGTTAGAAGTCAGTGGTTGTGGTCCTCCTAGGTGTTTTTTTTTTTGTTTTCTTTTTTTTGCGGTACGCGGGCCTCTCACTGTTGTGGCCTCTCCCGTTGCGGAGCACAGGCTCCGGACGCGCAGGCCCAGCGGCCATGGCTCACGGGCCCAGCCGCTCCGCGGCATGTGGGATCTTCCCAGACCGGGGCGCGAACCCGTGTGCCCTGCATCGGCAGGCGGACTCTCAACCACTGCGCCACCAGGGAAGCCCTAGGTCTTTGTTTTTTTAATACCTTATTATCCTTATTTTGCAAAAGCGAGAACTGACACTCACAAAGGTTAATTAACTTCCCTTTGGTTATATAGGTAATAAGTTGCCGAAACAATTTGAGCCCAGTACCTTTTGATGGGATATTTTCTGTATCCCTTTTCAAGTGTGACCCCTGGAACTGAGCTTACTACCCCAGCTGTGGTCTGCCGCGCACAGGGTAGAGAGACAGATTATTGTTTTCCTAGCTTGGGACACTATGATCTTTTGTTCTTTATTATACCCACCACATTCGAGATCTAACAGGTGTTTACTGAATGAACTCAAATTAGGGGCTGAGGTGCTGCAATCACATAGCCATGGATAGAGCAGAGTCTCTGCCTCCTGGAAACTTAAGTCTGAGGGGCAAGGCTGGCTATGGGGTCCAGTGCAATTGAAAATGTGGGGTCCCTTGTTCAAAAATGGGAAAAGAGGCCATTAAAGGTGTTAAGACAGAAAGTTTTTTCCTCTCTTTTGTGGTTTCTTTTGTTTTGTACTTGCTATTTAGTGTCATTCTAAGTAAGGAATAATTGAAAATTTAAATTATTAGCATGAACTTTACCATTCATTTTTATATTACGCCATGCAGGTTTTAAATGTAAATATAAGGGCACTAAACTTGTATGCGGAATCACTGAAATTACACAATTCCTATGTGTCCCGTTCTTATCAGAACAGTGGAAACACTGAACAAAACTACCTCAGTTATTTATTTCACTTCTTATGTACATATTCTATCTAACACTCTCTATCTACCATTGCTTTCTGATAAATAATGAAGAACTGAAAGGAAAACCACGGGTTACCCTCTCTTTCCTTTTCTTTCTACGTCATTATTTTCAGCATAAACGGTTGGCTAGCATTTAGAACTGTTGCCTTCTTTCTACAGTCAAATCAAGTTCTGGTTCAAATAAAAAGCATGGCCTTTTGGGGCATTCAGTGCCTCCACTTACTCACTACTCAGTGATCAATGTAATACACTTACCTTGTGCTTTGAGTCTTGCCAGACTCGCACACATCGTGGGTCCCCGGAATTCCGTCCTTGTAGGGTATCGGGAAAGCTCTCTGCAATGAGGGTGAGAAGCACTGTGGACATACGTGCTGTGTACTCCTCTGCTCACGCTCCATTCACTTACAAAACACAGCTTCAAAGATAAAATTATGAAGATTTTCAAGATGTTGACAGAGGGCATCAAACCAATTGGGGGCGTGAGAGTGGGGCTCCGTGTGACTTCACAGGTCACATACCCATGATGCCAGCCCTGCCTACTGGAGAAACAGGTAAGTCGAATGCAAGGCAGATGGAAACTGAGCTATAATTGGGAGAGCCCTATGGGCTTGGGCGCCTGGCGAGAAAGTTTCAAGGAAAAGGTGATGTTGAGTAGCCATTGAGGGAAGGGGTCGATAAAGAGAGGCATTGACTGTGTTTATGATGCTGTATTGCATATTTGAAAGTTGCTAAGAGAGTAGATCTCAAAAATTCTCATCACAAGAAAAGAAATTATAACTATGTTTGATGATGGATGTTAACTAAACTTATTGTAATCGTTTCACCATAGATACATATATTGAATCATTATGTTGTACACCTGAAACTAATAGAATGTTACATGTCAATTATAACTCAATTTAAAAAAGAGAGGGGCATTGAAAGGATTTCTACATGAGGGAAAACATGTGCCAAGGCATGGAGGATGGGAGTGCAGAACTCATTAGGTGCAGGAGCAACTGTGGTCCAGGCTGGCCTGAGCAAAGACAGCGTGGTGGGTTTATGGAACGTTTACTCTGTGTGGCACGAGAATAATTGAATAAGATCCTTCCTTCTTTATTCTCATTTATATTGCATAAGGTCTGTAAATCTGCAAACATCGTCCTGAAACATCAGATTTATATATGTGATTTTTCAATAATAATGTAAGTAATTTATATTAACTTTAGACAATTTCCCCCCAAAATGAAACACTGTTAATTCTCTGTCTTGATTTTAAAATGAATCCAGTTAGAGATATAAATCTTGACTTTTTTCAAATATATCTGCTTGAAGAAAGGATTAGGTGAACAGGCTATAAGTTCTTTTCTTCATATGTGAAAATTCCAGTGAATTTAAAAATGTCGCCCTTATCATGTCTCAGAGATAGCATATGTGTTCTGATATCTTCTCCAGCAGCCTGAGACAGGAGGTCAGAATTGGGCAAGAGACTCATTCATCTGGACAGGCTAGGGGTTAGGAGGTGATGTGGTCCATTAGATCCATGGTCAAAGAGGATAGCAAACCCTTTTAGGATTCAGGCTAGTCTCTCGGAGTTCTGGCTGTCCCATTGCATGTTTTGAGGTTGTCCATACTTGGTGAGCTGCATTTGGGTCCCCTGGTGGTTGCTGCTTTGGATTCCTTATGTTGAGATGAGGTCTTAAATCAGGTGTCTTGCCTATGAATGCCTTAGGACTTGGTGCATTTCTAGTTTCTACTCCTTTCACCTGTGATCTTCTCCTTATCTCACAGCTTCCCAGCCGCTGGTTGATTCCATTGGTTTGGGGAGGATTCAGGGCGAGCCTGAATGCTTAGTCACTGCAGGATCACTTCCAGCTCCCAGACAGAAAGGCAGCCTAGAAGCAGACAAAGCCATAGAAACCAACACCTAACCCTGAACATGTGAGTGCGGATGCATGTACGTGTGTATGTATGTGAATGAGTGTATGCACCTGGTGCACCTGTGGGTAGGTGTGCAGTGCTGCAACTCAGTGGAAAGTATAAGAACACAGTTCTCTCCGCTGAGAGACATCTGGCTCTAATAGGCAGTGTACGAGCCTTCGGAATCTTGGTGAAAGCGAGCATCTGGAAGGGTACTCCAGACCTTCACGGAGGGTGGCCAGTGGCAACTTAAATGCTACTTCTAGATCAGCTTGGAATTAGACTTGGAGACTTCAGAGAGAGGTGGAGAAGGGTTGTGGTAGGAAACAGAAATGAGGGACTAACAACAATTTTTTCCTATGCATGGAGTATTTCTCCATTAATCCCTTTGTATCCATTACAGCTGATCTTAACATGGTTTTAAGGTTTCTCCGTAAAGGACTTGTGCGTTCTGAAGATAATTTAGAGATATTTTGTTTTATTGTGGATGTTATTTTCTTATATAGTTTTTACTTGGTTATTACTTTTGTAGGCCATGTTATGGACTTTTGTAAGCCGATTTTCAATTTAACCACCTTGTTCAAATTTCTTATTCTATTTTAAATTTATTTATATATTGATTCTGTTCATTCTTACCTTGGTTTAGCTTATTTTATTTTTTTATGTTGATGGTCATATTTTCTATTGATTGTGTTAAATTTTTTTCTATGTTGATAGTCACACTTTCTGCTAATCAGTTTTTTCTCTCCTCCTCCGGTCATTATGCCTCTGATTTCCTTTTCTTCTCTCACATTGTTGGCCTGAAGTAGTGATCGCAGGTAAAATGTGTCTAAAGTTTTTCAGTTATGGTCATAGCTGTAGATTTTGGTACATAATCATTCTCTGGTTAAGAAACTACCCTCATTCTTAGTAGTCTGAGAATTTTTTTTTTTTAACATCTTTATTGGGGTATAATTGCTTTACAATGGTGTGTTAGTTTCTGCTTTATAACAAAGTGAATCAGTTATACATATACATATGTTCCCATATCTCTTCCCTCTTGCGTCTCTCTCCCTCCCACCCTCCCTATCCCACCCCTCCAGGCTGTCACAAAGCACCAAGCCAATATCCCTGTGCCATGCGGCTGCTTCCAACTAGCTATCTACCTTACTACGTTTGTTAGTGTGTATATGTCCATGACTCTCTCTCGCCCTGTCACAGCTCACCCTTCTCCCTCCCCATAACCTCAAGTCCGTTCTCTAGGAGGTCTGCGTCTTTATTCCTGCCTTACCCCTAGGTTCTTCATGACATTTTTTTTTCTTAAATTCCATATATATGTGTTAGCATACGGTATTTGTCTTTTTCTTTCTGACTTACTTCACTCTGTATGACAGACTCTAGGTCTATCCACCTCATTACAAATAGCTCAATTTCGTTTCTTTTTATGGCTGAGTAATATTCCATTGTATATATGTGCCACATCTTCTTTATCCATTCATCCGATGATGCACACTTAGGTTGTTTCCATCTCCGGGCTATTGTAAATAGAGCTGCAATGAACATTTTGGTACATGACTCTTTCTGAATTTCGGTTTTCTCAGGGTATATGCCCAGTAGTGGGATTGCTGGGTCATATGGTAGTTCTATTTGTAGCTTTTTAAGGAACCTCCATACTGTTCTCCATAGTGGCCGAACCAATTCACATTCCCACCAGCAGTGCAAGAGTGTTCCCTTTTCTCCACACCCTTTCCAGCATTTATTGTTTCTAGATTTTTTGATGATGGCCATTCTGACTGGTATGAGATGATATCTCATTGTAGTTTTGATTTGCATTTCTCTAATGATTAATGATGTTGAGCATTCTTTCATGTGTTTGTTGGCAGTCTGTATATCTTTGGAGAAATGTCTATTTAGGTCATCTGCCCATTTTTGGATTGGGTTGTTTGTTTTTTTGTTATTGAGCTGCATGAGCTGCTTGTAAATTAGTCTGAGAATTTTTAACGTGAATCATTGTTAGACTTTTTCAAATGTTGTTTCTGCATTTATTGAGATAATCATGTGATTTTATCATTTCAGCTGTTAATGTGGTTGATTACTTTAATAGATTTTCTCATGTCAAACTATCCTTGAATTATCAGGATATTTATTTTCCAGACATAAGATATGTCTGGATATCAGGGTGAACTTTATTTGATCATGACCCCTCCTTCTCCTCCATTATTATTTTAATACTTTGTTGGCTTTGATTGGCTGATGTTTGCTTTAGGATATTTGCATATATGTTGATTAGTGGAATTTTCTTGCATTGTCCTTATCAGGTTTTATAATTAAGATACCAATGTTCTCCTCCAATATATTAGACAGCTTTTTTGTTTTCCTATATACATTAACAATTTAGTGTATGAGGTAGGGATTTTTCTATTCCTTCAAATTAGAGCTCACTGGCAAAATGATTTGAGCCTGATCTTTTTTGTTGTGGAAGATATTTTTTAATTTTATCATTATTACAATTACTGGTTTTTTTTTTTTTTGCGGTACGCGGGCCTCTCACTGTTGTGGCCTCTCCCATTGTGGAGCACAGGCTCCGGACGCGCAGGCTCAGCGGCCATGGCTCATGGGCCCAGCCGCTCCGCAGTATGTGGGATCTTCCCGGACCGGGGCACGAACCCGTGTCCCCCGCATCGGCAGGCGGACTCTCAACCACTGCGCCACCAGGGAAGCCCCCAATTACTGTTTTTTTGGTATAATTAACATAATATTAGTCTGAGGTGTACAACATAATGATTTGATATTTGTATATAATATGAAATGATCACCACAATTAGTCTGGCTAACATTTGTCACCACACATAGTTACAAAATATTTGTCTTGTAATGAGAACTTTTAAGATCTACTCTCAGAGCAAATTTCAACATAATAAAAGTATATTATGTAATATTACTATAGATAATAGTATTATTATTTATGGTAACCATGCTGTACATTACATCCCCATGACTTACTTATTTTATAACTTTCCAGTTATAAGTTTGTACCTTTTGACTCCCTTCACACACTTGGCCCATGCCTACCTCTAGTCTTTTTTCTTGTGGTAGGTTATTTATTTTCCAGACATAGGTTCTTTTTGTTGTTTTTTAGCTTCCTTTTTGTTTTTAATTTCGGATTTGATTATGTATGGTCATAGGACACTTTCTGTATGATGTTGATCCTTCGGAATTTATTGTTTCTTGTGGCCTATTACATCATCAGTTTTTAGGAGTGTTGTAACACATTTCTCTGCTTCTGGGTGGAGTCTTATCTAAAGCTACTAGTTTCACTTTATTCACTATGCTATTATATTTTATTATATTGTTTTGCTACCTTATTGTCTGTGTCATCCATCAGTTTCCAAGAGTGTGAGTTAATATCATAATTACAATTTTAGACATATCCACTTTTCTCCATATTTTGTATATTTTGAGGCAAAATTGTTAGGTGCATTTATGTACATGATGGATTCATATTCTCAACCTACTCTTCCATTTACTAACATGTAATTTCGTTGCCCCTTATGATTTTTCCTTGAATTCTATTTTTTGTCAAATATTAAGAATGCTATGCCAGCTTTCTTTTGGTTCATTTATATTTGACATATATATTTTATCCTTTCACTTCTATAATTTTATATTCCTTTTAAAAATGTGATTTTTATAAACAAGATATTGCTTGTGTTTTAGAGTCATTTAGGGAATATTTGTCTTTTGTGTGGAGAGACTATAATTGATACATATAAATTGTACTGATTTTAAGTGTATGCTTTGATGAAGCTACCAAATGTATATACCTATATAACTACACTCCAAAGTATGGAAATTTTGATCACCTAGATTGAGCCCTCTTGCCTTTTTCTAGTCACTTTCCACACCCTGCTCTGAAGCACAGATACAATCACTTTTCTAATGTTTATCAATATATCTTGGCTTGACCCGTTGTAGAAATTTATATACATGACATTATACATTATATACTCATGTCTGGTGTCTTTAGCACAGCATGATATTTTTAAGATTCTGCAGATTGTTGTCAGTGTCAGCAGTTCATTTCTTTTATTGCTGTGCATAATTTTGTTGTATGGATATACCACACTTTATCCATCAGGCTATTGATGGAATTTTTAGTTGTTTTGATTAATTGGCTACTATAAATACGGCTGCTATAAACATTTATGTACAATGCCTTTTTTGGTAGAAGAAGGAATAGAGTGTGTAAATACCAGGGAACGGAATTATTGAATCATGGGATAGTATATGAAAAACTGCAAATAGTTTTCTAATTTGCATTTCCTAGATAACTAGTGACGTCTAATTGAACATCTTTACATGAGCTAATTGACCATTTGTATCTTCTTATGTGAAGGTTCTATTTAATTCTTTGGTCTGTTTTTTATTTTGTTAGTCTATTTCTTTATTATTAAATTATAGAATAAAAATATTTTGGATACAAGTCCTTTGTCAGGTATATGTATTTTGAATATTTTCTTCCTATTTATGGCTTGTCTTTCATTTTCTAAACAATGTCTTGATGAGCAGAAGTTTTCATTTTGGTGAGTAGTATCAGTTTTTTTTGCCTAACCCTTAGTGGGTTTGTGTGCAGAAAGATCCTTGCCATCCTAAGGACATAAAGGTATTTTCCTATGTTTTCATCTAGCCACATTACAGTTTTAGTTTTTAGGTTTAGGCCTATGAACCATCTTGGATTACTTTTTCTGTATATTTTGTGGCTCATTTTTTCAATTACAGATTTATAGTTGTTTTCAGCATCATTTGTTTAAAAGATTATACTTTCTCTACTAAATGATTTTTGTGCCTTTTTTGGAAATTAGTTGGTCACATATGTCCACACATATTTCTCAATTTTTTTTTTCTATTCTCTTGATTTACTTCATTTGCTTGATTACTGTAACATTTTTGTAAAATTTAAAAGCAGGCTTTGTAAATCATTCAACTTTGTTCTTCTTTTTAAAAATTGTTTTGGTGATATGTCATTGTGGTTTTGATTTACATTTCCCTGATGATTAATGATGTTGAGCAGCTTTTAATGTACCACATAAATTTTATGACTTTAAAGAAAAATTTCTGTGGAAAATCCCATTGGAATTTTGATAGGGGTTGCACGGAATCTATAGAATGTTTTGGGTGGTATGGATAATTTTAATAATATTATTTCTTCCATTCCATGAACATGGAATATCTTTCCATTTATTTGTGTCCTCTTCAATTTCTTTAATCAACGTCATACTTTTCCATGTATGTATCATTCATCTCCTTGGTAAAATTTTTTTAAATTTAATTTTATTCATTTTTTTATACAGCAGGTTCTTATTAGTCATCAGTTTTATACACATCAGTGTATACATGGCAATCCCAATCACCCAATTCATCACCCCCCCATCTCCACCCCCCTGCGGCATTCCCCTCTTGGTGTCCAGACGTTTGTTGTCTACATCTGTGTCTCAATTTCTGCCCTGCAAACTGGTTCATCTGTACCATTTTTCTAGGTTCCACATGTATGCATTATCCTTGGTAAAATTTATTCCTATTTTTTTTGTTTTGTAAATGAGGTTGTTTTCTTCATTTCTCTTTCTGGTATTTTGTTGTTAGTGTATAAAAATGCAACTGATTTTTTTTTTATTATTATTTGCAGTACGCGGGCCTCTCACTGCTGTGGCCTCTCCCGTTGCGGAGCACAGGCTCCGGACGTGCAGGCGCAGCGGCCATGGCTCATGGGCCCAGCCGCTCCGCGGCATGTGGGATCTCCCCGGACCGGGGCACAAACCAGTGTCCCCTGCATCGGCAGGTGGACTCTCAACCACTGCGCCACCAGGGAAGCCCGCAACTGATTTTTATATATTGATTTTGTATCCTGCAAATTTGCTGTATTTGTTTTTTAGTTCTAACAGTTTTATGGCAGAGCCTTTAGTTTTTTAATATTTAGTATCATATCATCTGTAAATAGAGACATTTTTACTTCTTCCTTTCCAATTTGGATGCCTTTTACTTCTTTTTCTTTCCTAATTGCTCTTTCTAGGACTTCCAGTAACGTAAGTGGCAAGAGTGGGCATCCTTTTCTTGTACCTGATCTTATACGAAATGCTTGAAGCTTTTCACTGTTAAATATGATGTTAGCCTTGGGCTCATCGTATATGGCCTTTATATTGAGATATGCTCCCTCTATACCCAGTTTGTTGAAAGTTTTTATCATGAAAGGATGTTGAATTTTGTCAAATGTTTTTTCTGCATCTACTGAGATGATCATATGATTTTTATCCTTCATTTTGTTAATGTGGTGTATCACATTGATTGTTTTGCAGATACTGAACTGTCATTGCATCCCTGGAATGAATCCCACTTGATCACTTTGTATATAATCTCTTTAATGTACTGTTGAATTTAGTTTGCTAACATATTGTTGAGGATTTTTGCATCTGTGTTCATCAGGGATATTGGCCTTTAATTTTCTTTTCTTGTAGTGTCCTTGTCTGGTTTTGGTATCAGGGTAATGCTGGCCTTGTAAAATCAGTTTGGAAGTGTTCCTTCCTCTTCTATTTTTTGGAAGGGTTTGAGGATTCATATTAATTCTTCTTTAAATGTTTGGTAGAATTCACAGTGAAGTTATTTGGTCCTGGATTTTTGTTTTTTTGGGAGGTTTTGATTACTGATTCAGTCTCCTTGCTAGTAAACCATCTATTTTGATTTTCTGTTTCTTCACGATTCGGTCTTTGTAGGTTGTATGTTTCTAGGAATTAATCCATTTCTTCTGGGTTGTCCAATTTGTTGGCATATAATTTTACATAGTAGTCTCTTACAATCCTTTGTATTTGTGTGGCATTGGTTGTGATATCCCCTCTTTCATTTCTAATTTCATGTATTTAAGTCCTTTCTCTTTTTATTTTTTGGTGAGTCTAGCTAAAGCTTTGTCTATTTTGTTTATTTTTTTCAAAAACCAGCTTTTAGTTTCATTGATCTTTTCTATTGATTTTTTAGCCTCTATTTCATTTACTTCCTCTCTGATCTTTATGTCCTTTCTTTTATTAACTTGAGGCTTCGTTTGCTCCTCTTTTTCTAGTTTCTTGAGGTGTAAAATTAAGTTGTTTGAGATTTTTCTTTCTCTCAATAAAGGTATTTATTGTTATAAACCTCCTGTATAGCCCTACTTTTGCTACATCCCATAAATTTTGGTATATTGTTTCCATCTTTATCTGTGTGAAGATTTTTTAAAATTTCTCTTTTGATTTCTTCTTTGACTCATTGATTGTTCAGTAGCATTTTGTTTAATCTTCACATATTTGTGAATGTTCCATTCTTTTCTTATAATTGATTTCTAGTTTCGTACCATAGTGGTTGGAAAACATGCTTGGTATATATCAACCTTCTTTAATTTATTAGGAGTTATTTTTTATTAATGTTTAATACCATTTTTTAAAGTGAAGTATACTTGACTTATAATGTGTTAGTTTCAGGTGTACAGCATAGTGATTCAGTTATACATATATTACCGAATATATATATGTATATGTGTGTGTGTATTAGGCCTATCTGATCTAAAGTGTTGAGGTGCCAGATTTGCGTACCAGCTCCTTTCAGTGAAAGTGACTTAGAGCTGGCTAGAGGGAGAAGGCAAAGGAGGTACCTGCCAGCTTCCCTGGTTTCCAGGGAGGGTAGTGGGTCCCTTAGTTATTTTTAAAAAGTGATTCTTTTTCTAGTTTCTTAACTTGGCAACATAGATCATTGGTTCTAAACCCTTATTATTTTTTAATGAAAGTTCTTTAAAGTGACCAATTCCATTTAAGTACTCTTTAGTTCATTTCATAAATTTTTATATGGTGTGTTTCATTATTATTCATTTCTAAATATTTTCTAATTTCTCTTATGATTTCTTCATTGGACCCAAATATTTGAGGGGGGATATCTAGACCTTAATTATTGATGTCTAATTTAAATGCCTTGTGGACAGATAACATTCTGTATGATATTCAATATATAAAAATTATTGAGAATTGTTTTATGTTCTAATATATGGTCTGTCCTATTGAATATTCTTCAGTGTACTTGACAAGAATGTGCATTATGTGAATTGTACATTGTTGTGTTTTATATTTTATATATATTTTAAGTTAATTTGGTTGATAGTGTTGTTCAAATCTCATATATATACAGGTTATTTTTTTCTCTTTTTATTACTTCCTGAGAGAGATATTATAAATCATCAACTATGTGTGAATTTTTCTATTTTCCCCCTTATTTCTGCCATTTTTTTTACTTTATGTTTATTAAAATTCTTAGGTGTATACATGTTTGGATTGTTATTCTTTAATGAAATGGCCCTGTAAGTAACACCCCTTTTTTTGTGAAATAATTTATTTTCTCTGGTAATATCCATTGGCTTGAAGTATACTTTGGTATTTACATAGCCACACCAGCTCTCTTATGTGTCATATTATGTGAATTATAGTTTTCCCATTTTTTTCAACCTGTGTCTTTACTTCTAAAGTGCATCATTTTTATAGAACGTGTAATTGTTTGCTTCCTTCTCTAGTTTAACAATCTATGCTTTGTAATTTGATGATTTAATCTATATATATTTAATGTAATTATTGATATTTGTGTTTAAGTATGCAATCTTACTATTCGGTTTCTGTTTGTCCCCTCTATTCTGTGGGGGTTTTTTTGGTTGCTCCCTTGTCTTTTTGTTAATTGAATATTTTGGGTATCCCATTTTATATCCTCTTTTGTCTTTTGTGTATATCTCTTGTATTATTTTTAATGGTTGCTCTAGAGAGTAAAACATTCAGCTTCTTCTCATTGTAGACTACCTTCAAGTAATGTTATAAAACTGCATGTAAAATGGAAGAACCTTACAACAGTACACTTTTATTTTCATCCCTCTCTGCCTTTGTGCTATTGATAGCTCATATTTTTTCTAACATATGTTATAAAATCCACAGTGCATTACTATTGCTTTTGCATTAGTGAACTGACTTTTAAAAATTGAAGAAAATATGTAGTATTTTATATTTATCCATATATTATGTCTTCTTTTCATTCTTTCCTATAGATTTCAATATTTGATATCCAGATCTAAAGTGATCTCCGTATTATTTCTCTTTACCCAAAAAGACTTCTTTGGTCTTTTTTGTTATGCAGATATTTTGCTAAAAATAACTTCTGCTTATCTGACAGTATCTCTATTTTGCCTTCAGTTTTGAAATGAAAGATATTGAAAGCTGTTTTTTGGGCCAAATATAGAATTTTAGTTGTTTTTTTCAGCACTTTGAAGATGTCATTCCATTGTCTCCTGGCCTTTATTATATTATGTACAACAGTAGCTCTGTTGTCATTCTTATTCACTCCCTCTCTCCCCCCACAAACTCTCCACTCCCACTGTCCCCCCATATATAGACCATTTTTCATTTCTTCTCTTTTTTTGCTTTTTGGCAGTATGACTATAATTTTCCAAGGTGTGGTTTTCTTTTTATTTATCCTGGATTTGTCATTGTTGTTTTGATAAAATTTGCAAAATTTTCAGTCAATATTTTTTTCAGTTAATTTTCCTGTTCCTGTCTATTCCTTCTCTCCTCTGAGATTTCCAATTATAAGTATGTTAGACTACCTTGTAACATCCTTCAGTTTATTGAGACTCTATAATGATAGTAAATTTATTTGTTTATTTCTGATTTTTATGCTTTAGTTCGGATGATTTCTGTTGACCTTGCTTCAAGTTTACTGATTCTTTCTTGTGGCCAATCTACTGTTTATTCCATTCATTAAAATTTTCAATTTCAGATACTGTATTTTTCAGTTTAGGATTTACATGTTCTATTTTTACAGCTTCTGTACATTGCCTGAAATTCCCTGGCTAGTCATCCTTCAGACCCAAAGTGTCATATAGATTTTGTAACATCTTTACGATAATTATTTTAAAGTTTTTGTTTGCTGATTCCAACATCAGAGTTGTTTCCATTGCCTGAATTTTCTCTTGATTATGTGTCACATTTTCTTATTTTCATATCTAGTGAATTTTTATTGCATACTGATATCATGGATGATATGCTGTAGACACTCTGGATTGTGTTATTTTCCTCTGAATATATTGTTGTGTTGTAGCAGCTGGTTGGGTTACATAGAAATCACATTAAACTTATGGAGGCTTGGTAAAAGATTTTGTTAGTGTAGGCATATTTTGGTTTTTGCCTTTAGTCCTAGGACAAATAGTATTTCAACACAGTCTTTTCTTCTAAGGCATGGCCCATCTGTGGCATCACTGAAAGCCCAAGTTGTTTCCCATGTCACCCCTAAGTTGGCAGGACTTGAATTGCAAACTTTGTTTCTTCTGAGATAAACAGCTGATGAAATATCTCTTTAGTCCTTTCAGCCTTCCACTGGTTGGTTTCTCCTGCGCTCTTTGGAGTCTTGCCCCACCCACACATGCACAATTATGTAATCAGCCAAGGGTTTATATGAAGACTGTAGGTTTTGGGTTTCCCTACCTCCACCCCAACACTGGCCACTTTTTACAGTGCTCTGGCAGCCCCAGACACTGTCCTCTGATTCCTCGAACCAACAAGACTGGATTTCTGCTTGAATTCCAGCTACACTGTCCCAGGGGAAAAGATGTATAAAAGTAGATCTTACCCAGTGTGGTTTCTTTCTTTCAAAGGTCAGCTCTCCTTTTTGTTTGGTTTATGTTCAGTACCTTCAAAGAGTTGGTTTTATATTTTGTGTAGAGTTTGTACTTATTTTCAGCAGGAAGCTTAGTCTGATAAAAGCTACTCCACCATTACTAGAAGTCAGAACTCCTCTGCAGGTCTTCATTGTTGAATTTAAGCCATTTATAATGACTTTATGTACTGTTACATCAGGACTTGTTTCTGCCATCTTATTCACATTTTATATTTATGTCTTTTTCTTTTTCTTCTAATTTCCTTTGGATATATCAAATTTTCTTTTGTTCGTTTAAAAGGATATTCATTCAGTTTTTATTCTTTAGGTGGTTCTCCCTAACTTATTGAGATACTTCCTTCTTTTTAGTTTTCTCTGTCAATATCTTAATTTAATTGTTACCCATAATCCTCCTTATTAAGAAAAGTACAAGAGTACATTTATCTTTGGTATCATTCCTTATCCCTGACATCTTGGTATTTTAGAATTTTAGTTCTTTGTTATCAAGGATACTTTCTTCAAAGAATATATATAAAACTGAATCAATTTGCTGTACCCCAGAAACTAACACAGCATTGTAAATTAACTGTACTTCAATTTAAAAAAAAAGGATATTTTCTTTAGATTTTTTGCCTGGGTAAGAGATGCAACAGCCTGTTTTAGTTTACTGTTTTGCCATCAATTGCATGTAATTGTTTCTTTTAATAAAATATATTCCATTAGATGCAGCGTTGTTTTTTAAAATGCAAAACTGAGAAGCTAATAAAGAGACAGCTTCTTAAGGAAGACATATAGAATGGGTAAATATAGCTTATTTTTATAGTTAGCGATTTCTTTTTGAACAAACGGGAAAACAAAGCAGATACAGTTTTCATTCGGAATTTATGTTAAGTTCTCTCACCTCCTAGCGTATTGCCTGTTGGTTATACGTTTTGCTTTGAATGTCTAACTCCTGAGTAAAAATCCACTATCGAGAAACAGTGTTGAGATAGTCTATAGAACTACGTTAGGAATAGGCTCATCACTGGGCCTTTTGACAGTAGGAGGATAGATGTGTAAGATTCCCAGAGAAGCCTAAAAGAGGTAGCTGAGAATGCCATCTGAAGCCGCCCAGATTTACAGTCTTGATAAGTGGTCTCTACTCAGGGAGACAGCCACATTTCTGGTTACCCATAAATGAAGGGGATGAGCAAAAAGATGGTGAATGGGACAAGAGAAGAAAGCTGATTGTTGGGTGGCATAGTTATTCCATACTCTGTCTTTCTGTGGAGGAGAGAAAATTTGTACACTACACCTGAGGAAGGAAGCGTATGGAAGGAACATTTCCCATTTCACAATGTTTCCTCACTTAGGCCTCTTGAACATTTGACCTTTCTTGAGAGGTGAGTTGGGGAGTACGAACTCAGCATGCTCCGGACTTTCTGATCTGTCTACCAGTAGTTTTCTAGCTTATGCTAGTGGATAAGTTTAATCCTGCAGTGGAATGTTAGCCAACACTTTTGGCAGCAGATGTAAAGCCATGTTCCCCAATCAGATTGAACAGTTAAAACACTGATATCTCTGTCCCTATTATATGACTGCTTTCATTTGCTTTCTTATTTTGTTTGGAACATGAAAGGAGTATTATTTATCGATCCAGTAAAATCCACTATTATATTTTTGAACCCAATTTGTATGATGATTAAAATGATAGCAATAAAAAGGGTGCAGGCAAGCTACTAATACATGCAAAAACTTGGACGGATCTAAAGGGCATTATTTTGAGTGAAAAAAAAAGCCAATCTCAAGAGGTTTCATAATGTGTGATTCCATGTATATAACATTGTTGAAATGACAGAATTATAGAGATGAAGTATATGTTAGTGGTAACCAAGGACAGGGATGAGATGGGGGAGAAACATAAGAGAGTTCCTTGGTGAGGGAGAATAGAATTCTGTTTCTTGTTTGGAGTGGTGGTTACTTGAATCTATACAGGGGATAAAAATTGCATAGAAGTACAGTACATACACACACACACACTCACACACACGCACACATGAGCGTATGTAATAGCTGGTAAAATCTCAATAAGGCCTGTAGTCTTTATAAGAGTATCATACCAATGTAGTTTCCTGGATTTGATGTTATATTATAGATACGTAAGATGTTACCATTTGGGGGAAGCTGGGCTCAAGGTACACACAACTCTATAATACTTCTGTAATTTTCTGAGAGTCGATAACTATTTCAAAGTAAAAACTGAAAAAAAAAAGTCATGTAAACATTGTCATTTAATCTTAGCAACTCCTCCCCTAAAAGATAACAAGTGGCAGGGTAGAGCTTATAAAGCCGAGGATGCTATGAGAACCTTTGCAGTAATATGTTTTGTCCTAAGCTAAAGTCATGGCGCAAATAATCTTGAAACCCCCCCCCCAAAATATCCTAGTATATAATGAAATTTTAAAGGCCATTTATCTCTTTCTGAAAATTTTTTTTTTAAGTCGGAAGCAGATTTTATTTCTGCCCTTACTAGATGAGAGTGTTTACTGCCTTGCTTCCTGATTTAAAATCCAAGACTTATGAAACTCAAACTGATTTGTGAATGTACAAATACACTTTCATTTACCATTGGCTCCAATAAAAATCAAGATGCTTCTAAAAAACGATGGTTTGCGGGGAAAGAAATGCAGACTTGGGAACAGTTAATGGTTTTGGTAATATTCAGTGCACAGGTATTAACCGGTATTCACTCTTTAGCAGTAATATATATTTCAAGCCCCTAAATATTCAAAACATGAACTAATTTTTCTCCATTATTGAAATCTGTGTATGCAAACCTAGTAGTATTTGAAAGCTAATCTCCCTATGTGCCAGAGTAATTACAGCAAAGTAAATAATCTCCAGTGTTCTTATTCCCTATAGGAATGGTTTAATATCTTATCTTTCAAAACTGGTTTTCAGCTCATTCAAAAAGCCTGAGAAAAGTTCTTTAGTATTCAGAAAAGGAGTAACTTTAAGGAAGCTCTGGAGCGTGTCTCCCCTCTAGCAATTGCTGTTGGACCACAGCACTTTTTCCATCCGAGAATGGAAACACATCTCTCTGATGCTTTTCCCTAACAGGGGATTGTGTGAGTTCCTCTGCTGAGCCCCAGATCAGAACCCTGAACCAGAAGCCACTGTGTGTAAACGTGAAGTGTTCCGTTTGGTTTATTGATCATTCCATAGGTGGCATTCCTCCATCAAGTCATTCTGAATTGCGGGCCCAGCATGATATTAGGGGCCACCGAGCTTTTCCAGGAGATGCTCCACGGAGGGCCTGAGCCACTGGGCTTTTGGTTGTCCTTCACAAGCTTTGGGGTGTTGGTCCCAGTGTCTGTATAGGTTTCAGAATGAGTCGTGCAATTGCTTCTCAGGGTGTAAGGCAGTAATGAGCTGTGATGAGTTCTTTGCTTCTAGATCTGCAGTGTTGGATATCAGGCCTCAAAGTGCCAAAGCAATTCTTGCTTTTTAAAACTAAAATTGTTCTTCACAGGCCTCTATGCTAGTGGATGGGCTGGAAGCTCTGCATTTTTTTTTTTTTTTTTCCCCTGACAGGTTAAAACTGTGAGAAGAGTTTCTCGGCATATATGACTCATGTTCCTTCTACAGCAGGATCGCTGGGAGACATTTTGTTTTGAATAAATATATCTTTAGTGAAGTGTGCAAAAGACGTGACATGTGCTGCTTGCAGTTTTCAGCCTGTTATAATTTTGTGAAAAGTATAGCAGTGTTGATTGAAATTTTCTATTTTGGATCTCGGTGTTAAGATGATTTTTGTTTTACTTTTTGTCTCGATCAAAGACAAGGGGAAAAAACAACTATGCCTTTTTGTGAGTTTTTATTTGTACTAAAATTGTTATCGTCTAAATTTCCAAAAGATACCTTTTTATAATATAATTTAATTGCTTAAATTTTAGTTCACAGTCTGTCTATTTTATAACCCCTGAGGTTTACATTTTATTATTGATGTCGTGACTTGGAATTCTGCAGCATTTCCGAGATTTTTCTGGCTATTCTAGAAATGAGAGCTTTTGGAGGTCCACATTTCCAATTTATATTTTTGATCTATTCTTTTTAGACAGTTTCTATTGATAGATCCAGATTGGATGTATTCACCAAAAGGTATTTATACAGGAGTTGCCACTCTTACATATTGGTTGCCAAAAACCAAATGGAGAGCTTTAAAAAAGTGGGCCAACAAAGCATTATTTGCGGGAGCGCATCGCTGTTCGATACAGTGAAGCGAACATTTGGGTGACGATTAGGGGGATCAGAAGGGTTCCCTGATGACCTGCTTATTTCTTCTGAGTTCTCTGTCCCTCTAGTTGCCCTGACCCGCTCCTCTCCTGCATCCCCGTCACTCTCACTGATGTATATAGAGTGTTGTCTGAATGTTTTCCCTGCCTTATCTTTTTTCTCCCTCTTCCTTTGTCCTGACAAATGTGGATGTTGTGTACGGCTCTATCCCTTCCTTCCTCAACCCTGATTCTGGAGTAACTGTGGACATCTGAAGGTTCGGCGTCACTGGCTTTCTGGGCCTTTCCTGAACAGGGCAGAAAGCGCACCAGAAGCTTTATGTCCTGTAGCGTGTGGGGCCCCAGTCAGTCTTGCCTTCTTCCCCCACCAGGCCAGGTGCTGACAGAGAGGAGACAGGGTGAGTCCTGGTACCCACATCCGCAACCAGGGCCTCCCTCCCCACATCCCGCTGTGTCTGTCCAGCCAGTGGAAACCGGAGTCTTGGTGGAAGCCATCCCTTCAGATGGAACCTGGATATTTTGCTCAGCTTTTGCTCATCCTGGAAGGCTGGACCCTGCCCTTCATCTCCTCAGTCAGTGCAGGAGAACCCCTCGGAAATGGCCAGCCTCTCCGAGGGGAAATTCCTGCCGCTGTGCCTGACCTACCGGATTAAACCTCCCAAGTGTCAGCATTGGCCTGGTTAAGTCTGAGTTTGCCTTGTCCTTCAGAGCGTTGTGGTTGAATAGCTGGCCACCTTCCTCAAGGCTCGGTCCTAAAGTTGGGTCTGTTTCCCACATCCTGGCCCGGTCTAGTCCTGGTCTCCTTGGCTTCCCCAGGGGACTAGCTTTCCTGTTTGGGTATAAGTTGAAACAGGCCATTTTTCTTCTCCCTCTTACTCACTCTGAGGGCTTCAGCAATGACCTCCATGAGGAAATATTTCCTAAGCTCCAATTTTGTATTTTTATCTGCCCAGTGGACCCCACCTGCATATGTTCCCCTGGACTTTAAACTCTATATATTGATATGTTTGGAAGGGAACTAACTTATTGCTTCCCTCTCATGCCAGGTCCTCTTCTAGCCTTTGCCATTATTTCTGTTAATGGCACTACCATCTATCCTGTACTCCATGCCAAAGACTTGGGAGTCATCTTTTATTCCACCTTGTACCTCACTTTGCACATTCAGTCAATTGCTAGAATGTCAGTTCTTCCTTGTTACTTTCCCGTTTTTCTAATCCTCATTCTCATTCCTTCACTTGCTGCCTTCGCTTATACTGTTCCTCTGTCTGAGATGCCGTTCCTCCTCATAAATTGAGTTATCCTGTAAGAGCTAGTAAAGATGCTTTCTGCTCCAAAGTAATCTTCCCTGATATGCCCAGCAGGAATTATTCTCTCATATGTTAGTTTCTTTGAAACCATATTTTGTCATTATTTATGTTCCTGTTGTATTGTCCCGGTTCTGTGGTAAGCCCCTGAAGTAAAGATATGAGTGTGCTTATATCTGTGTTGTTTATTGTTATAAATCTAGAGCTTAGAAATTTAAACCACATCGAAGCCCACTCAGAACTCCCTGAATTGGTTCCTGAACTCCAGGCACCATTGCTGCCCTGCCGTGGATGTCCTGTCTGTGTGCTCCACACGGCATCACTTTATGTGGCCCCCACACACGTCAACCACCTTGTTGTGTTTTCTCTACCTATAGTGGCTAAAACTAGCTCATTCTGTAGAAAATACCTTTGCAATCACCCCAGTTATTTCCCAGCTGAGCCCAAACAACCAGGAAACAGACACAGAAGGACCCCAAAGAGGTCAAAAGCAAAGAGCATGGTATAATCACTTTGGAAGACAGTTTGGCATCGCCTCAAAAGGTTAGACATAGAGGGGCCATATGACCCAGCAGTTCTTCCCTTAGGTGTATACCCGGGAGAACTAGCAGTACATTAGGTCCACAGGAATACCTGTATGCAAATGTTCATGACAGCGTTCTCCACATTAGCCAAACATGTCCATCATCTGATGAGTGGATAAGTGAAATGCGGTATATCCGGACAGTGGACTTTGATTCAGCTATAAAAAGGAATGAAATACTGACACATGCTGCAACATGGGTGAGCCTTGAAGACATACAGGCAAATCCATAGAAACAAAGTAAACTAGTGGTTGCCGCGGGCTGTGATGGGGGGATGGGGAGTGACTGCTAACGGGTGTGGGGTCTTGTTTTGGGGATGATGAAAACGTTCTGGGATTACATAGTGGTGATGTTGCACAACGCTGAACATAACCAAAAACCACTGAATTATATACTTTAAAAGGGTGAATTTTTATGGTATGTGAATTGTGTCTCAATAAAATTGTTAATTAAAAAAAACCCAAAAGATTAGAGAATTGGAAGGTAAAAGGAGAAAGGGCTTGAATGTTTCACTGAAACATGGTCGGCCCTCTGACTGTGGGGAGAAAGCTGGTTAAAGCACTTTTCCAGATGAGGAAATCAAGGCTCAGAGAGGTTAAGTTACCCTATGTAGGACCCTGTGTAGTGAGGGTGGAGTGAGGGACCATTCTTTAAAACACATGCTAATTCCACCAATTATGGTTCCCTCTGCGAGGAGCTTATACCTCCTGTCAGGTGTATCTTGTGAACGTGCTGCTCTGTGAGGCCTGATGACTGAGTGAGTGTGAAGTCAGACCTGCCTCAGGATGAAGCCCCACTGACTGTGTGCCTTCCCTCGCCTGGACTGATGGGGGCTGCGGACTGGACTGTGTTATCAGTGCTCTCGCTCCTGTCCCTCTGTTCTTTGGGTTTTCCATCCTCACTAGAAACAGAGCAGTTTTTGGCTGTCCCTGTGAGAGGAGAAGGGTTGCAGCTTACGCTTAGCAGTGGCTTTTCACCTCTTCAGTGCACCACGTGGGAGACAAGATGCCCCAAACAATTAAGGAGAGGGTCCTACTCGCATTGTTACAAGGGAGAGAATGTTCATTAATGAGGACCGTCTCAAAGAAGAGGGCGAGAAATTGGGTTTCATAAAACAAGGGAGTCATTGAATAAGGGTGGAAATGGGTCTTATCTCAGAATCAGAGAAGGCAGGGTGGACTTTGCAGTTGGCCACTGCTCCAGTCACATCTTCTGGAACACCAGCTATAACTGAAATGATGGACGCTTCCACTGAGGTTATAAAGATGGGAGCAGTCTTGAAGTGTCACTCAAGAGAATATATAGTCCCCTTTTTACACAATTGAAATGAGACCCACTTACCTTTTGGTGGTCAGTTTTAAAGAAAACTAAGAAGACTGAAGGAGAGTTAAAGAAAGGGAAGACTGACCTGTGTGAACCAAGTTCAGTAGGTAAGTGAGTGTCCTGGCAAAGTAACCGCTAAGCCAGAGCCACTGCCAGCTAGGGAAGCATAATCACAGCAGGAGAGGAACTCAGAGTAGTACAGTGATGGAATGCTTTTTCATAAGGGCTGATGGAGTTCTTTGTGAACATAAAAGTGGTTTGAAAACATCCCAGCTTTGGGGTTGAGACTGATGTTGTTCTAGCCCAGACTAGCTCAGTAACAAATTAATCTTTCTTAGTGTTGTTGTTGTTGTTTTTTTCCCCTAAGCCTAATTTCCATGATTTTACCATATGGAAACTCTGACTTTTACAAAGAAGTTGCTCCGTGGAGCAAGCTTGGTGCATTTTTCAAATGTTTCTTGACATGAACAGCTCTATTTCTCAATTAGCAAAGGGAATAAAGTTGATTATGCATATCCACGGGCTGACGATTTACATCTGATTAGCCAGCTTGAAGGTAAACAATCAAAGGTCACTAGAAATGACTTCTGTTTCTTTTGTCTTCAGGAAGACCACCACTAAGTCCTAGCTTTCTCCCACTCCCCATGGTTGAGACGCCCCATTTAAAAATTTATTTATTTATTTATTTATGGCTGTGTTGGGTCTTCGTTTCTGTGCCAGGGCTTGCTCTAGTTGTGGTAAGCGGGGTCCACTCTTCATCGCGGTGCACGGGCCTCTCGCTATTGCCGCCTCTCTTGTTGCGGACCACAGGTTCCAGACGCGCAGGCTCAGTAGTTGTGGCTCATGGGCCCAGTTGCTCCGCGGCATGTGGGATCTTCCCAGACCAGGACTCGAACCCGTGTCCCCTGCATTAGCAGGCAGATTCTCAACCACTGCGCCACCAGGGAAGCCCCGAAACGCCCCATTTTAAAGCGATGGACTTAAAATTATATCGAGTAATAAAACATGTAGAATCTAAATCTTAGTTAGCTGACATTTTGTTTGTTGTTTTCCTAACCATATTCTGATACCCATCTGTTTTTGTGATAACTATTAGCTAATCGTAGGCATTAAGATACAGGAGGGGGGACATATGTGTAGACTTACAACATGCCCTGGTAACCTACTCATGGATTTATTCTTGGAGCTGAAAAGTCTTCCAACCTTTTTTTTCTGACTAAAACTAGGCAAACTGTCAGACTGAGGGAGGGAGGAAATAAGCTGTACTACCTCTGTTATGAAAATGAACAGTTCATCCTTGTTTTAGGCTCACTGGGGTCAGAATATGTTCTTCTGGTCTTGTGTATGAGAAAAATTCAGTAAAGTAAATTTATAGTGTGAACTGTTCAGTAGTTCAGGTGGTCTTGTGGTATTGCGTCAGTTGGGTTTGGCAGACCTGAAGACGATGAACTTTATATGAGTGTCCCCTGTTCCTGGTTGGTATAATTTACTCAAAATAGCAGCTCTTTTAGACACATGACCCGGCTCTCTCCACCCATTCACATGAACACTGTTTTTGTCTTCTTTCTCCATTGAAGTCATCCATTTTATTTATTTCTTTACTTATTTATTCTTAACATCTTTATTGGAGTATAATTGCTTTAAAATGGTGTGTTAATTTCTGCTTTATATCAAAGTGAATCAGCTATATGCATACACATATCCCCATATCCTCTCCCTCTTGCATCTCCCTCCCACCCTCCCTATGCCACCCCTCTAGGTGGTCACAAAGTACCGAGCTGATCTCCCTGTGCTATGCAGCTGCTTCCCACTAGCTATCTGTTTTACATTTGGTAGTGCATATATGTCCATGCCACTATCTCACTTCCTCTCAGCTTACCCTTCCCCCTCCCTG
Source organism: Delphinus delphis (assembly GCF_949987515.2). Classification (NCBI taxonomy): domain Eukaryota; kingdom Metazoa; phylum Chordata; class Mammalia; order Artiodactyla; family Delphinidae; genus Delphinus; species Delphinus delphis. The sequence continues at coordinate 22,740,059 of NC_082700.1, forward strand.
TGTCCTCAAGTCCATTCTCTACGCCTGCGTCTTTATTTCTGTCCTGCCCCTAGGTTCTTCAGAGCCGTTTAATTTATTTTTTTAGATTCCATATATATCTGTTAGCACACGGTATTTGTTTTTCTCTTTCTGACTTACTTCATTCCGTATGACAGACTCTAGGTCCATCCAACTCCCTACAAATAATTCAATTTCGCTTCTTACTATGGCTGAGTAATATTCCATTGTATATATGTGCCACATCTTCTTTATCCATTCATCTGTCGATGGACAGTTAGGTTGCTTCCATGTCCTGGCTATTGTAAATAGTGCTGCAAGAACATAGTGGTACATGACTCTTTTTGAATGATGGTTTTCGCAGGGTATATACCCACTAGTGGGATTGCTGGGTCATATGGTAGTTCTATTGTTGGATTTTTAAGGAACCTCCATACTGTTCTCCATACTGGCTGTATCAATTTACATTCCCACCAACAGTGCAAGAGGGTTCCCTTTTTTCCACACCCTCTCCAGAATTGATTATTTGTAGATTTTTTGATGATGGTCATTCTGCCTGGTGTGAGGTGATACCTCATTGTAGTTTTGATTTGCATTTCTCTAATGATTACTGACGTTGAGCATCCTTTCATCTGTTTGTTGGCAATATGTATATCTTCTTTGGAGAAATGTCTATTTAGGTCTTCTGCCCATTTTTGGACTGGGTTGTTTGCTATTTTGATATTGAGCTGCATGAGCTGCTTGTAAATTTTGGAGATTAATCCTTTGTCAGTTGCTAAATTTGCAAATATTTTCTCCCATTCTGAGGGCTGTCTTTTCATCTTGTTTATGGATTCCTTTGCTGTGCAAAAGCTTTTAAGTTTCATTAGGTCCCATTTGTTTATTTTTGGTTTTATTTCCATTTCTCTAGGAGGTGGGTCAAAAAGGATCTTGCTGTGATTTATGACATACAGTATTCTGCCTATGTTTTCCTCTAAGAGTTTTATAGTGTCTAGCCTTACATTTAGGTTTTTAATCCATTTTGAGATTATTTTTGTGTATGGTGTTAGGGAGTGTTTTAATTTCATTCTTTTACATGTAGCTGTCCAGTTTTCCCAGCACCACTTATTGAAGAGGCTGTCCTTTCTCCACTGTATATTCTTGCCTCCTTTATCAAAGATAAGGTGACCATATGTGCGTGGGTTTATCTCTGGGCTTTCTATCCTGTTCCATTGATCTGTATTTCTGTTTTTGTGCCAGTATCATATTGTCTTGATTACTGTAGCTTCGTAGTACAGTCTGAAGTCAGGGAGCCTGATTCCTCCAGCTCTGTTTTTCTGTCTCAAAATTGCTTTGGCTATTCAGGGTCTTTTATATTTCCATACAAATTGTGAAATTTTTGATTCTAGTTGTGTGAAAAATGACATTGGTAGTTGGATAGGGATTGCACTGAATCTGTAGGTTGCTTTGGGAAGTATAGTCATTTTCACAATGTTGATTCTTCCAATCCAAGAACATAGTATATCTCTCCATTGTTTTGTATCATCTTTAATTTCTTTCATCAGTGTCTTATAGTTTTCTGCATACAGGTCTTTTGTCTCCCTTGGTAAGTTTATTCCTAGGTATTTTATTCTTTTTGTTGCAGTGGCAAATGGGAGTGTTTCCTTAATTTCTCTTTCAGATTTTTTATCATTAGTGTATAGGAAAGCAAAGAGATTTCTGTGCATTAATTTTGTATCCTGCTACTTTACCAAATTCATTGATTAGGTCTTGTACTTTTCTGGTAGCATCTTTAGGACTCTCTATGTGTAGTATCATGTCTTCTGCAAATAGTAACAGTTTTACTTGCATTTTTCCGGTTTGGATTTCTTTTATTTCTTCTTCTTCTCTGATTGCTGTGGCCAAAACTTCCAGAACTATGTTGAATGATAGCGGTGAGAGTGGGCAACCTTGTCTTGTTCTTCATCTTAGTGGAAATGATTTCAGATTTTCACCATTGAGAACGATGTTGGCTGTGGGTTTGTCATATATGGCCTTTATTATGTTGAGGTAAGTTCCCTCCATGCCTACTTTCTGGAGAGTTTGTCAAAAATCGGTGTTGAATTTTGTCAAAAGCCTTTTCTGCATCTATTGAGATGATCATATGGCTTTTCTCCTTTAATATTTTAATATGGTGTATCACATTGATTGATTTTCATATGTTGAAGAATCCTTGCATTCCTGGGATAAACCCCACTTGATCATGGTGTATGATCCTTTTAATGTGCTGCTGGTTTCTGTTTGCTACTATTCTGTTGAGGATTTTTGCATCTGTGTTCATCAGTGATATTGGCTTGTAGTTTTCTTTTTCTGTAACATCTTTGTCTGGTTTTGGTATCAGGGTGATGGTGGCCTCATAGAATGAGTTTGGGAGTGTTCCTCCCTCTGCTGTATTTTGGAAGAGTTTGAGAAGGATGGGTATTAGCTCTTCTCTAAATGTTTGATAGAATTCATGTGTGAATCCACCTGGTCCTGGGCTTTTGTTTGTTGGAAGATTTTTAATCACAGTTTCAATTTCAGTGCTTGTGATTGGTCTGTTTATATTTTCTTTTTCTTCCTGATTCAGTCTCCGAAGGTTGTGCTTTTCTAAGAAGTTGTCCATATATTCCAGGTTGTCCATCTTATTGGCATATAGTTGCTTGTAGTAATCTTTCCTGATCCTTTGTATTTCTGCAGTGTCAGTTGTTACTTCCCCTTTTTCATTTCTAATTCTGTTGAGTCGTCTCCCTTTTTCTCTTGGTGAGTGTGGCTAATGGCTTCTCAATTTTGTTTATCTTTTCAAAGAAACAGCTTTTAGTTTTATTGATCGTTGCTATCATTTCCTTCATTTCTTTTTCATTTATTTCTGATCTGATCTTTATGATTTCTTTCCTTCTGCTAACTTTGGGATTTTTCATTCTTCTTACTCTAATTGCTTTAGGTGTAAGTTTAGGCTGTTTATTTGAGATTTTTCTTGTTTCTTGAGGTAGGATTGTATTGCTGTAAACTTCCCTGTTAGAACTGCTTTTGCTGCATCCCCTAGGTTTTGGGCTGTCATGTTTTCATTGTCATTTGTTTCTAGGTATTTTTGATTTCCTCTTTGATTTCTTCAGTGATCTTTTGGTTATTTAGTAGCATATTATTTAGCCTCCATGTGTTCGTATTTTTTACAGTTTTTTTTTTCCTGTAATTGATATCTAGCGTTGTAGTCAGAAAAGATAGTTGATGTGATTTCAGTTTTCTTAAATTTACCAAGGCTTGATTTGTGACCCAAGATGTGTTCTATCCTGGACAATGTTCCATGAGCACTTGAGAAAAAAGTGTATTCTGTTGTTTTTGGAGGAATGTCCTATAAGTATCAATTAAGTCCATCTTGTTTAATGTATCATTTAAAGCTTGTGTTTTCTTATTTATTTTCGTTTTGGATGATCTGTCCATTGGTGAAAGTGGGGTGTTAAAGTTCCCTACTATGATTGTGTTACTGTCAATTTCCCCTTTTATGGCTGTTTTTAGCATTTACCTTATGTATTGAGGTGCTCCTGTGTTGGGTGCATAAATATTTACAATTGTTATATCTTCTTCTTGGATCGATCCCTTGATCATTATGTAGTGTCCTTCTTTGTCTCTTGTAATAGTCTTTATTTTAAAGTCTATTTTATCTGATATGAGAATTGCTTCTCCAACTTTCTTTTGATTTCCATTAGCATGGAATATCTTTTTCCATCCCCTCACTTTCAGTCTGTATGTGTCCCTAGGTCTGAAGTGGGTCTCTTGTAGACAGTATATATACGGGTCTTGTTTTCGTACCCATTCAGCCAGTCTATGTCTTTTGGTTGGAGCATTTAACCATTTACGTTTAAGGTAATTATCATTATGTATGTTCCTATTACCATTTTCTTAATTCTTTTGGGTTTGTTATTTTAGGTTTTTTCCTTCTCTTGTGTCTCCTGCCTAGAGAAGTTCCTTTAGCATTTGTTGTAAAGCTGGTTTGGTGGTGCTGAATTCTCTTAGCTTTTGCTTGTTTGTTAAGGTTTTAACTTCTCTGTCGAATCTGAATGAGATCCTTGCTGGATAGAGTCATCTTGGTTGTAGGTTTTTCCCTTTCCTCACTTTAATTATGTCCTGCCAGTCCCTTCTGCCTTGCGGAGTTCCTGCTGAAAGATCAGCTGTTAACCTTGTGGGGATTCCCTTGTATGTTGTTTTTCCCTCGCTGTTTTTAATATTTTTTCTTTGTATTTAATTTTTGATAGTTTGATTAATATGTGTCTTGGCATGTTTCTCCTTGGATTTATCCTTTAATGGACTCTCTGTGCTTCCTGGAATTGACTGACTATTTCTTTTCCCATATTAGGGAAGTTTTCAACTATAATCTCCTCAAATATTTTCTCAGCCCCTTTCTTTTTTCTCTTCTTCTGGGACCACTGTAATTCGAATGTTGTCTGTGTTTAATGTTGTTCTAGCGGTCTCTGAGACAGTCCTCAGTTTTTTCATTCTTTTTTCTTTATTCTGCTCTGTGGTAGTTATTTCCACTATTTTATCTTCCATGTCACTTATCCGTTCTTCCGCCTCAGTTATTCTGCTATTGATTCCTTCTAGAGAATTTTCAGTTTCATTTATTGTGTTGTTCATCATTGTTTGTTTGCTCTTTCGTTCTTCTAGGTCCTTGTTAAATGTTTCTTGTATTTTCTCCATTCTATTTCCAAGATTTTGGATCATCTTTCCTATCGTTACCCTGAATTCTTTTTCAGGTAGACTGCCTATTTCCTCTTCATTTGTTTGCTCTGGTGGGTTTTTACCTTGCTCCTTCATCTGCTGCGTATTTCTCTGTGTTCTCATTTTGCTTAACTTACTGTGTTTGGGGTCTCCTTTTTGCATGCTGCAGGTTTGTGGTTCCCGTTTTTTTTTGGTGTCTGCCCCCAGTGGGTAAGGTTGGTTCAGTGTGTTGTGTAGGCTTTTACCCTCATTTTATAAATAAGAAAGTAAGAGCTCTGTGACATTAAGAAATTTGTCTAAGAATATATACCAGGGCTTCCCTGGTGGAGCAGTGGTTGCGAGTGTGCCTGCCGATGCAGGGGACACGGGTTCGTGTCCCGGTCCGGGAAGATCCCACATGCCACGGAGCGGCTGGGCCTGTGAGCTATGGCCGCTGGGCCTGCGCGTCCGGAGCCTGTGCTCCGTAATGGGAGAGGCCACAACAGTGAGAGGCCCGCGTACCGCCAAAAAAAAAAAAAAAGAATATATACCGTATAAATACTTCCATGCGGTTAGGAGAGCATGCAGAACCACAAATCCAAGAGTGTGTTTAAATTCAAAGGCTCTCTTTCTGGGCTTCTATTTTCACCATGACGATGTGGCTCTGGAGGGCATGGGGCCACTTCTTCCCCGAATTGGTGGAATGGAAGTGCAAAGTTGCCCAGCATCTTTTGAAAATGCAAAACCAGTGCTGCAGCTGTACCCTCTTCCAGGAGGTGCCGAAACCATCTCAAGATGTGTGCGGTAAAACCCAGGACGCTAGCGAAGCCGCCATTCTCAGGGAGAAGACCCTGGACCAGGCCCCTTTTGAATCTGCTTGCCTATTCATCCTTTTCAAACCATGGAAGTAGTTATACTGTTGGTAATTTTTTTTTCTTAAGATTTTTTTGATGTGGACCATTTTTAAAGTGTTTATTGAATTTGTTACAATATTGCTTCTGTTTTACGTTTTGGTTTTTTGGCCCCAAGGCATGTGGGATCTTAGCTCCCTGAAGGGGATAGAACCCACACCCCCTGCGTCAGAAGGCGAAGTCTTAACCACTGGACCACCAGGGAAGTCCCAGTAATTATTTTTTAATTATAAAATTATACATACTGTGTGAAAAAAAAGTCAGATAAGAAAGAAGGTATGAGGAAGGAATTCATGTTCCCACCTCTCAGAGACAATGATTGTTTACATTTTGGTAAATATCTTTCCAAGTGTTTGTTTTTTTTCCTGTGCACATGAACAAACATTTTAAATAGGCAGATGTTATACAGTGTTTTAACTCAATTAAAAAATTTGCAGGATAGCATTCTACGTAGGTAAGTACACTTATATCTTGAATTGTGGTGGGTATATGATAGTACAGTGTAAAGAGTTCGTCTGTTTTATTAAGCAGCTCCCTGTTGATATATGTGTAGATTGTTCTCTAGGATAAATTCTGGGGAAAATTCTGCATCAGAAATTTTGAGTCTCGCTGTTAAACTACTTTCCAGAACTCTGTTATCAGCAGTATTTAACTGTGCCCTTTTCCTACACCTTCAATAACCCGGAGTATTTTTTTAATCTTTGTCATCCTGGTATGCAAAATATCATTGAAAATTTGAATTGCTTTGATTTAGGAGTTTGAAAACTTTACATAAATTTAGAAGCAATTTGTGTACTTTTTTTTGTCATTTGTTTTGCTTTTCCTAATAGGAGGTTTGTCTTTTTGTATTGGTTCACATGAGTTCTTTATATACTAGGGAGATTAACCCTCTGCTATATAAGTCAATTTACTCAAAATAAATTAGGTGCCAGGCAATGTACCAACTAGGCATTTTTCTCAATTTGTTGATTGTCTTTTCACTTGGCTTTATAGTACTTTTCTCCAATTAAAAAGCTACTTATTTATTTAGCTAGTTAAATGTATCAGTCTGTAGTTTCTGGTTTTTAAAATCATGCTTGGAAAAACCTTTCCCTTGGGCTCTAGAAATCGTCTTGTAAACTTTCTTCTAATTTTTCTGTGATTTCTTTTTTAGGCATCTAAATATTTAATCTGTGTGGAATTAATCTGGGGGGAAGACACTTGCTGAGTATCCAAAATTATCATTTCTGCATGTTTAACCCATTATACGAGCACCATCATTTGAGAGTCCATAGCTTTTCCAGTTTCATCATACACAAAGTTCCCGTGGGTTTGGATCTAATTCTGTTTCCTCTACTCTGTTCAGTAGATCACCATGCTGCTAACTCAGAGATACAAAAGTGTATCACTGAATAGCAGTATCAGCTTTCACTTGCAGAATTGGATAGAGAATATTTGGAGAGCACTGCGTCCTAAGGCTGCCAAAGGTGGTCCCTGGATGAACCATAAACATGTACTAGGAGGAGCCCAGTGAGGGTCAGGATGGGAAACGAAGAATGCATTCTAGGCAGAGACTTCAGTGCGACTGGTCCCAGGGGTGGGGAGTAAGAGGGAGGGTGTGTGTGTGTGTGTGTGTGTGTGTGAGAGAGAGAGAGAGAGAGAGAGAGAGAGAGAGAGAGAGAGAGAACCAGGAGGCATATGTCATGGTAAATGAGGTTGTAGCCATGGTCTGGTGCCTAATGTTTGGGGTTCTCGCTGCCATGTAAGAAATTCAGATTTATTTTCAGATGGTGTATATCATTAAAGTGTTTTAAGCAGAGGCCAGATACTGCCTGATTCGTGTGTTAGATAAATTTTGTGTGCTTTACATGGGTAGGATCCACTGTAGAGAAATTAGCCTGTAGGCAGGGAGATCACTAGACATTTCTGTAGTGACGATGACCTGAACTAAGGAAGGGGTGGTGGAGGGAGAGAAGGGGGGCTGATGGCAGGCTGTCTGGTGATGACTCAAGCAGGATGATTGATGATGCAGGTGGGAGAACGGAAGGTGGTCCAGGGTTCCCAGCATGGCTGAAGAGCCTCCATTTTCTAGAGTTGGAGGAGACAGGACCATCCTGTTAAGAGGAAGATGGCAGAGTTAACCTGGCAGCTTTAGGAGACCGACAGAGGTGAGAGGAGAATCTGACCAAAGGAAATTGTTGGGCTTTCCAACCCAGCAGCCGTTCGAAGCATCAGATGGAGTGTTCAAATTGTGTATTTCGCATTCGCATACTCATTTTGAGCAAATGCCTCTGACATTTGTGTACCTCATGTTGGTGAACTCCTGCCCTTCTCCCACAGCTGCCCCTGAAGCAGCTGAAAGAGAATTTTATTTTAGAGAAACTACATATGTAACCTAGCCAGTGGGAAACAAGTTGCAGTTTCTCAGATTCATACATTATCTGCATCAACAGCTCAATTTCTAGATGTGCTTTGCAGATGATATTTGAAGCCAGCCGACTTTGAATAGTGATGACCCTATAAAAGCAACAATAAGAAAGACTTGCTGGAGCTCACCGAATATCTCATCACAGAAGCCAGAGCAGAAGTACTGCTTACGGAATTTTTCTTTGCTTGTACACATGGGCTGGTCTCTGTCAAACGAAAGGAAGAATTAATTTTGCTAATTGGGAGGCTATTTCCAATAGTTAGATTCACCTCTGATATGAGTTACAATGTGAAGAGCAGTGAAGGAAGAATAAAATGCATGTGATCTGTGCCACTTAAGTGCCACCTGCGTGTCATTAAGTAAGGAAATAAGGGAACATTGTCACCATCCGCAGTTTGTATTTACTGAACCCCACGGTGTTCGAGGTCAGGCTTATGAAGAGTCGCTTTGTCGGGTTGTGTACACTAATAATTTATGCTGGGCAAGTACATGAGGTTACTAATTTTGCTTTCTTTAGCATCTATGTACCACCTGGGCAGATCATCTTTTTAAAATCTGCTTGTCTTTTTTTTGTTTTTTTAACTTATTTATAAGTAAGGCTGGCTGTTTTTCTGCCAAAAAGAGTGTTCCGATACAAAACCCTCCGAAGCCGCTTCCACACCCAAAGACTTCACATTCTAAAGAAAGTGAAGAGGGAAGGTTGGTAGACAGAGCTCTGTAAGGTCTCAGATGCTTCTTTTCCCAGCTGAGGTCTTCTGGGCTCAGAAGGGCTGTGGACAGGGCATTGGTGTTCTGGCCTGGATTTTCTTGTGTAAGCTACAGGCTCTGTTCTGTTTTGTAATAATGAAACAGTGCTTCAAATGTCATCAGAGCAGAGTCCAACTTATTCTCCTTGGTCTTCTCACTGGGAGCCAGGACCAAACATGCAAACGTGTTGGGTAGGAGGTGGAGGGGCCTTGAACAAAGCAGAGAGTATGGAAAATTGCTAAAAAATGTAAGTGAGAAAGAAATGCATTATGGTAATGAACCCTGGGAGTGCTGAGTGGGTGTGTATACACAGGCATATATTCATATTTATATTAATATGTTCACGCATATAAGACCACGTAAAATTTTTAATGCAGAAAAACACATTTTACCCGTATAGGTTGATTTATGGACACAAAAGTGAATGGAGGGCCTCCCTGGTGGCGCAGTGGTTGAGAGTCCGCCTGCCGATGCAGAGGACACGGGTTCGTGCCCCGGTCCGGGAAGATCCCACATGCCGCGGAGCGGCTGGGCCCGTGAGCCATGGCCGCTGGGCCTGCGCGTCCGGAGCCTGTGCTCCGCAGCGGGAGAGGCCACAACAGTGAGAGGCCCGCGTACCGCAAAAAAAAAAAAAAAAAAAAAGTGAATGGAAAATAAATTTTGTGCGATGTAGCCCTAACGCAGTCCATCGGAATGGTAATGAAAACCTACTGATAGATTTTTTTGGCGGCGCTGATTTTACCATTTTCTCCTAAATGCAGTTTGGCTCCTTTTTCGTCTAAATATCAGAGGTACCAAATACATGTCAGCTTGTTAGAGGTGGGCTTGATGCTTAAGGACTAAATTTGTGCTCATTCTTCCTATGTTCGTTAAATATCTCACACACTCTCCCAGTTTTATTTTCTTCCTGTCATTTCTCTTTGCTGGATCTCTTCACTTTGGTGTTCTTTGGGGCCCTGGACTTGGTCTCACTCCTCTCAGTTGCCTGAATCTCTTTTATTCACCCTCAAGCCTTCTGGCGTGTGTAGGTATTTTTGACTCTGGTGGTCGATCCTGGTGGCTTTCTCTGCAAATCCACTGTACCCTTGTTGATCCTAGACACACAGCTCCACTGTGTTCCCCAGCCTTCCTTGCAGTTAGGGGGCCATGTGGGTGCCATCTCTCCAGTGGGTTGCGGGCAGACATGCTGCCTTTTTCAGACCTGACCCACAGAAGCCTACTGCAGGAACTCCTCTCTGAACTGTCCTCCTTGCGACTCAGTAACATGGGTGCTGCTATGGGACAGGCTCCTGGAATGATTTTCCCCCTATCCCCATTAGAGTTTCTGGCATCACCGTCTGAGAAACTTCTTATGACTAAAGCCACAGAATTTTGGTGGTCTGTTTATAACATTAGTCTACCCTGCCCAAGACAACTCCCAAATCTCTGTATCTCTACCCAGAGCTTGGGCGATATCTCTCAGGCATCTTGAACCCAACTTGTCTAAACATTGCCCACACCTCCCTCTCTCTGACCCTGCTCCTTCTCCAGCATCCTTTTCTCTGTGAATAGTAAGCCGACCACCCAGGGGCCCATGCCCCATACTTGGGATCATTTTTGATGCTCTTACCACTGCATCCCTCACTTGGTCCAGTGGTCTGCAGACGTCAGCCCTGGACCAAATCTGGCCTATTGGCCTGCTTATTGTAAAGAAAATTTTACTGTAACACAGGCACACCTCTGCCCTTGGATATTGTCTATGTCTACTTTCTCGCCCAAGCAGCAGGGTTGAGTAGCTGTGACAGAAATTGTATGGTTGGCAAAGCCTAAGTTTTTCCTCTCTGGCCCTTTAAGGAACATTGTGCCATCCCCTGACCTAGGATTGTCACAGTCTGTTAATTCCACCTTCTTAATATTCTCTTGAACCCATCCACTTCTTTCCATCTCCATCACTGCCATCCTCATCCAGATGACTGCAACGGCATCCTAAGTGGTTTCTGTGTATCTAGTCTCACCGTTTTATAATCCATCCTCCATATGGCATCCAAAGTAATTGTGCTAAAAGGAAAATGTTGAAGATCTATTTATTGCTACACTTAGCCTACTCTAATGATAAAACTCCCAAATCTATGTGTCTTTCTCTACAACCCCAGTCTCTCTCCTGAAGCTCAGATGCAAATGTCACCACCTTGGTTAAAATCCTTCAGTGACCTCTATGGCCCTGAGAATAAAATAGCTGAGGCCTGAGCTTGTCTCCTGACTTAAACCCCAGCCATTCTTTACTTCTTTAAGTGCTTCACGTACATCGTGTTCTCCCTTGTCTCTGGGTCTTCCCCTCCCCTTTCCCACATTCCTCTTTCACCTGGATAAGTCTTACTTATTTCTCAGGTCAAAACTTAAAAGGACTTTGTCTAGGAGGCCCTTCCTGATTTCCAGATTAGGTTTGATCTCCTTCCTGTGTGCTCTCATAATACCTTGCGTTTCCTCTGTCATAGTTACTACACTTTACTCACCTTATTATCTCTCTCTCTTTCTATCACTGGCTGTAAATTCTGCAAGAGGAGGGGCTGTGTGTGTATTGAGTCTTGCTGCAATTCCAGCATCCATCATACCTGGAACATGGCTGGCAGCCTGTGGGCAGTGCAGTGCGGTGACACCAAGTCATATTTCCTGCCCTTTCCTTCCTCCAGGAACTTATAGGGAGAAGGAGAATGCCTTTTTTAGAGTAAGGATTCTAACTGTTAATTAAGCCCAAAGAAAATAAGTGATGAAGGGAGCAAATTATAAGATAGAATGCAAAACACATGCACATATAACCACACATGAAGCACTCATTCATTAAGTGCCCAAACATCCTAGACATCTAACACTACAAATGGGTGTGATCTATCCCTCCCCACCCCCCTCTAAGTGTGACAGTGGCAGCCATCTTCAGTCATAAACAATAGAGGAAAGAGAACATTTCTTGTTGCCCTAGTTAGCCAGAGCCCTGGAGCAAGCTGTCATTCACTCATGTTACATTCATTCTTCCACTGGTTTGTTTAACAATATTTGTTAAGCACGATGCCAGATGCATGGGACTCAGATATTCAGGGGATAAAAGGAGCTATTACCTAAGTGGGAAGGCAGACACCTAAAATATATGGCAGGACAATATGGTAAGCGCTGTAATTTAGCAGGTGGTCCGAAGTAGTTATGAGAGCACAGAGGAGGAAGGAAATTCTCTTCTCCCCGTTTCTGGCAAGAGGTAGGTGGAGATGTGCGTACACATTTTTATGGGAGGAATGAAGGAAGCGGCTAAAGTTCACCTCTCTTGTGGTTTGGCTTTGCTTGAGGAGCTTCTCATTGCTGCCGTGCCCACTTTTCCGTGGCGCTCGGATAGAGATAGCCGGCTGTTTTCCACGTGAATTTGCTTGGCAGATCGAATAATGCGTGTATTGCTGCAGGACTGTCAGGAGAAGCATTTCTTTGACATATTCGGTCGAGTCACAGGAGAGAAGACAGACACCGTTCCCATGGTGTCACCACCCCTCCCCGGCCTCCCCAAGGAGGAGACATAGTAGGAAAACTCAGTTCCTGGGCGTTGACCACTTGAAATAGCCACGCGGGGACAGATCACACTTGATTAAGAGCGACACCATGTGAGTGAGGTTTGAGTCTACACGGGAAACTGTGTTTAACAGACAACTCACTTGGCTCAGAACAAGCCCCAGTCTTAGTGGGCAAACATTCACACTGTCCGACTTTAGAATCTCCTTTTGCCTCGTTAAGCCAGATAAGAGAAATGAACAGATAATGTGAGGGAGAAATTCTGTGTTTTCCTCAGTTTCTTTCTTTTTATTTTTCACAGTTTTTTTTTTTTCCAGGAATTCTTATTTTTCTTCCTCACCCCTTTCCTTCATCCTCCAAAATCTCTTGGAAATAGGCTAATTCTGATTTTAAAAATCTCCTTGGCCACGGATGGTATAAGTAACTGATAGCATGGATTCACATCCCATCAAACTGGGGAGACTTGGATGATTTACTTAATTAAGCTCACTAAGCCTCAGTTTCTTCATCTTAAAAATGAGGTGATTAACTCTACCATCTACCTCAGAAGATTGTTATGAGCATTCAGTGAGGTCTCATAAATACAACCCTGGCGCATCCTAACAGCTCCTTCGGGTTCTCTTTTGTTATGAGGTCCCAAACTCTAAGCCTTGCCTATCATTTGGTCTTTGTTTAGAATGTCAAGACACTTTCCTTTGCCATTTTAACCATGACGTAGCAAGAGCCTGCTGAAGGGTTATCTATACTGAGGTCTCATCCATCACTTTGATTCCTTGGTTGGTTTATGTTGGCCAAGACTTCATTTATTTTAGGAGATTTCTCATTGTTTAAAACCGTGTGGTGGTTTATCCATTCCGTATATACCAGTTTGCAACTGGTAATCCCAAACTCCCAATCCAACCCTCTCCCACCCCGCTTCCCCTTGACAGCCACTAGTCTATTCTCTATGTACCTGATTCTGTTTCTGTTTCACAGATAGGTTCCTTTGCATCATATTTTAGATTCCACATATAAGTGATATCATATGGTATTTGTCTTTCTCTTTCTGACTTACTTCACTTAGTATGATAACCTCTAGTTGCATCCGTGTTGCTGCAAATGGCATTATTTCATTCAAGGTGCTACTGGATAGCCCAGGGAACTATATTCAATATCCTGTGATAAACCATAATGGAAAAGAATATGAAAAAGAATGTGTGTATGTATAACTGAGTCACTTTGCTGTACAGCAGTTATTAATACAACATTGTAATTCAACTATACTTAAATAAAACGTAAATTACAAAAAAAAAAAAAAAAGTGTGCTGATTTTTGCCCTGGGTCTTCTAAAAAGCTGTGGCAAGCTTCTTCAGTTCCTGAGGAGGGAGAATCTGCTAAGCGATAGGACTGGGCTCAGCAGGCCAAGGTGCTCTCATTTCCCAGGATGCTCAGGGGCAACACTAGCTGGGCTCAACATGGAGCTCACAGTCGTCTAAACGTCCAGAAGGATGGAAACAGAAGAAGAACACAGATGTCTATCATTTATTAGCCTTTTTTCCCCACCACTAGCACCTTAAAGAAAAAAAAAGTCACCATTTAATACTTATCTTTCAGAATTTCCTTCTGAATCGAGGCCTTACATAGTTCAAGTCTGAATTGCCAAGTACACTGACTCATTTCTTCATTATGTAAGCCATTAACACGTCACCGCTCAGAGGCTGGAGTACCTGCTTTAGGCTGCCAGCAAGGTGCCCCAGTGACTCTCAGCTGAGCCCGTACGCTTGTGCTCACCTGCTCTCCCCAGAGAACTACCAGCTCAGCTCTTCGCCATTAGCTGCGAGTCCTGCAGAGAAGCTTCATTAGATCAAAAAGCTGCTCCTCCCTGCTGCCTTCTGGGCAGCCACCTACCCAGGGGAATGGGAGGAAACTATGCAAGAGGCAGATTGCAGTTCCCGGGAAGTGAAACTTTTTGCAGAAAATGCCGATCGACTAGATCTGGGTGTATGCAAACAGGGAGAGACCCAGCGTGGGCAAGTGTCATCCAGGTGAACTTGAAAGCTGAGTGGGCATCTTTGGCACCAAGTCGTATTTAAAGCCAACGCCATAGAGAATGACCTTGGGGATCTTGGGAAAGTGAGGAAGGGCAGCATGATTTGCACAGTGAGGCCAGAAAGAAAGCAAACGCTGAAGGAACAATTTATTCTAAAAAGTATTAGCTCTAAAGAAACACTCTAAACACGGTTTCTCTGGAAGCCATTACAAAGCTCAGATATTTATATTGATACTAGTTAGCTATGACCATGGAACTTTTTGGTTTGGCTGACACAATGTACGTACTCCCATATTGTAATTATCTAGGGAAAATATTGTTCCAAAAAGTTCATGAAAAGACGTAATTTGTCACTGATCATGATTGGCAGACGCTACTGCGCGTAGCAGAGCATTGGCTTAATTAAGCTCTTAACCCTCTCCTGTTACCATAGAGGTCACGTCATTCAGCGTGGTGAATGCAAACATGGGAATTCATTTGTTTCTGAAGATTCTCTGTAGGCCGATGGTCCTCAGAGGCGTTCCAGGACCTCCAAAACAAAGATATTATGATCCTCTAGTGATCACCATTACGGGTGTGGCCTCTCCGAGGGTCATTAGAACCTACTAGACTTTAAATAAATGTGTTTGGAGACATCCTGGGACCTCAGAATTTTGCTTATTTTCTTCCTTAATTTTACTTCAATTGGCGTAGTAATTGCTTTACAATGTTGTGTTAGTTTCTGCTCTACAGCGAAGTGAATCAGCTCTGTGTATACAAATACCCCCTCCGTCTTGGACCTCCCTCCCACCCCATCCCCCATCCTACCCATCTAGGTCATCACAGAGCACTGAGCTGAGCTCTCCGTGCTATACCGCAGGTTCCCACTAGCCATCTGTTTTACACATGGTAGTGTATTTACGTCAAACCTAATCTCCCAGTTCATCCCACCCTCCCCTTCCTCCCGTGTGGCCACACATCCATTCTCTACGTCTTCCTTAATTTTAGATACGCTCTTTTTCCTTCCTTTGACAGTGTAGCTCTGATGTCCTATCAAGTATAGCTGGGTAAAGTCCTCCCTGACCACTTGGGTTCCTCAGTAACTGACATACTTGTCTCTACCATGTAGTCAAGAATCTGACATTCATTATATTTCATTCTTTGCACTCAGTAAAATATCATTGTTCAAAGAGCTTAAATGGGGCAATAAGATAGTTACATACATGGCTAAAATACAAAATAGAAAAGGACGTGGGAACTCGAGTGAGGGAGATGTTATTTCCGGTTAGGACATCAGAACAACCTCATGGAATAGGTTATATTTAAGGTAGAACTTGAGAAAGATCAGGTGCTGACACGTGAGTTGCTTCTTGCACAGATGCCTGCATCTTCATCTTCGGATGTTTCACATTCAACCACATAGTATAACAAAAGCATGTCCTTGCCCAGGAGCCCTGGAATATTTTTCAAGAGGGCATGTTTCCTTTTACCTCTTTCTTCACTTCTTGGACCCCGTTACTTTGACGCAATATTTAAGACAGGGTGAAGGAGTGAGTGAGGGCCTGAGGGGTAGAGCGGTTGCTTTTACAAAATCACCTCTGGAGGTAGATCTGTGGCCATTTCATCCTAGAGTGAAGAGAAACCCATCTCAGAAACCCAACTGAGGTTGGTTTTGTATAAGCCTTACTTTTTGCCTGGTTCTTTTGTCTTTGACGTGTCAGCTGTGCATCTAATTAAGAAAGGTTACCCCTGACTCACAAATAAGCATCAGATGAGTGTGGTGAACTCTAGGAGGCATGGCACACCAGGTGCTTGGTTCCTACCATCAGCTGAAACCCAGACCTGCTTCTGCACCGGAGGAGACACTTGCTGTCCTTTCTGAAGCTGCTTCTCTTTCCCATCCCAGCTTCTCCTGTCATCACTTACCAGAGGGCCACTGAGGAGCTTGTATTGGAGGGGTGGAGGCATGGATCTAAACATTCCTCTTGCCTTATAGGACTGTCCCCACCCTGGCTTTGCTAGCCAGCTGCAGGAAGCTTATAGTATTCCCCAGCCAGCTATTGGAGGAGAACTTCTCTACAATTATCTGCCGTTGACCTTGGCCTCATTTCTCACGTTTTGGCTGATATTCTAAAGGCGGAGGATGAGGTTTAGATTTCATGTGCCGCGTTCTTCCTCTGAAGTGGTTGGTTTTCCTAGCCTAGTGATTCTATCCTATTCCATTAAAAACCCGAGGTTTATTTTATAAACGTGACAGCTAGTCATTATATGAGGATTATTTCACAGGCCCTACAAGCAGAACATGTAAAATGTCAAGTGCCAGGTGTGGTGTTTTTTTTTTTCCCGATTTCATTTTTTTTTACAGAATTTTGAAAACGGCTTAAATCTAATTGGTTCCCCCAGGATCTCAGCTCCTGTTACATTTGTGGTGCTTCTTTTTTTGAGAGGCATCTGGAGAGACTGAACTGCCACTGCTAGTTGGCAGGCAGGGTAGGAGGATGCAGCAACTTTTTTTTTTCTTTCTTAGAAACTTTCAAATTTTGGGCTCAACTCTTCCCAAGCTTCAGTGTTTGATTTCCACACTTGTTTTTGCAACGTTGAGTTCTGCTTTTCCTATTATTGGATTCGTATGAATGAGAATGGCAGCCACGACGACCACCACCGCTGGTGGCCAGCCTATATCGACTGTGAAAGAAAAATAAAGAGAATAAGAAAAACAAAGCACATGTTAGTAGTAGTAGAGTATAATCCATGTAGACAACACTTACCAAGCACAGTTCTAATAAACAGGCTTTATGTGGGTCTAGTCTACTAAAAGTAAACACTTCTTTAGGCAACAGGGCTGAGTTATTATTAGTGGCCCAGATTCAGATGTTCCTATAGTCTAAACAATGTGAGAAGATGGCCAAAGTCTCTCCCTTAATCACAGTGAGGTCACAGCTTTGAAACCCCACATAGTGAAGCAAATAAGAAGCCACCCTTATAGCAGGGAAAGGGAAAGGGGGAGAGTGTAAGCAAACCAGGGGCTTCTTCTTGCTTCAAAACGTTTTAGCCAGATTCTTACACTTAAGGATCTGAGCTATAACCACAACGGAAAAACGTACTTAGAGTGTTTATTTTCAAATATATACTATTAAATGGTACTAAAAGACTCTGGTTTCGGAGCGTGAGTCTTCCACTGTGGAATTGAAAGCTAGGAAGAAGGGAAGTCAAGGCTTTAGGAGACTATTGACATGGTATGGGCAAAGCATACTGAGGGCACTCGGAGAAGCCAGATAAAAAAGCTTGTTGAGTACAGCGGTTAGGCTGCCTTTTGTTATTGGATTAGAAATAGCATAGGAATTAATAGCAAAGAAATTGTTCCTACTTTGGAAGATAAATGATTTGAAGTCTCTGTATTCAGAGAGCCTTATCTTGTAACATTTGACATCTACTTCTCTTAAACACAGGCAGGAAGAGTAACAACAAGAATGGGCTCAAACTGTGTTTTGATTAAGTGCCTCTTTGGGGTGTGTGTGTGTGTGTGTGTGTCCGTCCCAAGTGAGAATATCTGTTTAATTGAAATCTGATTGTTCTGTTATTGGTGAGGGAGGACCTGCCCAAGCATAGAAAAACCTAATTTCAGGCTTAGCAGGCAATGAAGTTAACAATAAAACATGTTTATTGAATTAAAAACAGTAAGCTTCTGGTTAATTCATTTAGGAATATTTCTCAAGATTTTCTTCCCAAGATAAAAACTTATATATCTGCCAGACGGAATAAGGGCCAGCCAGACTCCATGTGGGTAAATGTCCTCATTTTCTTGTCCTCAGGGAGACAGCACAGACCAGGGGCGCCGGGAGTGCAATGTTAATGTTGCCTGTGCCATTGCTGAGCTGTCCAACCCCGGGTAAATGACTTGGTCTCATTGGCCCTCAGTGTTTCTCACGTATGAAGTAAGGGAACTGGATTAGGGGACTTCTAAGGCTCTTTCTGCATCTAATATTCGATAAAACAGAGGTGTAAACAGTGGAAAGGAAAGCACGGAGTGGTGAGGAAAAGATAAGTGTGGTAGTTCAGTGCTTGAGGAAGGGTTTTCTGGGCAGAGAAGGAAACAAGCCAGGGCAAGGCTGCAACAAAGGTTCTCTCCGTCTTTGTTCAGCTCCTGTCTCCCTGATGGTTTTAGGTAACTCAGGAATGCTCCTTTTGCCTGCCCCTTCTTATTTTCTCCTTTTCTCTCTGTCCCATATTTCCTTCCATCTTTCTCTACACCCCTACCCACCACCCTCTTTACATCTCTCTGAGGAATAGATGTGGTTAGGATTTGTCAGGAAGACACAAGAAAAATGAAACCTGTTGGAAAAATAGTTTTCCACTTTGTTTTTTCCTTTTATTTCCTAGGATCTGTTATAGCTTCAATTTTGCTAAGTAAAAACAGTGAAAATTTTCAGCTCATGGGTTGTGTGTTCGTAATGGTGATGATCACGATGCAGGTACCAACGTTGAGTGCTTACTGTGTGCCGGGAAGAGCAGTAACTTAGTTACTCCCCCTCACAGCACTGATGAGGTAGGTCCTGTTACTAGCACCGTTATGCAGATGAGGCCGCTGGATCAGAAAGGTTAAGTAACTTGCCCACGGTTTCCAGCTCATTATGGCAAAGCTAGGCTCTGATCCCAGGCAGTTGTTTGCCAGTGTCGCCTCTTTCATTCACTTGGCCTAGCTGCATCTCCTCTGAGGCAGAGATGATATGTTTTATTCATTTTTCCCATTCCCTTGAGATTGGGTACAACGCTGGAGGAAAGTATACTTTGAATTCGTGTAGGATGGACTTACAGGCGTACCGTCCTACCTGGGAGAGAAAGCCGTCCAAGGCGTCCTCTGTCTCCAGGGGAGAAGCTGTGCCCATAAGTGCCCTCCCAGCTGTGCAGAGATTTGTGTTGACAAATCTTTGACTTGGCATTTGAAAGTATCTGCTCCCTGTCTGTGTGAAGTTTTTTTTTTTTTGCGGTACGTGGGCCTCTCACTGTTGTGGCCTCTCCCGTTGCAGAGCACAGGCTCCGGACGCACAGGCTCAGCGGCCATGGCTCACGGGCCCAGCCACTCCGCGGCATGTGGGATCTTCCCGGACCGGGGCACGAACCCGCGTCCCCTGCATCAGCAGGCGGACTCTCAACCACTGCGCCACCAGGGAAACCCTGTGTGAACTTTTTTAATTTAGAAGTTTCAGTTTTAAGAAAGTTAGACTAGTTTAAAGGAGTTGAATTATATTTCTGTGCAAACAGTGAAACTGTAGTATCATTTAAACAAATGTAGCTGATAAGTTAATATATGAACCAAGAAATAGCTGGGAACAGAACGTCAATGAAAGCACTAGATTTAATTGTGAGGAAAAAAAAATTCCTTTAAGGTTTTATTTGCCTGAATGCATTTGACTTTGGAGATATAGTAGTTTTGCACTTACGAACATTTGATACAGGGGAAAAAAAATGGATCAATATGTTTACATGCCAAGGTCAATCTTTCTACTACTATGTATGATGTTAGGGGTGAGAGAAATGAGACAGCTCATTCTTTTTATATTTGTTGCCATGGTACAAGGATAATACCTTCTTGTGAGGATGTCTGTATTAGAGGGTGAAGGATGCATTGTTTATTCATTATGTCCTCTAAGATCTCACTTACCTGGTAGTCGGATTTCCAGCAGCTCTATCATCTGGAACATACATAGGTGCCTAGAAGTATAGGATCATGGAAGATTAATGTTGGAAGGGATCTTAGAGATCCTTTAACCCAACTGCCTTATTTTGCAGATGAAAAAGTACAGCCTCAAACAACTAAGGGACCTGGTCATGGATTAGAATAAAATCTTCAAATAGAAAATGATAATTACAAAGGTTGCATACTATTTACCCTATTAATTTACTTTATAAGTATTTGTTGAGTACCTCATAATGTGGAAGACATTAGGGGTAGAGCAGTCCTCCTTGGTCTAGGAAAGATACAGGCTCTTCTTCAAGCTCTTACCAAACATATGTGTCATGAGGACACAGATGAGAAATATCTGAGAATGAGTCCTGATAAACTTTTTTTTTTTAACATCTTTATTGGAGTATAATTGCTTTACAATGGTATGTTAGTTTCTGCTTAATAACACAGTGAATCAGCTATATGTATACATATATTGAGGATGACGGGGACTTTGTCTTGTTAACTCCCCAGTGTCTCATGCCCTCCAGGGGATGAAGCCGCTGACCACAGCTGTGACCACAGTGTCGAAATCTGGGAACATTTAGTGTTGCAAATCTACTGACTTAAAAAGCCTACAAGGAATTATAACATTTATTTATTTATTGGCTGCGTCGGGTGTTAGTTGCGGCACGCCGGATCTTTCATTATGGTGCGCAGGCTTCTCTCTAGTTGTGGTGTGAGGATTTTCTCTCTCTAGTTGTGACACATGGGCTCTAGAGTGTGCCGGCCCAGTAGTTGTGGCACACGGGCTTAGTTGCCCTGCTGCACGTGGGGTCTTAGTTCCCTGACCAGGGATCGAACCCGTGTCCCCTGCATTGGATGGCAGATTCTATACCACTGGACCACCAGGGAAATCCCTGTAACTTCTTATTCCAGTGCTAAAACTTAAATTCATGTCGACAGCCCCGAGTCAAGAAAAAGTTAAAGTTCTTCCGACCTGTTCTTTTAGCAAAGTGGTTAAGTATACATTACATTTTAGCTTTCAAATATAAAGAGTATAGATGAGCTTCACTTCTCTGGGACATTTACTCATTTTGTCCTCAAAACATTTAGTCGTTGAAATCTGTTGAACACCTTTTATGCATAACAGCTTATCTCTAGACCATGAATAAATAAGCTTGATGTTAGTGGAGGGGAGATTGGTCGTCACTGTAAATAAATTTGATGTTTGGCCGTTAACTTCACAGCAGGGTTTTGTGTACTGAAGCACCGTTATGAAGGTTGGGATGAAAGAGGTCACGCTAAATGCGGGAGAGAGACGGAGAAATAAATAAGCTGCGGCAACTTCTGCAACCCAGGCAATGTGCCAAGTCTGTGACTTCATTTGATCCTCACACCAGTTCTGTGTGGCACTCAGTCGTCCCCATTTGCCGATGAGGAAGCTCAGAATCAAGGAGTGAGTTAATTTGCCCACGATGACATAGTTGGCAAATAGCAGGGTTTGGATCTGTGTCTCTGTGGCTTGGTCCATTGTCCTTGAAGCAAGTGGCATTTCCCTCTTCCACTGACATGGAGTGTAGCGTGATGGACACATGCATTCATTCATTTATGTATCCATCCATCCATTCAGCAAATATTTGGAGACCAGCTTTATGCTGGACTCTTTAAGGAGGTGCAGATACGAATGAATAGTAATTTGAGCTATGGCATAATATAATAAATAATAAAAGTTCATGACAAAACTGTATGACCGTGGTGGTTTTTAATTTTAGACTATAGACTCAGTGCTACTACTTCAAGATTATGCCTCTTATATTTGGAGGAATTATTTTTTTGAATTTTAAAAAAACATTGATTAGCCGTGAGAACAGAAATAAATCATTTGTAGTTAGCAAATTAAGTTTTTAATCGCATATTGGTGCTAAGTTGGTGATGTAGGCCTCGTGACTGAACAAAGGCAAGCTTTCTTTTTCTCCACGTTTAGGTGGGTAGCTTCCTCATCCGGCACCCTGTATGATATTGGATGCCCATTTATTGGAGCACCTCCCAGCTTCCAAGCGAGTGGGGTAGCACTGGATGGTGGTTTATTGCCTCGGCGGCTCTGAACTAGTGAAGCCTAGATTGGTGAGATTTATAGCACCTAGAGTTAGAGAACGAGAAATATACTACCAGCATGTTCTAGAAAGCACAGGATCTCAAGCCACAAGATCTGGGTTTGAATGAAGGCTCTTTCACTTGGGTGGCGTTGTGCAAAATTTTTAAATCTCTTTGAGCCTGGATTTACTGATTTAATAGTGTTTATGTCACATAGTGTTATGGGAATGAAAAGACACAGTATATGTGAAAAATGCTTGGCAAAGACAGCTGTAGTGTTTAATTGTGTAAAGATAGGATCATCACTCTGATAATTGTCTGGCCAGGGTCTCAGGTGTCTTGTGAGGATAAAAGAGCATTTGACATTGGACCCAAGCTGTGAAGGAAAGACAAGAAATAGAGCTGTACAGAGGGATTGTTATGACTATAAAGGGACAAGAGTGTGAACATTTGCCTTTTTTTTTGCCTACTCTGTTCCTAGCCATTTCTAGTGACAGGTACCACTGGCATCCTGCAGCCTTCTGCTTCCAGCCTCTAGGGTTGCCTCTAAGATGTCTCATAGTGGTGTCGAAAGCCCACTGCTTTGAATGCCCCCCTGGTTTCTAATCCACTGCTTGCTTTTGGTCATTCCTACTTGTGTGCCCATCTGCTCTCCAGGCCTCCCGCCATCGGCCCATCTTGCTCGCTGACTAGGCTCTTCCTAGGAGCAGACTCTCTGAATCAAGTCCCCTGTGAATTATCCCCAGTTTGCCTTCCTTCTTGCCATCTGTCTTTCCTGAATGCTCTTGGCAAATCTCAATAGCCACACTACCAAAAAAGCAAGAAAACTTTACTGAGAGGAGAAGACAGAGTTAGGGAAAACGATGTGTACAAGCAGGACAAAGGATTCTGTAGGGCAGAGCGGACAGGGAGATAGGGCCTGGTGGAGGATATTGATGTGAATGGGAGCCTGTGGGTAGTTTCAGGCAGTGAGCTGCCTGAGCATCTATCTAACAATAGGGCAGGTGTCCACTCTCCTCTGTGTGTGCAGAGAGCCTGTCAGTCGTATGTGCCTCTGTGAAAGCATTCGGTAAGAAAATCGATGTTGTAGGGGGAGTGATTCCCATCTTTACATGTGGTTTTAACCCTGACAGGTGATTTTCTAAATCTCCAGCTAGGAGGACAGGGTGCAGCTGACCAAGCATCTCAAACTCCTTTCTCCCGAACCTCCTCCTTTGGGCGCCCTCAGTCCAGTTACTGTGGGTACCACTTGCTGTGGTTTTGTCCATTAGCCGGCCTGTGCCTGCCATTGTAGAGGTCCTTTGGAAACACATTATTAGAGAAGAGCAGCAGAGAGGAAGTCTGCAAACCAACAAGAAAACAAACAACCTACGTTCAGTAAGAGCAGGGAGTGTATGACTCACAGCGAGAAACACAGAGGCAGACACCCCCTCTTTGTTTCCCTTTCAGACTTCAAAACGTCAAGGTGAGAGACCTCGCAGCTTCTGAGGGAGAGCCTGGTGGATGATGAGGGAGAGCCTGGTAGATGGAAAAGGAGAGTCTATTTTGAAGCCGTGTAGAGGTGGCATGCAGACAAGATAGCGTGCCCAGTCCTCCCGGGGCTGTCCCCTGTCTTCTTCAAATATGACCGGAATGGCTTTAGTGGTGATTTCATCTAGTTGAATTTTACTCCTTTAAATAATATTGCAGGGCTTCCCTGGCGGCGCAGTGGTTGGGAGTCCGCCTGCCGATGCAGGGGACACGGGTTCGTGCCCCGGTCTGGGAAGATCCCACATGCCGCGGAGCGGCTGGGCCCGTGAGCCATGGCCGCTGAGCCTGCGCGTCTGGAGGCTATGCTCCACAGCGGGAGAGGTCACAGCAGTGAGAGGCCCGCGTACTGCAAGAAAAAAAAAAAAATAGTATTGCAAAAACGTGACCTGTCAACTCTGGTTTTCCCTTTTCCTAAAATGTGTTCAGCGCTTTGGGTGTTCTTCGGGAAACCTAAGGCACAGGGGAGGAGGTCCTGAGGAGGTGTATGAAGAGGTGGTGTTAGGCCAGCTGCTTCCATTTCTGGGGAAGCTCGTTATGTGTAACCCCGAGGAAGTTTCTGAAGGGCTTGTGCCTGAGAGGCCTTGTTCATAATTAAAATGTCTGTTTAAAAATCAGTGTCCCATTGCACTTGAATATTTGATTTGCTGTCTGTGAGGTTTGCTTTCATGCTATTGAATTTTTAGATTTGTCAACCACATTTGATCATTTCAGTAGCATCCAGACAGGACGAGCTAGCTATAGGCAAGGAGGCCTCACCAGCCCCACCCTTCCCTTATCCGGGGTGCGTGTTCCCGCATGAAGAGTGGTGCTTGCAGGTGCCCTGAACGTTCGGGATGATTTACAGAGGCTCTGATATGTGGTGTGAACTCCTGCAGGGAATCCTGGTTCCTTGTTTCAGCTCTGCTGATCCCTTGCTGTGTGACCTCCGGAAAGACTTTTCCCCGTTTGCCCTCAGCTTCCTTGCACGTTAATGGAAACAACAACAATAACACAACTCTTTCTCTTTATTCCTAGAAAGACTGTTGAAATGATCTCAGATTTGCTTTGAATTGCAAAACCCATCTATTAAACATGACACATGTTTGCATATATCCACGTATGTGAGTGTATGTGTCACACACATGCACACATCTGCTACTCACATTAAGGCAGAGGCCAGGCAAGTTGACCTTGAGTTCCCTTGGTGAACTTGGACCCCCACTGCTTCCTTAGGGCTCCACACGGCACCTTGTGTGGTCTTCATAGGTCATTTCCCAAGGGTCTTCCCTCTCTCAGGGGATGGTCTCTCTCATTCAGAAATCAGCTTTGATTTCTCTTTCTCCCTCACCTCTCATTTCCAATCTATCCATCACCAATCCTGGCAGCTCTTCTTTCAAAGCATATTTCAAATCCACCCACTTCCACTGCTGTCACCATCATCAGCCTCTGTTGATTCCTCTCTGTAATCCGTCTTCACACGGGAGCCAGAGTGACTTTTCAGAAATGTAAAACACATTATGCCAAGCCCTGCTTCAGACTAGCCCGTGGTCCTGGTGCTTCTAGAATGAGATTCGAACTTCTAACCGTGGCCTCCTTAGCTTCCTTGGTGGCCTTCCCCTCCCTGCCTGGTTCACTAAGCTCTAGTGAAGCTTGACTCCTTTTTGTTCTTTAACACCCCACACTTTCTTACCTTAAGAATTTTTAAAAATAAGCTTTATTTTTTTAGAGCAGTTTTAGGTTCATAAAAATTGAGGAGAAAGTACAGAGAGTTTTCATATATCTCCTGCCCATGTGTACAGTCTCTCCCACTATGGATACCCGCCCCCCACCAGAGTGATGCATTTGTGACAGCTGATGAACCTACATTGACACATCACTGTCACCCAAGGTCCATAGTTAACCTTAGGGTTCACTCTTGATGCTGTTCATTCTATGGCTTTTGACAAACGGATGATGACATGCATCTACCATAATACTGTATCATACAGAAGTTTCACTGCCCCAGTAATTCTCTGTGCCCCTCCTATTCTTCTCTCCCTCTTCTCATCGCTGGCAACCACTGATCTTTTAACTGTCTCCATAGTTTTGCCTTTCCTAGAACGTCATACCCTTGGAATCATACAGTGTGTCGCCTTTTCAGAATAGCTTCTTTCACTTAGTGATATGCATTTGAGATTCTTCCCTGTCTTTCCATGACCTTAAGGATTTTGCTTTAGCTTTTTGCTCTGCTCGCCTTTTCCTGTCCACCCTATTTAACTAGCCTCTCATGTCACATCACCTTCTTGCAGGTTCTTTCTAGCACTTGTTACCCTCTGACATTTTCTTTTATTGTTTACTACCTGTCTCTCCCGCAAGATTTCAAGCTCTGTGGGAGTGAAGGTCTTGTCTGCCTCACTCCTGGTTGCGCCCCAGTGTCTAGAACAGTTCTTAGTGCATAGCAGATGCTCAGTAAATGTTGGGAGAGTTGAATGCATCGGTGACCTTCAATATATGAACCCATTTTAGCATTACTCTTCTCTCCTAGTTGGTCTTCAAGGTGACAAACTCTTTCATTCACACTGCTCCAGGTTTTGTTCGGAGGAAGAGGCAGACATTCATGTTAAGTCACTGAGTCTGAGAATTGTTTCTTGTTCACCTTTGGCTTCTGAAGCTCTCTTGGTTGTCTGCTGAATTTAATGGGCCTCCAGGCAAGCGGAAGTTGGGAGCCTTGCACAAGAGAGAACAGAGGCGGTAGAAAATGATTAAAGGAAAATAGCAGAATAGTGTAATTTTACATTTATTGAGTCACACATTGTACTCCAAGCTGTGTATAACATAAAAAATGAATTAGGAGACAAGTCAGATATGAAATGAATGAGCACACACAAGCCCGCAAATACTGCAGAGAGGAAGGTGTTTCTCCAGGTGCCTCTTCTCATTTACCAAACTGTAGCCTTATCAGAATATATGGGCTCGTTCAGGAGAGGCACCACGCAGCCAGCGTTTGTGGCCCAGTCATGCCCTGGCGGCACAGAGAGACCTGCAATTTCCTTACTGCTTCTTGAAGAAACTTTCTTCGACCTAACAGACTTTCTAGGGAGACCAAACCAAGTGCAGCTGAGTTTAATGTTCTCATTAAAATGTTAAAGAGGCTTTATTCACGAATGGCTGAAGCTGTAATTTCTTTATCCTCATGAACTGTGGAAATATGTGGCCGTCTCTTACAGTGGCGTTCACCCAGACCCCCCCCTCAGGAAAGTCTGCTTAACGGAGGGGTTGGCTGGATCTGGGGGCTGGGAAGGGGATTATCTGGATTGTATCTTTCAGGGATGTAGTGGAAGTGATGGGAAGGGGCCCCCCTTCCTTGATCTGTTTTCATGCTGTAGCTCTTGTTGTGTAAGCACTATTCGTCTACTTGACCTTGAGTTCTAACTTGGAAATCACATGAGAGACAAACACTCAAATACACACGTGCACCCAAATGTTGTGGGCCGAAGTGGGTTTTTATCCTCCCATAAGCAGTAGCTTATTGAGGTGAAATGAGAAGAAATCCACACGTGTTGAGGTGCTGGTAAACTGAACAGGGAGTTGATCTGGAAAAGGAATTGTGTGAATCACAGGTGGAGCTGGCACTCAGAACTGGCTTTGGGTGGTGACCAGTGCAAAAACATAACTGTAGAGCTTTAGGGAGTGGATACTGATGGCAAATACAACTATTTTTCTTCCTCTAAATATTTATAATGTTGTATAGGTAACACTGAAATCGTAGAGCTGTCTGTGGTCCATATATAGCTAGGAAACTGTATTGCCAGAAACCTCAAACTGAAACTTAAGGGGACGAAAGATTAAAACATGCTCTTTTCCTCAATTCCTTATTATTAGAAAGCATTGTCTGTTGAATGGTAACAGATCTAGGTCCCACGATACGCAGGTGTGGTAATGTAAGTAACATCTAGGGATTGTTTAAAGATATTTTTTTCTTTTTCCATTGATGGGTCATTGAGGTACTTTACTCTGGGTCAGATTTAAATTAAAATACATGCGTCCTAGAGTTGTCAAAGTTTTTTCCTCAAGAGGTAAACCCTTCTTTTCAGACATGAGTGCAGGGCTTTCGTTAAAACTGTTTCAGGGGCTTCCTTGGTGGCACAGTGGTTGAGAGTCCGCCTGCCGATGCAGAGGACACGGGTTCGTGCCCCGGTCCGGGAAGATCCCACATGCCGCGGAGCGGCTGGGCCCGTGAGCCATGGCCGCTGGGTCTGTGCGTCCGGAGCCTGTGCTCCGCAACGGGAGAGGCCACAATAGTGAGAGGCCCACGTACAGCAAAAAAAAAAAAAAAACTGTTTCAGGTCGGAGGGGGCAGTGGAGTTGAAAGTTAACATAGGAGGCTCTTTCTACGTGAAAATTGGATGGTTTCTGAAGAGGCCTTTTCTGGAAGGGTGACCATCTCAGCCCAGTGGTTTTCATGGTGTTAATGTTGTTAACGTTAAAAAGAAACACTCATGATTTTTGAACACAAAGAAAGTCCATGCTGATTTTAGAAATACTGTTGATTATATACTGTTGATGAAATACATTTTTAAGAGATTCAGAGCCAGATATAACAAATTACACTGCCGGCTAAGCCAGCTCTGCTCTAACTCTTGGTTGGTTGATATGGAATGACTTGCATCCCTGTTTCGGGGAACTGCTAACCCGGTCTCTGAATTCTGACATGAATCCAGAGAGGCAGGACCTCTTGGGGTTCTATTTAGACCCAGCTCCACCTGTCGTGTCTCCTCTTTCCCTTTTCCAAGATAGGATTGCAATCCCTTTCCTGGTCTACAGAGCAAACCCATTCTGGGGGCTTCTTGGCTTGCCTACGAAATCTTGGTGAGCTATGATCAGGTCCTTACTTCCTAGTTTGACTCAGAACTGTTGAGGAAGTGTAAAGGTGTGATGAGAGCATCCGTAATTATAGGGTCTGGACAAAGTATCATGGGAACAAATGGAGGGACTGACTAATTTATCCCAGGCTGCTGTATTTCTTTCAGAGAACTTCTGTCTGTCCTCTAGAGTTTTTCTGTTTGCTCATTTGCTGTTAGAATGTTAGTTGTCACATCTGACCACTCAGTATCCCTGCCCAGTCAACCCCTCTGCCCTTTCGACTTCTTGGAGGTGAGTTACATCCACAACCCTGTGTTTACCTTATGATTAGGTGCCACTGCCAGAAGCCTAGAGGAAATTTTCGAAGTGCATGAAATTTTCAAAGTGCATCCGCGTTCCCCCCGGCTGCTTAATTCTGTTGTGTCTTAGGCTAATACTGATCGGTCAGTTGATTCTTTGATTCATTCATTCATTCATCAGACATTTGGGGAGCATATACTATATGCCAGGGGCACATGCTACATCTAGGTGCTGGGATAAAAGGGGGAGCAAAGCAGATGTGTCTACAGAGTTTTGCTGATCGTTCACAGGGGTGAAAATAAGAGTGAAATACCTGAAGAAAGCCAAATGGCTTTTCTGTAATTCAAAGAGTGTGTGTGAGATTGCCAAATCACAGCCGACTCCGTAGAGTACTCCGCAAGTGCATTTCACGCAGGAAGTGGCGGTACCAGACATTTTCTGTATTATGATAATCTTCATGTATTTATTAAGCTGTAGCTTGTAAGGCTTCCTGATGGGGCGTTAAATGAGCCTTTTTGTGTGCTGCATTGTGTCTTTGTCAGGAAGCACTCTGGTAACTCCTGCCTGTAATGAGGCCCATTTCAGTCATTCCAGGAGGGTTTGGGGGATCGGCACAAAGAGGGGTAAGACGAACACTTAGGAAAGGGCTGGATTCGTGGTGGGTTGAAGGGAGCGTCCTTAGGAAAAACCGGAGATAGAATGAAATCCTTTTGCCTAGTATATTTTACGTCTCGGTACCCTTTGAGCACAGCAGCTGAATAGCCCAGCGTTGTTCTACATTTTGAAAACTGCTAAGAAAATGCTAGCTTACTACATTTATAAAGTTTTTTTTAGAATAAATTTATTTATTTATTTTTGGCTGCGTTGGGTCTTTGTTGCTGCGCGCGGGCTTTCTCTAGTTGCGGCGAGCGGGGGCTACTCTTCGTTGCGGTGCGCGGGCTTCTCATTGCTGTGGCTTCTCTTGTTGTGGAGCACGGGCTCTAGGTGTGCAGGCTTCTGTAGCTGTGGTGAGTAGGCTCAGTAGTTGTGGCGCACGGGCTTAGTTGCTCCGCAGCATGTGGGATCTTCCCGGACCAGGGATCGAACCCGTGTCCCCTGAATTGGCAGACGGATTCTTAACTACTCTGCCACCAGGGAAGTCCCTAAAGTTTGTTTTTTTTGCCTTCTCAACTGTTGACCTGGCAGCAGGTTGGGAGAATCTGTGAACTCCAAGTGTGACGATGGGACAGCAGACGAGCCCAGAAATTTTCCTATAATTTCCAAGCTCTGTGCCTGCGAGGTCTGGCTACACACTGATAACAGAGGTTCGACTCTGGGAAAGGAGAGAGCCTAGAAGAGGGGAAAGAAGTATGGGCACATTAGTGAGGAACAGGGAAGAGAGATCAAGGGGGGAAAGGTAGAAAGGTGCTCTGTTATCCTCGCTTCTCTCCCTCATCTCCTTCTTCTCATAGCAGGAGGGGGTGAGAAAGCAGGCAGATTGAAAAGGAGAAGAAGGGAGTTGAATTAGAGATGGGAGGGCACTTGGAGGTGGTAAGGGAGAAGGAGAATGAGTCAGAGGAAGCGAGGGGGAAGGAGGCAGGATAAGGACTACTTAAATGTAGGGAGGGAGAGGAGACAGGCACAGAGAGGGGCGTGCACACTGTGGTCTCACCGAGAGCCTTCAATTGCTCCCAGCGATGCAGCAGCCAGATAGCCAGTGTCCCTCCCCGAAGACAGGTTCCTGACTTTTGTATTAACTTTAATGCCATTCTCTTTATGGCCCCTGTATTGCTGGTTGCAGCTGCATTGACACTCTGCGTGATCAGAGAGCAGAGACTTAGTTCTGTGGTCCCTGCCCCCTCGCAGTGTTCGGCAGACTTCTGAGTCAGTGCTGCTTGCATTTGATGTCTGCTATTCCTCCTTGTCTATACAGGTAGGTGAGCTGAAAGGGAAAAGAAATGTTCCTAACGGCTGCCGCCTTTAGAGCTCATGCATACAAATATTCATAGCAGTTGGGAAAAACAACTCGATACAGTCACAATCCAATATTTTTTCTAAGTAAAGGTAGTTGACTCCTTCATTGCTGGGCTGGGTCCTTGCCCTAACCCAGCACCACACTCACTGCGCCTACAGGTGGGCTGCTTCTTGAAACACCTTTCCTCTTCTTTTTTCGAAGCTCAGCTCAGGAAGCCCTCACAGTGTTCCAGGTCCGGGTCAGGTGCTTTCTAAGTGTGCACCAGTGCCCTCCTCTGCACCCTGGCTTCTGGTGCCAACCTTTCCCCTATTCGAGCTCCCATTCCTATGGTAATTTCTGTTCTTCCCCTACACTTTGGGCTCTTTACACAACGTTGGATATTACGGAGCATCTAAATAGATGTTCACTAACTGCTTATGGAATGAATGAATGGCTATGGTGCTGCTTTTGTAAGTGTAAAACAAAAGTCTTCTAGAATCAACTATGCTTTAGGAATGAGAGTACAGTTAGCCCACGTATTCTGGAAGAGAAAAGTTGACTTAGCCAGCAGTAAGGGATTTCTGGGGACTATTCAGCTATAATAAAGGGACTGTGATCCCTTTAACTTCTGGACACCAGAGGACAGTCTTGAAGTTTCAGGCAACCTGTTTCCTGTGATTCTAGTAATTGCAGGTCAGATAGATAAGGAGCTTCAAAACCATACTTCTCAGACATGAATGTGCATAGGAATCACTTGAGGATCCTGTGAAAATACAGATTGTGTTTCAGGAGGTTTTAGCATTTCAGGCTCCCTGGTGATGCTGCTGTTGCTGGTCCGTAGACCTGACTCGAGTAACAAGCTTTTACAATACTTTCTAGTCAATAAAGTTGGGATTTATTCTATGGAAATATGCAGTTGCATTTTTATAGTTTGAGGAACCACAGACTTCCCAAGAGAAAACGTAGAAATATCTAACCCTTATGTCAGCTTGGAAATTTGCAGGAAGTCTCTCCTACACTTAAAAAGAGGAACCCTATACTGATCAGCTCCCCCAAACTGCTTTCAAATGACGCTCTAGGTTGTACTGCCCTTAACTAATACACAACTTTATTTATGAAGGCTTTTGCAGATTTGGGAGGCCCTGGCCCTGACCCTAGCCCTGGTGTAGTTACTTTAGCAACAAGGACGACCTTTAAAGCACAAATATTCTGTGGAAGATCGACAGTTCAAGGGCTGTGTTTATGATGAGACCTTTGCATTGATGGATTGTGACCATGCAGAGACCTTCTCCAAGGACAGCCAATTAGAATGGCTGGAAGTAGGAAGGGGCAACATTCAGCTCGAACTTTGCAAGCGAAACCTTGAATCTGCTTATATATATTCCAACAGCTCTCTGAGTTTGCTGTTCGAAGTTTTCTCTAACACGGCTGCCTTTATTTTCCAGGTCCTTTGCAGCCAGCATGATGCCATCTTTATAACCCGTGGAGGAGAGAGCGCTCACCATGTTCAGGTAAAGGGATGGTGGGTACAGCAAGCGACGAGCACGGCCACTGGCAGGTTGCTTGTCACTGTATGAGAAGTGATGCAGCTTAATCATTCAGTTGACATCACTCTCTTGTGTTTTACTCACTTATACTGGGGTGCAGAGGGCCAGTCATGGGTGGTCTCAGTGAACTAATGTGCATTTGGGGAGCATCTCAGAGTACCTACAACAGGGGCTCTGTAGACAACCAGGGAGGAAACAGGACTGGTCACCTGGAATCTCTTTCCATCTTCTACAGTGTTAACATAGAGTTATTGCTATTGTTCATCTTTATTACCGTATCAGAAGGCTTTAATCTTTTCAACATTGATGTAAATAGGTGAATACTGAAGACTCTTCTAATTAAAGTCTTATCTCTGTTCCCTTATCTGAAGTTGCCCTTCTAAAGATTCTTTGCATTTTCCTTTTCAATAAACGTATGTCCCACGACTTTGATTTGCCCCACTAGGTCACCAAGATTAATTTTCCATTAACCGTTATGGCTTCTTTCTTTCTAATCATCTTTTTAGAGTATTAAACTTTGGGTCAGCCTCTGTATAGGATATAAACCATCTCTTTCTTTGATGGTCTTTATGGAACAGACATAGATGGTGATGATCTCTGGTCCGTGGACTGAACCTGGCCCTGTTAATTGAATCAGACCATCTGTGGATAGACCCGCACAGGAGTTCCATTGACCATGGCAATTTTGTCATTGGCCTTGCTTCTTTTGTGACCCAGTCTGTATTAGTTTTCTCTGGCAGCTGTAACAAAGGAACACAAACTGGGTGGCTTAAATGACAGACACTTATCATACGCGGTTCTGGAGGCTAGAAATCCGAAATCAAGGTGTCAGCAGGCTTGGTTCTTCCTGAGAGTTGTGAGGGAGAATATGGTCCATGCCTTTCTCCTAGCTTCTAGTAGCCTCAGGTGTTCCTTGGCCTCTGAACGGCTGTCTTCTTCCTGTGTCTTTGCATTGTTTATCTCTGTGTTCAAATTTCTGCCCTTTTAAAGACACCTATCATCTTGGATTAGGGACTCCTTTAATGACTTCATCATAATTTGACTATCTGCATAGATTCTACATCTAAATGAGGCCACATTTAATCGAGACTTCCACATACTTTTTGGCACACTAAGTCAACCCATAACACTATCTAAGGGAAGGGGACTTCGTTCCTCTTGGTATTCCCTAAAGAAACTAGCACAAAGCTTGTTGCTTAATATTGGTTGAATGAGTGAATGGCAAAGACCATAATGACCGTGGCCAGATTCATTTGGCAAAAGCAAAGTGCAGTGACCAGAGGTGGGCAGCTCTTCTGCTCCCTTATCCTCAGTGACCTCTTACTTTTAGGATAGTCCCAGTTCAACAACATCATAAACAGGAACGAGCTTCCCTTTAAAAGTAAGCGCAAGTAGACTTTTTCTACACTGTAGCCCTCTCTGTGAGCCAGGCCCGCTTTCTCTACCGCATGGCAGGCTGACAGTTTACACGCCACCTCTATCAGGACATCAAGATATCTTTCCAGCTAATTCAATACCATTGCAATCATACTTAGCTGGGCTATTCTTTCTTTCCAGCTGCATCACTTTGGGCTTATTAAATTTAATGTCTATTCCAGAGCTCTCATCTCTAAATGCAGTCCTGAAACAGGTCTGCTCCCGTTGTGTCTTCTCTCTTCTCTGTGCTTCCCCGGGTAGAAATTATTAGCAGTGGTCTTTTGCGTGTTGCTTAAGATTTGAGTATTGGTAACATGTGAGGATCCTGGTCTCAAGATAGCACTTAAATGATCCAGTCCTCAGCGATGTTTATTTAGAAAACCCTTATTTCCTGCAAGGGTAGAGCTTTCTGGACGTATCTACTGTGACTTCCAGGAAAGGATTACCTTTCTGTCCCAAAAGGAAGCCTCCTGCTGAGAGAAGTCCAAGGCCAGTGGGGACTTGGTCCTGGGAATGAATCAGGCATCTTTAGAGACCCTGTGAATTGATTTCAGGCCCCGGGTTAGTGCTGCAGGTGGGCAGGCCAACATCTAGATACAGACTGTGTGGCTCCCAGCTGGGCTCCCCAAGGCTGGACATCAGGTGGGCTGGGATAATTGACTTCCAGGCTTCCCAACCCCACGGAAGCTTTCCTATTCCTGGGGGTGGGGCTGCAGGCCATCCCATGGCTGAGGGATAGTGTTGGCCTAGACAGCACTGGCTTTATAAGATGATGACAGGCAGTAGAAAATGAAAATGAAAATAAAAATTCATGTTAGCCTTTTTCACGCTGACGTTAGTCCTGACAAAATTGGTGAATCACAAGGCAAATTTTTATGGTGTGTGTGATGCCTGCAGGCACGGTTCCACCAAATGCCATCGTACATGGTCGTATAACT
Organism: Delphinus delphis; assembly: GCF_949987515.2. Taxonomy (NCBI): domain Eukaryota; kingdom Metazoa; phylum Chordata; class Mammalia; order Artiodactyla; family Delphinidae; genus Delphinus; species Delphinus delphis. The sequence goes on from NC_082700.1 coordinate 22,774,593, forward strand.
TCATCCTGGCGCCTCCACTGCTTGCTTGTCTTTTCCATTTTATTGAAGTGCTGGCTACCCTCTATCACAAGTGCTTACTGTCCTTCTATAATAACTTCCATGTGAATCCCCTCGTTTGGTGTGTGAGAATGTCTACAGGCCTAAATTAAAAGTAAGACAATTTGTTTTGGTCACCCAGTGACCATATCAGAGTGATGGTGGAAGAGCTCTTTGGTGATGACGTGTCGAGTCCAGTGAGCAATTACATCTCGGTCGTTAAACAGTCCTTAAACAGCTTGTTTAGTGCCCTAGAGTGGCACTGCTACAGTTATAACATTCTAATACATCTTATTGTAATAACTAGGTTACTTTGTGTGTACCTGACACTTCTCTACCATTAAAGAGAAATAAACCAGAAATGAAACCTCAAGTGTCTTGAAAACTAAAAACTAACTTACTGTTGCCAAGTCTTTTCCCCTCTTCCATTTTGCACTTTCCAACTTCTCTAATCTGAGATTTCTGAAAATTCAGATATACCTGTTTCGTGGAATTGATAATAATATGCATATTCACTGTGAAACTCTGACTTTAAAAAAAAAGGGGAAATGCTTTTTATGTTTTTTTAGTTAAACGGTAGTTTTAAGGCCTCTGAAATTTTAGAGTGTTTTTATGATACACCGGAAACATTTTAATTAAAGAAATGATACTTTGAATCAAGATTCTGTCAGACTTTCTCAGAAAATATTTGCACACGGCTAAGTTAAGATACGAATCTTCGTGTTTGTTCCCTTTGGGTTCTTTTTCTGCCTGTCTCGTGACGGTTCTTTTTTTGTTTCTTTTAAATCTGTAAGCTTATACTCAGAGCTTTTAAGCTGGTGACATAGAAGTCATGAAGAGCAGAGGGCTTCTGGCAGAGAACTCGGGAGCTCGGCATACTTCTCCATGTCTTGCTGCCCTGACATTTAGCCCTCACTAAGCTCTATCAAGTTTTCTATAATTCTTTTGTATTTTCACTTTCTTTCCCCCTTTTCATCTATGACCATCATCTTCATGGCTTTTCCTTCCTTTTGTTTTTGTTTGTTTATAAGACCATTCAGTTTGTTCATTTGCTCATTCACTCACTCATCCATGCAAGTATTGTCCTTCTCACATGTGCCAAAAATGGCTCTGGGGATAGCATCAAGGTGGTCACAATTTAGGTGGGAGATGGTCGTGCAGAAATTGTTGCTGTGATGGGGCTCTGTACTATGTGCTCCGCACACACAGGAGAAAGAGCAACGGAGTTGGCTTGGGGAAGTCAGGAAATGCTTCAAAGAGAAGGTGGCATTTGAGTGGAGACCGAAAAGAGTAAGAACCTTGCCAGATGGATCCATGTGGTGGAGAGAGAACATTCTAAAGGAGAAAGGACGGGCGGCCTAGCAGGGAGGTGTGGGGAGCAGGGTGTGTGTGTACTGCTTGCTGTTTGGGCGACGTTGCTGGAGCATGAGGTGGGACGGAGGGTGTAGGGCTGGCTGAGGCTCTGTGGGAAAGTAGGCATCGATGGAGAAGGTCCCCTTACATACTGTGAGCCCTCCTTCCATCTCAGGTCTGCAACCTGCCGTTGCCTCGGGTTCATCCTGCACCTTGCAAGGAGGCTGCCTGTGATACTATACGTATCAGCTATACGTATACATATATCCCCATATCCCCTCCCTCTTGTGTCTCCCTCCCACCCTCCCTATCCCAGCCCTCTAGGTGGTCACAAAGCACCGAGCTGATCTCCCTGTGCTATGCGGCTGCTTCCCACTAGCTATCTATTTTACGTTTGGTAGTGTATATATGTCCATGCTACTCTCTCACTTCGTCCCAGCTTACCCTTCCCACTCTCCGTGTCCTCAAGTCCATTCTCTACATCTGCATCTTTATTCCTGTCCTGCCCCTAGGTTCATAAGAACCATTTTTTATTTTTTATTTTTTTTAGATTCCATATATATATGTGTTAGCATACGGTACTTGTTTTTCTCTTTCTGGCTTACTTCACTCTGTATGACAGACTCTAGGTCCATCCACCTCACTACAAATGACTCAGTTTCATTTCTTTTTATGGCTGAGCAATATTCCATTGTATATATGTGCCACATCTTCTTTATCCATTCATCTGTTGATGGACACTTAGGTTGCTTCCATGTCCTGGCTATTGTAAATAGAGATGCAATGAACATTGGGGTACTTGGCTCTTTTTTGAATTATGGTTTTTGAAGGGTATATGCCCCGTAAATGCTGGGTCATTTACTCTGTAAATCATCTGTCCTGGCTGCACTCGCCTGCTTTGCTTCTCACACACGGTTTGTTCCTTTGTCCTTCCAGCCTCCATCTTCAGAACCCCCCATCCTTCAGGACATCACTCAAATCCATCCCCTTTATGAAACTTTTCTCCACTCATGAGTAATTTACCCCTTCCTCACTGCAGGGGAACTTTCAACGTACTCCTCACATCACAGTGTCACATGCCTCTCTTATCTCATGGGTTAGTTCTCTAACACTCAGAAGGGCTGGCAGGTGCTGAGGAAACGGCCCACATACCTATTACGTGTCCTGTTTGTGCTCGAAGTGCAGCCTCTTACATATTATAAAGGCTGCATTGACGTTTGTTAAGAGTGGAGGGAAAACAAAGTTCCTTTAATCTGTAAGGCTGCTACAGAGGTGGAACCGAGGGGTTGATTACTTGTCGTATGGAAGAGGCAGTGGTTAATGTAAGATCCAGATGACACTCTTGCAGGGCAGAATACTTTTTGGTGAAGGGAGAAGGATTACATTAAACAGAAAGCTGGGATATGGACAGAAAAGCGGTCCACTTTGTAAACTAGTTAAACCGCCCTAAGGCTGAGACATGGGAAGAAGAAACTTAGAAAGCCATTAAGCCATGTGTGCCTGGTCTTGACGGCGAGTGACAAATGACAAAACAGGTAAAAGCACCTATATTGCATTAAGAAGCTCTGCATCTTTCTAAGAGATGGCCTCTGGAAGACTTGATTCAATTTAAGACTTCTCCATTGCAGATCTGGAGACAATCACAATTTCAGAACTATAAATATATATTTATATAAATATTCATATAAATATATTGAAAGTTTGCTGCCACTGAGCTCAAAAGACCATAATCCTATTACTTGTGATTTTGACAAGGGTAAGTATGAATAACTGAAAGGAGAGATCGATTAAAGGAATAATATGAACAGGAATAATGGAGTTAAGGTAATTGAGGCAGTATTGGGCCTAATGGACCTTGTTCTCTTAATGCCTCTCTTCTGCTCTTCGTATCGAGTTGGCCCTAAAGTCCATTCGACTCTGCACCAGGAGAGAAGAACATAATGGAAGAATTAGTATTGCTGTCTATAAAAGAATCAATCTTGTTTTTACAGAAGAACATCAATCAGTCTGTGAAATCAATTAGCTGGAATTTTTTACATTCAGCTCATAAGGTAACGAGACAAAGCGATGAGCAAAGCCCGTCTGCCTCGCATGTAGTAGATGTTCAGGAAACGTTTCTTGAATTAAAAGCCAAAGGAGACCATGGATTTAGTTGAAACACTACTTCAGTGTAAGTCCTTTCGTCGGTACTAATTCAGTCCTATCCCTTTTCCTCGATGGACTGTGTCTGTCGTACTGTAAGTAGAGATGATTCAGTTTCATTGATCTCTGCAGTGAGTTCTCTCACACGTCAATTGCCGGGCAGCCCAGGCCAGCCTCGCGTGACCTTGGGTCTCTGTATTACTTAGGGTCTGACCAGGGGCCTGTGACTTGGTTTTCGGCCCTGTAGAGCACTGGCAGATTACATGATTTTGAGAAATATCTCTTTGATGACATTACTGCCTCTTCAGAAAACTTCACTGTCTCCCCTTTGTCTCCCGAGTTACAGGCTCATTAATGCTTTAGAGTCCCTTCCCCACCCCACAGAGCTTCTGCGTTTGGCCTTCTCCCACAGCCTATCCACACTGAACTCCCACCTGCCCGTACTCAGGCCCAAGGCGGAAGGCAGATTGGTCTCTGCACGGCATCATCCCATTTTCAAACAGGCACAATGCTCCCCTTGGAATTCTTCTTCTCATATGTAGATCCATCCAATTAGAGTCAGTCTGCCTAAGGCAATCATGATAGTCCTTAAAACTGTATGTTATCAAGAATCATGCTGTGAAGACGTTTATTTCAGTGAGAGGAATGGTGTTAGGAACTAGAGAGTTGCAGGCACACAGTAACAAGGTTGTTTTACCAGCAGGTATTTCAGTGATAATGATGTTTTCAGTATCCACAGGAGTGTAACTTCAAAACCTGAACATCACTGAAAAGTATATTTCACTGTATCCCTTTTCACAAGTTTGTAGTGAACGAAACTGGTATTTTAAAAAATGATTTCAACATCGTAATGACCCGCTATGGTGAAAAACTGAGAGTAAAAACTTAAAGCAGCTGTATTTTTAGTAGAAGAGGTTTTTTTCCTTTCTGCCTTAGTCTGCATTAAATAAATCTTATTTCTTCATCAACTGATCACTTTGTATCTAATACACATTATGCAGACTGTACAGTAGAAATGTTTGTAACGTTTATTCTTCGAAACTGAGTTTAAGTCCTTTTTCCTCCATTGAGTTTGCCTCTTACGATTCCACTCTTCTGTCATGGTTTTCCCCCCTCCAGATACCCTTTTTTAGGCTAATTATCCACTCAAGGACCTCTTTAATGTTTAACCTTTTTGAGAATTTTTAAAGGCTGCTCTGAAATACAGACATATTTTTATTTCCCACAATGCCCAATGCATCGTTAGGACAATGTGACATCCTTGTTTACAGAAAACATACAGTTATTAAATTCAGTTTCACCCCAAATTTCTCTTTTCCCTACTTCCTATTCTACCTGAACATTGGGTCTTGTCTAAATGGTTAATTTTTTTTTTTTAATTGAGTAATCCCCATTTCAATGTCAACGTGAAAGGATGAAGAATGACTAATAGGTTTCACGTTAAAGATGGTACACGTTTTATTTAGTTCCTGAAACACGATTAAAGTGACTTTTTTTTTTAAGTTACATATCTATAAGAACAAAGGAATGGGGCAACAGCCATAGCATTTTGGAATCTGGGATACAGGTGGATGAGTGATAGCTTACTGAGCAGAGGAGAAAGGAAGAAGTAGCCTAATTTACACTGACGACTTGTGCGAAGCTCAGGAATTTTCAGCAACAAGGACCCCTTGGAAATGAGAGTGACGATAGGACTAAAATTAGGAGTATTGGCTGAAAGTTCAGATCTGCTCCCCAACTTTATACAAGCAGGTAACTAACTGCCCCTCTTTCACTCCATAATAGGAATGGAGAGGTTTTTTTTTTTTTTTGTACAGATGATAAAATAGAGGTTTCTGGATTGGAAGGTATCAGGAAAAGTCAAGTGGTATTATATAGTCTTGAAATCAGGGAGATTGCACTGATTTACCAAATCCTGAGAACCATAGCTACCTTCTTCTCCCTGCCCCCCTAGCCTGAAGGCAGCCAGGATGATACCCTATCTGCAGGAGACTTCCCTGGGATTATGACCTAAAAATAAAACTCGAGGGCTTCCCTGGTGGTGCAGTGGTTGAGAGTCCGCCTGCCGATGCAGGGGACACGGGTTTGTGCCCTGGTCCCGGAGGATCCCACATGCCGTGGAGCGGCTGGGCCCATGAGCCATGGCCGCTGAGCCTGTGCGTCCGGACACGTAACAGGAGAGGCCACAACAGTGAGAGGCCCGTGTACAGCAAAAAACAAAAACAAAAACACAAACCTCGAGGATACTGACATCAGGGGTTCCCAAAGAAGAGCCCTAACTAGAACAATCCTAAAATAAATCTCAAATCAACCCCTCCCCACAGACAAAACCTTCCTGTTGACTTTCTCGGGCCTCACCAATAATTACCAAGCAGACAGCCAAGGATCATCAGACATTTAAGGAAAGTCTCTATTATGCGAGACAGAAACTAAAACATGCAAACAGAAAAAAAGCAACTTGGAGGAAAACAGAACCTTTGCAGGAAGAAAAAATCTTAAAAAAAGAAAATCATTTGTATCTTCAGATAGATAAGGTGTGATATTACAACTGTGAAACAGAAGAGACTTTATAAGGGTTGGGAGATAAAGTTAAGGAAATTTCCCAGAATGTGAAGTAAAAGAGAAAGAATAGAAAATAATATAGAAAAAATAAGAAATGTATAGGATTGGTTCATGAGGTCCAACGTCCCAAAACAGCAACACCAGCTTGAGAGAATATAGAAAACAGAGGACAGAAAACTGTCAAAGGAATAATTCAACAAAATCTCCCCCAACCAAAGATAGGAGGTTCCCAATTAAAAGGTAATACCAGTACATGGTCATGAAACTTGACAACACTATGATGTGCTCCAATAAGTGGGTAAACCAAAAAGACCCCAGATCCCAGAGACGGGACCAATGTAAGAGCCAGCTGTGCAGAGGGACAAGTGATCCACTGATCTCAACAGGAGTAGGTAGAGAGCTTCAGGAGAGACCGCTTGAAGATGATGCAATTGATAAAACACCTGATCTATTCCTACTGAGAGGAGATTTACAAATCTGGGGGAGGCTTTGGGGATAACCTCAGGCTAATTATATAAGGAAACTAACCAAAGTGAAATGTAACACTGATTTGTTACATTGAAATGAAACATTTCAATGAACTGTAACAGGAAGGAGAAAAAGGAATGCAGAAAAGGAAATGTAATCATAGAATATTACATGACTCAGATACTAATAATGTCTCTGTAGCTATAATGATTTAAGATGGGTATTTAATATAACCAGAATTGTGCTAGAATTCTGAGGATAGGAACATGGGACAAATATAGGTGGATGAAAACTAACCAACCAACCAACCCTCATCTTCCTTATTGGAAGGCCAACAGATAACGCCTAAAATTGAAAAACCAAGAAATAGTGATACAAGCATGTTATTAAAATCAGTTCTCAATTTCGCCTCAATGTGGCGCACATAGGAACAGATAACTTAGAAACATAGTAAGCTGGGGACATGCATCTGGGGACTATTGTATAGCTAAGAAACTTCCAAATGAAATCTTTTCAAATTTTCTAATGAGAAGCCTGAATTTGCTTTCATGAACATAACTTCTTTTCACATTGCTATTTGCCTAAATAGCTAAATAGAATTCTTGATCAAGATGTCAGTGATTCTCCTCTTGGAATTCATATTAGTCACTGTCAGGTACTACACAAGCATCGATTAAGAAATATTCAGGCTGTTTCACCACTATTCCAAATTTTACAGCAGTTAAAATTATGTTTAAAAAATCCAACAGCTTTAATCGTCTTCTTTGCTCTATAAATGCAATACTCCGATACTGCCCTTTGAATTTTTTTTCTATGAAGTAATTAAAAATGATGACGGGGCCCCTAATTGGTAAAATGCGTGTTCATTGTCAGAGCAGTCACCCCATAGGTAGCTTGGATGCCAGTGAAAGGGCACGTTAGCCCCCAGTGGAAAGAAGTTTCTGAAACCCATAAAGAGAGAATTTGGGGAGCTGATACCAAGAGCTTTGCCCACCAGTTCCCCCTCCCCAACTTACTAGAGGCCCACCTTCAGCCAGCTGTACCTTGCACGTCTGGAATGCAAATGCCTCCCCCAGCTGCATGGACGGCTTCTCCAGAAGGGCAGTGGTACCTTCTGCAGCGGCCTGTTAACATGGGTGTCCCTGGACATGCAGTGCTTCTCAGCAGAGCAGTGGGGACTGTGCCTTTGGACTCTGGGGAAGCTGATGGCCAGCTGTGACCTTTCCAGCTGCACGGGGCCCCACCTTCTTCTCTGAGGCTGAGGGGTGTCAGGACCTCATAGCAAACCTGGAACCAAGTCACAGCACAGCAGTGTGCTGAGACCTACCGGCTGGGATGCGCTGATTTCTAGATGTGGAAGCAGAGTCCCAAATGATGACTTAAAAAGTTGTAAGCAGTTAACCTGCGGGCCTAGCACTACTTAACAGGTGAGACTGTGTTCCGAACAAATTGGCGTAAATACAAATCGATTCTCAAGGAATATCTCTCATGTGGTCATATTAGACCTTCCAGACCTTTTACTTCATCCAGGGATTGGAAGGAGCTGCATTGAACCCCGTTTCCATGAGGCGAGACAATAAAATATATGTAATTGTGGAATATGGCCCACTTCTTAAATTCAGAGGCTCTTCAGTTTGTGGATTAACCACATGCTGTATTTTACCATTTTGTCTCAAGTATGAAGGTAAAGAACCATACATCTGAAGATAGTAAACTTCATCTTTTTCTAAAAGGAAGAAGACAAGTTGAAATTAATGGGGAATAGAACTTGTGTTTTGAATCTCCGATTGTTTATTTTCTTGCTGTCCCTTTAACATGGTCCTAGGGAAGTTAGTAATAATGTTTTAGGAGAAGAGTTAGGAAATGGATAGTCACTCTTTCACTACATTTTTAAGCTGGAAAAGAAGAAAGGCAGTTAAGAATACAGAGCGGTGACTTCTCACTCTCCCTACAGAGGGGAAGCAGAACGTGGTCCATTTGGTGCCCTCCATATTCAAGGCTGAAATTGGAAACAATGGTGCTTTAATTCGCTGCTGAGTTAATGGGCCTGCTGATTTGTTCTCATTTTTCAGGCCTCTAAAATGTCCTTAAAACCCTCTCAAGGGTTTTATACTTTTAGCCTGAGGTCTCTGTGCTTCATTTTTCCTTTTGTTCTTCAGACACTCTCATTGCCTCTCCTTGTTTCATCTTCTGAAAGGTTCAGAAAAATGCGTGGTATGTACTGAATAATTTGGATGGAGCTTGTGACATGTCTTGATGATGTTAAGCCACTCAGAATCCTAGAAAATAGTCCCAGCTTGCATTAGCAGTAGATTAATGCAGGTGAACTTCAGAGTCTTAATTTTAAAGAATTTACATTTTTACCAGTGATGATTGAAAACCACTGGCATTCTCTCTGCCTGCATTACTGATTACAATTGCAAATACTTGCAAAGAGTGCTAGGGTGACTTTTCACTGTTCCGTAAGGAGCAGAGTATTATTTTACCCGTTTAATGGCTATTAAATATTAAAAAAACAATTTTCCAAAAATACATCCATAACTGTATGCAACACGTGCACAAATCACAATGGGAAATATATTCTGATACGCATGCCTGATAATACTTGTGTAGATTAGTTTCCGTGTCTAAGAGAATTTGCCGAGAGGAAAGGTTAAATTCGGGGGAGGTTTCTCATTTGCGACTTTGTTCCGAGGACGGAACAAATAGGGGTGCTTTCAGATGAAACTGAGCAAGTTATTACTCAGGTAGTTCCTTTTTGCCCCGGGATTTCCTGGATGTGAGCTGTACGTGAGCCCCAGCCTCAGGATCTGAAGCAGGAATGGTGGAAAACCATAGTGAGTTAGTTATTTGGGATGTGGGACCCAGAAGCCCCATCACCTCTTGAATTTTCCCTGTGAAAAACGAGCAGGGGTTATTTTTTAATGTTAAAGGAATTCCTTCGGAGTAGAGATTCAGAGGAGAGCAGGAACGTATTAGGGGAGGGGTCTTAAGAGAGAAGGGTTAGCCCCACCTTCTGGAGAGCAGAGAGGGGGCAGGGCACAGGGGTGGGGCCTGTGAGCTGGGGGCAGAGCTAGAAAGGAGGAGAGTGAGGGGAAAGCAGGGAGTCAGCTGGTGGACTTGAGATCCGGGGCTGAAATTTAATTTCAGAAGAAACATTTGGAACACTTGGCAACATGTCACATGATTGATCAAAGTGACATTTGGGGGAGGTAATCTTTTTTTTTTAACATCTTCATTGGAGTATAATTGCTTTACAATGGTGTGTCAGTTTCTGCTGTATAACAAAGTGAATCAACTATATGTATACATATATCCCCATATCTCCTCCCTCTTGCGTCTCCTTCCCTCCCACCCTCCCTATCCCACCCTTCTAGGTGGTCAAAAAGCACCGAGCTGATCTCCCTGTGCTATGCAGCTGCTTCCCACTAGCTATCTGTTTTACATTTGGTAGTGTATATTGGGGGAGGTGATTCTTGCTGTGGGTTATACAGTGACTCAGAAGAGGGAGAAGGCAGGCACATAGTGAGAAGAGCTGCAGTGAGGAAGGGAGAAGGCGAAGAGATTGGCCTTGGTGACAGGACTGATAGAGAAGACGGAAGATGAGGAGAGCTTACTGAGAACTTTCAGTCAAGGCTGGGGGGCTGCCTCGGAGAACTCCTCCCATCCCTACTGGTCCGAAAAAAAAAGAGGGCGTATCCAAAAGATTATATACGGCAGATGTCCAGATGCCTTCTAGAATAGATCAGTTCTCTTCCCAGCTTGCAGGTCAAGGAACCGTGGCAATGGAACAGTTTGCAAAAGACAGAAAATTTGGTCGGTTCTCCTTTGGACGTGCTACGACCCTTTCCCTCATTCCTCCCACTCCCGGGAGATCCTACAGTTGGCAATAAGTAAAGGGGTGTGAGAAGAGTTAGCTGTCGGGAAGGGAGCACAGGCCTGGGATGGGCTGCGCATACACAGTAATTGGATCCGGGTGTGGGGATAAGCATTCCATGTCACACAGAGGAGATGGGAAGAGCCGAGGCTGGAGAGCACACACAGTAAGCTGCCTTTTGAGGCCAAGGGAGGAAAGGAGACAGAGAAGGAGCAGTCAGAGTGGCATTAAACCCGTGAAATTGATCTGAACTTGACAGGGATATTTGCTTCATTAGAGCTGATCGTCTGACTTGTGCTTTTAGGCCATAAATGAGGGGACAGTTCCATCCCCCAAGACTTAGCATCCACAGAGAAGTCACAATATAAATACAGCAAGGCGAGCCCCCAAAGCAGCCTTGCTGAGCAGATGTTCAGCCACCAGAAAGATTTTCATGAGCCTCTTTTACAAATATACTTCCCCATTCTTCTTCTTAGAGTCAGCCTCTTAGAGTGAGAAGCCTTTAAATGAGTATCAGGAAGGACATTTTCAAGAAAGTCCTGTACTCCATAGTGGTGGAGCTATCTTAACAAAATGAGTGAAAGTGGTCGAAAGGTACAGACTTCTAGTTATAAAATAAATAAGTCGTGGGGATGTAGTGTAGAACATGGTAACTCTAGTTAATAACAGTGTATTGTACATTTGAACATTGCTAAGAGAGTAGATCTTAAAAGCTGTCATCCCAAGAAAAAAAATAATTTATAAGCTGTGTGTGATGATGGATGTTAACCAGACTTCTTATGGTGATCGTTTTGCAATATATTCGCATATTGAATCATTACGTTGTACATCCGAAACGAACATAATGTTATATGTCTCCCAATAAAAAATTCTAAAAAGAGAATACATTAATTTTTACATTGTAATCAAAATCAAGCAACACTCACCGAACCACCAGGATGGATTATAACGCTGAACACTTTGTTCTAAGTGGGAAATCCCTTTGAGTCTTGTATCAGTCAGGGTTTTGCAGAGAAACAGAATCAATAGATATGCACACATCTACGCCTGTGTGTATGTACATATAGTATATTTATTTTAAGTAATTGGTTCACGTAACTGTGGGAGCTGGCAAGTCTGAAACTCATAGGGTGGCCAGCAGGCAGGAGTTGATGTCGTAGCCTTGAATCTGGAACCTGTAGGGCAAGTCAGCAGGCTGGAAACTTAGGCAGGATTTCTTTTTTTAAATTAATTTATTTTATTTATTCTATTCTTGGCTTTTTTGTAAATTAATTTATTTTATTTATTCTATTCTTGGCTGCAGTGGGTCTTCGCTGCTGCGCGCGGGCTTTCTCTAGTTGCGGTGAGCAGGGGCTACTCTTTGTTGCGGTGCGCGGGCTTCTCATTGCAGTGGCTTCTCATGTTGGGGAGCACAGGCTCTAGGCCCACGGGCTTCAGTAGTTGTGGCACACGGGCTCAGTAGTTGTGGCTCATGGGTTCTAGAGTGCAGGCTCAGTAGTTGTGGCACACGGGCTTAGTTGCTCCGCGGCATGTGGGATCTTCCCGGACCAGGGCTCAAACCCGTGTCCCCTGCATTGGCAGGCGGATTCTTAACCCCTGTGCCACCAGGGAAGCCCTAGGCAGGATTTCTGTGTTACAGTTTTCAGGCAGAATTCTTTTTTCTCCTGGAAACTCAGTTTTTTTGCTCCTAAGGCCTTCAACTTGATTATATGAGGCCCACTCAGATTATCCAGGGTACTCACCTTCGCCTAAAGTTAACTGAGGGATACTGTGAATTATATCTACAAAAATACCTTTACAGCAACAGCTAGACTTGTGTTGGACCAAATAACTGGGCACCAAAGCCTCCCAAGTTGACATCACATACCTCTGACTTTTACTTTGGTGGAAGAGCAAAGTTAGCTGTGTTTTGTCCCGTTTCCTCAATGTTGAAATCTTTACAATGAAGAAAGATTTTCTTAGTCATTCAAAAGTGGCAGTTTTGGTGGTACCTTTTATCCTGTCAAATTATGAAAAAAAAAGAGAAAAAAAAAACTTTGAAGAGCTGGGCAGCACCAGCACCTTACTTCTGTCGCACAGGATGCAGACGGTCTTGTCTGCTCTGTCTGGTGAGTGGGTGGCATGGGTGATACAAGTTATACTCTTCCTAAACTCTGTACTGAGACCACTCCCCTGACTGTGCAGCCATTGCTGGGATGTGGGGAGTTAATGTTTTCTGGGAAGAACTTTAATGTTAGGATTTACTGTCTTTTGCACATATAAATTTGAAGCCTTGGTGCTATGCTCTTCTAGTTATTTGCATTTAATATGCATGCAAATTCACAATGTATCCTACGTACCGAGCACATAATTTATCCATCGGTACTTTCCCTGGTTGTTAGCAATTTTGGCCTTGTTAAAAATTAATGCTTTGAAGAGATATATGATTTCAAATTTATATGTAGTATCTTTAGTTTCCAGAGGAAGATACGGAGTACATTCTCCGCTGGAAAGGTAGAGCTCTGCTGTAACGTTCTCCGTGTTTAAAGAAGTTACATATACTGCTACAGGTTAGAATGCTTTTATTTATCTTTCCTATGAATGGGTTCGGATTAGTTGGCACAGATGTTTGTTTCCCCTAACAATGCTGAAAAATATGTGTTTCAGAAGCATGATTGCAACCCACAGCATCCTGATACGATGGGGAGGGAGAGTCCTTTCAGGTGATACACACACCTCACGCAACAAGAGTACATATTGTACGTTTAATGGAAGAACACCAGGTCTGTACAGCATGACCCACGGCAGGAGGATCCCAGAGAGAGACTCTGAGGCCTCTCCGGCTGCCATTTAGGCCTGTTGTCTTGGCAACCAAAACACAGCCATCAGTCGTTTCCTGGGCCAGGAACTCCAGTCAGCCCTGACTCCACCACGCCCTTCCCTCTTCCCGCTTCCAACCTATCGCTGGTTCTGCCCCGGCAGCTTCCAGGCAGCTTCAGATTTTCCTCCTCACACATCTCCAGGCCCCCACCTGTGTCTATTCTTTCCCCTCATCACCGGCCTCCTGGCTTCTCAGCTGTGTACCTCTTTCATCAGTGCAAACAAGGTTTCCCAAACCTTCCTTCCCACTATTGAAGAAAGTCCTCTTTCTGTTTAAACCTCCAGGCGTTCAGCATCCTCTGCGGGGAACAGGCTTCCATCCTCAGCTTCAGCTGTCGGCTCTGTTCCACTAGTTACCCTTCTCTTTGTGCTCATCTTCGTGGCTTTTAGTCACCCTCCTCCTGCAACTTACCCACACCGTGGACGGCTTTACCCTGTCTGTCTCTGAGGTGTCTCCGTCCCTCTCAAAATCAGCCCTCCTTAAGTGATAACGAGCAAAGGCTCTCCAGCTGACAAGTGGGTGATGGCGTCAGCACCAGCATAGTCAACGCCATACATGTTATGAGCAGCTTCTGTGTCGGCATAGTGCTAGTAGGTGCGTAAAATGGGCTAAATTCATCCGGCCTGCAGACGTTGACTCGCGGACCAAGTCGGGGCCTCTGTGTGTTGTCGTGCAGCCTGGCAAGGACATAAGTCGGGGTGAGAAGCCATTTTGGCTCTGCTCACACACACGGGTGTCCTTGGGCACAGTTGGATCTGCCAGAGTAAGAGGTGCCTTCCACCCCCCCCCACTCATCCCCCAACAGAGGCACCTTTAGTAACCAAACTGTGCTGAGACACAGAGCCGAAGGGGCCCCATTTTCTAGCTCCTTTGTGGGCCAAGGTGGCCTCCCTTACTATTTGCAGATGGGCACTCTCTGCACTTGGGGAGGCCTTAGCTCACGGCATATATGTGAAAATCAAGAAGAACTGAAATGAAGTTTTCTCTGAAGAGGAGAAAACATCCAAAGGAAGACCAAATCTACTCTCTCTCCTTTAGAAACTGTGAATGGCGGGGAATCGTACTTTTGCTTTTGGATTATGTGACAGTGTTTGATAAATGTGATATATTTTGTGGTAATAATGATTTTGTGGTAATAATGATTTTGTGGTAATAATGACATCCAAGCGAAACATTCTGCAGTCTTTCTCTTCCCCTTCCTCTTCCCCTCCTCTTCTTTTTTGGTAGTAAGCATAGCAGATTATAAATGTCTAAAATATTTTGGGTGGCTCCGTGATGCATTTTTACCAGGCTGGATGGTATCATAAGTAACTGCAGCCGCCAGGTCCCATCCATGTGCTGTGGGCAGAGCGGCCTTCTGTCACAGAATGTTCGGGGGGCATGGAAGCCACATGCTCAATTTGCATACCGCTCAGGAGCCCTCAGGGTGAGGACTTGAGCCTGGCTTACTTCTGGAGCTCAGACATGGACTGATCTCTCCCATGGCTTAGGATTCCCCGAAAGAGGCTGGACTGAGAGAAAGCCACCTGGGAAGAAATCTGCCCATGGGACCAGACTGAGCGACAGCCTGGATGTCCAAGGGAACAGAGGCTCCAGGTACCTCTCCTGACTTAACTAGCTTCCCCTCAACTCCCCTTACCAACAGAAGACACCTGCTCACACACACACACAAACAAGTATGCTCTGGCATGAACGAGACTGTGGCATACGGCGTGGGTTGGCAAACTCCGGCCCTCGGGACAAATCCAGCCTGTGACTGTTTTCGTAAGGATGAAAGGCTAAGAATTGTTTTTAGGGTTTTAAAGCATTGTAAAAACAAAGCAGAGAAGAATGTGTTACAGAGATACATTACTTAAGCCTTTGAAGCCTAAAATATTTATTATCTGGCCCTTAAAGTTTTCCAGTTCCTGCAAAGAACTGGTCTCAGTGCCTAACGACTTCTTCTTGGTGGTGCCTTTTTGAAAGAGCAAGGCCCGAGAGTGGAAATGGTTTCCCTGATGGCCGGGCCTGGAGGTTGGCGTTTTAGAGGAACTTATTTGTCCAGAGAATGTTGTTGGGTGGGGGGGGGTCGATGGTGACTTGTGGGTGGCAGAGTAACAGTGGTCAGTGGAGCCCACGAAAAGCACAGCGAAGAGGAGAGGAATGCTCTCGGGTGCGGGAACAGCCACGCCCACAAGCACCAGGGCATCTCATAGGGAGTCACTGAGGAGAGGAATCCTGGGTGGAGTACGGAGAACCGGGACCTGGGCTTTTGCCTTAAACGCAACATATTTGTGGCACCATGAGTGAGGAGGCTGGGGTGGGGGGTGGGGGGGACTTTGCGTTTACACTTACATTTAGTTCACAAAGTACATCTCATTTTGGAATTGTGAGAACCCTCTGAAACAGGTGAAAGGGCGTTTCTTTCGACTTCAATCTATAGAGAAGAAAGGATTGATGCTTGGTCAGAGGTGTGCCCTGTTCAAGGTCGTACAGTTGTTGTATGGTGGGGTTGGAAATCAGACTCACATTCTGGCTCTAAAATCTGAGCACCATCCTCAGGGTCAGTGAATTATCATTGTGAAGTGTTAACCCTGCACCCCAACTCCCCAACGCAAAAGGCTTTCCACTCAGTATGAAGTCTATATGTAAGTTTCTTGTGTTAATGTATAAAACAACAAAAATGGGTAGAATAGCTCTAGAACTGGAATCGTTTTGCATATCTCGCCTTTGTAACTTTCTCACGTGGCAAAGTATATGTGGGAGAGAGTCTTAGCAGGTGTACAGGATGGCTCGCGCCGCTCGGGATCGCTTGTGTACGTCTGGGAACACTGGCTTGAGACAGATTGCTTGGCCGTTCTAGCTTGACCTTCATAAAGAACCTGTGAAAGGAGCAATTGTGAGAAATAATTAATGACACTATGACAGTCTTCATGAAAATTGGAGTGGCTTTCACTATTTTACCAAAGATGTCAGAGCAAGATCCTATTTACCAATAAAAGATAAATCGAGTGGCTTGTTGTGTGTGTGTGTGATTTGGACGGCACAGACCGTCATTCCTACCTGGCAAGACAGGAGAGAGAAGTTTACCCATTTACTCACCGTCTAGAGACTTTGATATTTTTCTCCTCATTAAGTGTGCAGGGGAGCCAGCTGCGTCTGCATGGGCTCTGGCTCTCCATCTGGGTCTGAACCTGAGCGATGGATTTGGTCCTGGAGCCAGTGTCACTGAGACAGGAAGCAGCCAGCCACAGGGAAGTCCATCAAAACGAGAGCAATCCGGCCGTCCCAGGAATCTAACCGCATCCATATTCAGATAAGGAGAGCACTGAGAGTGATATCAGGGACTCTGGGGGTAATGCTGCCTTTACACGGCTCATAAAGTATGTTAAAAAAATAAAGCCTTAGAAGTCATGCTTGTGAAGAGTGAGGACAGGAAAATGAGCGAAGCAATTCACACGGTGTCCTTTTCTTTGGAGCAAGAAGTTGCGTCGGTTTCTCAGAGTGGCTATTTCATCTTTTACCTTCTCAGTAAGCATGCCTCGGTCAGCCATGGGTTAGCAGCTCAGGATCTGACTTGGATCTTTGCCTTGCTGACTCCTTGTACCTTTTTGATTTCAGCTCAAATGTCATTTCTTAGAGAGCCTTCCTCCCACCCAGTCTGGGGTTTCCTTCCCCTGGCTCTGCCCCCTTGTTCTCTCTCTCTTCATTTTGTTTTATTTTCTTCACAGCACCTATCGCTGTTTGAAATTGTTTTATCTCGATTGGCCTGTTTACTGTCTCTCTCTCTTACCTCTGGGACGTAAGCTCCATGGAACAGAAGCCAACTGTTTCTCTCTGTTCTACTGTTGTGTTCTGGAGCACATAGAACAGTGCCTGGCATATGGCAGGTGCTTCAGAAGTTCATTGAGTGACTCAATGAAAGAATGAATTAGTGAGGAAGTATGTGGTTTTCTGTTGCTTAATTCCACGGCATAGTGCCCAGATACTGGCTTGTGGTCTTTCCCTAGTAGGAGAATCCAGAGGGAGGGACTGTTAGTTTTCTATTGTTGCAGTAAGACTTTACCACAAACTTAGCGACTTAAACAGTACAGATGTATTATCTTAAAGTTCTAGAGATTAGAAGTCCAGCACAGGTCTCACTGGTTTAACATCAGACTGTTAGCAGGGCTGCATTCCTCTCTGGAGGCTGCAGAGGAAATCCATTTTCTTGCCTTTTTTGGCTTCCAGAGACCACGCACATTCCTTGGTTTGTAGCCCCTTTCAAGATGTTCAGAGCCAGCAATGATCTGAATCTTTCTGACTGCCATCTCTCTGATTCACTACAGCTGGGGAAGTTTCTGTGCTTTTAAGGACTCCTGATTAGATTGGGTTTACTTGGATAATCTAGGAAAACCTGCCATCTCAATGTCCTTGTTACTCCTATCGGTAAAGTCCTTTTTGCCAGGTAAGGTAACGTAGTCACAGGTTCCGGGAAAAGGATGTGGACATCTTGGGTGCGGGAGGGGAAAGGGGTCATTATTCTGCCTACAATGTGCATTTACTCACAGAGCAGGTAGAGGATGCTCCAGCCCAGAACATTGTGTTCCCGGAATATATATCGTGAAGGACAGAGTCTTCCCAACACATTTATTCATTCAGTAAGAAAGATTTCTGGAGCTCATCGCACTCTCTTTGACAGTTTTGTTTCTGATGGCAGAGTGGGCGAGGCTAGATTGCTGTTTTGTAGGGTTTTGTAGAGTTGGGTGTGGGGAACTTGGAGAAGTTCACCTTTCAGGCCCAGGCCTGACGGTGAGAAATTGGGGTGCTAACCAAAATGGGATCAGTGTGTCCAGTGGGGACTCATAGCAGCTGGAGTGGTGGTGACAGATAACATTTATTGAGTGTAGGCCTGTTTGGAGTACTTTATTTAATTCATGCAATCTGTACATCAATCCTGTAATAGAGGTACTGTTATTATCCCTATTATACAGCTAACGAAACTAAGGCACAAACAGGTTAAATAAGTCGCCCTAGATCTTACAACTAATAAGTGATTGAGCCAGGGTTAAAAATCCCATGTCGTCTAGCTCTAGACCCTGCTCCCTAACCAGTGTACTCCCCTGCCTCTCATGGGGCCACTCAGAGAGTGGGTGAAGGAGCGAATGCGAGGGCCAGCGTGGGGTCTGGAGGGCACAGCCTCAGTTTCTGTGCAGGTGTGTTGGGGGGTGGTTGATTTGGACCCCTGGGTTTCCGCTTCCGGAACCTGGGCCAGATGGCACTGTGCGCAGGCGCAGCCCTCCTCCCGGGGCGGGGGAGACGTGGGAGGTGCTGTCTGTGCTGGGAGGATGCGGAACCACGCCGCCCGTGGGCGTTCCCTGTGAGGCGCAGGCCGAGGAGCCGCGTTCTGAGCTCCTGGGTGAGCCATTTGCTGGGCTTCTGGGTTTCGTGGCGTACAGGGTGGAACGGTTGCAGAAGAAAGAGTTGGAAGCCGCGAGCTGACGTGTCCGTTTCATCAGTTTCCAGTTGTGGGTTTGGGCGAAGCCCCTTGGATTCGCTGAGCTTCTGTGAAGAGAGCCTACAAATTGTCTGCATCTCCAGGTGGGAGAAGGATCAAATGATTATTGAGAAGTGCTCTGTAAATATTGGTTATTACTGTCCATGAGCCTGACCCGCAAGGTGGGGAAAAGGAAGCATGTTGGGGCACCTCAGTGCCTCAAAACCTGTCTGGCTTGTATCACCCTTGGGGTAGCCTGAAGAGAGGGAGCAAGATACGAGATTTTCTTCCCATGAGACTGATTGATGGCAGGGATTTACAGGTCAGCCTGGGAAAGCATGTAATCAATCAGGGAGTAAGAAGGAGATCTTGTTTGGGGCGTATAGGTCCATGGTCACGATGGCACTAATAACCCAGCAGTGGACAAGCCTCCTCCACTTGTTCCCGTCGCCCCTCATTTTAGTAGCTATCAGGTGGCCGGGTCTTGTAGGAAGGTGGTTTTCTGTAGTGGGTTTGCCATGATTGTGTGAGCGCAGGTGATGGCTGTGAGTGTCAGGCTTCAGAGGGAGGTGCAAAAACTTCCCTTGGAGTTGGTGAGCCTCTGCAAATACTTAATCAGTCACACATGACTGTCAAGAGCAGTGAAGGTTCTGAGATTTTACCCTGCCTGTGAGCTAATAAGTGAGCCTGCCACAGTTCCATACGTGTTGGAAAAAGACACAAAACTCCTGGGTCAGACACGAAGGATTCTATTCCACGTGGCACAGCCTGCGGCGCGAGCTTCCTGCTTGCGTCAGTTTCCCTTGTTCCCCAGTTCCCGGGGGGGCAACACTGAGTGACGCCAGGTGGGTACTTCACACCTGATGGGTCTGTGTCACAGCTGAGGAAGGCAGAGTTTAGGAAGCCACCAGTCTTTTTTTTAATTATTTATTTATTTTTTACATCTTTATTAGAGTATAATTGCTTGACAATGGTGTGTTAGTTTCTGCTTTATAACAAAGTGAATCCGTTACACGTATACATATGTTCCCATATCTCTTCCCTCTTGCGTCTCCCTCCCAGCTTCCCTATCCCACCCCTCCAGGCGGTCACAGAGGGAAGCCACCAGTCTTATAAAGGGCTGCTGGCAAATGTACTCAGCCTTTATTATCCTGGTCAGGGAATCAGTCTGTCCTCTGTCCTGGAGGGAGATGCCGTCTTCATCCTTCCAGGCTGTTTAATTTACAGACATCCTTGTAAAGATAGTCTGGTATAAATGCCGTCACAAGACATGTAGTAAAGCTTCCGAATAGAAACTAATGCATAATTAGCTAAATTCCTAATAATGACCTATCAAAGGTGTTTGTCTTTAAATACACGGAATTGTACCAGTGAGTTGATATAATCTGAATTCTCTTTAGGAAAAAAATTCATTTCTAATTCTCTTCACTTACTGAGTTATACTCAGTATTTTTGGACGGTGATTCAGCCAAACTTGTTGCTTAAATTCTCAATTACCATGGAGTTCAGAATTTTTAATGAGTTGGTAATTGAAGGATATTTTAATTAAAAGTGGTTTACCTGGAGCTGCAGAAGGTGTGTGATTGATTGTTTGATCAGCTTTGGTTACAGGAGTAACAAAAGTAAGAATTTAACACTTTGACAGTGGATGATACTGATAGAAACTTACCTAAAGAGTTTTGCTTAGAACAATACACACTTTTCTTTGATTTCCACGATAAACTTGCTAGGCGAATTCTACTGGGAAAATTATTATTTGAGGTACAAGTTTCTTTATATTTGATTTTTCAAATAATTCCCCAAATATGTTAAATCTTTACTTATGATCATGGTTGAAAATTGTGGCCCTGTCATTTCCTACTCAGTATGTAGCCAGTGGTAAATTGAACCCCAAAGTCTTGGATAATCCATGAAATAAATGAACTTTGAATTTTTTTAGGTTTAAACTTGAGATAAGGACCCACATGGTGCTGTAAATATCAGGAAGTTCAAGGACTCACCTTCTTCCTGGGGGTTGGTGAGGGCTGTGAATGTGGCTGGATCTAGACTGGAATGCAGCTGGATCTGGATTGAACTTCAGATCTGCCAATTCCTAATTCTGTAATTTGCCTAAAATATCTGAGCCTCAAATCTCCTCATGTAACAACTGTAGATAATGACTACTGCATCATAGGATAGTTGTGCAGCCTAAATGGAGTAAGTTATTCAAAGCTGATACATTCCTTCAATAATGTCAAGGGAATATTGAAGTCAGTTCAGGACCATTATAAAGTTTTGTTGATTACTTTCAGCTTGGGTGAAGCTTTAAATTCTTAAATCCCTTCTTTAAAGCACTCGTTTATTGTCTGTTATTTTTCTAGTTATCTAGGTGCATTGGGGAATTAAAATCATCCTTTAAAAACCATCTCATGGCTATCAAAAGCTCATAAATTGTGAGATGCTAATAGGAAAGTCAAGATCTGCTCCAACTTATTATTGCAGGAGCGCCCAGAGCTATCTCGGGAAAAGAAAGGGTTGGCTTAAATTCCCAGCATCAGATGCTTTGCAGATTTCAAAATACGTCACTCACTATAAAATCAAATCAATTATTTATCAGCCACACACATACTAATCACGGTTGAAAGTATACAGACAACAGGGAAGA
Organism: Delphinus delphis; assembly: GCF_949987515.2. Lineage (NCBI taxonomy): Eukaryota > Metazoa > Chordata > Mammalia > Artiodactyla > Delphinidae > Delphinus > Delphinus delphis. The sequence continues at coordinate 22,795,990 of NC_082700.1, forward strand.
ATGGACGGGTACCTTACTATTACCACTGCTAGTATTAAGAAATAACGACAGCTCACGCATGTGTGATGCCCTCAGTTTTATGAGAAATCAGGAACTGAATATTTAAAAACCAATTACAATGAATTAAGATGACTGAAAGAGCTATGACAGTTTGGGATTCTATTTTTATCGAATTAATCAGTGTCTCCAATGAAAAGTAGGAAAGAGATTTTCAGACTTGACAAACAACATGACAGCTTTGCAATGGGAATGGAACGAGAAAGCACAGTGAGCAGCTGTGAAGTTCTGGACTTCTTAAAATAAGCAGCTGCTGTGTTCTGAATATGAAGGCACCCATGACTGAAGAGGTAGAGGGGGAGAGGGAAGTTGATGGGCTGAAGGAAGATAAATGGTAAGGTGCCTGCCTTCTCCTGAAGTGTAAATCTCTATTCACTGCTACCGCGTAGAAAACAGCACTCTATGACGAGACCAGCTTTTATTCCAAATGTGTGTGTGTATGTATATGTATGTTTTTATGTATGTCTTCAGACTGTATATAAAATGTTAAGGACTTTACTTAGTAGAGATTGGGTTAAATATTTACTTCCAGCTAAGTATTACCATATGCCTAAACTTTTAAATAGTAACAATTCTAAAAGGAGAAAACAAACGAACAATTTGGAAAATATCAAAGCTCATCTAAACTGGTTGTTAATGGAGGTAACTGGGTAATGCTGATATTATTTCCATTTAGTCCAACTCATATTCAATAAGCACCTCCCGTGGGCAGGGTGCTGCCCTGGGTCTGTAGTGACTAACCTGGCCATGATCATCAGCAAATCTTCTCAGCTCCTTCACAACCAGAGAGTACACAGTGGGCAACGCAGACACCACGGCCCGGGCCTTGGCATCATCCCATGTAAGAGATGAGGTTTCTTGAATCTAACCCTTGCCCTCAAGAACCTTATAATCCAGTAGGGAAACTTGCACATTAGTGAGACAGGACACACATACACAATTTACATCAGTTTGCTTATGTCAGCAGTCTTCCTTTATAAGTAAAAAAATGATTTGAGTTCATCTTTACAGGTATTTTTTCCCCTACCTAATTGTAATTGTTCTACTTTGAAAGACAGTGAAAGGAGCGTCTCTTCCTTTTCATTTTCTACCTGTATTTTTCTTTACCTTGGACTGTATATGATCATGGAGATAAATATCTCACGCCTAGTACAAACACAGCTGTAGCATAAATGAAGCAGTAGAAAATCAGCTCAAGTGGAGGAAGTTCCAACTCTGGGCTCTATTAGACAGGAAAATGGATATTCCAGTAAACAGAGTTGTTGAGGCGACAGCAGTCGTCTGCACAAAGCTGCAGGGTCAGCATTTTTCAGATAGTATCATGGATGAGCAGTTAATGAAGTAAAGACATCCAATCCCAGCAGAATCTTGAGGAGATGAGGTCTATACTTTCTTCTCCTGGAACGTTGGAGCAAATCAGTGTTGATTCTATTGTAATCATCTCTTGGGTGCTTCCACCCTAAGTTGTTTCTATTACTTTGAAAATCATTGTGTTGAAATGACCTTAGTGTCAGTGACACCCACAGGATAAATTTAAATGCTTTTCTAAAAATATTTTTCCTCAATAATTCCTTCAATTCACAATTAAAGTATGAAGTGTTGGAAACTGTCTTGTTAAACTCTTCATTTTCTTCACCTTACTGATTTTTTCTTTCTTTTTTTTTTTTTAAACCACAAATGGCCCATTCCGTATGGGTAGTATTTCTCTCAGCTTCTAGCTTTCTTTCCTGATATTGATTAAATTTGGGGATATTCAAAGCAAACAGACCTATAGAGACAGATAAAACTATGTGTCTGTGTGTACGTGTGTGTACGGGAGTTGTTATCCCTTTCTAAAGAACTGTAGAATACTGGCAGGATTTTTTGAAATTGGAGGCTGAATTGTGTAGTGGTTATTAGCATATGTAAATTTGGACAAGTTATGAAGTAATTCTCTAAGCTTTTTTGTGAACTCATTTGTAAAATTAGGATAATAATATCTAATGCTCTTGTGTATTAGAAGTTGGAAAGCATTTGAAATAGTGCCTGGTACATAGTAAGTGCTCAATAATAAATGTTATCATTGTGGCCATTATCATTCTGGTCATATTTATCTTGATTAGTATATATTTTAGGGTTTTGTCAAATGGAAAGCTTCATTTTAATTTGAGGTATCTTAAGAGGCACATGAGACTTCTTTTTAAATTTTTTCTGTTACTGATAATGTCTCTGATCTCAGTTGAATTATTTAAATCACACAATGGTCACAGGGACTCAAGGGCCTTGAGGGCAGGAACATGTTTTATTCTAATGTATATCACCTTCTGGGTAGAACTTTATTCAGAGCAAGTGCTCAGCAAATTTGGACAGAGCTCTGGCATCTGGATTTAGTTTCTCACTTGCGTGGGGTTATACTAGGTTCACTTTTTGGGCTCAGGATTTCTAAGGTCCTAAAGCTAGAATTGGAGGCAAAAAGACCTGAGAATTGAGTTCCGGCTCTGCTCAGTTCTGGTCCAAGGCGTGTGGGGCTTCCTGGTCAGACATCCCTCCAAATCTCTAGTCTTTAAGTATTTGTTCAACACTTATTGAATGAAGGCATGGGGAAAATGATTGTAATGAAAATATATTGTATTTACAGCTTCACTGATTTATTTACTTTGCCCAAGGCAGGATCAATGTTCTGGGGGTAAAATTAGTGAAAGTTGCTCTATTTTAGTTTTTCTTGATTTTACTGTAGACTCTGTGTGTGTGTGTGTGTGTGTGTGTGTGTGTGCTAAATCAAGTAGTTGGGCTGTGTATTAAGAGATTTACATATTAGATAATGCAATCTCTCAATTGCTTGAGTCAGAGAGCACCAGCCATGCTTATTTGATTTCAGAATTTTAGGGGGCAGTAACTGTGGGTTACTCCAACCAGATAGATGAGTGATTCTGGGGAGGCTCTCTTTGTGTGGGTGGGTGAGTGGGTGGGGAATGGGACAGGCTTTTAACTACCTGAGAGCGCTGTTTTTACATTTTGCTAGTTACATAAAGGATTGCATGATGAAATTTGATTTGACTGGTGCATATTACCCCAGTAACTTTTTATTTAGCACTCGGAAGAAATTAGCTCCTAAGGAATTGGCCTATTGCCCTGAGGCTGATTTGCCTCGGGCTTTGCCACTTACCAACTGCATGGTTTGGGGTGAGTTATTTTAACCTCTCTGAGCCTCGGTACCATTATCCTTAAAGAGTAAGACAGGAAGAAGGGAAGAAAAGAGGTCACGCCAGCCATGTCTTTTCTCTTTGTTGGTTGAACGTAGGCGTTCCTGGAACTGCCACTTCTCTGCTTTCTTCTCATTGGCCAGAAGTGAATCACATGAACATTGCTTGCCGAAAAGGGTACGGGAGAAGTGTGTACTTCACTTTTCTATTCTTTTTGGTGGCTCCTGGTGCCACCTTTCCCCCTCTTTCAAGCAAAAAGGTGATTGATTGGGGGTATTAGGCTGCTTCTAGGAATTTCTGTGTGTGAGAAGTACTGTTACATTAAGCATGTGGCAGAACCTACCTACACGCTTAGTAAGTCGTAGGCGTGTGGAAAATAATGTATTTTCTCATGTCTGTTACACTGTGGATTGCTAGATGCTTTAATAGTGTTTTAGGAGAAAATAAAGAGTAAATCCAGATTTAATATGGCTATTATTTTAGGATGTATCTCATTTTCAAAAATGTTAAAAGTGAAAAAAATACATATCCTGTAATTGAGGAGCTGTGAAAGTAGATATGATGAACCTGGAAATTTAATTTTTTTCCTTAGATGATATTTTAAAGTAGGGCATAAACATTACGTGATTTCAACTATTCAGAGATAAAACAGATGTTCCTTTTCAAGGATATATACTTGGAATGTAATAATTTGGGGAAAATATTTTAAGATTAATTTTGCAAGGCTGCCAAAATATATATTTTTATATAATAAAAACAAGAATAACAGTAGAGAAAGACTTGCATTTATTTAATAAAAACAGCATTGAAAAATTTCTGAATAAATCACTTATAGATGCAAAGGGCATTGTTAAAGACATTAAAAAAAAAACCACCCCAAAACATAAAAACCATCCTGGGTCAGACTCCTGATCTACCATAGTATGTACTGTGGGAGGGTACTGTTGTCAACTCCACAGGTTAAATGCTTGTCCCTAATTCCGACTGTCCTAATCAATACTGTTTATTTGTATTTCAGTTCAGTTAATGAGTCAGATCGGGTACTGGTGATCTAAGACTAATGTCAACTATCTTCAGTGCAAATCTCCTTAAGAAAATATTGGGTTCTTAACATTTTTATATAATAGCCAATTTATTTTCTCATTAACTAATTTTACTTAATTTCTCAAAATGTTTCTCTTCGTGCAAGAGTTTGTATGTGCCACATTTTTTGTGGTGTATGTGTTAATGTTCATGCCACCCCCATGCTGTCTTCTTAAATAGGTGTTAATACTCCTAAAACAAAAGAAAACTAAAACTAAAAATCCAGATTTGTGGAGGGTTGTGTTCTGAGCTGGAAGCCTCAGTGAATTAATTACATAATGTACATAATGTAATTTTAATAAAACAGCATAATGCCATCAGCAGTGGTTGTAAAATCCAGTATTCAGATACATTATACATGAAATATGCAGCATCCTTTATCAGTCGTTTCCTCACAGTCTAAATTCGTGCCAGTCTGTACACACGTACACTCACACATACATACACATGCATACACACATAAACACATGTGTACAGACATGTAAACACATACATAAGCACATGTAGTTTCCACATATATAAAAATACATATTTTTATATAAAAGTATATTTTAGAAGGTTATGAAACAGCTTTAGAGAAGAAAATATATAGCCATAAATAAATAAAGACCCAGCTAAGCGATCTGGCTGGGAGATGTCTGATTCAAAAAAAGTAGCCATTTGGTTCTATTATCACTTCCTATGCACTACACAGATGTAAACTCTTTGGTTTAGTTGGCAAAGAAGTTTATTAGGTTAGAAATCAGTTCCTTAAATTACAGTCTGCTAAAATGCAGTGCAGTTAAAGAAACAGTGTCTGAATTAGAGGGTCAAATATTACAGTTTTCTGAAAAAGACCCTGGACACTTACGATGATAGGGTGAGTTAATTCTGTTTCTCTGGGTGAGGTCTCACTGTGAGGACACAATGTACCACTTTGGCTGAGATGCAATTTCCAATAAATATGGAAATAATGGCTTCCAGTGCTGGGCGCCCCCCCCCCCCCACCCCGTATGAAATCTCACAGGAAATAACTTGAAACTATGTGATAGGTTTGAAATTAATTCCTGTCCCCCTCCCTGAAGTAACCAACCTCTATTTACAAGATGTACATTATTTCATGGCCATTCAGAAAGATGAGAAAATGGAGTCCTATTTTGTGGAATGAGACTGCAGTGATAAAAATCTCCTCGTCTGTACATGGTCATGAGGGGATGAGCTGAATAAAGCAGGCTGTGATTTTGTGAGTTGGGCAAAGTGGCCTGTGCTTTGGTAAGTTAAAGAGTTGCTCTTTGACCCGTTTTCCTGCTCCTGCTCTTTCTTTGGCTTCCTCTAATGATGCTCAGCAGAGAACTGTGATTGGGCTGTTTCCCTTTGCCAGATAAGGAGAGTTGTGTAACGATGGATTTCAAACTGAAAAGCATCGTTCTCAACCTTGTAAAATCCTGGTAGGACAAAGGCGAAACGTGCCTGCCATTTTCAGACTCGTTTGTTGAGGAACGGTTAGAGATTCATTACGTTACTTGGGTCGGCTTTCCAATCTACTGACCCCGGGTTGTGGTGAAGGAAAGCACAGCGTTTATTGTAAGGCAGCAGGCAAGGCATCCAGGGCAGTTAGTGCTCAAAATACCCCTGAACTCCTTGATGGGTTTCAGGAAAGCATTTTTTTATTTTTTTCGGTATGCGGGCCTCGCACTGTTGCGGCCTCTCCCGTTGCGGAGCACAGACTCCGGACGCGCAGGCTCAGCGGCCATGGCTCACGGGCCCAGCCACTCTGCGGCATGTGGGATCTTCCCGGACCGGGGCACGAACCTGCGTCCCCTGCATCGGCAGGCGGACTCTCAACCACTGTGCCACCAGGGAAGCCCAGGAAAGCATTTTTAAAGGTACAGTGAGAGAGGAGAGTCACATGGCAGGGTGTGTGATCAGTTCGTGCACAGTTCTTTGACTGGTTGATCGTGAGATAGCAGGGCGGTATCACAGGAATTAACACTATCAGTCCTCAGGCTCCAGGAGATCTGGGGCCTCTGTGCTCATGGCCATCAGGTAAAGTCTTCTATTTGGTGGGGGTTTTAGCATCTGTAAAACAACTCAGGAATTGGGCATCAGAGACAGTTGTCTAGGAGATGGGGAGAGGGGTTATCCCCAGAAGGCCCCATGGGTCCTGCTTCTTTACAGTTATACAGTGAATGTTGGGGGATGACGTTATTAAGAGTAGGGAGAGACAGGAGGTGTTTTGAAAATCTCTATAGATAAAGCAGAGACGCTCAGCATTTGTGAGTGGATTCTTAAAGGACTTGAATTCACATGTGGCAACTGCCCACTGAGATCAGAAAAACCCAATCTGAACATCCTCAGAATTTGCCTCCTGTTCCATGGGTATCTGAGAATAGGGAGGGTTCTGGGTTGGCCTGGCCTCTGCTGGCTGTCCGTGGGCTATGGGGCTTCATGGGGCAAGGGCTTGTGCTAGTGACCTTTTACTCCCCTCAGGACCGGTTTTTCCGAGGATCCTCCTTAACTTTCTGTATTACCTGCGGTAGATTGTCTGTTCTCTTTCAGTTGTGCTTCCATGGTTGAAAAAGATGCAGAGATTAACCCTGCTTTGTTCATTTCTAACCAAAGGAAAAGGAATTTTGTAAAGATTTAGTAGATTAGTAAAAACAAATACTTGTGTGCAATATTTTGAAGTCTTGGAAAATTGGTTCTGAATAAATTTAATCCTCATACAAGGATTGTGCCAGGATTGGAATTCTATGAAAGATGAGGGGCTGTGAGCTGAGTCCCCTGGGCTTTACGTCGACGTGCTTCCAAGCGGCACCATTAGAAAGCTTGTGCTGTTCTCCATAAAGTTAGAACCATAAAAAGTTTTTTTCCTCTCCAGCCCCTTTCTTTCCAGTTTCCCCCTCTGGTGCCAAGACCACAGAGAAGTGCTGGTTGGGTTAGGCCTGGGAGGTCCCCGTGTAGCTGTCTAGGCTCCTGTGGGCCTGGGAGAGACTCTGGCTCAGACTTGTGTTTGGAGTAGGACTGAGCTGGGGGTGGCCTTCCCTGGAGAACTGGGGGGGTATCCGAACTCAGGTCTGGCTGCTCACCGCTCAAAAATCAGTACTCGAGAGAGAGGCAAATGTTAGTAGAAAGGAAAGCTGCTTTTAATCAGAACGCTGGCGATCTGGGGAGATGGTGGACTCAGTGTCCCCCCACAAAACCACCTCCAAAGATTCTGCTCAGCCAGGAAAGTTTTTAGAGAGAAAAAGGGAAGTAACCTCAGTTAATCATTGAGATGGGGGGGTCAGAGTTGTCCCCATCCGCCTCTGTGCAGGCTTGTGGACTTCTTGTGATCTTTCCTTAGATGCTACCTTGTTCACACAGTTTGTTCGTGAGGTTACTGAAGGGGAAGCTAGGGAAGAGATCTCGTCATATGTTAATTAGTTATTCTTCATTTGTACCTCTTTGATCTATGGAAAGAACCAACAAGTTAGGCAAGGTATTACGTGATCAAGAGATTTGAAAGGTGTGCTGGGGCTGGAGTTGAGTAGAGCATCGGGGTGCCTGGTTTAAGGTTAGTGACAAGACAAAAGAGGCCTCCTGCGGAGACCCCTTTCCTGCAAGCAGCTCTTTGCTGCCAAAAAAGCTGCTTACAGGGGCAACCTGTACTAGGAACCCTGGGTCGTGCTGGGAACTCTTCCTGATTGGATTGGCCTGGGCACACCTGTGTCCCTTATACCCAGGCCCCCCACCCCACTTCCTGTGTGTCTCTAAGTTCAGCCCTTCTCCTTCCTGCCTCCTCGTGAAACCCGACACTGTTCCACTGCCCAGCCTCGCCACAAGCTGTGTCCAGCCCACAGAGGGCAGCCGGGACCGATGGCCCCCAGCTGCTGCGGGACAAAGCCAGTCCTGACACACCAGCCCTTGATGGAGGGAAGACTGAGCTGGGCACAGAGGGGTGAGGGAGACTGTGCTCAGCTGGGATGAACATGATTTATTTCATGATCAGTCTTAACAAGGTTTTGGTTGGCTTGTTACCATGTCTGCTTTTCAGAGAATTTGGGTGGAGGAAGCTGGACTGTTCTGAACATCCATTTTGGGGTGTGATTCTCCCCTTTAGATTTGTTGAATAAGTAGGAATGCCACAGTATAGGATCATGTTTACTAAGATTATATTTGTGATAGGAGCCTCATAACAAAAATTCGTGGCCTTCAAGAGTTTCCAGAGGTGGCCATAGAGAGTGTTGGGATGAGAAAACCGAGGCCCTGGAAGCTTAGGTGATGATGCTCAAAGCTAAGCGGCAAGTTGTTATACTGGAGCCTGGGCAGCCTAGGCTGACGGTCTGCCTGCTTTTCCAGAGTCAGCGTCCCACGAGTCCATGAAACAGTTGTTAACCACAGACTTCAAGTGCAAAATTTCACCTTTGAGGAGATTCCATCATTTGAAATTGGATGTGATGTTATGCTGCTCCTACCAATAGGAGACCGTTTTGTAGTGTTTGCTGTGTGTCACTATAACTTGCATGGCCCTGGGCATGGTTCCCAGTCCCAGTGGTGCATTGACAGCCCATTTGATGTTAACCCTTCTCGATGTTAACCTTCTTAGTAACAGCAAACCTTCTGTGTCTTGGCTTCCCAAACCTCAGGTGGCTTGAATGTGGTCCAGGTCAGAACTCTCTTCTTATTCAATCATTTGGTCTCTCTTGTAGGATCGAGGCCCAACTAACGCCACTGGCTGCACCAGTGGCTATGCTGGGGAGAAGTCCAGCCCAGGGACAGGGCCCTGCTGCTTCCCCATTGACAGATAAGTGTCTGTGGACCATTGCAGGACGGCTTCCAAGAACTGCCGGGCCTCTTTCTGCATGTGGCCCCGGGTCCTGGGACTGCCTAGTTTTCTTTTGTCCCGAGTAGAGGTCAGCGTGCGCATTATGCTTTCCCCACTCTGCACACATGCACTTGCTCCCGCGGCAAGTCTAGTGCAAGTTCTGGCCCCTCCTTTGCTGGCTTATCTCGCTATGAGTAGCTGACAAGATCCAACAGAATCCTGATATACATCACATTTTTCTGATATTGGGTATCTTTAAACATATTCTCACCTCTCACATGTGGAAATTATAGAAGGTATATGGATTGAATATATGGGCTGGCCAAAATGTTCATTTGGGGTTTTCTGTAACCTGTTACATCTTTTAGGCCAACCCACGATTTCCACGTTTAAAGTAAAGAGTGGCAGGTGTTCTTCTAGCGCATTTATCTCTGTCAAAAGACCAAAAATATATCATATATTCACTCTCTTTATATTACATTTTCTGGAGGTTTTTTTTTTTTTTTTTTAACAGGGAACGTCACTGGAAACCGAGTTGTTAGTTCAGTTGCAACTTGGTTTTTAAGAGTGGGCATTTGTTCAAACAAAGAAATGCTTATCAGTGGAAATGATCACTGTGATAAATTGCCTTAGCTTCCCCGCTTACCTGTTATTTCCTCGTGGCGCAAAAATCCCAGTTTTAAGTTTGAAAAAAATTAGGCTGAAGGTCTTTCCCAGCAGAGCTTCCGTTTCCCACTGATAATTTACAGAGTTAGTCTCTGGTACCCCTTCTGGGACTCTATCCTCTTTCATCACTTCATAGGTATTAATCTCCTGTTTATTCCCCACTGTCTATCTTTATTTCCACTCAGATTTTGGTCTCTCTGTATTGTCATGCTGCTTTTCGTTCCTTTCTCTCCCCTTGGTCCTGATCTTCAGAGCAGCTGTCATTGAAATGTTCCCTGTTCTCTGCACACATACACAGTATATGGGTATTTGGTCCTTGGGAGAATAAGCGCCCTGGAGAGCCGCCATGCTTGATTAGTAAGTGGCAGATACACCACTGCGGTGTAGAAAAGTTCTAACGGTTGTGTTTGCCCACATACGCCTTTTGTGTTTATGGCCTCTTTTGTCCATTAGCAGTGTTGTATTATGTTTTTGGACTTGACTTTTATTTGCAAAATAACACATTTATAGTGTCATCTGGCTGATAGGCCCTGACACAGCCTCTCCCAACTTTCCATTTAAGTATCAGTGGTGACACAGAAAAAGATAAAGACGTGATACCAGTGGAAAATAAGACGGATAGCCTTTTGCAGGATTCCCGAAGGAATTTCTACGGATTACAAGGCTGATAGAGCTGAACTGAGGAGAAAAGTTGTTGACCAGCATTGGATTTCTGGACCAGTAGAAAGCCTGAGCAGCTCTCTCCTGTGGGTCATGTGCTTTTTGACATGTTCAAAATGCCATAGCAGATGAGAGTTCCCTGCTGGCCTAGTGGTTAGGATTCTGGGCTTTCACTACTGGGGCCCGGGTTCAGCCTCTGGTCGGGGAACTGAGATCCCGCAAGCCGTGTGGCGCAGACAAAAAAAAAACTGTAGCAGAGCTTCTCTGCACCACATTTTTATATATCTTCATAGACTGCAATTCCCAGTAGTTTACTGTCCTTTTTTAGTGGGTGGTGCAGAAGGGGAAGAATAAAATCCATCCCAGGTGGTGAAGTCCCTTCCCCATGTAACACACCAAGGATTGTAGCTTTTCTGTCACTCTGTGTTTGCTGGGGTTTGGGGGTAGAGAAATATGCAAGGAGAAAAAAAGAAATCTCACCCCAGTCACTTAGGGTAGTCCGGGATGAATGCTAGCTAAACCCTAAAAGTTTCCAGACTAACTTGTACCATAAGGTGAAACTCAGAAGGGGATTCAGAAACCACCACCCCAGGGGCATTGCCAGCCAGGAGCTCACACATATTATCTGTTGGCCAACTAAGTATGAATAATTTTCTCCCATTTAGAGAGTAAATAAACACTTAGAAACCCAAAATAGTAGTCCAGGAAAAGATAATGTTAATAGCGACTAGGTGTTGCTTTCAAGATTTTTAATAAAACATATAAGTTGTATATGAACACAATATTACAGTAGATAAATAAAACAATGTACAAATACTTAGGTTCACAGTTACAGTCTTTCTTTTTACTCTCTAATTTCACTTACCTCCCCAGAAGTAAATATAATTACCCTTTTAGTGTCTGCCCTTCTAAGTATTTTTTATACACACACATACTACCCCTCCCCCCCATACACACACGAAGACATACTTTAAAATAGAAACAGCATTATGTTCGTCATATTGTTCTCAAACTTACTCTTTATTTAATAATATACAGTAGTCCTCTTTATCTGTAGGGGAGACATCCCAAGGCCCCCAGTGGATGCCTGAAACCTTGGATGGTACTGAACCCTCTCTATATTGTTTTTTCCTATACATACATGCCTATCATAAAGTTTACTTTATGAATTCGGCACAGTAAGAGACTAAAAATAATAATAAAATAGGACGATTATAACAATATACTGTAATAAAAGTGTGAATATGTGTGTCTGTCTCTCAAAATACCTTTTTAAAAAAATATTCTTTTCCATTATGGTTTATCATAGGATACTGAATACAGTTCCCTGTGCTCTACAGTACGACCTTGTTTATCCATTCTACATATAAAAGCTTCCATCTGCTTACCCCAGCCTCCCACTCCATCTCTCTCCCAACCCCCTCCCCCTTGGCAGCCACCCAGTCTATTCTTTATGTCAGTGACTCTGTTTCATAGATAGATAGGTTCATTTGTGGCATATTTTAGATTCCACATATAAGTGATATCATATGGTATTTGTCTTTCTCTTTCTGACTTAACTTCACTTGGTATGATAATCTCTAGTGACATCCATGTTGCTGCCAATGGCATTATCTCATTCTTTTTTATGGCTGAATAGTATTGCATTGTATATATGTACCAGATACGCTTTATCCATTTATCTGTTGATGGACATTTAGGTTGTTTCCATGTCTTGGCTGTTGCGAATAGTGCTGCTATGAATATAGGGGTGCGTGTATCTTTTTGAATTATAGATTTCTCTGGATATATGCCCAGGAGTGGGATTGCTGGATCATATGGTAGTTCTATTTTTAGTTTTCTGAGGAACCTCCATACTGTTTTCCACAGTGGCTGCACCAACTTGCATTCCCACCTACAGTGTAGGAGGGATCCCTTTTCTCCACACCTTCTCCAGCATTTGTTATTTGTAGACTTTTTAATGTTGGCAGTTCTGACTGTGTGAGGTGGTACCTCATTGTAGTTTTGATTTTTCAGAATATCTTATCGTGCACATTTAATGCCTTTTTCATCTTAGCTAAGCGCTTATCATTCACTGTGGCTGTAACTTTTGCAGTTGAGGTGCAACAGCAAAACTAGCACGAATTTCTTTTTTCCTCCTTCACAATTTCACAGAAGATTTGTTCTTACCATAGATCTTAGCAACCTCAGCATATGATTTTTTTTCTTTCCTTATTAGTCAAGAGCTTTCACATTTTCACTTAAAGGAAGCACTTTATGGCTTCTCTTTGGCTCATCTGAATTGCCAGAATCACTACTCTTGTGCTTCGGGGCCATTATTAAGTAAAAAGAGGGTGGTGACTTGAACACAAGCACTGTGATATTGCAACAGTTGATCTGATAACTGAGACAGCTACTAAGTGACTAACAAGTGGGATACTCTGGTCAAAGGGATGATTCACATCCTGCATGAGACAGATCAGGATGGCATGAGATTTCATCATGTTACTTAGAATGATGTGCTATTTAAATCTTACGAATTGTTTATTTCTGGAATTTTCCATTTAATATTTTCAGACTATATTGACTGTGGGTAACTGAAACCTCAGAAAGCAAAACTGCACATAAGGGGGGACTACTGTATCTTAGAGATTTTTTCCCATATTATTACATGTAAATCTACTTCATTCTACTTAACAGCTATACGATATTCCACCGTATGGGCATGCCATAGTTTATCATTCCCCTGAGGCAGATTTTTACGTGGAATCCAGTATGGGCTTATTACAAACAATGGTACAATGACCTGCCTTGTATCTTTATGTACATGTGTAAAAATGTCTGTGGGACAGAGTCCTAGAAGAGGAATTGTTGGATCAAATGGTGCACGCATTTTACATTTGGACAGATGTGACAAACTTCTTCTAAAATAACTACCAATTTCCTTTGTCATCAGGGGTCTATGAAAGTGCTAATTTCCCACATACTTATACCAACACCAAACATTATCAAACTTAAAAATTTTTATTTAGGAAGGCAGATCACTTGCAGTGCTGTGATTAGTAGTGAAAGTCAGTACCTTTTCACATGTTTACCAGTGTAAACATCTTTAATAATCATAAAATTTAAATTTTACGTTTAAAATCTAAGAGAATTTTTATTTTGAAACTTGAATTATTGACTGTGAAATTCATTTGGAAGAATAAATGGGTGAGCTACTTAAAATTTTGAGGAAAAGAAAAGGTAAATGGTAGTGGAGGAAAGAATACTTGCCTTACAAGATTCCCTCAGTAAACTAAGAATCATCAGGTAACACAGTGGTGCAACTACAAGGGCTTTAAAAGATCCAGTAGAAAAAAAAAAAAGATCCAGTAGATGAAATAATTTAGTATATGATAAAAATGGTATCAAAATCAATGAAGAATCAAATGATTTCTCAAAAATGAAAATCATTTATTTATCATTTATTAAAATCATTTATACAGCTTAATATATATGTGATTTTGGACTTGGGAAGGTATACTAACTATACAAAAGAAAAAATGCTAAAGCAAAAGACATATTTTAATGTACTAAATTTAAACATTTCTGAATTGTAAAAAATAAATGCACCATATACAGAATCAACTGGCTCTGAAAACTGGGGAAAATATTTGCAACAAATATGACAGACATAAGGTTAATATCATCCATAGTTAAAGGAATTTCCCAAATTCATAAGAAAAAGAAACCCTAACACCTCAATAGAAAAATGAACAAAGAGCATGAATAAATAAAATGTAAATTCTCCCCCGCTCAGGCTGCTCTAGGAAGAGCAAACGGCTGATGGAAGTTGGGTGTTACAAAGTAAGCTGACAAATGAGTTGTTCTTTTTTGTAAAGGTACTGCTGTTTGTCTTGTCGGCAGTGGAAAACATCCTTGTTTTAAAGAATGTAATATTGGAAGGCATTGTACATTTTTACAATCAAATAACTTACAAGATCTATTATGGAAAATAAAATGGCTTAAAAGTACTTTATTGAGAGCAATATGTAATCAGATACAACACAATCACAGTGTGATGAAACTATTGAGTTGCCTAAATTTTGGTGATAGATAGATAGACAGAAAGGTACTTACATATAGATAATTGTGTTGCCAATTTTGTTTTAAAGATACTATTTCCTTACAGCATGGAATCTCTTTTATTTGTCCTAAAATAAATTAGCAAGTAACGCTTCCTGCAAAAAATGTCACACACCGTTCCGCTGACTCACACTCTCATCTTGGCCCTTACTACTCCAGTGGTGAAAAGAGACAGGATACAGACCAGAGGAAGCACACACATGACTCAGTTTCCCTGGTTCCCAGCAGCTCTTCTAAGGAACAGAGGAAGCAACTAGTTCTTGGTCTAAGCCGGAGGAGCCTCAGGCTTGCCTCGTCACACTACTGCACAGGATATAAGTACCCTAAAGAGAACCCCAACATTGTGTTGCTAGAAGGATGCAGAATTTGCAAACTCTTTTCAATGCCACGGCCAAGAGTTAACTTGGCCCTGACCCACACCAGTGTTTCCTGCTCTAGGAGGGAGCCTTGTGCTATTAGTAGCTGCAATCCAGTAGTCCAAATTCTAGCAGTCTGCCCTAAGGGGAAAAAAAAAAAAATCAAAGATTTATGTTAAAAAATATGTATTGCAGTATTATTAAAAACAGCAAAAATGTATAAACGTATCCTCAAATAGAAGAATGTTTAAATAAATTATGGCACCTTCATAGGGCTTCCCTGGTGGCGCAGTGGTTGAGAGTGCGCCTGCCGATGCAGGGGACACGGGTTCGTGCCCTGGTCCAGGAGGATCCCACATGCCGCGGAGCGGATGGGCCCGTGAGCCATGGCCACTGGGCCTGCGCATCCGGAGCCTGTGCTCCGCAACGGGAGAGGCCGCAACAGTGAGAGGCCCGCGTACCGCAAAAAAAAAAAAAAATTATGGCACCTTCATAAGGTAGAATATTATTATAGCCATTAAAGACTCATGTTTTTAAAGACCATTTAACCAAATGGGAAAACCCATTATTATGTTAAGTGGATAAAGCAGGGTTCCAAATGGTATTTATTATAGTCTAAGCCCATTTTATAAAGAGAAGAAAATAATAAGTGCATAGGAAGAAACTAGAGTGGACTACTCCAAAGAAAACGTAAGAGTAGTTTATAGCTAGATGGTA
Source organism: Delphinus delphis (assembly GCF_949987515.2). Classification (NCBI taxonomy): domain Eukaryota; kingdom Metazoa; phylum Chordata; class Mammalia; order Artiodactyla; family Delphinidae; genus Delphinus; species Delphinus delphis. The sequence continues at coordinate 22,811,601 of NC_082700.1, forward strand.
TTATGTAGAGTTATATTTTTATACATTTCTCTTTGCCAAAGTATTCTACTGTGAGCAAATACTATCAGAAGTCTGTATACACACACACACACACACACACACACACACACACACACACACACACACACACATCTTTATATACTACTTTGACATCCGCAAGGAGTTAATCCTTTTCTGTGCATGTGTTTCTTTGTAGAGAAAAGAAGGAGCTTCATCTTTTGAATTAAACAAAATAAACAAAACCTGTTTTAGGGACTATGTATTAATGGCAATACACTTTAACTGGGGAGAGGGTGTTTTAATTATATTCCTGTTGTAAATGATATTTTATTGCTGCCCTATTCTTGGGATATTCTGTTCCCACTGTTGTTGAAATAGCACTTAAGGACTATGAGGCAAAAATGTTCAGAAAATAAAGGTGCGATATAATCAAATGCAAGGGCTAAACAACTGAAAATGGATACTCATCTAACAAAATCCCGCACTTGTGTGTCAGTGGAGGCTCAGTAGGGAAGCTGGACTTCTACCTTCACTTGGCAATAATAAGATTGTATCATCCCTATCCCTATCAGAAAGCCTATTAAAATAGAAGGTTTAAATAAGATCCAGTGTCTCAGAGCGTAATACAAATATGTTCAGGTTTTAATTGAAAATCAGTCTTCATACCCAGAACCGGGAATATCTCAGGTAGTATGAAAAAAGGTAATCTGTTTATGCCAACATCGAGATGACAGTCAGAATTATCTAACAAGGATTTTAAAGCAGTCATGATAAAAGCGCTTCAGTAAGCAACTACAAACACTGTTGAAATAAATGAAAACACTAGAAAGCTCCAGCAAAGAAATAGAAAGCCTCAACAAGGAAACGTAAAATATAAAGTACAACCAAGTAGACATTTTAGAACTGAAAATACAAAAACCAAAATAAAAATCTCAGTGGATGTGCTGAGCAGAAGAATGGAGGGGATAGAAGAAAGAATCAGTGAACTGGAAGACAGAATGAGAAAAATTAACCCAATGTGAACAACAGAGGGAAAATAGAATGGGAAAAAAGTTCTCAATGAATAGAGGATCAGGGACCTGTGGAATTATAACAAAAAATCTAATATTCATGACACTGAAGTACCAGAAGGAAAGGAGAAAGAGAGTGTGCTGAAAAAAACTTGAAATTATAATGGCAAAAAAAAAAAAAAAAGATACAGTGGCTGAAAGCTTCCTAAATTTGGCAAGAGACATAAACCTACAGATTCAAGAAGCTGAACAAATCCCCCAAAGAATAAACACAGATCCACACCACCACACATTATAATTAAATTTCAAAACTATGATGCGTCTTGAAAGCAGCAAGAGAAAACAACCTTTTACCTACAGGAGCAAAATAATTAAAAGGGCAGATTTCTCATTAGAAACAATGGAAGCCAGAAGGAAGTGGCACAATATTTTTCATGTGCTCAAAGAAAAGAACTGTCAACTGATAGTCCTAAACCCAGTAAAAATATCTTTCAGGAATGAAGGTGAAATCAAGACATTTTCAGAATAAGGAAAACTAAGAGAATTAGACCCCAGTTGACCTGTCCTACAAAAGTGGCTTGAGAAATTTCTCTGAACAGAAAGGAAACAGTAAATAAAAGGGATTCAGGGCACTCAGAAAAGAAGAACTAACGTGGTAAGCAAAAATATGGGTAAATATATTAGATTTTCTTCTCTTGCATTTTCCAAATTGTGTTCAGTAGTTGAAATGAAAATAACACTGTGTGATATAGCTTCTAAATTAATGTAGAGGAAATATTGATTACACTTTAAATAGGGAAGGTAAAGAGACATAAAAGTAGGTAAGTTTTCTTTATTGCACTTGAACTGGTAAAATGATGCCACCAATAGACTGTGGCAAGTTAGGTATATACGTAATACCTAGAGAAGCCATTGAAAAAATTATACAGAGAGATACATTCAACAACACTACAAATAAATCAAAATGGAATTCTACAGTGTTCATCTCACTTACTTGAAGCACAAGAAAAACATAGAGAAATGAAAAACAGAACAAACAGAATTAAAAATAAGATGGCAGAAGCCCTAATATATCAATAATTACATAATTGCAGATAATCTAAAAATATCAAGTAAAAGACAAATTGTCAGGATGGATTAAAAAACAAAAAACAACTATATGCTGTCTACAGGGAACTCACTTCAAATATAACAATATAGGAACATTGAAAGTTAAAGGACAGAAAAATATGTATCATGTCAACATTGATCAAAGGAATTCAAGGTTGTAACATCAGATAATGTAGACAAAGAAAATCACCAGAGAAAGAGCTGAACTTTATATAATGATAAAAGGGCTAATCTACCATGAAGATATAGCTGTCCTAAATGTGACTGCAGCAAACAACAGAGCTACAAAATATGTGTAAAGAAAAAAACTGATAGAGCTGAAGGGAGAAATATGCAAATCCAAAATTACAGTTGGAGATTTCAACATCCCGTTCTCAACAGTTGACAGCATAACTACACAGAAAATCAGCAAGGATATAGAAGAACTCATAACACCATTAACCAACAAATCAGCAGGATCTAATTGACATTTAGAAACTACTCCACACAACAGCAGAATACACATTCTTTTCAAGTGCCCATGGAACAGATACCAGAAAGACTATGTACTGGGTCATAAGACAAACTTAACAAATTTAAAGCAATTGAAATTATATAGAGTATGTTCTCTGACCCCAATAGAATTAAACTAGAAATCAATAACAGGAAGATAACAGGATGATCTCTTAACACTTTGAAACTAAGCAACATAATTCTAAATAATCCACAGGTCAAAGAGGAAGTATCAAAGGAAAATAAAAAATACGTTGAACTAAATGAAAATGAAGATACAGCATAACATTTTGGGGCAGCAGCTAAAGCAGTTTTGAGAGGGAAATTCATAGGACTAAATTCATATAAAAATGAGGAAAGTCTTAAATCAGTAATCTAAGTTCGCCCCTCAAGAAGCTGGAAAAAGAACAGCAAACTAAACCCAACGCAAGTAAAAAAAAAAAAAAAAAAAAAGGAAATAATAAGGGTAAAAGTCAAAATCAGTGAAATTGAGAACAGAAAAACAGAAAAATCAAAGAACGAGGAACTGCTTCTTTGAAAAAATCAATAAAATTGACGAACCTCCAGCAAGACTGACAAAGAAAAAAAGAGAGAAGATAGAAATAACTAGTATCAGGAATGAAACAACAGATATCACTACAGACCCTGCAGGCTTCAAAAAGAAATAAAGGTGATACTATGAACAGTCTTACCTACATGAAGTTGGCAGCCTAGATGGAATAGACTAATTCCTTTAAAAACACAAAATAATACAACTCACCCAATATGATGTAGATAATTTGAATAGCCCTGTAACTATTAAGGAAATAGTATTCATAACTTTAAAACTCCCACAGAAGGAATCTCCAGGCACAGTTGATTTTTTTCTGGAGAGGTCTATTGCACATTTAAAGAATAATTAATACCAATTTTGTAGTCTCTTCCAGAAAGTAGAAGAGAACTCTTCTCAGTTCATTGTGGGATGCTAGCATTGCCCTGATACCAAAACCAGACAAAAACAATACAAAATAGAAAACTATATACCAATATTTCTCATATAGAGATGCAAAAATCCTTATCAAAATAGTAACAAATAGAATTCAACAATATGTGTAACAATTGTAAGCCATGACCTGGTAGGATTTATTCCATGGAAAAATAGCTGGTTCAGTATTTGAAAATCCATCCATGTAATCCACTATATTAATAAGTTAGAGAAAACACATGACCATATCAATTGATACAGAAAAAGCATTTGACAAAATTCAACACCTATTCATGGTATTAAAATCTCATTAAAAAATAGGGATAGAGGAGCTTTCCCAATTTGATATGTGACAATCTACAAAAAAAACCTACACAAAACTTTACAGTTAAAGATGAAAGGCTGAATGCTTTCTCCTTATGATTGGGAACAAGGCAAGGATATCCACCCTCACCATTCTTACTCAACAGAGTACTATAAAGTGAGAAACAAAAAACATAGATTGGGAAGGAAGAAATAAAACTGCCATTATTTACAGGCAACGTGGTTGTATATATAGAAAATCACAAAGAATCTATGTTTTTAAAAAACGCTAGAACTAATAAGTGAGTTCAGGAAGATCACAGGATGCAGCTAAACATACAGTCAGTTGTATTTCTGTATACTAGCAATGGACACATTGACCCAGAAATTCAGAAATACAACACTGCTTACAGTTGCTCAAAAGAAGAGAAGTGTTTAGGTGTAAATCTAACAAAACCTACAAGACTTGTATACTAAAAGCTATACAATACTGATGAAAGACATAAAAAAAGATTCAAACAAATGGAAAGGCATACCATGTTCATGGAGTGGAAGATGTCAGTTATCCTCAAGCTGATATATAGGTTTGCTAGCAATTCCTATCAAAATCACAGGGACAATTTTGTGGCTATTGACAAGATTATTCTAAATTTTATATAAAAAGGCAAAAGAACTAGAATAGTTTAAACAATTTTGAAAAAAGCAGCATGAGAGGATTCAATCTACCCAGTTCCATGACTTATTATATAGACACTATAATCAAGACTGTGGTTTTGGTGGAGGGATAGATGCATAAATCAATGGAGGAGAATTGAGACCCCAGTCAAAGACCCATACAGATGTACACAATTGACTTTTGACAGAGGTGCAAATGCAATTCATTGGAGGCAGGATACCTTTTTTAACACACAGTGCTGGAGCAATAACATTTATAGGTGAAAAATGAACCTCAATCTTAGTTTCACATCTTATACAAAAATTAACTCAAAATAGATCGTGGAGTTAAGTACAAAACTGTTAGAAAAAAGTAGGATGAAATCTCTGGGATCTAGGCATAGACAAAGAGTTCTTAAATTTTATGCCAAAAGCATGATCCACAAAAGAAAAAATAAATAAATCAGAATTTTTCAGATTTCATTAATATTAAATTGTTTTGCTCTGCCAAAGACTCTGCTGGGAGAATAAAAATATAAGCTATAGACTGGGAGAAAATGTTTGCAAACCACTAATCTGAGAAAGAACTACTACCCTAGAGTATATAAAGAACTCTCAAAAGTCAACACTGAAAAACAATCTAATTATTAAGTTGGGAAGAGATGTGAAGAATTTCACCAAAGGGTATACGTAGGTAGCCAATAAACATGTGAAAACGATGGCTAGTATTAGTCATCATGGAAATACATATTAAAACCACAATGCCAAATCACTATACATCTATCAGAATGGCTAAATTAAAACTAGTGACAACATCAAATGCTGGCAAGGATGCAGAGAAACTAGATCACTGATAGATTGCTGGTAGGAATGTGAAATTGTACGGCCACCTTGGAAAACAGTGTGGCGATGTCTGAAAAAACTAAGCAGGCAACTAGTGTAAACTTTTGTTATCACTCAGAAATATTTAAGTACAGTTTTTATCATCTGGAACTATTTATTATAAAATGTAAGGCTTAATATTTGTTTGCGAAGATAGTGTTAGATGATGGGAAATGAAATGTATTGTATTGCACTTACGGAACAAAGTACTGGGCTGTAGTGGAAGGCACAGATCATAATGCTGCTGATTTATTTTGAGAGTCATAAAAGTCTTGGTGAGAAAAATACTGAGGAGAATTTATGATAATTAATTGGTTATCAAATTAATTTTTTATACAAGTTCCCCTGGAGGAAAAAGCATTAATTTTCAAATCGCCCTGCAGGAATTCTTGGGTAAAAACTTTCTAGGAGTCATAAAGTCTGCTTTCTTTTTACTCTTTTGGAAAGAACCCATAATTCTATTCCTATGACTTTAGCAAGAAAAAAAAAAATAATAATAATAAATCTGCCCTTTATAGCTGATGACAGATGGGGCACCGACAAAGATGTTATTTCTATCCATTTAGAACTGTTTGTTAATGATAATCCAATTCCCTTCCAGATCTTTCTCAATCATCAAATATGATGCTCTCAAATTAGTGACTTACAAGACTATGAGTAACCCATACAGGATATCTGTGTTTTCATTTCCCACATGTTCTGCTACTGTCAACTGGGCCGGTCAAGTGAGATCTACTTGGTTGGCCCTTCCTAGCTGTAATACACACCATCTTATTCCCAATGAGCCTACCTGGGACATTAATCTGCTCTCTCTGACTGCTTCACAGAGGTCAGCGGTCAGAGTAGTTGAAATGATTTTCCTTTGGATGGCTTGCTTATGGTCACCCCCTTTCAACTCTACCCACAAAACAGATTACCGAGAATTCTCTAATAATATTAGTATTAACATTCATATGTGAAGATGACTGTTGACAGTGATCGATTGGATATGAATGACAGAAAAAAAATGCAGAGTTTGTAGAAAGGAAAAGAAAGTGTCTCCCCGGAAGGTGACAGCCAGCATCTTTGAGAGCACTTAGGGAGTCTGTGTTTGTGAGGCCAGTGAGTTAGGAGGGTGGAAAGCAATGTGGCATTGCTGAAACTGATGAAGGAGAGCAAGGTACCATGCCAGGGGCAAGCACAGGCTCTTAGGCAAAGCTCCCAACTGCTGAGAGGTTGACTTGTTTTGCAAACTCTACAAGTAATTTGTTGTTCAGTCACATTCCATGGTCACTGGCACTATTGTGCAGAGTGGCTTCACAAAAGAAGCATTGCTAGAATGCATTAGAAATGATGATTTAAGATTGAACTGGCTCTGTTGAAATGACCTTAAATTACATGCTGCAACATTGTTTTTCCCCAAGTGGCTAAAATCACTGACTTAAGGTATTTAAAATGTCAGAAACATATATCCTTAATAAGATCGGAGAGTCAGCCATACTTCACGGAGCATCTTAGGTCTTCACCATCATCTAAGTAGACCTTTGAGACTACAAGGGTCGTGCCTTGATTTCTCTCATTATAAATTAATCTGAAATGATTGATGCATTCTGACATCTGGACAGGGCTGCAGCAGATGTGTGACTGAGTCATGTTTGCAAGTTCCTTGCTTCAGATCCTTCAACGTAATTTAGCATTTAACATTTAAACGTTTAGCCTGGAGGATTAGTCTTCCAAGTATTGTAATTCTTGATGCCCAGCAGATGGATCCAGGGATGCATGTGTGTATCTGGGTGAACGGATCTGAATTAAGGAAAGGCAGCTGCTTCTGGCACCAGTGTACACCAATGGGATATCATTGGTGTAAACAGGAAACATGGGACCTATTAACTCAGGTTTCCATGTGTAACACTTAGGCAGTTGGCAAGACAAAATTTATTCCAGCCCCCTCACAGGGGTGGGAGCAAGATAACAATAATAATTGTTGGCATTGCTGAACTATATTAGATATGCTGCACAATGTTACAGCAAGCCTCCCCACAACTGCAGTCACCTGAATTTGGCAATTCACAGTCAGTTGAAATTCTTATACTGAGTAGTATTTTATATAGGTCTGTTTATTGGAAATGAGTGATTTATTTATTTTTAAATTTATTTCCTTTTATTGAGGTATAATTGACATATAACATTATATTAGTTTCAGGTGTACAACATAATGATTTGGTATATGTATGTATTGTAAAATGATCGCCACAATAAGTCTAGTTAACATCTGTCACCACACGCAATTATTAACTATCGTCACCATGCCGTACATTTATTTTTAGCATCTAAATGTGAAAGTTGTTAGTGTGCCTTCCAAGATTTTGCTTGGTTTGGTAAATCGTGAGAAGCCAAGAAGACTGAAGAGAAGACTGAACCGAGAAAAGGACCAGGGAAAAGTGGAAAATGTTTTGACAACCTGAATGTAAACAAACCAACCAAGGAACTTTGTGATCCACTTTGTAACTCTATATGTGTAGGTTACTGCTGCCCTCATGAGTATGAGTAACTAATTTTAGCCAGCAATGAGACCAAAACATTGTGAAAAAAGAAGTTGAAGCTCGAGAAAGTGATATGTTCATTCAGTGTGTGAACTAGCTCTGTTAACTAACCATGAAGAGATATACACTTTTCTTAATAGAAAATCAGTTTTCCCCAATTCCACTTAATAAACGTTGAGTAAATACTTTAGAAATATCAGTTTGAATGGGTATCAAACCTTTAGCCTTTCTGGGGCACCTACATGATTTGCTCTCAGACTCTGTGTGTGTGTGTGTGTGTGTGTGTGAGAGAGAGAGAGAGAGAGAGAGAGAGAGAGAGAGAGAGAGAGGGAGAGGGATGGCAGGGGCAGGGGGGAGAGGCAAGTGAGCAAGTACAAACACGCACAGTTGAATACACAGCACAAGAAAAGTACTCACATGCATGGAATTAGATGGGTCTGAGTTTGGAAAAGCTAGATTCCATTTATCACCTGCAAAATATCACAAAAACATTACATAAATGCCATGAGCACTTTGATGTCTGGACTCTGTCTTGATGACCAGGGCAGGTGGTTGATATGTCCTAAGAATGGGCACTTTGCAGCTCCCAGCGTTTGGAACTCTGCCATATCAATTTGAAATGGGGCAAAGTGAAATGCTGGGATTTTCATATACTCATGAGAGGTGCAAAATTTCAAAATGCGGGGATCATAGGAAGTTATTCTCTGAGAAAACAGCCCTATTAGTAAAGATCAGAGACTGTCATTTATCTGGCTGTTGTCTGGTGAACAGGAAAGAGATGGGAAAAATTCTTACATAAATGAAGCCCCTAAGAATGTAGTGCAGTCATGTTTTTCTTGTATTTATAACAGTTATTTTAATATTTGTTAATGCACCTTACATTAATTCTTATGCCATAATATTGTAACAGTTATCAGTTTTCAGTGCAATTATATGTGTGCTAGCTTTAATGAGAGCCTGCAAGGAGATTAAAATAAAAGGATTCTCCAGGGACATGGGTTCGATCCCTGGTCCGGGAAGATCCCACATGCCGCGGAGCAACTAAGCCCTTGAGCCACAACTACTGAGCCTGCTCTGTAGAGCCTGCGAGCCACAACTACTGAGCCTGTGCGCCCTAGAGCCCATGCACTGCAACTGCTGAGCCCCTGCACCACAACTACTGAAGCCCGTGCTCTCTGGGGCCCGTGTGCTGCAACTACTGAATCCCGTGCGCCTAGAGCCTGTGCTCCATCCACAACAAGAGAAGCCACCGCAATGAGAAGCCCGCACACCGCAATGAAGAGTAGCCCTCGCTCACCACAACTAGAGAAAGCCTGCATGCAGCAACAAAGACCCAACACAGCCAAAAATAAAATAAAATAAAAAAATAAAAAATAAAAGGATTCCATGACATGGTTTATGTTACAAATAAGAACATTTTTTTTTCAAATGCAAGTGTGAAGTTATACGGAGAGAAATAATCAGGTGCTACACGTGCCATCCTTTATAATTGCTTTGCCTTTTAGCTGCGAACCTTAGACTTTCATCTCATCTGTAGGTTTGTCATCATTAGGTAAGAGGAAGCAACATCTGAATGGCGGTGATGCTGCTTCTAGAAAGCTCGAATTGTGTATCCACGACAACATAACTCAGACCCAGAATTATTTGCTATAACTGAAATATAAATTATTTATAAAAATATAAATAAAGCCAAAGTGACTTTTTTTTATTAAAATAGAACTGCTGGGTGGAGAAAATTTATGAAAATAATAAGGAGCTTTTAAGCTATTGGACTGTACCGTTACGAATGAGTTATGGCAAGCATAATGAGTGTCGTGCAGGTGTGAGAGGAAAAAAAGAAAACTTTATTCACAGATATGCACAAATAAAAAGTGATGGATTGTGATTTGTGGGTTTGCTGACCGCAAAGAGGAGCAGTATCTTGTGTGTATCCACCTGACCCTGTGAAAGATGCAGAGACTGGGAAAAGTGTCATGTCAAAAACCAGCCTTTCTCCAGCGCCTGCTCTGTGACTGCCCTCTGCGAGGCATCTTAGGTACAGTGTAATTCGAGGACAACAAAGAGAGTGAAGCGTCACAGAGTCATTGGCAGAGATCGGAAGGGGGGGTGCCAGCAGTGTGGAAATTCAAGTGACAAGAGGGGGGTGGGTGGGTGACACGTCAGAGAGAGGCCCAGCAGTAAGAAGTGACCTTCAGGGCAGCTCTGGGGACTCAGCAGGGTGCTCTGCAGAAGGCTTCTGCCCTCCCTGTGCCTCAGTGAGGACTAAAGGCAGTTCTGTGCTTGTTCAAAGCACATTTGTCACACAGCAGGTCTTCAGTTCATATATGGCATGGGAAGAATGGGAAAAAGACCAGAGCGCAAAGGGACATTTGTATCTGTCTTTCTGTCCGTCCATCCATCCATCTAGCCAATTCAAAGAGGTGGACGGCAAGTTCTTGGTTAACTTAACTACAGCTGTGCCCATTGTCGTTATCAGGACAGCAGTGGATATTTGTAATGATGCCTTAAGTCACCGAAGAAAAGCTGTATAATATTATTCTTAAGAAGGTAGACACATGTAAAAATCTATTCTAGAAAGATTTCCATCTTTTCATGAGATCAATGGTTCCTCGAGGGAAGAAATCATTTCTTATTCATCTTTATATCTTTTGACACCCAGCACAGTGTTCTTTGCGTAGGAGATAAAAATATTTGTGACACTGAGCAGAAGAGAAATAATTTATGTTTTTGGGAAAAAGAATTATGTTGTTTAAAAGCCAGTATGTTTATTATCAGGAGACTCAACCCGCAATAATATATTGCCCTTCCCATACTCCTACCCGTTCTCACCCCTCAAAATAAGATGATGTTTTTATGTATTGAATTAAGGATTCAGTTACTGAAGTGTCTTTAGTAACGCAGAGGATGTGTTTCTAAGATGTTTTTCAGGAAAATTTAACAGGAAGATATTGTACAGGTGGTGTCACATGAAGGGATTATTTCCTGCCAACCTGCATTGTAGGCACCAGGCAGAGGTCCCCTACTCCTGCCTTTTCCCAGATGATTCTCAGCTCAGTGACTTGGGTGCTACTGGCTGTAAGCCTTATGCAGTACCCTAAGCTCAAGGTGGAATTTAGCCAGATAAGACTCAGGGATCAGGACCGTAGAGCTTCCCGTAAGATGCCTCTACCTGAGGCTCAGCTAGGGCATCCTCACATCTACCCAGGCCCAGCACATCCCCAAAGAGACTAAATTTTATTCCAGTAGACCCCGCATCATGTGGTAGAAAGAGCAGTAGGTTTCTTGAGTCTGTGGTCTGGGATTTTAGTGACCATATTTGCCCTAAATGGTAAGTGGTAACCTCCTTGGGCTTCGGTTTTCATAATTATAACATGAGGATTGTCATATCCGCCCTACAGAATTGTTGGTAGATCACGTGAAATAATGGGTCTGATGCGTTGAGGGGATCGAAAGCACTAGACACACATCAGGCCAGGGTTCCTCTATGGCCAGACCAGAGTTTTGGTAACTTTGCTGCCAAGGATGTCTTAACTTACTACCACTAATAATGGTTGAAAATAAGGGAAATTATAAGGAACTTTTTACTAATAAACTATGCAATTATAAATGAGTTATTTGGGATATATTGGTAACACCTATGTAAGGAAAGTTAGAAAGTGTTATTTATGAAAAATGAACCTCTTTGCACACTAAGTACAGACTATGTACGCTTGGCCCAATTAATCCAATACTTTGCATCTATTATCTTTGCCAGAGATTCCCCCAGCTTCGCAACAGAATTCTGACCGGCTCCACGGATTTCAGCAAGCTCACTAACACTCAACTATTTTCACTAAAATCTAGTTAAGATCCTGTTAACACTTTTCAGCGGGTCAGCAATGTTCTGTCTCTGATGGAAACATCCCACTTAACACCGAGCTATCCTTAGATAAGTGAAAGAATCCTATTTCAACTCTACAGGTCCTTGTCAGCTTGGTGTTCCCTTCAGAGCTCCTGGTAAACTGCTCCTTGACTTTTAAAAAAGAAAGTAGTTTCACATTCTAAATAGTGTATTTTAAAGGAGCCCAAACCTTTTTCTGCAATTTTATTCATAGCACACCATGTCGCCTGTAGTTTGGTATTTGTTCTAACAGGTTACAATAAAAGTGAAAGCCAGCTGTGTCATACTTTTCACACTTTGCTATTTGCCCTTCTTCAGTTGGAGGTATTTCCAGGGACTAAGGTTCACTGGTGAGTCCTGTGCCTTCTGCTCAGCGACCATGCAGGCAGAGAGGAGACCCCTTTATTTATTTTTTTCTTTTTTTAATTGAAGTATAGTTAATTTACAGTGTTGTATTAATTACTGCTATACAGCAAAGTGATTCAGTTTTATATATATATATATATACACACACACACATTCTTTATAATCTTTTCCATTATGGTTTATCATGGGGTACTGAATATGTTCTCTGTGCTCTACAGTAGGACCTTGTTGTTTACCTATCCTATATATAAAAGCTGACATCTGCTCACCCCAACCTCCCACTCCATCCCTTCCTCAGCCCCCTTTCCTTTGGCAACCACCAGTCTCTTCTCTGTGTCCATGATTCTGTTTCTGTTTCATAGATAGGTTCATTTGTGTCATATTTTACATTCCATGTATAAGTGATATATGGCATTTACCTTTCTCTGTCTGACTTACTTCAGTTAATATGATCATCTCTAGTTGCATCCATGTTGCTGCAAATGGCATTATTTTGTTCTTTTTTATGGCTGAGTAGTATTCCATTGTATATATGTACTACATCTTCTTTATCCATTCATCTGTCGATGGACATTTAGGTTGTTTCCACGTCTTGGCTATTGTGAATATTGCTGTTATGAACATGGTGCATGTATCTTTTTGAATTATAGTTTTGTCTGGATATATGCCCAGAAGTGGGATTGCTGGATCATATGGTAATTCTATTTTTAGTTTTCTGGGGAACCTCCATACTGTTTTCCACAGTGACTGCACCAACTTACGTTCCCACCAACAATGTAGGAGGGTTCCCTTTTTGAGGAGACCCCTTTATGAGCAGATGAAGTAGGCTTGAGAAAGGGCCAGACTTTCTGAACCACAGAATGTGTTTATACAAGTTCTGAAAATGGAATATTGGAGTTTGGGTAGTCGTCTTTCAATCTGCTTGAGCGTAGGAGCTACAACAAAGTATTATTTCATTCAGCAAATATTTACCTCTTACAATGTGCCAAGCACTATAGGTCCTCTGGAAAAAGCACTGATCAAAACAGACAAAACTCTACCTTCATGAAGCATATTTCCTCGTGGGGGGGGCAATATATTTTTAGGAGGAGAGTGCTATGCTAGTAATTTGGCTCTCAGGGAGAAAAGAGGCCTAATTTTTAGCATTTGCCAAGCATGGCTAATTTCAGGCTACCAGTGTGAATGGGAGTTGGGGAGAGAGGTGTATAACCAGCAATCTGGTTTTTTTGAGGAAGCTCCGTAGTGTTTTCCACAGGGGCTGCACCAATTTACATTCCCACTGACAATGCACAAGGGTTCCCTTTTCTCTATATCTCTTTAGGACTTGTTATTTGTTGTCTTTTTTGCAGTGCTGACTTTGACAGGTGTGAAGTGATACCTCACTGTGGTTTTGATTTGTGTTTCCCTGATGTTTAGTGATGTTCAGCATCTTCTCATGTGTTTGTTGGCCATCTGTAGGTCTTCTTTGGAAAAATGTGTATTCAGGTCCTCTGTCCATTTTTTGAACCAGTTGCTTGTTTTCCTCACGTTGAACTGTATGAGTTCTTTGCACATTTTGGATAGTAGCCCCTTGTTAGATGTATGATTTGCAAATATCTTCTCCCATTCAGTAGGCTACTTTTTCAGTTTGTTCACTGTGCCAAAACTTTTTGTGTGATGTAGTCCCCTTTGATTAATTTTGCTTTTGTTTCCTTGCCTGAGGAGATATATCCAAAACAATATTGTAGACCGATGTCAAAAAGCGTACTGCATATGTTTTCTTCTAGAAGTTTTATGGTTTCAGCTCTTCAAGTCTTTAATCCATTTTTAGTTTCTTTTTGTGCACAGAGAGAGAGAATTAGGAGGCATCCTTTGGGCCCAGCCGCACACTTCCCCTCTGGTCACCAGAGCTATAGGCTCTAGCGATATGCTTTTTTGTGGGCTCTGTGGGCCCTTCTGTTGTGGCGGGCTGGCTACTTTGGGTGTGGTGATATGTAGGGCAGACTTCTGGCTCGGGTGACTACCAGGCCCTGCCTCATGCGGTGACTGCCAGCCTGCTGGTGGATGGGGCCAGGTCCCAGCTTGGCTGGCTGTGTAGCCCTGAGTGTGCCTGGGGCTGGTGTCAGCCTACTGGTGGGCAGGTAAGTCCCTGGCACTAATAAGCTAGAGGGAGGACTCCAAAATGGTGCTCACCATCGTCAGTGTCCTTGTGGTTAAATGAGCTCCTAAAAGTGGCTGCTGCCAGTGTCTTTGTTCCCAGTGGACTCCCAGTTGCCTCTTGCCTCTCCAGGAGGCTCTCCAAGGTGAGCAAGTGGGTCCAAACCAGGCTCCTTTCAAATCACTGCCTCTGTGCTGGACTTGGAGTACGTGAGATTTGCGTGTGCCCTTAGGAGTGGAGTCTTTGTTTCCTGTAGCCCTCCACCTCTCTCAAATGCAAACCCTGCTGGCCTTCAAAGCGTGATGTTCTGGGGGCTTGTTTTCCTAGTGGAGGACCTCCAGGCTGGGGAGCCCACTGTGGGGCTCAGACCACTCGATCCTTGGGGAGAACCTCTGCAATTGTGGTTATCCTCCCATTTGTAGCTCACCTACCTGGTGGTGTGGGTTCTGACTATACCAATTCTCCATCCCTCTTACCTATCTCATTTCAGTTCCTTCTTTATATCTTTAGTTGTGGAAAATACTTTCTCCTAGTCTTCAGATCTTCTTCATAGATAGTTTCTCTGTAAATAGTTATGATATTGGTGTGTCCATGGAAGCAGATGAGTTCGGGGCTTCCTACTCTGCCATCTTGGACACTCAAACCAGAATCAGCTTCTCTGTTACTGCCTCTGTCCCTTACTAGGTGTTGGTTTCCCTTTGCCCATGCATGATTCGCTCCACGGAAGTAGGGACATGCTATAATGCTTCATACCATTATACTCCTGGTGCCTAGCACACAGTAGGCACTCAGTAAATATTTGTGGAGTGAATGTTGTTATACTTTTCTCCATAGTTTAGTTTCCATAACTGTGAGATCTAAATAATAATACAAACTTTACAGGTAGTTTTGAAGAATAAATACAAAATGATGTGTACAAAGTGCATTGCACATCCAATATACAGAAAACATGACTACATGGAAGCTGTAATTATTATTTTCCATATTCCGTGTCATGTAGAATCTTGATAAAGATTTTTGACATCCAGAAGGGAGGCTTCTTCATTGGGAAAAATAATGGTGACTAATTTTCATTAAGACTTTTTCACTAAGCACCATCTCTTGAGTAACTCAGAAATAGAGGACTTCCTCACCTAAAAGCCATAAAGTCCAAACTAACTGCATCACTGCAATTAGAAAGAATTTGTCCTACCCACAGTAATAAACTAGGACAGAAGCAAGAGAAACATGCTCTAGGAACTGACTTCCTACACGTAAATATTATTTACTATGATGATTGTTGTTTTAAAATGGTACCTACTCTGGGCTTTTGGAATAAAAATGAAAGGCCTACAGTGGTGTTAAAAGTAGATGAGCAGAGACCGAACTGTTTGAGAGACGTACACTCAGTTGTCACGGTAGCCAAAAACTTCCAAATAGAGCCTTTCCTCCTGCCCAGATGTTTAATGTCTATAGTAACATGCCCTAGATGGTGACAGAGCCAGATGTGAATGTATAATACCATTTTTTTTTTTTTTTTTTTTTGTCCTCGACAGTTTAGAAAACCTTTTTAACGCTCAGGAAGAATTTAGCTGGGAGTAAGCAAGTGAGAATTTGGTAGAACATCTGTGTTTCTGAAGTTTGTGTTTTTGAGCTGTGTATGAATTCTCAGTTGCCTTTTTAGATGAATGTATTCATTTCACACATTTTGAAGAGAAATTCATAAAACCAACTAATAAGAGTATATCTGGGAATCGAGGCTACAGAATTTAAAACTGTTGATATGAATCTTTTATTTTCTCATGTTATGGCTTAGGTACCAATTCAGGCTAATGACTGTTAAAGAAAAGAACACATTAATTTGCAAGTCACTCCTAAAGTTGACTGTTTTAAGAAAAGACCTTTGCCTTGATTAGAGCTTTTCAGTAAGTGAAATTGTATGTACATATTTTTAAGTGTATTTTATTTTCGCAAGATTTTTTATTCTTATTTTATACACGAATGCTAGTGTTAGCCAACATTTTCCTGTGAAAATACCTCTGATGAAGGTAAAAAGTATAACCTCATCTTACCACTGACTCTGTGACCTAATGAAAGAATGTTAACTGAGGGTCATAATACATGTTCAAAGAACAGTTAACTTTTCTTGAGAAAAAAATTTGAATGTTCACTTAATCTGCATGAAGACTAATGAACACGAAAGTCTAATACATAAAAGAAGTAAAGTATTTATTGCAGGTTTGTTTTATTTTTTTTCTGGTGACTGGAGGGTGGAGGAGAATGAGGGACAATAAGGATTTTGTAAGCAGATCAGAGTCAGATAATCAGGGAGAAAGAAAAGAGTAGGAGAAACCGATGGGAAAAAATGTAACTAACTCCTCCTACCTGGTATTGCTCCTAGACCTTTACCTCTTATGGGTCCTTGTTCCCCTTCTCTCTCAATAGCCACATAAAATCCTGCTCGCTCAGCCCCATTGACCCAGGTATGCTTCTCTCCCCTTTCTAAGATATGCTTTGTTCCCCCAGCTGTGCAACCAGCCCCAGGGAGGCAGTGTGTCTCTGAGTCACCTGAGCTCCGTGCTGCTGCCTGCCTGCTGTCCACCCACCTCTCTTCACCTCTGACGATCTTCCTAGTGTCTGCAGGCTCTCCTGGGACGACTATCTCAAAGGGAAGTGCCTCTCAGGTAAGTCTTTTTCACCTCCCCTGTGGATCTTTGCGGATTTCAGTCTGATGATCTCTTTAAGCAGAAGTTGTCCTTTTAGGGCAGTGCAGTTTAATAGAACTTCCTGAAGCCACAGAAATGTTCTGGATCTGTGCTATCCAGTATGGTAGCCAGTAGCCACTTGGGGCTACTTAGACTTAAATTAATTAAAATGAAATACAATTAAATATTTATCTCCTTAGCCACACTACCCACATTTGAGGTGCTCAATTGTCACGTGCTGCTGGTGGCAGCTGAATTAGATGGTGCAGCTCTAGGGGAATCCCAGGTCTGGTGGGAATGGGCCAATTCTGGTCAAGTTCAGATGGGTGGAGAGAAGCCCCAGGGAATCGTGGTCTCAGAGGAAGGCCACGGTGGATGCAAAGGTCCAGCAACTATCTGTTATCCAGGCTTCCTGGAGCAGGCTATCTTGAAGGGAGACTGGAGCAGGGCAATTCCATGGCCTCCACACGCCCCAGCTCCCAATAAACAGTGGTGTAGCCTCAAGTGTGGAATTTCGAGTTAGGCCTGCGTTTGTTGGAATGTCGGCTCCACCAGTAGTTAGCTATGGGACATAGGAAGTTACGTAAATTCACTCCAGCTTTGTTTCTTCATTGGTAAAATCAAGATGATAATACCTACTTGCCAGGACTGCGGTGTAAATTCAGTGAGGTGATAAACGGAAGGCAGCACAGTGCCTGGCATATCCTAACCACCTACTGTATCAGCCGGAAATTAGATGCTGTAGGTCCTGTGTGTCAGCCTCAGGCCCTGCTTCCTGCTTCTTAAACAAAATACTGATTAGCCTTTTGAACTGAAGTACTAAACAAACAAGAGAATAATTCAGGAATTGTTGCTACATTGCCTGTAATTTTCAAACACATTATTTTATACAAATATAAGTCTCCTCATATGAAGATGCTGTTTTGAAGAATAATGTGTGTGTGCGGGTGCACGCGTGTGTGTGTGTACAGACTAATCTTTATTCACACTGTTACACCAGGCAGGTACTGGTAACAGTGCATGTGGAAAGATGTCCTTGACCTCTGTTTGTGGACCCAAGTCAGCTGCTATTTTCATCACAGACATTCACACTTGCTCATGATTGAAATTGTCTAGTCCAAGGATCGTACTACATTCCTGCGGTCCGCATTCCAGGTTGCAAAGGGAGGAGAAATATTTTAAAGAGCAGATTGTGTGCACATCTTGGGAGTTTCCTCTGGCTTCTTTCCTTGCAATTCCACATACTTTCACCCACGCGAGAGCAAATGGGGTTGGTGTTGATGGGGCTCCGTAAGAGAGAATCAACTGGCTGACCTTGTAGAGATCCTGCTGGAACTTGAAGATATGAGAATCAGACTGTGGTCCAAATACGCAGATGGTTTCACCTGCCTGAACTTCTAGTTTCAGCGTGCTTCCAAACTCCATCTCTCAGCTTCTGTGCAAAACAGATCATATGTTTTGACAAGACGAGAAGGGGGAGGAGTTCAGATGACTAATATTTATGGACCATCCTCACTATGAATTGAGTTTTAAATAGTCAAGATCTTCCCCTGGAGGAAGGCTGACAAATTGTTTGAAAAGGGGTGCCTGTGTGTGCTGGAGTGGGGGAAAGCCACAGAAGTACAAATCCAAACGGGGCCTCAAGAGCGGGGCTTCCCCACCCTCCCTCTCTGATTCCTGCTAAGTAGGGAACATGTTCTGTAGCTCCTCCCAATTGGCTTCACCTTCCAGATAAGTGTTGAAGGTTTTGAAGGGCTGCTTTTTTTATTTTAGGGACTCTGTCCCCTCCCCTGAAATCTGGGCTGTCTTGTGATTATTTCAACTAGTAGAGTACATCTGCTAAAAGAAAAGAGGCATCTCTTTTTTTAAAAAAAAATTATTTTAAGGGTTTCATTTTAAGGGTTTCACTACAGACAGGGTAACCAAGAGAAAGAAATGGGGGAATTTGTAGCTGACTCGGAGATTTGGAGGGGCCCTCCTATAGCGGTCTCCCAGACTCTCTGCTCACCCCATCCCCAAACAGTTTTATTTCTGATCCAACAGTAGGTAAGGCTATGGAATTGTTTCTTTATTTTGGTCCTTTTCCTTGGAAGTATGTAGATCTGAAGGTGCATTCTGGGCAAAACAGTAGAATTCCTTTGCTGTCTGCGAAACTGTCAATCCACACAACCTGCCGGAAGGTAAACAGGTGAGGAAGTCCCTCCAGGAAGCAGTCGCTACCAGACCCTAGACTGCTGCTCTCCTCTAAAACAATTTTTAGCAAAAATTTTAAACCAAGTATACTAGCAGTTCTTGGAATTCGTTGGTATTTATTCTGTTAATATACGAAACACTAGCCAAATATTGTTGCTGAGTAATTATTATGAGAGGTACTAATATTTTTGAGAATTCAGTGATGTAGAACAGTGGTCTGCCAACTTTTTGGCACCAGGAACTGGTTTCATGGCAGACAGGTTTTCCACAGACCGGAGCGGGGTGGGGAATGGTTTCGGGATGATTCAAGCGCATTACATTTATAGTGCACTTTATTTCTATTATTATTACATTGTGGTATATAATGAAATAATTATACAGCTCACCATAATGCAGAATCAGTGGGAGCCCTGAGCTTGTTTTCCTGCAACTAGCTGGTCCCCTCTGGGGGTGATGGGAGACAGTGACGCCCGACGTGAGTTGCTTATGTCTAGTCTACTCCGTGATCTCGTGTTGGTTGCTGTCACTGCAGAAAACTCTGCTTCACAAAGACGGGATGTGGGAAATGGAAGCAGGCTTTTCAGTGCTTTTGTGGCAATCTCAGGATATTCCGCCTTGACTTTAATCCAGAAAGTATGGAGATTTGAAGTGTCTCACACATACTTTTAAGGCCACCGTCATTTGCGATCTCAAGCAGTTGATCCTCTTCTAGCACGGACAAAGTCGATTCACCTGGCTTATTCACAAATGGGTCACGGATCCATTCCCTCCCAGTTCGGGGATCTTTTGTGGTTGGGAAGTAATGCTCAGACTCGTTTGAAAGCTGCAGTAGGTGATAGAAAGAAGGCCCTGGCTCAGTCTCTTTCAGAATCTCTGCTACTGTTTGAAACATGTCAGAAATCCCAGTGTTTACTCGTCACTCCCAGAATTCCAGTTTGGCTTTAAATGCTGCACTTTATCTGCCGACTTGAACACAGTTTTTGTTCTCCCCTGAAGTGACAGATTGAGTTTGTTGAGCAGGTTGAATATGTCACACAAGTAAGCAAGTTTTGCGACCCCTTCTGTGTCACTGAAATGTGCTGCCAGTGGTGACTGTTTTTCTAAACGAAATCCCTGGAGTGGCTCTTGGAACTCAAAAACTCTGGCCAGTGATCTCCCTTTAGAAAGCCATCTCACTTCTGTGTATAAGAGAAGACGTGTGTGCTCTGCGTCCATCTCCTTACAGAGCCGCGCGAACAGACGTGAATTAAGGACATGCACTTTAATGCGCTGGATAATTTTAATCACATCCCGCGAAACGTCGTTAAGTTCAGGTGACGTGTTTTGGCTAGCCAGCACTTCTCTATGGACGACACAGCACGTAGACTCACATTCAGAAGCGACCTCTTTGACTGGAGTAGTGAAACCAGTCATGGCAGCCACTCCATCTGTGCATACGCTGACACAAAATGACCAATTCAGTCTTCCTGGTATGTAAGCATTCAAAGACTTGAATAGTTCTGCAGCTGTGGTGTTGGTTGGTAACAAAAGTGCACATAACATGTCCTCATGCACATCCTCCGGAAAAACGTATCGCACGAAACAAGCATTGTTGCCTTGTTGTGAACATTGGTAGACTCGTCAACCTGGATTGCGTACCACGGTGACTCATTAATCCTCTCTAACAGTTGTGCCTCAGCATCCTCTGCTGTTTCATCAGTTCGTGTAGTTATGGTATTAGCCACCTTTTGAACGGCAGCCTCTCCTAAAAGTTCACGACAAATGTCCTTGCAACAGGCAGCATCAACTCTTCACCAATAGTAAAGGGCTTCTTAGCTTTAGCAATGCGGTTAGCCACTAAGAATGATGCTCTCAGTGCAGACACATTTGATGAAGTGGTGGCCTTCAATAATTGCTTCTGTTCTTTGTGTTCACATTTAAAAAAAAAAAAAAAACTCCAGAGGCTTGTCTGTTAATGCAGGGTGCTTGGTCCCCATGTGGTGAAACAGTTTTGAAAGTTTCCAAACGGCTTCGCTGGATAGCTGGTCGCTGCATATTATACAAAGTGGGTTTGGAGAATGTGAATCACCTGTTGCAATGAACCCGTAAGTTAAGTAGGACTCTTGGCATTTTCTTTGAAATGCAGCTTTCTTTTTGTTGGCAGTCGTAGAGTCTTCTGCTGTCTCCTCGTTGGGTCTTTCCCCTTTTCCAAAGAAGCTCTCCAGCAATGTTTGTTTTTTACTAATTTTGGCTAGGGTTAGCCTGAGGGCTTACCAAAACTGTGACTGAGACAAGTGCGTGGTACGGAAAAGAGGCACTATGGAAGTGGTAAATAGAATAATGGACAGGCCACGTACAGACTAAAATAAGTGTTGGATTCTGACTTAAAGCCTGCTACCAGGTGCAGCTGTACAATTGAAATACATCAACTCACTTGCCACTGTAGCCTGCCACCAGCTGCAGCTTAATTGTCACTTCCCACTCACTGATAGGGTTTTGATATGAGTCTGCAAGCAGTTGATTTATTATGGTCTCTGTGCAGTCAAACCTCTCTGCTAATGATAATCTGTATTTGCAGCCGCTCCCCAGTGCTAGCATCACTGCCTCAGCTCCACCTCAGATCATCAGGCATCAGATTCTCGTAAGGAGAGTGCAGCCTAGATCCCTCGCATGTGCAGTTCATGTGCTCCTGTGAGAATCTGATACTGCCACTGATCTGACAGGCGGTGGAGCTCAGGTGGTAATGCAAGTGATGGGGGGCGGCCGTAAATACAGATGAAGCTTTGCTTGCTCGTCTGCCGCTCACCTCCCGCTGTGCAGCCTGGTTCCTAACAGGCCACAGACTGGTACCAGTCCATGACCCGGGGGTTGGGGACCCCCTGATGTAGAATATCAAGTAGAACTTTAAGAATTTCTGACATTGTTTTTGTGTGGGAGCCCGGCAAAGGAATAATGATTAGCAACTGCTACTTGAGATTGATTTTCAGAGTGCTGAAGCATTGTTGACTTTATCAGATCCAAATTTGACTTTCGGAGAGTTTGTGATAAAAAATAGCAGTTTTCGGACCTTTTCTCTGCAGAGAAGGATAGTAATCTGGCAAATACCAGTGCACCTTAAGTTGGCTTAATTGAGTCATGTAGGCTTTCTTTAGCAAAAGTCTAATTCCTTTCTTTTTAATCTTCTTTTCTCCCTCCCTCCCTCCCTTCCTTCCTTCCATAATATATTTCATTAAGATTGCATTTTCAGCATAGAAACATCTATACCAATAACTTTTACATAATGATGTAAAACTTTAAAAATCCAACCAATGGGGATATATGTATACATATAGCTGATTCACCTTGTTATACAGCAAAACTAACACAACACTGTAAAGTAATTATACTCCAATAAAGATGCTAAAAATAAATAAATGTTAAAAATATGTAAATAAAAATGCAACCAAACTATGAGAAATTAACTTAAATCACATACTAATAGATACACTTATGTTCTGTTATTTACAAGAGTAAATCAAGTAGTCTATCCCTTAAATGTTTTTTTCCCTAGGATTTTGTTTTTCATTTTATGTGTATTTGTTTTTATTAAAACAGCGATAGTATTTTTAATAACCTATGAATAAAACCACATGAATCTTCCCAGAAGTTACTTAGTCACACATTTTTACCTGTCTCAGACACTCAAGATGTTAAATTAATACAAATATACTAAGTTATGTTTATAAGTACTGAATGTTTCAGGAAACATTGATCAGCTGACATAGAGCCACAAAAGTCTTAAATCTAGAAGTCACGTACGTTTAAATAGATATCTAATCGCAAGACATTGTACTGGTACATTTCCTTGGATGCCTTTCACATTTCATATCTGTCCAAAAGAGGTTCAGATGATTTTTTTCCCTACTGAGATGAATGATTAAAAACTTGCCGGCCATATACTGTGAAAAATACATACAGAGCATTGTGATAATTAGGAGTAATTAGTCTAGAAGAAGCTCCAGGAAGCTTTTTGAAGTGGTCGGAACGTCGCCCCAGTCACCTCCATCGAGGAGCTTGTGTGGTGGGGGTGCGGCGCCCCAGGGAGAAGGTGACGCCAGGCAGATGCGGGGCTTCTTGGGAGGACTTCAAAGCCAAAGCTTGTCTGTTCATTTCAAAGGTTCCTTGGGAAGTGTTACCTGAGACTTTTATGAGCCCAAACCTTGACTATCCTTTGGCAGGATTTGTGGCTGGAACCTATAAGATGTGCCTTTAAGTCTGAGGAAAGATGCAGGTCGGGGGGAATCAAAGACATACCTGGCCGAGTCCCCAGTTTTGCCCAGGGTTTGCCACTCACTCCCTTCCACAGTGCTTTTTTAGGATTTTAATGAAATATTTTATGCATGTAATGAATAATACGTAACATGTATTTACATATGAGGAATAGTAGAACAGCAGCTGTGTGTGTCACAGCTTAAGAAATAGAACTACAGCGAGAGACCTTCAAGATGGCAGAGGAGGAAGACGTAGAGATCACCTTCCTCCCCACAGATACATCAGAAATACACCTACATGTGGAACAACTCCTACAGAACACCTACTGAATGCTGGCAGAAGCCCTCAGACCTCCCCAAAGGCAAGAAACTCCCCATGTACCTGGGTAGGGCAAAAGAAAAAAAGAAAAAAAAGAGACAGAAGGATAGGGATGGGACCTGCACCTCAGGGAAGGAGCTGTGAAGGAGGAAAAGTTTCCACACACTAGGAAGCCCGTTCACTGGCGGAGACGGGGGGTGGGCGGGGGGTGAGCTCCGGAGCCACAGAGTGGAAACTTGAGATGACTAGGACATTAAGCGTGCTGTTTTTTCTAGAGTGGACTTGCCAGTGCTTCAGCTGGGCATCAGGGAGTACTGAAAACTTAGGAGAGTTATTTGGACTGGGGTTTTCTGACAGCCGAAGTGTAAATTTGAAGTGCACACTTAAGTGAGATCTGGTCTCCTGTTGTAGATGCTAAGGGGAGACTATTATATTATTATCTTCATTATTATCATTTTTCTAAATCCTCGGAGTGGCAGGGACAAGTAGGCTTCCTACCTATTTCCTCTGCAGAGGGAATAGTGTTCACTTTCTCTGAGGGTGAGGTTCCGTCCAGTACAAATTGAATTTAGGAATCTCAGGTTTAACCTCCCTCTCTCTCTATCCCATTAATATCCAAGGCTGTGGGAACCTAGTTCCAGTCACTTCTCCTCAGGGAAGCCTCAGCTTCAAGCTTTTACCATTCTGATTTTAGTATGTGGATTCCATCTTTTGTTCATTTCCCTTGTTTCCTGGTGAGCTCAGCAATGTGTTTATATGTGAGTTAGTTACAATTTATCCAACACGCAGGTGTTTTTTGACAGGAGAGCTTTCCTAAATGTTTAGTCCACCAATGGTTGGAAATACAAGTCTGGCCCAGTGCTCAGTGCCTTTAAAATACCACTTCATCCCATGTCCAGCGAGTGCACTATAGTTGACACACCAAGACTTTCATATTGGGAACACCCGTATTTGAATCTCATCCATTGGTTTTAAAATTTTGCAGTTAGATCTGGGGTTGGGATGGAATGGAGGGTTAGAGTGAGAAAGACCCTGCATCCTCACATCTGCATCACCGGAGGAGCCTTGTTTTTATCATTTATTTATTGAGATTCTCAGTAGAATTTTCACTGTAAGAAGAAAATCTGGAAACCTGTGCAGTCAGTCTCATGCACTGATGAGGAAATTGGAGCCCAGAAGCCACATCTCTAGAGGGTGTGGGACACGGAGCTCAAGGAAGATGTTCAGCTTCACGTTTCAGCCTCACTTTCCTCACATCAGAGTACTAGGCCCTATTCTACAGATCATACTGATTCATATTGCAGGTTTGTATTTTGATCTTATTCTTTATACTTTTAATCGGTGTGTGGATTTTTCAGCCTTACTCACAGCAGAGGAAAGGAAACAAGGTATAAGCATTAGTTTGATTACTGATTATTATTACCGAATAAAAGAAATAGAGCTCTAGAGGGATAATGTGACTTTTTTGATCTGATAGTGAATGAGCTAAGACTGTGGTCCAGATTTTTCCACTCCAGATCCACTCGCTTATACATCTTATTTTAATGAGATAATATTAAATCTATCCTTATAGTATGTCAAAATTTTTTTTCTAATATATATGCTTCAATTTTATCAGGTCAGTATGAGAAAGTGAAATGAACTTAATTTACTTAAATGAATAGAAACATACTTAATCTGGATTGAGATTTTTTCCCAGGAGTGAATTAGGAATGAAATTTTTTGTTTATCTCATCCCATTTCACTTCAGAAACATAATTTGGACCTTTGTTTCCATTGCCTTATCAGAAAGGAAGATGAACTAAAAAAGAGTTCTCTGCTCTCAACTCTGTCTTTCTCGTTGTAGACTTAAATGGAAAAAATACACAGAGGTTAATGAAATCGGAGGATGACTCCTAAGACTATTTCTACATGGTCTGTCTAAATCATTATTGCTGGTGTCTGTGGCTCCTGAAATGAAGTTGTATCAACTGATAGTTAAAGAATGTATTTATTTTTACTTGGAGTTGAATTGTTACCCACATAAATATATAGCACATATTTAAAAGTGAAGAAAACTGCTAGGGAACTTCGTGAAGCTCTGATTTGAGTCTAATGGTTGCAGTGATCGAGTGGAACCTCAACTCAAGATGAACTGTGCTGTCAGTGCATCAGACAGTTCTTTGCAAAAAGTGTGAGATTTTTTTTTTATTCTAGAAATAAAATACTGATAAATTATCCTAGCCATCATATAGGATGGAATTGATATATAAGTATTCTGCAGGTAAAAAGTCATTCTCACCCTGTTACTCAGGGATATGAGTCAGCAATGTAGGACTGTTATCAAAAAGGCCAACATTATCTGGGTTGTACTAACCAGAATGTAACACACAAGAATCATGAAATAATTCACTCACTGTGTTAAACATTGATAAGCCCATATTAGAGTCTAACTTGCATTTCCATATTTTAAGCACAATATTAGGAAATTTGATATGGGCCAGAGAAAAGGGGTGGAAATTATTTGAAAGTACAAAAACTTATCTGTGCTGTAAACCGAAAGAAAGCAGAATTCTTTATAACCAAGAAGGAAAAGTGAAGACCTGGTGTAAGTAGTTTTGAGTAGGTCTCATCTATAGCGGAACTGAGACTGACAGAGTCTCTTGTCCGAAGTCTATCTTTTAAGGTAAAGTTCTTACACTAGAAGAAGTGGCCCTGATGCCAGGGTTGATTGTTCTTGTATCACTTCTCAAATGTAGCACCTGTTCACTGAGATTAAAGGGGTATGAGGGCATTGGTGTCTTACTGAGTCACTTCTCAATGTAATTCCAAAGCCAAATGTGAGCCAAAACTAGGAGAAAGACAGGGCAGGCGTAAGTCAGAGGCCATGAGAAGGGAAGGCTTGTCCCTCCTGTTGGTTCAGAGTGAGGGCTGGGCTAGGCACTGAGAAAGAGATGGAGAGAGGCCTCAGCCTTCAAGGAAGTCGTTGTTGAGAACTTGCCAACACAGTTGGTTCAGTATTGAAAGATATGTAGGAGTTTGCCACTTAGTCAAGTAGTGAGGGAACATCAGACAGAGAGTAAAGATGAAATACCAAGTATGAATGGAATGCTGTGTGAAGCACCAAGTTTAGACAGAGGGCAGAGATTAAAATTGGATGGTTAGGTGGGTGTCAAAATATGAAGACCCTTTTTTTAGGTAAAGAAATGTATTGTCATTCTCTCGTCAGTAGTGAGCCATTTTGCTTGAGACTTGATCAGATTTGTGTCATGTAGACATTCTCAGGGGACAGATTGAAGACTAACCTTGCCTAGATTGGGGCTGGGGGGAGGGAGTGGCTTAAGTAGATTCAGGGAGACTAGTAAAGACTCCAGGATGCAGATCTGTCTCAGGGAGATAAGAACAGACGGTGGGGAGGGAACATGAAGAATTTACGAGGTAGAGTCAGTAGTTCTTGGCAACTCATGTGGCAGAGTGGTAATCAAGAGTGATTGATGAATCTAAGGATGCTTCATGGTGGTACCATAGACTAAGGAGAAAATTGGTGATATTAGCATCCTGCGGCTGCTGTAACAAATTACCACAAAATTAGTGGTTTGCAACAGTACAAAATTGTTATCTTATAATTCTGGAGGCCGGAAGTCTGAAAAGGGTTTCACTGGGCTAAAATTAAGGTGTCAGTATGGCTGCATTCCCTGCAGACACTTTAGGGAGGAATCGCTTCTTCCAGCCCCTAGAGGCTGTTCACATTTTTTGCTTCATGGCCCCCTTCTGTCTTCAGAAGCAGCAATGGCCAGTCAGGTCTTTCCCACATTGAATCACTCAACACTGACTCTTCTGCCTCACGTGTATCAGCACCTTTGTGACTGTGTATTGAGCCCAACCAGATAATTTCAAGATCCTTAACCAACTCATACCTACAAAATCCCTTTTGCCACATAATCAGAGATTCTGGGGATTAGGGCATGGGCATCTTTGGGGGACCATCATTTCGTCTCTCTTGGTTGGGACGGAGAAAGTGAGTTCAGTTTATGCATATGCAGTTGAGAAACACCTGGGGAAATTTGGGTACAGGATTCTTATCTGAGATAGAGATTTTGATGACATAAGACTTTGATTTTAGTTTTGGGTTGAAACCGTGAATAATATTAAGCTCTGAAGTGGCAGCGCGTGTGGTGTGAGATGAGATGAGGGCTGAGTATGGAAGTCTGGGGACCACTGAAATATAAGGGCAGGTAGAGAAGGAGAGGTCTGCAAAGATAAGGGAGCATGAGAGAAGCAGGAGGAAAACCAAGAGCTGGCATCTCAAATATCTAAGAAGGGCACATTCTGAAGGAGGGATGGATCAACGTGAGGGGCAGGCCAAAAATAGAGCACTGCATTTCCCTTCTAGGAAAGCGCTAGGTATGTCAACTTCTTTGTTTTATGTGGTCTTAAAATAAACTGTAGCTCCTGTATTCAGAATGATCCAGAAATTTGTCATGTCATTAGATTTCATTGCTTTCGAAGTGGCACCCGATCGCAATGTAACAGGTTTATGTTGAAAGTCCAGTTCTCAAAAAGCGTATCGACAATGGTCGGAGTATGACCTTTTGGTACCGTTCTAACGTAGTGTCAGTTTCTCACGTTATACCCCATAGTCTCTGCTCTGTTTAATATTCTGTTCTTAGCAAACCTTCTGGTGCAGTTCTGATAGGACTGTTGACCCCGCTGCACATAACAAACTACACATACATTTTGAAACTCGACATTATGACTGTCTCGCAAGTTTACACATTTCCAGTGAAATTTTAGAACACAGGTTAATATCTGGGCTTCGTGAAAATGAAAACGTGAAGAGGATGAGTATGCATAGCAGGGTGTGTGTGTGTGTGTGTGTGTGTGTGAAGTACCTGCTTAACCAACCAACAAGCTAATGAAACCAACACTTCATCCTGACTCCTTTACTCACTTATTCCCCACCCCCCATGCCTTGAATTGATGGTTCAGCAGCTTTTTGGCTTCTGCAGTAGCTGTTGCTGTCAGCTTACTGGCTGGCTGAAGGTAATTAGAGTTCCTCCGTCAGGAGCTTGAGCACATTTCATGCTGCCCTGATTCCAGCTGTGGGGTGAGAGTGGGGCTGGCGTTGTTACTGCCCTGCTGACTTTCAGATGCTAACTTTTTGTTCTGTGCACACGCAGTAACATTTTAAGGAAAACCGTTTCTCACAAGTGTTCAGCTTGCTTTCTGCATTTATATTCTGGATTTTTATGTGTCCGTGCACCAGAACGTTCAAGTAGGGAAGGATTGGTGCTTGGGATGATTGGCATACAAAGGCACCTAAAACATGGCCCTTACCCTCAAAAAAGTTTCCAGTCTAATAGGAGAAGTAGTGCCTTACAGGCATAAATATCTGTATACGGGGTTAAATACATGTGCTATGAGAGAGAGGCGGGAGGGAGGGAGGGAGGGAAGGAGGGGTGGGGGGATAGAGAGAGAGAGCGCGCGAGAGTGCTTTTCAGTGGTTTAGCAGGAGAGAGGTTTCTGATTGTGGAGAGAATCAAGGAAGCTTTTCTTATGAGTTAATATTTAAATGCGGTTTTGATGGGTGGATAGAATATTTAGAACTGGGAGGAAGTTGGGGCCCATGACATTCCAAACACAGATACAAAATTAGCAGAGGTGGGCTTCCCTGGCGGCGCAGTGGTTAAGAGTCTGCCTGCTGATGCAGGGGCACGAACAGGACACGGGTTCGTGCCCCGGTCCGGGAAGATCCCACATGCCGCGGAGCGGCTAGGCCCACGAGCCACGGCCGCTGGGCCTGCGCATCCGGAGCCTGTGCTCCAGGGAGAGGCCACAACGGTGAGAAGCCCGCGTACCGCAAAAAAAAAAAAAAAAAAAAAAAAACTTAGCAGAGGTCAAGGGATAAGAAATAGCATTAAGTATGTGGAAGGCTGAATGACATAGTGTGGCTGTCATTGGAGTGGTGGGATTAATGTGGAAAGGAAAACTATCATTCTCTAAAAGACGTCAAGTTTCCTAGTGAGGAATTTGGTGTTGACAGATTTCTTCCTAAGGTTTTTATTCTTTACCTTCCTGGAATAAATTCCATCTGGCCATGCATATTATTTTATTTGTTACCGGATTCTGTTTGTCAATATTTGGTTTCAGATTTCCGCATTGCTATTCCTGAGTTTGCACTATAGTTTTCTATTTGGTTTGGTCTGTCAGGTTTTGGTATCAATGTTACTATTGCTTTGTAAGAAGAACTTGGAGATCACCCTTGTCTTTTTTTTCCTTATGCTCTGGAAGAGTTTATATGATATTAGAATTATCTGTAACTTTAAAGTTCTGGCAGATTGTACTGTGAAACCATCTAGGCCTTGTGTGTGTGTGTGTGTGTGTGTGTGTGTGTGTGTGTGTCCAGTTTTGGGGGTAACCATTTACTTTCTTTATTTGCATGGTAGTTGGTCTGAATAGATCTTTCTTTTTCTGGAGGCAGTTTGTGATACCATATGTTCTGTAAAATTATCTCTTTCATCCAAGTTTTGAAGTCTATTTGTATAGAGTTGAGCAGAGAAATTTCTTACGATTTTTTTAGAAATGTCTTCTATAGCGGTGTTATTTATCTTTTATTGTTTCTTATGTTGTATAATTGTATCAGCTTTCTTCCTTATCCCCTGTGATTTGGTTAGCTAACAGTGTAAGTACTAGCCTTTTGATTTATTTATTAATCCTCTACTCTTTTTTCTTTTAATTAATTTATACTTATGTATATTCCTTTTTCTGCTTTCTGTAGTTTTTGTTTCTTTTAACATCCTGACTCAAATGCTCAATTTATTTTTTATTCATTCTTGTTTATTAATAAACTGTTTAAGTCTATGAATTTTCCTTTGAGCACTGCTTTAACTACCCCATAGGGGTTTTTTTCCATATAGTTGTTTCCTAGATGTTATTTTCTTGACCCCCAAATTATGAGAGGGTTAAAATTTTTGGAAGATATGGTATACTTTTTTCTAATTTTGTTAGTAATTAACAGATTTATTGCATCATGATAAAAGAATGTTTTCTACACTTTCCTATTTGGTGAAATTTATGTCTTATTTGTGGCATAATACATTGTCAAATTTTGTGCCTGTTTGACAGATACTGGAAAAGAAGATATTTTCTTTGTTTTCAGGGTACAGGTATGATCTGTACTAATTAGATCTGCTATTTAAATTATTAGATAAATTATTAGTTTTCAGATTATTAAATCTGATTATTAAATCAGATTATTATTAAATTATTGGTTTTCAGATATTCCAAATTATTACCTGTTGTTTTGTACACTTGATGTATCACAAGTGGAAAGAGATAAATAATTTTCTGCTCCTATCTGTTTCTATATTTTATCCTTGTGTCCCCTGTTGACATTTTGGGTAGGGACAATTCTTCATTGTGAATGTCTGCCCTGTGTGTTGCAGGATGTTTACCTTCTCAGGCTTCTATACAGTTTAGGCCGGTAGACTCCTCCAATTTATTCTGACAACCGAAAATATCCCCTAGGTTTGTAGAGACAGTATCATTTGTAACTTAGAACCACTCGTGGTTGGAAAATATGTTTTTAAGTCTTTCTTTCCTCTCATTTATATGATAGTTCTATGTCTTATGAGAAAATTTAAGATTTTTTTAAAAAATTATTTTAAATTATGTATGAAACAATTGATTTCCTTTCTGAGGTTCTGATGAAATTAATTAAATAGTGATGGCAGAAGAAGCCAGTAGGAATCAGAGATTGCTAAAATTGCTTGAGTCAGACCCTTTCCATTCCGATATTTTGCTCTCGTTAGGGTGCAAGAAACTGCAAGAAAGGTCTACCAAATAGACTAACTCTTCCAATAGCCTTAAAATAAGTCTCTATACATTTCAACAGAATCCTGACTTTCATTACCATCTGCTGCAATTAATCTCCCAACGGGCAAGCTGTGTAAAATTGACAAGTTCTTGAATGTAAATATGGCATACTAAATAACATACATACATGAAATTTTAAACTGAATTCTTTAGTTCTAAAATAAATTCCTAAAGACTCAAGCAAATTTCTGTATATATAACACAAAAAACATCAGGATTCCATTGAAAGAGGGCGGAACCTTATCTATAAAAATAAACTCTGACGTTCTTAGAACTCAAGATGAGCTTCCTAAAAATTGTATGCAAACAGTGTGGAAGGAATATAACAATTTCAAAGTAACTTTTGGTTAGCTCATCAGAATTTGAAAGAATCCCCCTGAATGTGTGGATAGGATTTGAAACAGCTTAGCTGAAGCTAACACACATTGACATCAAAGTCTTTTTTAGGGTGGTTGAAAATGACTTTCACTGCTAGAAAGGAGAATAAGTGTGTATTTTTAGGTATTCACCTGAGCCTACGGAACTGCTCTTAGGGCAGCTATTCTGGTCAGCACTTGAAAATACCTGGTAGAGAAGCTGCTCCACATCCACCACTGGTGAGAATTAAGTTATAATATGTCTGTGGATGCTCATAACATTACTTGTTGGTACTAAAAGGGTCCATTATAGTTTACAGAAACTAAGAAGGCTGAAGGTCAGCTGACTCAGCACGTGCAGATTGCTAATTTGTAGTGAATAGGATATGATAAAAATCCACTTAATGTAAAAATGAATGCAGAATGCCGTTTAATGGTCTTTCCTGGTGTTGCAGGTGATGTCGGATTTTGTGTTTCTAAAGGACATGAGTGTCCCAGGTTATGTCTTGGTATCACAGATTTAGAAGAAGACCACTGATTCATTCTTTCACTCTGAACCTAGATTTAGATTTTTCAGGTCTCACCTTCCTTTGAAAAGACCCGCTGCCAGCTGCTTACACCTGGGTGGGCCCCCTGCACACATAGCCCTTACCGCCGAGCCCTGCCCTCTCTGGTGGTTGTCTTGGTGGCCATCTCAAAGAACTCCTTGGGACTGCTTTTCCCTACTGTATCGAGGGTCTCTCTGGGACAGGTCGGCTTGTTCCCAGTTTCCTACACATCTCTCTGCGGTAAGACGTGGCCTTCTTTCAATGTGAATATATTTGCATTCTTCCTTTCCGATTAAAAATGAGTGGTTAGCTGAAGCTAACACACATTTGCAGATCTGAACGTCTGCAGTTTCTTCCCTTCAGGCTCCTTTTAGTTTGCTTTATCATGAGCCTTCTAAGCAAGTCTTAACTTTTTGTGTGTCTCCAAGACATCTGAGCCCCGGTCCCCATGTTCATCTACCCCTCATTCCTTGTAGTCTCGTGAGGAGGTCAGGAACATAGACACCGATGGTCAGAAGTCAACGGGAAGTTCCCCATGTACAGGAAAGACATCAGCTCTCTTGTGAAAATAGGGCAAATGTACCTGCTGAGTACTGGAGCCTAAAATGCTCTCTGTTTTTGCACTGGGGAGCTGTGCTATATCCTTCTTAGCTTCAGTTTACTGTGTTAGTCATGACCATAGGATCTTAAGGTTGGGAATAGGAAGGGGGATGTTAAAAGTTATCTCATGGAAATGGTTTTCTGCTGTGCAAATCCTCTCTCCAGTATCTCCATCAAGTGGATAACTAAATCTCTGTTTGAACACCTCTGGGTACAGAAAACTCACTCCTAAAACCATCTAAGGATTAAAAATCCTACATTTTGTTAAGCCACTATTCTTTTCTCTCTGAGTGCTTAGTAGGTTCCAGGTATCATTCTAGATACTTTTAGTTGTCAGGCAACTCTGTGACATACCTTTTACCGATGAGGAATTGATTTTACCGATGAGGAAACCGATGAGGAAACCCAAGCCATAGAAAGGTTAAGTAGCTTACCCAGGGTCACACACTAGAAGAAAAAAACATAAGGAACTAGAATTCCTATCTAGGCAATAGGATTTCTGGTCCCATGCTCTTAATTAATCCTACAATACTCAATAATTATCGAGGGTGACCTATAGAATAGATGTAAACTTAATAAGTCTTCCAGTTATAAAGCTTTATAAATCATGGAGGGAAGAGATGGGATGTGGAATTAAGTCAGGTATAATATTTGAGTTCCTTGTTCATTCATTCGTTCATTCATTCAGCAAAGGTACCTTCTGTGACTTGGCACTCTTATAGATGCTGCGGATAAGCAGTGAACGAGACATACCAGCTGGACTCAAATCAAGCTGACATTCTAGAAAGAGGAAGGCAGAAGCAAACAGATAGTGAACAGGAAAGTATCAGATAATGATATGAGGGAAATAAAGCAAGGTGACTGTATTATAACTGTTGAGTGATTCTGCTTTTAATAGGAAGGCCTTTCCGAGGAAGTAACATTTGAATTGAGAGCAAATATTTGATTTTTCATTCATTATTATTAAGAATTAGAAATAAAAGTCTTCATATGTGTCAAAATTTTTGGAAACAAAATAAAATCCTTCTTGATCAAAGTATATTTTTCCCGGGCTTCCCTGGTCTCGCAGTGGTTGAGAATCCGCCTGCCAAGGCAGGGGACACGGTACGAGCCCTGATCCAGGAAGATCCCACGTGCTGCAAAGCAACTAAGCCCGTGCACCACAACTACTGAGCCTGCGCCCTAGAGCCCACGGGTCAAAGCTACTGAAGCCCGCACGTCTAGAGCACATGCTCCGCAACAAGCGAAGCCACAGCAATGAGAAGGCTGCGCACCTTAACAAAGAGTAGCCCTGGCTCGCCGCAGCTAGAGGAAGCCTGCGCGCAGCAACAAAGACCCAACACAGCCAAAAATAAAATAATTAATTAATTAATTAAAAATATATGTATATTTTTTCCCAACTTACCTCTTCCCCTTTATTTAGAATACAGTTGAGTTCGAGTCAGCTCTTAGCTGAGATAACTTTTGTTGATATTTCCAGGTTGTATTTAAGTCTTTCCTAACCAGAAGAGAAGCCAAATGGTCTCATCTGCCTTGATGTCTGTCCTGTGATCTTGATGATCTCTCGGTGTTCTTCCAAAGTTGTGTTTAGGTCTGTACATCTTGCTTGTATCAGAAGCCAGATGGCTTCAAATGGCTGTCCTATGGATGTCAGATAAACTCTGAACAAAGCTAGTTTTGTTTTGTTTTTTCCTCCTTTCTCTCTAACTATACATGACATGAACATTTTATTGGATTGTCCATAGGCTCAATCAAGTCTCTGGTTCCTATTTCCCTTTCTCTGTAGTTTCCCCTTTTAAATAGCTCTTTACTCCAAGGGTTCTGTGATTGTGGGTAATTACAGTAGCTGTGGCTTTAAGGATTAAGGCTTTCCTCTGGAAGGACTATGAATTAGGATGGAGACATGGAAACAGACAGAGATTGATAGAGAATGCCAAGAGTTTGAAAAGTCACTTGGGGTTGCTCTAAATGTCTGAGCTTTCTGCCTGGAATACTCCTTCCACAGTTTGCATGGTTAAAAAGAAAAACTCCTACTCATCTTAGAAGATTTATATGAAACAGCTGCCATTATCTTTTCAGGCTTTTCCTGGCACCCATTTTTTTACCCAGGCCCATCGTCCACCTGGCCATCGCTCCTTCCTAAGCAGCTGTGTCCTGGATACGGCTATCTGGCATAAGGCCTGTAGTGCTTGATGGCATGTACATACAACTCTGAGCTACACTGAGATCCTTGAAGTCAGGGACCAGGGACCAGGGACCATGCCATCTTCTTGTTTTGTTATTTTTTATTGAAATGAAATTCACATAACAAAAAAAACATTTTTTTAAGATTTATTTTTTTGATGAGGGACATGTTTTAAAGTCTTTTTATTGAATTCATTACAATACTGTTTCTGTTTTATGGTTTGTTGGGGTTTTTTTTTGGCCCTGAGGCATGTGGAATCTCAGCTCCCCGACCAGGGATCGAACCCTTTGCATTGGAAGGCAAAGTCTTAACCACTGGACCTCCGGGGAAATCCCACAAAAAAACATTTTAAAGTGAACAATTCAGTGGCATTTCGTACGTTCACAGAGTTACGCAACCACCATTGCTATCTAGTTCCAAAACTGTTTCTTCATCCCCAAACGGAAATCCCATACCGGTCAAGCAGTTCTCTCTGTCCCTCTACCCCCTCAGCCTCTGGCAACCACTTCTCGTTTATTTTTGTATCCTCCAGGGCCTTGAGCAACACCTGGCTCAGGGTGAGTGCTTAATCAATGTTTATCAGAATAATGAATGGATTACAAATTTCTGAAAGGAGAGGAACTGTCTCTATTTCAATTGCCTCATTCATTCCTGCTATTTTGGACTAACCAGCGTGAACCAGACAGTGTGCTGGGGGCAGGGTAGGGAGCTGTGAATGACACAGACAGTCCTTGCCCTCCTGAAGCTTATAATTGAACCCAGTGCTATCCAACAGATATATTATGTGATCCACATATATAAACCTTCTAGCAGTCACATGTATTAGTTTTCTGTTACTGCTGTAACAATGACCACAAACTGAGTGGCTTAAAACGACCCACGTTTATTCTCTTATAGAACTGAAGGTCAGGAGACTAATGTAGTTCTTTCTCACTGTGCTAAAAATCAAGGTGTCAGCTGGGCTACATTCCTTCTGGATGAATTCACGTAAAGCCTTCCAAATCTCATCGATACATGTTTTACATGAAAGCGCATCTCAGTTTGAACTAGCCACGTTTCAAGTCTCAATAGCCACGTGTGACTAGTGCCTACCATGTTGGACAGCCCAGATCTAGGGGGGATAGAGAGACATGGAAAAATAAGTACAAGTGTGATATGTATTAAGAAGAAGCACAGAGTCCTGTGAGATCACACTATAGGGAACCTAACCCCACTGGTGTGGGAAGATTTCCTGGATAAAGAAGAAACCTGAATAACAGGTGGGTTGGGTCTTAAAAAGCAGAAGGAGAGATGAGATACTCTCCTTCTCTCCCAGTTTAAAACCCTCAGATAGCTTCTGTTGTCCTATGGCAAGATTTGGGGATTTGGGGCCAGTTAAGGATTTGGGGCCAGTCTAAGTAGGGAAATGATGGGACTAGGTATACATTTCTAAGACAGGCAGTTACTCTGCTTGTTAAGGATTTGGGGCCAGTCTTCAGTAGGGAAATGATGGGACTAGATGTGCATTTCTAAGACAGGCAGTTAACTCTGACTGCTTTTAAGATCCCATGTTCTTCATTCTCAACATTTCTCCCTCAGATGTCTTTTTCATTGAAGAAAATATTTTTTATTCCATTATCCACTCTCACAAGTTTCTCGTTAGACTACAAGGTCAATACATTTCAACAGAATATAAATTATTTCATATTTTTTCCTTTTAGTCTTGGGGAACTTAACGTATTACAATGTATTTCTAGGATGTGCTTCCCAGGCATTAATTAGCCCTTAGATACAGTCAAGGTGTACATCCTCATCCCTTGTAACTAGTAGAAGGTCATGCCCCCTGTGTTGGTTGATCTTAGAAAGGAGAACCTGGTGTAAAATTCCAAATGGCCAGGCAGGCGTTTTATTGGGTGAAGAGAACTTCAGCCGGCACTTTGCTAAATGACTGAGGAATCTGTGTCTTATTCTTCTGGTGACAGTCCTAGTCTTGCTGTTCTGAGCCACTGGGATAAATGGTCAGTTGTTAATAACCACAGTATAAAGGCATCCTGGAACACGAACCTCTGGAGAAGAGTTTAAGGATTGATGGGTCAGCAGGAAGGCAGAGGCACTTCTTAGGAACAGTTTAATAAAACTGATTTTAGATGCCTGGAAATATGGCCTGAAAGCTGCCTGCTGAAATCTTCTATGTCACTTGCCTCTGTCCAGAGAGTAGCTGATATATTTTCCACTCATCAGAGGCAGGGCATGGAGGGCAATGAAAGCAGCAGTGGTGGAGTTTCCTGAGATTGACCTAGTTTGTTTTACGAAAACAGTCTAAGCTTGGCAGACTTTCCTCTCAACTCTCACCTGGTAGGCAGGTAGTGCTTGCTTCTTTGTCCACAGAGACCTCAGAGATTGAAAGTGTCAGATGGAGTCCAACTTCCTCATAGCTCTCATTAACACACCAAATGAGAAGGCCGTCCTCAGTCCTCTGCCTCCTTTCAGGAGGTCTTTATACTGATGTGTTTTCAGTAAAGTAAAATATTAAAGGGCCAGGTGATTCTCTCCATACTTGATGCTTGCACCTTTCCTTTCAGAATGGAAAATATTCTTTAGTTATAGGTGCTTAAAACAAATTTTAAATTCAGGTGAACTTTAGCCCAAACCTTGTAAAGCAGTAAACTCCCACCAAGCATCTGGGTCTCTCCTGTGCCCTCCCTCCAGGAATACTGTCTTCCGTGTTGCTGCTGTCTCTCGCCCAGTTTGTCTACCTCTCAGGTGGTTAAAAAGAGCTTGAGTCTTCCTGGTCCTGTTTGTCTTCTGTATCCCATGACGCTATGTATCTTCTTAGTCTTGTCTCTGTTTTCAGACCCCACTTTGCAGAAACTTCCCTGAGGGAAGGAAGAAGAGCATCCTGCTTTAATTAGTCCATTTCCCTCTCTGCCCCATTTCAGTCTGATGCACAGTCCCTAGAGCATCAAGCAGGTGCAGGCACGGTGCAGTTCGGAGTCTCTCATCCTGGATGTCAGTCACTGCGGAGGAATCTTGAGTGTCCTGGATCTTCCACACCCCATATCTCTGCAGCGAATCAGTGCAAATATCCATGTAGTGATTCTGGAGCAGGGAGTCCCCTACGATGATAAAGTATGTTTGTCGGAAACCTGTGGTTCCTCTTGACTGAGAATTCGAGCATGACAGGTGT
Source organism: Delphinus delphis (assembly GCF_949987515.2). Lineage (NCBI taxonomy): Eukaryota > Metazoa > Chordata > Mammalia > Artiodactyla > Delphinidae > Delphinus > Delphinus delphis. The sequence goes on from NC_082700.1 coordinate 22,850,055, forward strand.
TGAGACAGCACAGATGCCCTGCTGGGATTAAAGTGGAAAATGAAAGTCTGTTTTGATCAGCAGCGGAAGTGCCAGCATTCTGCACGTCCTCGCGTGTCTGATAGTGAATTACAAAGACGGGAAGCTTGGAGAGCAGCGCATGTGGCGCACACGTCCAACCGCTTCCATTAACGTCTTCCAAGCTCTGATTTTAACCCACAACGTTAATTTTAGTAGAAATTAATGGATTATAAGTTGGAGGTCAAGGGAATGGAGTGGGTACATGCCGCCGAGAGGCTGAAAGGACTCTTTCCTTCGCAGAATCCATTGACCACACCGCACTTTTCTCATTGGCTGGGAGTAGCTGTTCTGTGATTCAGTTTCCTGATTGGCATCTTTATAACCTTCTGAGACCCCTACCTATCTGAAAAGCCCTTCCCATGGGCCCTTGTTTTCTCCTATCAGATGGACACACATATTATATTACATTTTAAATAGCGCTTAGGCTGCTCTATGCAGCGCTAGCCTTGAAGATTTGCCATCCATGTTGTAATTTTGAGGGAGAAAATTGGTTAAATGACAGGAGAAATATGGCACAAAATTCTTTCTCAGTTTCGTTCTCCGTTCTAGTCATCCGTATCCCTGTCACTGACCTCATTAGGTCAAGGGCTTCAGAGCATTTTGAACAGAACTGGCCTATGTTTTTGGTGACTGTGGTACTCATTTTAGCATCTGAACAGTGCTTTTCTCTCCTGTTTGGAGGGAACAGTGGTTTCCGGATATCTCTGATTTTTAAATTGAAAAGCTAGTATTACGTGGTGCATTTTGCCTGAGGGAAGGCTTTCAAGCAGGAAACGGAAGTTGGCCTCAGTTTTCCCACCAGTCACAGAACTCCTCAAACTATCACCAGCAGCGGTTAAAGACCAAGCAAGTGAATTAACCTCTGTGGCAAGACTGATTTGGGGGGATGCTGTTCTTTTAATTGTCTTCAGGTTATCTCAGGCACCCGAGGCAAACAATATATTGACTAGCATGGGTCTGACTCTCTAAGGAAGGTTTTTTTTAATTAGAATGATAATGGGAAAAAAAAATGAGTCTCGGTCATGTTGAATACGGACTGTGGCGTGAAACATCTGTAGCCCTCTGTGGACGTCTGGGTAACATACTTGCTGGGCTGTGCTGCTGGCTCACATCTGGAATAGCTCCTCAGCACTGAACAGATGCTGGTGTGAAACAGGTCATTGTAGCAGGAGAGCACGAGAACACACACATTTCTTCATTCTTGCAGTGACAGCCATTGCGTTTTACTCTTGCTAATTGAGAAAATGTCTTGTCCTCTCTGAAATAAGAATACACGCGTGATAGCAGGCCTTGGCAGCATCTAGGGGTAAAAATCAGACTAGCTCCAGAGGACTCCTACAACACCATCTCCACAGTACAAACAAATAACTCTCAGTATTAAGCAGTGGCATTGGGGGAAGGGCAGGCATAAGAGCGCTTAGGGTTCGAATGCAGACATTTCTGAGTGCCTTCGTGGTTGCAGACACCCAGAAGGATGCTAATTCATGGGGTACATCAGTCTTGTGAAGGGAGAAGTCACTGAGACAAGAAAAACGAGCAGCGTGAGGACAGGAAGCAGTGACATTCAGTGAGTCCTTGTCACCAGCCGTCATTAGCATGCAAGCCTGCTGTTAGTTTTCCACACTTTATTTGATTTCCTTGACCAAGCAGGGAGCCTTTGGAACAGTTAATATCACACGAGTTATTGTTTCTTTCTGGAATGCCTTATATTATTTTTAGTGTCAGTGAGATCCTTCTCTGTCCCCCTGTACCTCCAAAATTTCAAAGAGAATCAAAGAAAGCATAATTTATATCTGTCCCAGAGGTAATGGAGTGACTCAGTGATGTCTGTGAAGGGATGATTTTAAATTTCATGTCTCATGCAAGAGGTGATTTTTATGTGGAAACTGTAAGAACTAGCCTCGGGGATAACCAGATAATTATCCCTCAAACAGCAGGGATAGATTCCAGGGGGATTATAGCCGAAAACCGGCATGGACCAGCCTTGCCCTTGGGAATTCTGGTCGCCACAGTGGAACACATAGCAACTGATTTCACTGCGTGGAACACATTCGCTTCTACCTCTGCAGGGTGCCCACTGGAGACCTGCGTCTCAAAAGGCAGGTGAGCAGAGATTTCCTGTGCAAGAATTCAGGGCAGGGCTGAGTGAGATTTCTGTTTACAGCAGCAGCAAAAAAAAAAAACAAAAAAAAAAATTGCTTTCTTCCCTCTGTTCCCAGAGGTGCTCACTGATGAATCAGACGAAACCCTTTAGTCCTTAAGGCACAAGTGCCATGACGCCCCCAGCCCGAACCATCACTGTCCCCACTGTGCTCAGAGCCTGGACACCCTCCCCACCTAAGCTCTGAAAAGGTCCCAGAGCTTCCAAGGGACAAGAGAGCAAAATAATATTCTACTGTCTTCACCTCAGTTAAAACTCTCTGTTTTTTTCTTTGAGCAAAACAGTCCTTAGCATTTCCTTTTAAGCATTTTGTGGCTGTTTCTTTTTTCCTCTGGGAAAATTTAGATGCAAAAGCACAAAGTTTTGTAATCTGCTGGAGGAAGAGGCTTATATGAGCCTAGAAAAGTCTAGCTGGTGGAATTGGGAGGAATTGTTTTCCAGGTTGATTCTTTATTTTGTTTCTTTTGTCTATGTCTTTTTCTCCGTGTCCATAGGTGTGGAAATACATTTCTGTTTATATACAGCAGTCTTTATTCTTTTAATCCCTTCCTCTCTTGGAGAATGCTCTTGATAAGGTACCCTCTGATCTCTTAATGTGTCTTCATCCTAGGAGGTTTTTCTGGTATACTACATGGTTGACTGCCTGCTTCTACGATACTTGAAATTCTCACTTCCTTTAGCTCCTGAGATGTCTCTGACTCCTGGTTCTTCCTGCTTATCTCTTATGAACTTGTACACAGTAACAAACAAATGTTTAGAAACTGATGGAAGGGACTTTAGGTATTATCTACTTCCACCCCTTCAAATCTCAAATGAGGAATTAGAGGACTTCTATTTCTGTGTCTCTTCTTTAACAAACTCCTTGAAAGGTAGTTTTAAGGTGGTAAAGATTAAGCACGGATTGTTGCCTTGAATTCCCATCCAGTTGAGAAGCAAACACGGGAGTCGGACAAATGGAGCACCTACCATAAGGTTGATTTATCAATATGACTGAATTGGAGACTGTGGCTTACATCTGTGACCACATGGGCTTCTTAATACGGCCCCTTTGATATAAACTGACCCTTCAGTTACAGGTGGAGCAAGACAGTTGCAGTCTTGCCCAGCTGTGGCAGGCTGTTGAAAGCAAGATGAATAGGAGGTCCCGTGCCTCCTATGATCTTAAAGAAGGAAGGTGATGAGCTGGACAAGCTCAGTAACTTTGCCCAAACATAAAAATCAGATAAATTACTCCTTTTCAAGGAGAAGTAAATGGGAAGGCAGAGACTGTATCTTCTTGTGAAGCTGATGTTCCCTTAACCTCTGTGGAAACACGAGGAATGGGGGTGAGGAGGTGGGGATAAACAGTCATCGCCAGTAGGAATCGTGGAACCATTTTCCTAAGGACATCTGGCCCAAAATATAAAGTAAGGTTGCAGCGGGAACAGTAGGATCCTTCTTGGCTTTTGCGCGTTTGCTAATACCTTCTCACCATGCTTCTCATCACTGCTTCCTCCACTCCCACCCAGGTGGCCACTGAAGACTTCCTGCTCAAGCCATCTTTCATCCACACACATAGCGTCAGTAATGAGTCTGAATGAAAGATACTCATTCATTGTAACCAACCACAGTCTGTTTTTCCCTGGTCCTTTCCCGCAGTGAATTTGCTCTCAGTGATGTCTCACTTATCTCTGCACCCCATCTCCCCATCTTGTAAAATCCATCATCTCTGTTTAATTTTCATCCCACTTGGTACATCCCTGGTGGTCCAGTGGTTAAGACTTTGCCTTCCAATGCAGGGGGGGTGCGGGTTCGATCCCTGGTCAGGGAGCTACGATCCCTGGTCAGGGAGCTACGATCCCACATGCCTCGTGGCCAAAAAACCAAAACATAAAACAGAAGCGATATTGTAACAAATTCAATAAAGACTTTAAAAATGGTCTACATCAAAAAAATCTTTAAAGTATATTTTTCATCCCCGTTGACCATTATGAGACACTAACATGATTGATACTCCTTCTTATTTTAACTTTTTAATGCCTTTGGCCTCTTAAGTCTTTGATATGTTATTCTTCCCCAAAGCCTTTCTACACGGTTCTTTTCTTATCTCCTTTTCTTGTCTTTTATTAGGTCCTCTTTATCTATCCATGGCTTCCACTGCTACCTACATACAGATAATTCCCAAATGACTACCCCCTTCAGCCCTAACCGCTTTCCCAAGCTCTAGGACCAGATTTCCCAACTTTCTGGTTTCTTTTGGGGCACATCTTACTGGAACTTTGAAATTTGAGCATCTCCAAATGAAACAAACTACATCTCACAAAACAGTCTGTTTGATTTCTCATCCCCTGTCTTGGTTAACATCATCACTATTCCCTTTGCCTCCTAACCTGACAAGCTCTGAAGGTATCTCATTTTTATTCAGTGTGTCCAAACTGTGCTGGGTACTAAGAAAACAGAGACAAATTAAGACAAAGTTCCTGTTCTCAACAATTGCAGATGTTGGGCTTCCCTGGTGGCGCAGTGGTTGAGAGTCCACCTGCCGATGCAGGGGACACGGGTTCGTGCCCCGGTCCGGGAGGATCCCACGTGCCATGGAGCGGCTGGGCCCGTGAGTCATGGCCGCTGAGCCTGCGCGTCCGGAGCCTGTGCTCTGCAACGGGAGAGGCCACAACAGTGAGAGGCCCGCGTACCGCAAAAAAAAAACAAAAAAAAAAACCACAAAAAAACTCCCCAAAAAACAATTGCAGATGTTAATTTAAACTCATGAGAAGTTTTCCTTGGGGGATGAGGATTGGTGGTAGATGAAGCTGAGCGAGAGCAGCAGAGGCCACATGGAGGAAGACAGGGTCTGTACTGCTAAGGAGCTTGCCCTTTCTACTCCAAGTAAAAGACTTCAATAAAGAGGCATCGTCTCAATATGCTTCTCCACGCAGGAATACCAGGGGACTCTTCCTCTGCTGAGAGTCTCACTGGGAGTGGCTTTTACCCAAGCCTGTGGGTTACAAGGAAATCGAAGCTTTCAAGAAGGCCTGTGAGCCAAAGCAAAGGGGATTAGGAGAACAGAAAAATTATCCTCTAATTAATAATTGGTCAATTGATTAATGAAGCTGTCCTGGGTGAGTATCTGGGGTCTGTCTTTCTATCTTTCCTTCTTTCTATCTTTCCTTCTTTCTATCTACTCATTGATTCATCCAACCAGCCAGCCAGCGAGCATCCCTACTTACCTACCTGCCTACCTACCTGCCATCCATCCATCCATCCATCCAGTCTATTCATCTGTCTGCTGTGGCTGGTTTTTATAAGTTGTACGCCATGCTTCATAAGTGAGCCCAATAAGAATACAGAACCAGGGATGAGAAGGGCAGACATGATCCAACACAATTATAGAAAAGGTCATTTTAAAGCAATGTGGTTTGGAAGAGGCTGAGGATGGAGGCAGGAAGACCTCTGAAGCAACTATTGAAGTATTATTACTGATTATTTTAATAAGTACTTACTGATTGCCTTACATGTGCTATAAGCCCTGGAGGTTTGACAGGCCTGCACCCATAGTGAACAGCGTGAAATCAGTAGGTTGCACTTTCCTACGTCCCCAGCCTCGGAACGCTTCTCAGGGTAGTCCCCTGGGCTGCCACTACGAATAGTCCAACATTGGCTTTAGCAGTGGAGTCTGTTTGCCTTCCTCTGTCTAATTTCATCAATAAAATGAGTTTTATAAACTTAATGATCGTGGTGATGAAAGTAATGATTATACTAATAATGGATCCAAGTCAACAAATTCATGTGGGAGGTTGAATTTTGGCAGACCCAGAAAAACCCAACTCTGGAATTTTCGGGCCTGCTCCAGGTAGAGTGGCCGAGGCTAGAACTAATGACTGTGTCTGGAGGCATTGTTTTCAGAGCTTGGTTTTTTCTTATTTGTGCCGCCCTCTCTTCTGTCAGCTCGTGGTCTGACCTGACCCTCAGAACCTCAGCTGGAGTGGGCTGGTCTGACAACACCGGCCCGGGAGGAGTTTATCACGCTGACACTGGTTTTGGTGAAAGTGTGGTTTTTCTCTTTCTTAGGGACAGAAATGGCCAGAGGATTCTCGGCCTTCCTTCCAAAGGCACCCTGACATGTTTGTTAAGGATAGCTCTTCCTTGTCAAAGGCTGAAATTTTAATTCAGAT